>NC_058094.1:168120000-168745000 GCF_020171115.1 Neogale vison
CACTCTGGCCCTTAGATTCACCCTTTTAATGTACTAAGTTCAAACTGTTTGGTAGAACATTTTAGAAAAACATTCATTCAGCAAATAATTATTCCTTGTACCTTTGTACCAGATGCTAGACTTAGTTCCAGAAATTCAGAGGTGAATAGAGGCACCTGGGTGGCTCAGTCCGTGAGCATCCGACTCTTAATTTCAGCTCTGATCATGATCTCAGGAGTGTGAGAGTGAGCCCTGCCTTAGGCTCTATTGTGGGTATGGAGCCTGCTTGAGATTCTTTCTCTCTGCCCCACCCCCAACTGCATCTCTTTCACACACACACACACACACACACACATTCACACACGCAAATCAGAAGTGAACAACATCGATATGGTACCTCAGAGTTAAAACATCCCCTGCCTTTTTTTGCATCAGCTCACATATTGACTGATCGAACCCAAATGAGTTGGGTTTCTTAAAGTCTTTTTAAGATGGAGTCCCGTTCATTCCTAGTTGAAACTGATCATTGACTTTTAGAGTGTTTAGTGAGGAAACACAGTTCTCTTGGCCAAAATGGTATCATAAACATATTTTATATGATTTCAGTTCTTTCAGATTCATTGAGGTTTATTTCATGTGAAGTTGAAAAGAATGTGTATTCATCACTTGTTGAATGGAATGTCCTATAAAAATAGGTTGATATATTATTCAAGTGTTTTTATACATATTTTACTTTTATACTTTACTTTCTATCTACTTATACTATTAATTACTAAGAGAAGAGTATTAGTCTGACTATAATTGTAGATTTGTATATATCACCTTTAAGCTTTATTAGCATTTGCTTTATACATTATTATTTATACTTATTTCTTCTTAGTGAATTATCAATATAATGTCCCTTTTAATAGCCGGTAATATTCTTGTTCTGAGGCTTACTTGGTCTGATGGTACTACAGGCACTCCAATAAGCTTTTTATTGCTGTTTGCATGGTATATCTTTTACCCTTTTTTACTTTTAGCTATATATTTATAATTATGATATATATATACCTCCATACATATATGAATACTCAGGTATACAGACTATATTTAAAATGGATTGTATTTCAAGTAAACAGCATATAGTTGGAACTTGCTGTTTTATCCAATTTCACAATCTCAGTCTTTTCATGAGGTAAAACCATTTAGAGTTAATGTCATTATTGATATGGTTGGATTTATATCTACCATCTTGGTATTGTTTTCTATTTATTTTATCAGTTCTTTGTTATTTTTTATTCTCTTTTTCTGCCTGCTTTTGCATAGAGTATTTTTTTTATGATTCTATCTTATCTCCACTGTTGTCTTATTAATTAGACTCTGTTTTAAGAATTAATATTTGCCCTAGGGTTTACAGTATGTATCCTTATTGTATCACTGACACTCTTCAAATATTATTTTACTTCTTCACAATTAATGTAAGAATCTTGAAACACACACTGATGCCAGAGGTGAGGTTAAGGCTAGTTCAGTTCTCCTATGAAAATCTCCCTTCCCTTTAAATATTCAAAAGTTCATTGTTTATCTTCATTGTTGTAACTCAGAGACTTGTCCAGTATCATTACACTAAATAAGAATCAATGAAGTGTGCACATTCCCAAATCTCAGCATGTTTGTTTCTTCCTCTATTTCTACCTGGCATTCTTCTTTTTCATTTTTCTTCCTTGAGGTATCAAAAGTGCCCATTATATAAAAACTTTAAATTTAAAGGGAGTATATGTGTGTGTGTGTGTGTGTGTGTGTGTGTGTGTAAGAAGTATATGTGAATCTCTGTATATCTACTCAATTTTCCTAAAATTTGAAAAATAAAGTCTGTTAATTAAAAAAAAAAAAAAATTAAAGGCACAGGCGCCTGGACTGCTCAGTCAGTTAAGCCTCTGCCTTTGGCTCTGGTCATGATCCCAGGGTCCTGGGATTGAGCCCTGCATCAGGCTCCTTGCTCAGTTAGGGTTCTGCCTCTCCCTCACTTTCTGATCCTCCTCCCTGCTTGTGCACTCTCTCACTCTCTCAAATAAATAAATGAATAAATCTTTTTAAAAAATTAAAGGCATGTACATGGAAACATTTTAAATTTTGTTCATTATAAAAATACAAAAAATTCTAAGAGTTTAAATTCCTTTAATCTTATAGCATCTTAATATATTTACTTTTATTCATAATTATGACTTTGTTCCAAAAAATTTTTAAATATAGCTGTTGTGTATTATTTGAAAACTAGAAATATCAGAATAATTTGGAAACAATTTTCCATCATACAATTTTCCATCATAACATTTCTTGATATCCATTCCCTCCCCCTTTTCATTCTTGTGGCTTCCTTGAGATCTTTCTCAATATCTGTTTCACTGTTCTCTACTATGTTACTTTGTTTCACTGTTCTATTTGGCTGCTTCAGTGTTTTCTCTTGCCTTCTTTCTGTATTTCTTACTTCTGATTATCTCTCCATGGATTCCATTGTTTGCTTTGGCTATATCCATTTTTACTGTTAGTATGTAACTGCATTCTGTTGCTGTAATATATTTCAGATCCTCCAAACCTTTGGATTTTTCTCTTGCCTGGTAAAATGGCTTAAACCTCAACTCCAGTCAATGTAGAAAGCTCACAGAGTAGGCCAACTGTTCTCTTGCTTCTTTATTCTCCACTTGACCCGGCTACGCTTTACATTATTCTCCAAATGCAATTTTCCAAGGCTCTTATGAACATTTACTGAACAGACTTAGGATAACAGAGTTAAATCTTACGGGCATGACAGTCTAAAATTTAAAATTGAATGCTTTATATCACCACTTGTAGAAGCTACTTGGCCATTCCTACCACCAAGAATGTTGCCTTTTTGCTTTAGACCTGGGTTTATATAAAACAATGATCAGTGATTTAAGTTAATGTCTTTGAACATAAAATGATGCTATATTGTACATCATAAAAAGATTAGATCCTAAAGAGGAAATTAGAAAATAAACTCGGTCTGGTGAAGAAAACTTTGGTTATTTTTTAAGAAAGTTTTTCTACTAGCAAAAATTTGGAAAGAGATGTTTAATTTTCATAATACTTATATTTAGATAATGAAGGTAATTTTTCTTATTAAGGTGATATTCTGATAAAATTACATTAAAAAGAAGGTGTTTTACTCATTATATTTTTTCTTTTATAACTAAGTTGATTTAGTGAATTTTGTTAGATGTGTAGGTTGGCTAATTTGCCTTACACAGTCAGTATTTAATATGACATTCTTTGACTTTTAGATCTATATTAATTGAAACTTTTAACCTGTAACTAACTTTGCATGATTCCATAAATATTTGTATGTTTCATGTTATCGGTGTTTGAATTTTTAGATTTTATTTTTCTTTTTAAATTAAATACATTATAAACTAGTAATTTGCATTTAAAGAAAACAAAAGCCTGAACATGGTATATATTAATTACATAGTGAAGTGTGGTATTTCCGGAGTAATTTTGGAGTAGTAAACATAAGCATATATAGCAGTGAAATATTTCTCATTCATTCATCTATTTTTCAGTAAAATTTATTTTTGAAATCTTTTACTTATTTTCCATGACAATGTGTTAATATTTTAAGTTATATGGATGGGATTATGTATTAAATTTTAAATTGTGTGGGAACACTGGAACCCAAGCCACAGTTCTGCTTTTGGCTAGATAAATGACCCTGAATTAAGTTATCTCTAAAGTATTTTTCTCATTTGTGAAATAAAGACATCAATCTCATTTTTTCTCAAATTTTGTAACTTTTGTAACTTGAAGAAGCTCCAGAATAAACACTGTACAGTCCTGAAAAGAATCTCAAAGCATGTAATCCACCATTCACCTGATAATTGAATCATCTGCCCAGTATCACTACTAAGAGACAGGGAATGAGTTGCTGTGGAGAATAGAAGTGTATAAGAAATCCATTTCCTCTTAAGGCAGGTCTGATGGTTGGCAGTTTCTCTTAAGTGATTGACATGTCTCTCCTTAATAATTTCAGTCCTTGGAGTCATACAAAATATGCATAATCCAATTCCTAGTATTAGAAACCAACTATCTTTTCTGGTTTTTCTTTCTTTTTTTAATCAAACATCCTGTTTCATCTGTTCCTTGTATAACAAGGTTTCGATTTGTATTGGTTTTGCATAGTTTTATGAAATAAACAATATTAATGAAATTAGAGGTGAAATAAATTTGAAAATAACATTGGTTATGAATTTTTTAGTTGATAGATGTATCTAGGTAATAATGTATAAGAATCTTATATTTTTAACATTTGTAATTGAACCCTAAAAATGTTATTTTAAAGTCTTTATGGGCTGGGAATTTAAATAATCCTAATGTTAGATATTTCCTATGTCCCAGACTCTATTCTTTGCTCTCTAAATGTATGATCTCATTCAGTATTTACAATAGTCCTATGAGGTAGGCACATCTCCATTTTGGAAGTTAGGTAACTGAGGTACAGAGATACATCATGAAATAGAAATTATTCCAATTCTATATTGAAACTATATAAATTATGTATTAAAACATAAATTTTTCCCTTCCAATAAATACTTACACTACTTGATAAATCTGCTGCTCTTCTTTTAGTTCCTGAGATGTACTGAGTGCTTTTTTTTTTTTTTTTTTTTTTTAGATTTTATTTATTTTTTTGACAGAAAGAAATCACAGTCAGGCAGAGAGAGAGGGAGAAACAGGCTCCCTGCTGAGGAGAGAGCCCAATATGGGGCTCGATCCCGGGACCCCGAGATCATGACCCGAGCTGAAGGCAGAGGCTTAACCCACCGAGCCACACAGGTGCCCCTACTGAGTGCTTTTTATGGGGCACTCTGTGTGCTAGTGTTTCTCATATTTTATCTCATGTAATCCCAGGAAAGAGATACAGATTTTATCCTTATTTTATGGGAGAGGGAACTGAGAAGAATTACTTGTCCAAGATCACACAGCTGGAAATTGGTAGAATTAGGGTTTGAGTCTAAATAGTCTTGACTATGTAGCTTATGTTCTACATAATCATTAGGTATACTGCCTCTCTAGACTACACTGTGTTAGCATATTTGACTTTATTGGGTCAAGAGAAGTAAATGCTTCTTGGCAGGCAATTCTAGCTATACAAGATACAGACTACTGGTACATGCATCAGGGAAGCCCTTTGAAAATAATTACTTTTTTCTACAGTAATTTTTAAGTAAGCTTACTAGATACATACGGAACAAATACAAAGCCACAACTTGATCTCTGATGTAAAAGACCACAGGCTTTTGTCCTAGGAAGATAGTAGCCCAGACAAGTCACACTGCTTATTCTGGCTTCAAGGGAAATTTAGAATATTAAGTGAAACTGTAGGATAGAATATTAGCAATAGCTTTTTGGTGTTTTTCAAAGTTAAAATTCAAGTTAGATTTCACTGGGGTTTAAAACAGATTTCCATGATATCTAATGTTTTTATGTTCAAATTCCTTTCAAAGTTAAATACAGATACATCTTTTGGATTATCTGCTAATCTCCATCATTTGTGCATGTAATTAAGATTTAATTATACTTCTTTGGTAAATGGTGTGGTTTCTTTCCTTACATTATGTTTATGTAGTAGTTCTTAAGTTGCAGACAAAGCACTTCTCAGAATATCACATTCAGAATATGCTTAAAGCTCTGAGAGACTGAAGCACTGAGAAAAGTTAGCGCTATGACTTTTCAACAAGGGAATTCAGCTCTTCCTATGTCCTTGTTATTTGACAAAGGACTTTAGCTCTTTCTGTTTATTTCTCATATGGTGATAAGTACATTTCTCTGAAAACTATGTTTCACATTATATTCTTTTTTTTCTTGTACAGTTTTGTTTTTGCTTTCTTTGGAAATTATTCAGCTTGGTGTTGTAGCTCTCCTCAGTAGTGCTATATTTGTCTGTGATGTGCCACTTTTCACTTTCTTTTTCTCAATGGAACTTAGAAGCATTAAACACATCTTTCTAGTAGAATTAAATACTAAAATGAAGTTTCTCTATGATGTGTGACTACTTTGACAGTTTCACCTCATCTATATAAGTACAGACAGATATCTGAAGGAAATAAATTTCTGTGTTTACCACATTAAAAAAAAAATGCTCTTCTAATCACTAAGCACCTAACATTTCTCCTCTGAAAATAAAGGCACAAAGGTAGCAAATGAATACATATTACTAGTGAAATAATCAAGAAACAATAGAAAAAGTTTTGAGAAATAAATGCAGGTGAATGAGTGTTAAAAATCTGGCTAAAATTAGTACATTCATAATCTTCCTGGTCTTCACAGTGAGGTATTTTCTCTGACATTTTTGTTGCACACCCCACTAAAATAGCTAGTTCAGGATATACATTTTATACTTGTAGCCAAGCATTTCTATTATATTCCTTAACAAAGGAAGGCAGTGTAGGCCCAGGGGACAGACATCATTTGAAAACGTCCTCCCTGAGACTATAGTCGAGCAGAACCAGCCCTACTGTAACATGGCAATTAGGTGTAATTGTTTTCAGCACAGTTGCATTCAATATGCCTTCCGCAGTTTCACAAGCATTTACTAAATTGCCACAGTTGAAGAAAAAAGAGCAAACTTCTATTTCTTGAAACATTTATTGATCAAATACGTATTTGCTTGTGTAAATATAAACTCTCCAACATTTTTATGTTTTCTTTTTTGTTTTAGTAAGATAGATTTAATTTGCAACTTTAGCTAATAATAACAATACCAATAATATAAGAGGAGGCAACTCAGTGTTTCAAAGGATAATATGATTCCATTTTAAACAGTAAGAACCTGTACAAGATCATGGCATTTAGGTTTAGGGTATCTATCTCTTTGGACCAAATCATGTTATTTGAATCTACTGTGGTATTGTTAGTATGTTTCATAAGACATAGTACAGAGCTGCTATGATCTTTAAATGTTAATGTTCTTTTCTTATCACTTTACTGTGTAGATACCCTTCATGAGACCCAACTCTGCCACAGCTCATCCTCGGAGGCAATCCTGGAAACCTCTTTTATAAGTGTGATTTTAAAAATGTGGATAACACTCTCAATAGAGTACATAAAGTAAAGGAGAACAGCTATCTTGTCCTTCCCATAAGCTTATCACTGCAAAAAGTTGCCTTTGCTTGTCAGGTTTGGATAGAATGTAATTGATTGGTTTGTTGCTTGGACTGACAAGGCAGTTAATTTGCCTGTGTGGATTTTTTTCTATATTTTTCTTCTTCTTTTTTTTTTTTCCTTGCACTAATCAGAAACATTTGATATGTGCATTGTTGAATAATAGTAGATAATGTCTTGTCAGAATTGTCCTATTAAGTAATGTCTTTCCCTCTTGCTTCTTTGGCAAATGATGATATGCAGTGTTTGGACTTACTGAAGAGTTTTGGAAGCCTGTGGGACTTAAATGCAATGTGCTACTCATTGTTGTTGAACAATACCAGTAACAAACAAGAAAGACAATGCATTCCACTAGTCTGCTATTCTATTTCATCCAATTTAAAACATATATTCATATGTGAAATATTACATTGGGAAACAACTATTGACTCTTATTTAATGGTTATTCCTATTTATAATATTCAGCAAAAGTGAAAAACTTGTGAAGCCTATGCCATTCTAGTTTTGGCTCATTAGTCCTAGTGTGAAAGCACTAATATTATTAGCATGAAACTTTTACAACTTCAAATTTTAAGCTCATTAGTAAAATATATCTGTGTTGATCTCTAGATATTTTTTAGTAATACCCAATTTTATTCAGTCTTCATTGATTTAATAGGAACTTTCTGTGTTCGATATAATTTTATTTTTCGTGACCTTAAATTTGAGGTTATGAAATAAGAAGGGAGATTCAAAGCTTAATGACTATACAGCCTGCCAACTGAAAGATCTTCATCAACATCTATATTTTTCCAGAGGTTTACAGAATTAAAATTTGATCTTCAAGTTTTAATGATCCAGTTTTAAATCAACGACAGAAATATGTTGAATATTTCATCACTCCATCTTGAACTGATTTAGAAGAGACTCTTGGCTGAAATTGAAATGTATATATACATGTAATTGTTAACCTGTTTCTTGAAATTTCCTGATTTATAAATGTGGTTTGGACTTCTTTTCAGGTATAGTGGCAATTGAAAATAGTTTAAACTTTAGGAATAGAATAGGCGATGTTTAGATAAGCAAAAGCAAGTGCAAATATGAAATTGCTGTATGCCAGTAATCTGTAGTTACAGTAAGGAACCTTATTATTGGATAAGATTTTTAATAAAAGAAATATGTATATACAATATGTATAAACTGAGATTATTAACTTATCAAAAGACCTTTTAACATTGGAGGAAAATTATTAATAGCCTGTAGCAAAACAAGTAGGCATTTTTTTTTCTGGAATAAGGACTCATTATCTCTACATAAGCTGAAGAGAAAGTTGATAATTATTACTATTGCTTAATTGTAATAGATAATAAGTAAAATGACAGATTGCCATTTCCTTAAAAGAATATGCTAATGTTCCTCACCCTCCTTTGATATATGGTAAGAATTTACTAGTGGGTCATTTTATTTTAGATTTTTTGAGAAACCATTAAGCCTTGTGGTTTTGGTGTCACTATTCAAAATCCTTTCCACCTGGTTTTAATTAGAATACTACATAATCATCATTCTCTATCTTAAAATCTTCAGTGGTAGATATGCTATTCCATATTTGTTGCTAACCCTAAAATCTTTGTCACACATCACAAATACAAATCTCATAATTCATAAGATCATTGGTACTGCAAACATGTAAGAGAACTTTTAAAGGGAGTAGAATTAAACATTTTCTCCTCATAATCTCCCAAGTGCTCTCATATTTCCACAGTATATAATTAACTCGTTTCCAAAGGAGATATTAATGTGCCCTTAAAAAAATAGGTACAAAATGATACATATTTCACAGATGTGTGAAATCGGTAGGTTAGATAAATGATAGCTATTTCTCACAAAGTAGAGAGAGGAAAAATACACTAATTCTATCAGGAAGGAAATTAAATGATTTAGAAGTACAGGAAGAATGACATAGTAGTATATAGTGGTGATTCTCAAACTTTATAGTGCATCAGAGTCACAGGAAGTATTTGTTAAAACACAGATTGCTGTCCATTCCATCTTTTTATTATCCTCTTCCCTACCTTACTCCTCCTGTCTCCCTCCAGTTTCTGATTCAGTAGGTCTGGGATGAGGCTTGAAAATTTGCATTTTTAACAAGTTCCTGAGTGATACTGATGGCCAGGGACCACCACTTTGAGAAGCATTTGTATATAATAGTTTTTAAAAGAATCATTGTGTTGTGTTGTGGTTACATAATTGACAGAAGATGGCATTAATGTCTTTAAAAGAGCCCTTAAGTTTTCCAACAATATTTGTTTCTAGATAAGTTTATAGGAGTTGTATCTATAACATACACTGTCTTTCTTTTTACAAATTCATTTAAGCAATTTTTTTTTACTTTTTAAGTTTTTAATTTTAATTATTATAGGGACAACACTATTTTATGTAACTAATTTATGAAATTAGTCAAAGAAGATAGCCTTTGTACATAATTCACTACTTCGTTTATTTAAAAAAAGTTTGGAAATTCGGGTTATGTTTGAATATGCAAGGGTTAGCTTTAACCTTTATCCATCTTTAGTTTAGAAAGAATATTTATGTATCACTTTCATACCATCATTATTCATGTATTGCTTGATGTTTATCTGATTTTACACTGATGATATTAAAAATAGATTAGTGACCAATAAATAATAATCAGTTATTGTCATTATCCTATTTCCTTGTTTATACTTCCTATCACTTAATGAGACCACTCTTTTTTAAACAGTGTTCCTTATTTTACAAAACTTACCACTCTTTTACTTGATTCACAATATGGAAATATTTTATGAATATTTCAGCAAATTCTATTCAAGGAGTTGTAGAAGGACTTTCTACGGCAGAGTGGAATGTAATGTTTAAAAAAATTTTTTTTATCTTCTGAAACTATTTTTGACAATTGAAACTTGTTTGAGAGACTCAGCTTTAGGGTTGCGTGTATATGAAGATAGATTTTTTTCCTACCTGTCTGAGTCAGCACTTTGTAAAATTACATACTATTAAGGATTGTGATTAAAAGTATTTCTGAGATGGACATGGTTTGCAAATACTTTCTCTGTAAGAACATAGGCCTCTTTATCCCAGTGCTCACTCTTAAGACTTTCTGCAGACCTGCTGATAAGATTCACGGCTGTTCAGGTACATAAGATATAATGAAATTGGATGTTCATGCTGGGTTTTGTAAATAAAATGAGATTGACCCCCAGCTATCATCTCATTTATCTGATTTACATTGTAAAATCAGGATCTACACTATTGATTAGAACATAATTAGTTAATTATGAGCAGGGAGATACAAAGTTATGTGGGGCTTGAGCACAGCAGGTTGTACTGCTGAAAAATTTCCAAGGGCATGAGCAGATGGAGATCAGTTTATTAAAAAACAAAGCAGACGTGTTTCAGGTATGGAAATGGAAATGTCTCATCATTCTCTCATGCTATGAGGCGGTACTTGACCTTAATTATGTATTTTTATATGAATTCTTTTTGTTTCATGTTTTATTTTTTTGTTTCCCTTTGGATCTTGTAATCTGGCTGTTAGAGATGTAGCTAACTGAATTGATGTTATTATTTAAGTTATCATTAAATATGAATTTGGATTTCAGTAATTATCCAGATACTTTTTTCAGTTAATATATTTTCATGGGTAAAGAGTATTTTTGTCTTTCTTACCACTCATTCATTCATTATTGCCTGTGATAAAAATAGAGGTCTATAGTGGCACTAATGAAAAATGTTGAAGATCTCCACATTAGTCTTATATTTGTGAGATATGATCTAAAGTACATTTTTTAATTATTTCATTTAGAAAATGGTCGTATAGATAGTTTGCACTGAAATTGTAAAATACAAGGAGTAAAATGTCTTTACTGATATGAAATGTTATTATGATTGGTAGAATACAAAATTTTGTTTAAGCTTGTATTATTTTAAAAGTTATTTAACTCATGGGCCACAATGCAGCATTTTCTCCATCCGTTAATATGAGTAATTGAAATAATTGGCTACTATTCAATGAAAGAATCTATCACTACCATTAATAGATTTGTGTAGGTGTTTTAAGCTGCTAATGAATTTTATTTAAGTAATGTTAATATTAATTTTTTTGATCTTTCTTATATAGAAGTTTTGCACAGAGATCATGAAAAAGTAAGGAACCCCAACCCATCAGTTCTCTCAATATTTAGTCTGTTTCCTTTTGAGTGAAGAGATGTAATAATATTTTCAATCAGTATTTTACCGTATATAGACCTAAATAAAATGTTCCTTGACATAAAAAATAGTTGTGATTATGAATCAACTTGATCACAAAAAAAATGGGCATTCCTTTTCAAGTCCCATTTATGGATTTTTCTTCTTCTGAAATTTAGCTTGTAAGTTGGCTGTAAGTTACATGCATAGGAGGTGCACTTAATTGTTTCAGTTAGTTTAAAAATAGTTATTTAGTGTATTCTAATGAAATTATCAATTGGAAATTAAGAGGGTTAAAGAAATCCTTTGGAATATTGGTTTTTAGTCTTTTTCTTGATATAGGCAGAAATAAATCAGTTGTTTCTTTTTACTTGTATTCATGTCCTCGGTAATCAGGTAAACCAAGGACTGCATGTTGTATGGATCTTAGACATGAACATAAGTCATTTTCTTCCTCTTCTTTGTCTAGGGTGCTATACTTAACCATATACTAAGTAAGTATTTTAAATACATATAGAATTGTGTTTATATCTGCTTTATTATTTACATTGTATCCTTTATGAATCTGATACCTAGGAAGTTATATTTAGTAATAATCTAATTTAAAAATCAGGTTTCCTTTCATCTTAATAAGTGGGATTCATTTTATCTATTAAAACTGTGATTTTAGAATGCCCTGTAGTGTTAATGTGTACAATATTTATTAGGTGTTTAAAGGATACTTCTTTAAGCATTTAATTTGTATTTTATTTAAAAAATCCATAGTATTTCTTTATAGGTCAATTTAATATTCTCTTTTAAATATTTTAAGATACTGCCTTTCTACTTAGTATATGTGCTATTGGTATTATAATCTGTTTTTTTTTTACATAAACATTTGTGTTCTTTAATAAAGTATATTGTGTTATATCATTTGTGGGTCAATGACTGCTCTTGGAAAAGATTTTAAAACATTGTATTCACTATTTTTGATTAATTAGATATATATATTATGTGCTGTAGTTATGTGTTTCAAGGTATATGTGAAAAATAGTAGAGACCATAAATAATAATTTGATCAATAACTACTTCAACTTTGATTCACCTTTTAGATAGCAGAATGATTGCAGACCCTTAGGAGTTTCTGCTTTTCAATTTTTAAAAGAGATCTAAATTTGTAACATGGCCAGAATTTATTGGCTGACAGAAGTTGCTTAAGATTTCAAAGTGGAGTGTGTGTGAATGAAATAAGTAATCCGGTATTTTTACCATCTACATTGTTCCTCGGTTTCTTAAGTTCTTAATGGTATCCTTGCATTTGTCTATGATGTATTAATTCTTACAAATCCTGTTGGAGTTTACTTTGTATCATCGAGTATATTTTTGTTACCAGCACGTAAAACTATGGATGTCCTCAGTATTCTAATGTAGAAATAATAGTACTTTTTCCACATGGAAATAATTTTAGCCATTTATAGAAAGAGCTTTAATTTGCATATTTTTTAACAGAACTGTTGATTTCAAGATTGATTTATTTCTCTTTGTGTTTTTCTTTCCTGGATTTTGACAGTTCCTAAGTATATTAACTATTCTTTTTTTGTTATTTAGTCTTGCAATTGCAGTTTTTATTTCCTGGTGAGTGAGCTATAACTTTAGAGAACTCTTATAACATCCCCTAATTCTGACAAGCAAATTTTGCCTTTCCTCTGAGACCCATTACAAATACATTAGAGTTCCATATGGAGATTAAGTCATTCTAAAAGGTATTACTAATGAAGTACTCAGTAAGGATTATGTTATTTCCAAATGGCATATACTTCAACATTATCATGTAACAAATTTAGCATATAAAACCTTTCTTTTCTCTGTGCATTTATTCTTGAGCTGGTAACTTGATTTTACAATAAATTGGAATATGGTACAAACTGGAACTCTATCAGTGTAGCAGACTTGTTTTTAAGTTCATTAGCTGAAAATACATAGATATAACAAGAAAAATCACCTGCACTGATGAATGTGAAAAATAAATTAAAATTTACCTTTATATTGATTATGGTGTTTGATGTGAGTTATACACTATAAATCGTAATTTCAAGTTAGCTAACACAGTTTTAAGGTAAATATGCAGTAATTAGGTTGTAATTTGATATGAACTAGGAAAACATTAATGCCATAACTCTTCATCCATCAAGAGCCCAGATTGGCAATCTGAACTCTTAGGAACATTGCGCAAAAACCTGAAGTAAAGCATAAAGGATTATATTACCCAAAATTGAGTCCATATACTTAACTTAGTAGAAGCTCTCATTTTCATGTCTTTTAATTGTCTGTTTGCATAGTTTTACTGAGGTTTAAGATTTGTTTTCTAAATCCATAACAAATTATTGTTCGGGAAATGCTTAGACAAATAAGGTCACAATATCAGAAAGCAGTAGCTGATACTTTTTAAGCAAGTGAGGACCCTGAAAACCTATAAGAAGTCGAATATGAGAATTCAAACAGAACAGCAGTTGGATAGTACTCCAAACATAAAAGGCTGGCATTCTGCTAGACATAGCAGCATGTGTTACTTGTATTCATGACCCTGAGATGACGAAGTAAATTATATTTAATGTATTTTCTTGATGAAGCAAAGAATGTGATTCTTTTTAAATTTCCCATCAAAGATGATTGAAATACTAGTTTTATGCTTGAAGGAATATGCACTCAGCTGTCTAGAAGTCTCGACCTCCTCATAAATTCAGAAGTACTCATATTCTGAAGGTTCCTGTAACTATATGTCAAGTAATTGAAGTTCTAACTATTGAAAGGTAAATAAGTTGAATTGACAAGAAAGAACATAAAATTGTGTGGGCTTGCTATTTAGTCTCTTTATGTTACATTTGATGTTAGCTATATGTTATCTGTAATTTTTCTTAATGCTAGAACAATAGGTATTTGAATAATTTGACTTTTAAATATCCTTTGGTTTATTTATAATGGCATAGTAAATAAAATGCTGTTATTCCTGTTTGATTTTATTTTTCATGTAGCTAGAATTATGGTAGACAGTTTTTTCTAAGGCTGTGTCTTGAGTCTAAAAAAAGGTATTTGGAAAAGTACGTAAGTTTATTTCATTCATAAAGAGAAATTTCTAGAGGAAGAAATGCATAAACTTGTGATGTATTGTGTTTTAAATTTCTTTATAACTGAATAACTTGGCTAATTGGCTAACTTTCTGAAACTCTTGATTTCTAAAATGGGTCTTTGGACAATTGGATTTGGTAGCATGTTTGAAATTTTTATATAAATGGAAGTTTATAGTCCCCTTTATTGTGAAAAACAATTGTTTTTCTTTATGTGTGGTTTATAGCACTAGTTCCTTCCCCCTTTTTGCTAATAAAGGTTACTGAATAGTAATTTGATATCTTATTCAAGTAATAACATGTATTATAAAATTTCTTTCTTGGTTTCATAGTTGTGGATTTCTCAATGTTTAAATCAGTAAGAGAAACCATATACAAAGAGAATCTAATAGATTGAAGAAAAGTATCTTAAGTTAAAAGAGCACAAAGAAAATGAGGATATAATCCTTTCTATAACATGTATACATATTTGTTATTTGCTGTCAAATTTTGGTCTTGTTTTTCCAACTGATGCAATTTTTTTTTTTTACAAAACAATGAAATAATGCAGATCTTTCTTCATTGTCAGCAGGATGAGATTGTCTGAAACGAAGAATAGGTATGATAGTTTTCTTAGATTTTGTACATCATAGGTGGCAAAGACACTATCAAAATATTTGTTCATAAGCTGTAAGGTGTACTAGGAAGTACTTTGAAAACCCAAATGCATTGAGAGAAAGTGACAGGTAAATTTTGAGAATATTTATATTTGAGAAAAATGATACCACATTCTTAGGATGGTTTTTTTGCTAGGTTGTGTTAGCATGCTGTAAACATTAGACCATACATTTACAATCTACCTTAACTTGGAGGAAGAGTGATAAGGTATAATAAGGTATAAATTGCATAGGATTGATTACACCTTAAGTTTTTTTTAAGTAATTACAATGTATTAGATTGAATTCATAATCTAGAATTATATGTATCTTAAATGTTTTTAAGCTAATGGGTAAATGATTAATTCTTGAATTTCAAAGTGAAATTTGTTAGTTTTGAACACATTTGGCTATACATGTACATTCATTCACATGTTCTTAACATTTTTACTATCAAAGTGTTCTAAATGATATTTACTTTGTTAAGTTTATTCCTGTATTTTGCTTTTTCCTAAAACATTTATTTCAGGTTTAGTTTGTCTTTGTCATAGACATTCATTTAATAATTTTGTGAACTAAGCATAGAATTAACCATGTTGAAGTGTATAGTAGTTTGCCATTTGTCTTTGAAAAAGATAGTTTTTTTTAATACTATTTAGATATACCATAAATCTGTTTACCCTGCAGGTGTGATGAATGCAGACTGTGCTACCATTTTGGCTGTTTGGATCCCCCTTTGAAAAAGTCTCCTAAACAAACAGGCTATGGATGGATATGTCAGGAGTGTGATTCTTCATCTTCTAAGGTAAGGAGAAAAAAAGTCCATAAGAAGAAGTGTTTTACTTCATTTTGATAGCCATATCATACCATCAGCTTCCTAACTTTAAAGAGAATTATAATTGTGAATGACCAACATTTTAATCTAATGCACTTCACTAATATTTTCTGATGGTGATTTTATAATGCTTAAAATAAGGAATAAACAGCTTTACTAAAGTATAGTAGTTTCTTCTGAAATATTTTAGCTTTTTTGTATACTTTCCAGTTAATGTAACATACTAAGTAGTGTTCTAGTCACCAAAGAAAGTCACCTTGTGCTAATTTACCACACCTAGGGAATGGCAAGGAAATTCTGCCTTGAGTAATAAGAAATTTGTTTTGACAAATATATATTAATATATATAAATATGAGTCAACAGAATAACCAATAAAATCCAATTTTATTTTGTAGATGACTCATTAAGTGTATTGTAAATGTTTGATAAAATCTGTTCTTTGAGATTGATACGAAATAAGTCAGAGAAAGACAAATACTATATGATTTCACTTATGTGGAATTAAAAAAGCAAGACATGAATATGGGGGGAATAAAAGAGACGTCTATTTTTGAGAAAGCTAGTTTTTATAACCTAAAACTTGTTTTTTATATTTATTTAGCTAAGTAAAAAGAATAAAGTTGTTTAATATTTTATCTCCAAAAATTACTGAAGTTATATTTTTTGAATATCAACACTATAATCTCAAATTGTAGTAATATACAGTTTAAGATTATTATTTCTTTAAAGTCTGTGAATAGTTAGACTCCTGGTACTTTAACTCATTTGACAAAAATATTGAATGTGTTTGAACTAAGATATTCTGGTCAGCTATAGGTTAATCACATTGTTCTTCCTTAAGTAGACAATGGAAACCAGCTATCTATCCAGGGACATGAAACCGTCTTTCTCAAATGCCATTTAAATACATTTGTCAGTCCTAGAGTTAGTTAAAATTGATATTGAATTCCTTTCGGGTGGTGGAATCAAATGTGTGTATATGCGTATGTGTCTTTGTTTTTTTGGCCAAATTGTTGCCTTTAGATTTTAAGTCTAATTTTGAATATTCAAGAACCTTGATAATGGACAAGGAGAATGGTTTGTGGATTGAGTCTAGTAATTCATTAATGAATGATCCATTTTCAATTTGAGATCCTCCAAAGGATAGAAATTCACTTTTCAGTGAGTTTCAGAACATACTGAATCATGAGTAACCCCAAAGGCATAATGGGAGTGTGTATAAATGTTTGCAATTTTACCTTTTAATAAAATATAAGTTCTTGCAAGAAAAACAAAAAACTCCAAATACATATTTTTTAAGTTAAAATGATTACCTAGGTTACCACAGAGGCCATCTGTAAAAATTTACTTATGAAAAACTGCAGAAAAACATTTGGTTATAGAAAAAAAAAACATTTAAAGCATTCTTTAATCAACTTTATTAAAAAATTTTACAGACCTGTATAATGATTATTAAAATAGAAAATGATGTGCATTTTATTTACTAACCAAACATTTTTGCCCAAGATTTTAAATATACAATATCAAAAATTATTTTCCAGGCATTTTACTAAGACCCAGATTTTAATAACAAAAGCTATTGCATGATTAAAAAAATGCTTTACATAAATTGTATTTAAAAATTTTTAAAATAGTGGTTGTACTATAGATCTTAGAGGGTTGTCTTATTGGACTCCTTGTGGTATAATACGATTTTTCTAACACATTTCTTGTGTGGAGTTTCTTCCTACCCTCAACAGGCAAATTAGGAAAGCATCTTTTAAAGGATTTATTGCCCTTTATGAATATACTTTTTTGCATACATTCTTATGAAAAGGTACTGTACTACTATAAATGTGTATCATTTATTCAATTTTTCTTTTCTTTTTTTATTTAATTATTTTTATTAACATAATGTATTATTTGCCCCTGGGGTACAGTTCTGTCAGTTGTCAGGCTTACACACTTCATAGCACTCACCATATCACATACCCTCCCCAGTGTCCATAACCAACCACCCTCTCCATACCCCCTCCCCATAGCAACCCTCAGTTTAAATTTTGTGAGATTAAGAGTCTCTTACGGTTTGTCTCCCTCCTGATCCCAACGTGTTTCATTTTTTCCTTCCCTACCCCTCAAGCCCCTCACTTTGCCTCTTAAATTCCTCATATCAGGGAGATCATATGATAAATGTCTTTCTCTGATTGACTTACTTTGCTTAGCATAATACCCTCTAGTTCCATCCACATCGTTGCAACTGGCAAGATTTCATTTCTTTTGATGGCTGCATAGTATTCCATTGTATATATATATGCCACATCTTCTTTATCCGTTTATCTGTTGATGGACACCCAAGTTCTTTCCATAGTTGTGCTATTGTGGACATTGCTCCTATAAACATTCAGGTGCATGTGCCCCTTCGGATCATGATTGATTTGTGGTTGTTGAACCAACCTTGCAGCCGTTGGTCGTGGTGAATAATCCTTTTAATATTGGCTAGTATTTTAGTGAGAATTTTTGCGTCTGTGTCCATCAAGGATATTGGTCTGTAATTTTCTTTTTTGATGGGGTCTTTGGTTTTGGGGTCAAGGTAATGCTGGCCTCATAAAATGAGTTTGGAAGTTTTCCTTACATTTCTATTTTTTTGGAACAGTTTCAGGAGAACAGGTATTAATTCTTCTTTAAATGTTTGGCAGAATTACCTGGGAAACCATCTTGCCCTGGGCTCTTGTTTGTTGGGAGATGTTTGATGACTGCTTCAATCTCCTTACTGGTTATGGATCTGTTCAGGTTTTCTGTTTCTTCGTGGTTCAGTTTTGGTAGTTTATATATCTCTAGGAATGCATTCATTTCTTCCAGATTATCAGATTTGCTGGAGTAGAGTTGCTCAATATATGTTATAATTGTTTATATTTCTATGGTGTTCATTCTGATCTCTCCTCTGTCATTCATAATTTTATTTATTTGGGTCCTTTCTCTTTTCTTTTTGATAAGTCTGGCCAGGGGTCTATAAGTCTTATTAATTCTTTCAAAGAACCAGCTTCTAGTTTTGTTGATTTTTTCTACTGTTCTTTTGGTTTCTATTTCATTGATTTCTGCTCTGAACTTTATGATTTCTCTTCTCCTGCTGGGTTTAGGCTTTCTTTGCTGTTCTTCCTCCAGCTCCTTTAGGTGTAGGGTTAGGTTGTGTGCTTAAAACCTTTCTTATTTCTTGAGAAAGGCTTGTATGGCTGTATACTTTCTTCTCAGGACTGCCTTTGCTGTGTCCCACAGATTTTGAACAATTGTGTTTTCATTATCATTTGTTTCCATGGTTTTTTCAAATTTTCTTTAATTTCCTGGTTGACCTCTTCAGTTTTTTTGTAGGATACTGTTTAGTCTCCATGTATTTGGGTTCTTTCCAAATTTCCTCTTGTGATTGAGTTCTAGCTTCAGAGCATTGTGGCCTGAAAATATGCAGGGAATGATCCCTATCTTTTGGTACTGGTTGAGACCTGATTTGTGACCCAGGATGTGATCTATTCTGGAGAATGTCCATGTGCACTAGAGAAGAATGTGTATTCTGTTGGCTTTGGGATGAAATGCTCTGAATATATCTGTGATGTCCATCTGGTCCACTGTGTCATTTAAATCCTTTATTTCCTTGTTGATCTTTCCCCTACTATTATTGTATTATTGTCAATGTGTTTCTTTGATTTTATCAATTGGTTCATGTAGTTGCCTGCTCCCATGTGAGGGACATAGATATTTAAAATGGTTAGATCTTCTCTTTTTTTTTTTTTTTTAAGATTTTATTTAATTATTTCACAGACAGAGATCACTAGTAGGCAGAGAGGCAGGCAGAGAGAGGAAGGGAAGCAGGCTTAGCAGAGAGCCCAATGCAGGGCTCGATCCCAGGACCCTGGGATCATGATCTGAGCCGAAGATCATTAAGCCGAAGAGGCTTAACCCACTGAGCCACCCAGGTGCCCCATTGTTAGATCTTCTTGTTGGACAGACCCTTTGAGTATATATAGTGTCCTTCCTCATCTCTTTAAATTATAGTCTTTGTCTTAAAATGTAATTTATCTGATACAAGCATTGCCACCCCAGCTTTCTTTGATGTCCATTAGCATGATAAATTGTCCCCCCCCTTAAAATCTGGAGGTGTCTTTAGGTCTAAAGTGAATTTCTTGTAGATAGTATATTGATGGCTTTTGTTTTTTTATCCATTCTGATACCCTGTGTCTTTTGATTGGGGCATTTAGCCCATTTACATTCAGGGTAACTATAGAAAGATATGAATTTAGTGCCATTGTATTGCCTGTAAGGTGACTATTACTGTATATTTCTCTGTTCCTTTCTGGTCTACTACTTTTAGGCTCTCTTTTTGCTTAGAGGATGCCTTTCAATATTTCTTGTAGGGCTGGTGTGGTGTTTACAAATTCTTTTAACTTTTGTTTGTTCTGGAAGCTTTTTATCTTTCCTTCTATTTTCAATGATAACCTAGCTGGATATAGTATTCTTGGCTGCATACTTTTCTCATGTAGTGCTCTGAATATATCATGCCAATTTCTTTCTGGCCTGCCAGGTTTCTGTGGATAAGTCTGCTGCCAATCTAATATTTCTACGATGGTATGTTATAGACTTCTTGACCCAAGCTGCTTTCAGGATTTTCTCTTTGTCACTAAGACTAGTAAGTTTTACTATTAGGTGACAGGGTGTGGACCTATTTTTATTGATTTTGAGGGGCATTCTCTGTGCCTCCTGGATCTTGATGCTTGTTTCCTTCGCCATATTAGGGAAATTCTCTATTGTAATTTGCTCCAGTGTATCTTCTGCCCCTCTCTCTCTTTCTTCTTCTTCTGGAATCTCAATTATTCTAATGTTGTTTCATCTTATGGTATCACTTATCTCTCGAATTCTGCCCTGGTGACCTAGTAGTTTGTCTCTCTTTTGCTCAGCTTCTTTATTCCCCATCATTTAGTCTTCTCTATCACTAATTCTCTTCTGCCTCATTTATCCTAGCAGTAAGAACTTCCATTCTTGATTGTACCTCATTAATAACTTTTTTGACTTCAGGTTGGTTAGATTTTAGTTCTTTTATTTATCCAGAAGGGATTTTATTTCTCCAGATAGTGTTTCTCTAATATCCTCCATGCCTCTTTTGACCCCAGCTAGCCCCTTGAGAATCGTCATTCTGAACTATAGATCTGACATGTTACCAATGTCTGTATTGATTAGGTCCCTAGCTGTCAGTACTGCCTCTAGTTTTTTTTTTGTTTTTTGTGGTGAGTTTCTCCACCTTGTCATTTTATCCAGATAAGAATATATGAACGAGAGAATAAAATACTAAAAGAGTGGCAGAGACCCCAGAAAAATGTATAGTAACCCAATCAGAAGAGACCCCAAACTGGGGGGAGAAATTTTTATTTATTTTTTTTTCCGGGGGGAGAAATTTTTAAAAAATACATACATATATGTGTGTGTGTGTGTGTGTAAAAATATATATATATATGTAATTTTTAAAAAATATATATCTATATATATTAGACTGGTGAATAGAACATAGACACCCACTTGATTTTGGGTGTATTTTTGTCTCTTAGAAGAAACTGCCTCCCAAAAGATTAAAGAACTAAAAACTTATTTATATACAAAAATAAGGGTAAACATGATGAAGGGATAGAATATGAGTATAAAGATGAAAATTAAAAAACATTCTAAAAAAGGAATTGATAGGTTGATTGGAACTAGAAAGAAGGAGGAAAAAAAAAAGGAAAGAATGTGCTCAGGCTGGATTCTAGACTAAAGCCCTATCCTTGATTTAGGGTATATTTTGATCTATTAGAAGAAATTGTATCCCCAATTTTTTTACGAAAACAAAAAATCTTATATGTATACAAAAAAGAAGGTTAAGTACAATGAATGATAAAATATGAGTATAATAATGAAGGTTTAAAAAGATTTTTTTAAGAAAGGTATTGTTAAGATGAACTAGTTAAAAAATGTTAAGAGAGGGAAGAGGAAAAGTTAAGAAAATTAAAGTAAGGAAAAAAAATTAAAAAATTTAATTTAACTTCACAAGATTAAAGGATCACGGGGTGAAAGCCATGAATTCCAGGCATTGCTTTCCCCTAGCTCTGGAGTTCAGCTGTTCTCCTTGATTGGTGAGCTTTGTCTTGGCTGGGTATTCTTGCTGATCTTCTGGCCAGAGGCCTGTTGTAGTGATTCTCAAGTGTCTTTACCCAGGGCGGAATTGTACCGCCTTTGCCAGGGGCCAGGCTAATAATCTGCTTGAGTTCACGCTCAGGAGTTTTTGTTCCCTGAACACTTTCTGTAGAGCTCTGGAATAAAAATGGTGGCCTCCCAGTCTCTGGCCCAGAGGAGCCGAGAGCTCGGGGCCTCACTCCTCAATGCGCCCTTGGAGATAAGCATTCAATCACTCCTATCTCCCTGATTTCCGGCCACGCTCTGGGCTCACCTGGCCAGTGACCAAGCGTTTCTGTCTCTGGCGCACAGCCCCATTGGCAGTCTCCAAATCCAGTAGATTCCTGCCTGCAGAGGAGGAAAGTGAGTCTCCCTGGATCTGCCACTTGTGGGATCCTTGCTCAAAGAGCAGTGATCCGACTGTGCCTTGGATCATGGTTTAAGGTAACACCGAGCTGAAAGCTCACTCTCCAGCTCTGTCTCTGTAGTCTGCTTCCCTGCTCTGATACCTGGGAGCTCTCACAATCAGATAACTCCGATCTTTCAGTGACCCCTGGGTCCTGAGACCACAGTGTTCCTGCGAGGGCTCCACCCTGCTTAGGCTATGGAGCGATGTCCCTCAGTGGAGCAGACCTAAAAGTTCGGATTTTGTTCTCCACTGCTCTGCTGCTTGCCGGGAGCTGGCCCGTCCCCCCACAATCTCTCTTTCCGTCCTTCGGATTCACTTCTCAGCACATCCTATCTTTCAGAAAGTGGTCAATTTTCTGTTCCTAGAATTGCTGCTCTTCTTCTCTTTGATCTCTCCTGAGTTTGTAGGTGTTTGGAATGGTTTGATAACTATCTAGCTGAACTCCTGGGACCTGATGTCATTTCAGTCTGCTACTCCTCCACCATCTTGCCTCTCCAATCAGCCCCATTTATTCAATTTTTAAAGAATGGCTTTAAGTTATATAGTAAAGGGTTCCTATTTCACATATGTTAGGAGTATATCATACATTATGTAATGCACTAGAATGCCAGTAGCCATTGAGAAGGATAAGGTATTTTTATTTTTGTTTTTGTTTTTTCCCCCTTTACAAGACAATAGGTCTTTGTACTCTGATGGAAATCCATTATGGAGGCACATTGTTAGAAAACTTGCATTGTATTTTCTGTATTCTGGCCTCTGATTGAATACCAGATATAAACACCCAACTTGGTCAAAATTTCATCTAATTATGGTATCTAATCTCTGGACTGTCACAGCATTTTACTGTAAGGTTTACAGCAGTGAAGTGGATTTGTATTTTTAATCATACCAACATGACTATTGTATGCTTATATTTTTTTCCAATAAAAAAATTAAATTTAGTGTAGTAGTTAAGCTGGAAACTTACTCTATTTCCTTGAATATTTGTGTTGCATCCATTTTGTTTTGTTCACTTTTGAAGACTTCCATTCTTGACCAGCACGTAGTAGATTTCTGTTTAAATTTTCCTTTGAGGGGCGCCTGAGTGGCTCAGTGGGTTAAGCCGCTGCCTTCAGCTCAGGTCATGATCTCGGGGTCCTGGGATCGAGTCCCGCATCAGGCTCTCTGCTCAGCAGGGAGCCTGCTTCCCTCTCTCTCTCTCTCTGCCTGCCTCCCTGTCTACTTGTGATCTCTGTCTGTCAAATAAACAAATAAAATCTTTAAAAAAAAAATTTTTTTTTCCTTTGAAAGATGTTTGCCAGTTTGGGTCCTAAGAAGAAAGCATTGATGGATATAATGTCATGCTTTATAATTCAGTGAATTGCTTCAGAAACCATTTTAAATTAAGAAATCAGTTACAATATTAAAATATTATTAACATCTGAGCCAAAATTAGTATCATTTTAGGACCTAAAAGAAACCCACAATGGAAGTTAATATATGTTGCTTGTCCTTCATTTTCTTCTGTTGGATTTGGTGGAGTGTTATTTGTTAGGTAATACAGTGTATGTTTGCCATGATCATATATTTTAATGATATGAAAAGTAAGATAGAAATAGTTATTGCCTGGAGAAGGGAAGTGAATCAGTTGCTAATAAATTTAGGTGGGAGGAAGTAAATGTGTAAAATT
Source organism: Neogale vison (assembly GCF_020171115.1). NCBI lineage: Eukaryota > Metazoa > Chordata > Mammalia > Carnivora > Mustelidae > Neogale > Neogale vison. Next base: position 168,144,165 of record NC_058094.1, read on the forward strand.
GTGATGACCATAAAATCACATATCCAGCTTCCTTTCTCTGTGATAATCAGGATTAAGTCCAAGAAGTCTCAACTTTATTATGAAAATTCAACTCCCAAATAAGAAATTATTTATTTTGCTTAGAATTTTAGATAAACTACAAGGTGAGGGTATATAGCTGAATATGTGCTTGAAAATGCATTGCCCTTTAAATATTAATTTAATTGTTAGTTTTGTTTCTAAATTTTATGTAGCAGGGGAAACTCTAAAATATTGCTGTGTATATTCTCATGTCTTTGTCTTTCAAGTAACAGATTTATTGCTATGGGTTTTATGAGGGCAAAAACCTTCTGTCAGAAATCCTGCTTATTACTTTTATGGAAATTCCACTGAAGTCTTAAGAATATTCATCATATCATAACCCATAATTTAATGTTTTAGTACATGATAAAATATACCTACTTAGAGTTAGTTTTAATATTGACTTAATAACAATTTACCTAAAAGTATGATAATGTTTTTCTAGTTGAGAAATAGTTGATTATATATAACATATTAGTTTGGGGTATGATAACATTATCATTCAATATTTGTGTATAGAATGACTTTTTATTCTATCCAAACCCAAGGGAGACTTTCTCTCCCTTATCAACCCATTATAAACCTAGTTAGTTCACTTTTGTTTTCATGAAAAAGGACTACATGGACACAGATACATACCTATACACATGCTTACATGGAAGCAAATTCACACACATAGAAACACATGGAAACAGACATGCACAAAACATACCTTCTCCTATAAGCTGTGCTTCAAAGACATTTGACTAATGCATCAGCTATCTGGTCAGTGTATTGGGTTTATGTTCAGTGAAGCTAGTTCATTGCTACCTATCACCATGCATTAGTATTTTTCTTTCTGCTCTTTACTCTGTTGTGATAATAGCATCGTTAATGAGTGCTATGTGCCTGAAAAAGCAATATATTTTATTCTTAATCCTCCTCTTCACTATCTCTTATTTTTTCTCCTCTCTCTATCCCATCTATTCATCAAAGCCAAATAACTGGAATTATCTTCAAGCCTTTCTAATCCTTGTCTCATAGAGAAAGTCACTTCCTGAGTCCTTCAAGTTTTCTTCCTTAATTGTGTCTCCAGTGTGCTTTGTTCCTTTCCTCCATTGCTTCTGCCTTGATTCAGTGTCTCATTTTTTCCTCATTCTATCAGTTTCTCCTATTTTGAAAACTATCTTAGTAAATCTGCCATACTCATCTATTTTACCCATTCTTTTTACTAGAGGCCTCCAAAATGAAGTGTTTGCACCCTAAGAAATAGACAAGTAATAAAATCAACTTAATTCTATATAGCTTCCCACTTCAATTTCTTACCCATCTTATAAGGTAAATAATGTAAATACTGTAGTATATGTAACTTCATATATATACATACATATGTGTGTGTGTATATATAAAGATGCATATTTAAAATATTTTTAGTATGGAGGTACATCAGCTATAATGTTTGGATACCATACTTCTATGCTGGTACTAAAGTTGTCTTTCATAAAGTATAACTTTAATCACTTGATACGTTTTCTGCAAGTCTTCTCCATTCTCTTCCCCTTTCTAATTAATTTGTGGGGAAGAAACTTGAGACTATGCAAATATCCTATTCCTCATCAAACTTTCATTTTCTCTTTTATTCACTAGGTTTTATAGGTCATTACCATTTATTTGGATGTTCATATTGTCCCAGATTTGGCTAATAGAAGCCACTTCAGGCTGGCTTCTGACACTTCAGCCCGGCATCTATGTCCATGTGACATGACCCCAGTAATCTTCAAATACTTCCTTACTAAAGATGTTCTAGGCTCAACTATACTTTCCCTTTCCCTATTCTTGGAACCAAACCATTTCTCCAAGGAGCTCCATTTCCTTTCAGTGGAGAATGGTATTTAGAAATCAAAGTGTGGGTACTAGATGTGCTCATTATTCCTTCTAGGTCTTCTCAGTAGACAAAGCCACAGAGCCAAGGATTAGATGTATGTATGTGTACATACACATTTGCATCTATATTTATGCCTTTGTAGATATTGGAAACCATTCCAGTTCTCTTCCTTTCTATATTTGTAACTCCCTAACAGAAAACTGGCTCCCATTATTCTTAAATATATATTTTTTTAAAAGATTTTATTTATTTATTTTTATGTTTTGTGTGAATGAGGGAGAGAGAGAGAAAGGGCACTCGAGCAGAGGGATCTGATGCAGGGCTTAGTCTCATGACCCCGAGTTCATGACCTGAACTGAAACCAAGAGTCGGATGCTTAACCGAGGTGTCCCACATTATTCTTAAATATTTTTATATGATCAGTCCCCTGATGGTAAACTAATCTCTTGTCACTTTCTAATCCCACCCTACATAGACACCTATTTTGCCTACTATAGCCTGATGGTTTTTAGACTGAATTGTTTGGGAGGAGGTAAGAGAGGGAAAGAGGGTGGATATTTATATCTTTTACAGCTTCCTAAATAATTTTAATGAGCAGTCAAGAATAAGAATCTGTTTTATGTATATTATGAATTCTTCAGTTATTCAGAACATTTTTAATCTAAAAATTAATTTTTAGAACTTTAAACCAAGTATACACAATGCCTATAACCCAAGTGAAACATCAACAAACCAGTTTAATATTATGTTGTATACTTACATATAAGTTACAAGATAGACTAAATATTGTATTTTTTAAATATAGAGCACAGTTCACTATTCAGTCTTTTTCTAGAGTATACTTGATAGACATCTCAACAACTTCTGTCTCCTAAAACACTCAAAATCAAGGTAATTTATTTTGACATGGTAAAATGAATATGCATAAATATTTTTTAAAGAGCTTCATCCAAGTCATATATATTCACAAATGCCACTGAGAATTTAACTGTGTATTATGTACTTTACAGTGCCTGTGCCAGTTATGATTTTAGCTTTCATCCTTATTTAAGTTCTGTTTGGTGCAAAGCTATAGAGTATATACCTGGCAGGTCATTGTATGACTACTAGAAGATGAATTGTCTTAGCATGGAGACCTCTGCTTCTTTGTATTTGATCTATATAGTATACTACTTTTGAGCAGTGCTAAGTTGAACTGATAATGCACAGAAATGTCGTCTACATCCCTATGTAAGATTTTCTGGAACAACAAATACAATACATGCCTCCTCAGGCAAGTGGTGCTAGTTGATAACCAATTATTTGTATTAGAAATCCCTGAGTAGGGAAAGTGATGACTTTCTTTCATCTTTATTTTTTAGTTTTCTGCATTAGCAACTAGAATTCTATAACTAATAACCCGAGTAAAAAGTACATATATAAGTGCTTATTTTCAAATAAAATATTGTGAATTTTGCCCCTTTAAGAATGAAACAAAACAATTTCTCCAAAGAGTATCTTGCCACAATAAATTAAACAAGCACATTTAATTGAACCTGGTAGAATTGGATGTCTGAATTTTTTTATGATGAAAATTATGAAAAATATAAAATTAAGGGGCACCTGGCTTGCTCAGTTGTTGGAGCATGGGACTTTTGTTCTCAGGGTTGTGAGTTCGAGCCCCATGTTGAGGGTAGAGATTACTTTAAATTCTTACTAAAAAACTTTTTTAAATTAAATTATTATTTAAAGTGCTTTTAAATTTGAACTATATAACTTACCTGTTAAAGAAAGATTTTTTTAGAATATTTTAACTATCGATTTGACGTCTGGGATTTTTTAAGAGTATTTTAACTATTGATTTGATGTCTGGGATTTTATTTAATATCAGTTTAAATTTTAAGTTTATGGATTTAGCATGGTTGACTGAGATATTTGTAAAAATTGTACCATTTACCTAGTATTCCTCTAGCATTTGTATGACAAGCATTAAAGCTTACAACAGTGCTTTAGCATTACTGAGTTTTGATTTGCCTGTTTACTGATACAGGTATGTAAAAGTCTAGAGACAAGTTGTTTATACAGTATCTTACAGTAGAATACCATAGAATAAATCTGTGGTAGTTTGTAGATTTACTAAAAATCTGAGAATTAAAACTGGTGTAGTTATCCTTGATGATAGTTATAGTTACATATTTAAACTTTAGATTTCCTCTTCACTAGTACGTGATATAAAGCCCACAGTCTTCCAGTGGATCTTCTACCTTATATCTAGATTAAGTTCAGGCAATTGGCTGTTACTTCAGCATTTTCTGTGACAGGCAGAATTTTTTGTATAAATGTCTTATTTAAGCCCTTAGTTTTGGGGTGTTGTAATTTGAGACTGGTAACAATGATTTTTGAATTCAGTAAGTATAATAATTAACCGTTCCACTGATAATAGTGGGCTACTGTGTTGTTGTTTTTTTAAGTAGAATGTATTTTTAAAAACTGAACATTTGTATACTGAACTGGTTGTCATTATTGCTTGCTCAGAGGTTCTTTACTTGATGGTCCTAGACATTTTCTGAAACCTATTCCAGGTAGTACTTTTATCAAGTAACAGTTTGAGTTAAAGAAAGATTGTTTGTGGTTATTCTTTATAGTAGAATTGGAATCTCTACTGATCTGTGTAGTTCCGTATCATAAGGTAATTTTCATAGGGACTGTGTAGTTAATGTTAAGCATATTTGTATGCTTTGATATGTCATGGGTAGATATTCCTTACAAATCTTTCTGAAAATATGATTTCTATCCTCCAGGAAGAGTTTGTCAGTGTTCATGATATACATTTGTATATATTTCAACATCATGTTCACAGAAAAAAAATTACTGAAACCACTGAAATTAGACAAAAATATTAAATTTTTGTCTAATTTATGTTAATAATTTACAGAATTGAAAAACTAAATCAGTTTTTATATTATACTTACTACAAACTGGAAAAACCAAACTGTATTCTAATTTAGATGGCATGTGGGGCTGATGCATTTGCATAGCATGCTGTGGAATACCATATGTGATAAGAAACTAACTCATAACTGAGAGATAATTAATCAAAGTACAGTAGGGTGCCAGACATGGGAATGCCTTTCAAAACTCACTAACTTTATACTATCCTTTAGTTTTTTTCTTCTTCTATTTTTCCTTTTTTCTATCCTTTAGTTTTTAAATCACTTTTTAAATATATATATATATAGATAGATAGATAGATAGATAGATTATGTAGGAGGAAAAAGCCATCTACTAAAAATCTGATAGTTAGGCTGAAGGATTTTCATTACAGATTTTAAAAAGTTAGTAAGAATATTTTTACCTATTAACCCAGCATTATTAAATTTGGATTATATGATATATTAATGTAAGAATTTAGAAGGAAGGTAGAATATATTAACTATGTGAAGTTTTTATTCCAGTATTTATATATACAATGAGGGTGAGAGACCTTGATTGCTACAAAGAGATGGTCCTAGTTGGAATAAGCTAGCCCATTTTCAGAGCTATGGAACTAACGTAAATAATAGGAAAGGTTTAACTCCTAGCTTCAAAAAACAGTGAGATTTCATGTATTCCTGCTACAGATAGTTTATCCCTTCTAATTTATTAAACATTTAACTATTTTCATCATTGTGTAGAATTACTTGCCTGTTAAAAATTTTCTTTCTAACCTATGTATTGTGGTTTCAGAAGTACTGTTTATCTATGGGTAAGACTTCTTCAAATCTAAGCAAAGAAAATTCAAAGAATGACTCTGAAAGTTAATGGAATTGAGCTCTTAAGTTAAATATATTTAAGTGTTCTAATCCTGATGTTCTTTTTTTTTTTTTAAGATTTTATTTATTTATTTGACAGACAGAGATCACAAGTAGGCAGAGAGGCAGGCAGAGAGAGAGAGAGGAGGAAGCAAGCTCCCCACGGAGCAGAGAGCCTGATGCGGGGCTCTATCCCAGAACCCTGGGATCATGATCTGAGCCGAAGGCAGAGGCTTTAACCCACTGAGCTACCCAGGCGCCCTCTAACCCTGATGTTCTGAGATTGATAAGATACTATAGATTAGGGGTCAGGGACATAGCCAGAGTGTTATTCCAGGTTACTTAACATTTAACATGAAATTAGGTTGTGTATCTCTGTAATTTGTATTTTTAAGTCAAAATATTCTTCCTTTCTTAAAAATTGACCATTAAATTTATGGAGTTTCTTAAATCTGAAGCATTGTTGAATAACAGAACAGTAACTTAAAATATAGGGAAAGTCTAAGTATGCAGTACAGTGTAGAATAAATAGCTTTATGAGCTTTGAAAAGAAACAGACTGGGTCCAGATATTAACTGTTGATGATGCTTGGGACCTTTAGCAGGTTGCTTCATTTCAGTGAGCTTCAGGTTGCTTATTTGTGAAAGGTTTAATGGCCATACTTGGGACAATAGAGATACTCAGTAAATGATATCTCTTCTTACTCTTAAAAATAAACAGTCATTTTAGTTACAAAGAGAAAAGTTCGAAATTAGTCCTAATGTTCTGATTTTTTAATGTAAGAAATGTTTTTAAAAAGTAATTGCTCTCCAGCAATTTTCTGTTTTATTTTTTTGTCTTCACGTACCAAGTAAAAATCGTTTCTTGCCTCGTTCAGAGTTCCACACTAAATAGAGTAAGGTCATGTCTAACATTTCCATTCACAAAAAAGTCCATTTGTTTAAATTTCTTGCTAGTTAAGAGGTAATGAAAGCTATCTTTATAAATGTTTTTTAAACTAAGGTACCTATGGCTCTCTAAACTTTGAAAATTGCATATTATTCTATTTTATAGTGTATTTTTTCTAAGTCTATTGTGGATCATTAGCACATCATTTTTTTAAAATATTGATGGTAATGACTGTTTCATGTTGAATATAGAATTATGGTCCTCTGTGAATCACACAGATCATACACTAATGTGTTTCCTATATTTTATAAGAAGAAGGCATATTATTTAGAAAATAAAGGTTTACTGTCATATTTAAACCACTGGTTCTGCCATGCATTGAATTAAAAAAAAAAAAAACTGGCATGGGGATAAAAGGAAACTTGTTTTTAACTCAAGATAGATTTTCTTAATAGGTAAAGAAATACAAGAAGAAATTTCCATAGACTGTGGAGAGGGATATTATTTCCTGGTCAAGGAAGGTCATGAAAACTATAAACCTGAAGCTGAAATGAAAATAGGAAGTAAATAAAATGAAATTTAAAATTAACAAACCATTGAAGACAGATGTAAGATAATTTGAGTCTACTTGTCAACGTATATACAGTTTTTGATAATAAAAGATTGCATCAAGCCTAATGAATGATTATAGAGAACAAGTATATATCAGCAACACAACCTTTTATCATATAAATGTTTGAAAACTCCTAAGGATGGAAATATGGAAGGTTCTGGACTAGTCTTTCACATTCCTTGTGAAGCCTGGATATTAAGGTTATTAACTTTTAGGGCATACTACGTAAACTTAATTAGAATATCATAACATAATCATATTATGCCTTCAGTATGTCTTTTTTTTAACATACAATGTATTATTTATTTCAGGGGCACAGGTCTGTGATTCATCAGTCTTATATGACAACGATATGTCTTTTTTTTTAATATTTTATTTATTTATTTGACAGAGATCACAAGTAGGCAGAGAGAGAGAGAGAGGACGAAGCAGGCTCCCTGCGGAGCAGAGAGCCCGATGTGGGACTCGATCCCAGGACTCTGAGATCATGACCTGAGCCGAATGCAGAGGCTTAACCCACTGAGCCACCCAGGCACCCATGATATATCTTTTTTTTTTAAAGATTTTTATTTGAGAGAATGTGCATGCACAAGTCAGGGGAGGGACAGAGGGAGAGGGAGAGAGACAAATAGTTTTGTCTCTACTTCAGATATCCACTTACTGTACCTAGAGACTGTCTTTCAAACCTCCTCGGGCAGATTCAAGGTAGACTGATGATACCTGATTCAAATTCAGTACAGTAGGATTCCTGGATTACTAATATACCATATTCCCTTTCTTCTTTCCGAGTTCTAGAATTGCTCAGCAACATCTTCAGGATCTTCTCGGAGCTGTAAATTCAGTTTTCCCCCAAGATTTGCAGAATCTTCCCCAGTTGCTCCGCTTCATCTTTTTTCTTCTTCTTTGCAGCAGCTGATACTGGTGGTAACTTCCTCCTTTTTACAAACGGCCTTCCTGCCCCTTCAGTGAACTTATTTTCTCCTGGTTTTCTCTCTTCTTAGGAGACCATATACATCTTTGGTCTTTTTGATAGGCTTCTTTTCTTACTTTGCAGGTGACAGCATCCATACCCAAAGCTACAAGAAAACTTGAGATTTAGGTTTAATGATCCAATTTCCCTCCCTCCCTTCCTTCCTCCTTTTCTTTCTCTCTTTCTATTTTATTTATTTATTTATCTTTTTTTTTACTTTTAAAAAAATATTTTATTTATTTATTTGACAGAGATCACAAGTAGGCAGAGGCAGACAGACAGAGAGAGAGGGAAGCAGGCTCCCTGCTGAGCTAAGAGCCCAATGTGGGGCTTGATCCCGTGACCCTGAGATCATGACCTGAGTGGAAGGCAGAGGCTTAACCTACTGAGCCACCCAGACGCCCTCTCTCTTTCTATTTTAAGGATGTATTTATTTTTTTTTTTACACACAGAGAGAATGTGTACACAAGCAGGGAGAGCAGCAGGCAGAGGGAGAGGGAGAAGCAGGGAGCGAGGGCTCGATCCCAGGATCCTGGGCTCATGACCTGAGGCAGAGACAGATGCTTAACTGACTGAGCCACCCAGGTGCCCTAACCCACCTATTTTTTCTTAGTTAATTTTCTTAGAAAGAGAGACTTTCTGCCTTTTAAAATCTTATTCTTTGAAAAATAATTAAATATTTATTACTAAATATTTATTTTTAAATAAATTTTTTTGCCTAATAATTAAGACGTAATTTAGTGATAAATTCACCAAATTTTAGTTGTCCATTTCTACCATCTAGTAGACTGAGGAAAAACTAAAAAATTTTACAGTAGCAACTTCTAACAGGAAAGAGGAGCAAGTGAGTTTTGGGTGAAGATGTAAAATGGTGTAATCATTGAAATGCAGAATTAGTTCTGGTAGTCTAATGAAAAGCATATTAATCATAGTTAACAATACTGTATTATATACTTGAAAGTTGCTAAGAAAGTAGATCTTAAGTGTTCTCATCACAAAAAAGGAGATGGTAATTGTGATGTGATGGATATGTTAACTAACACAATGGTGGTAATCATTTTGCAATATAGGTGTATCAGATCAACACATTACATACCTTAAAATTTACACAGTGTTATATGTCAATTATATCTCAATAAAGTTGGGGAAAACCAAAATTACTACAAAGTTTAAATAGCAATTTATCTAAGTAGGAGAATACTTATCAACTTGATCTCCAAATGAAATATTGTTCTGGACATGTGATTAAACATACTGTAATTGCAGTGTCAGACTTTGAGTTTTCTTCTTTTAAGTTTTTTTCTTTAAAGCTAGAGAGTAATAATTCAAAATTGCAGTTTTTAATATAATTAACATCCTTTATATAAAATCTTGCTTTAAAAAAATGTATGCTTGTCTTTTTATTTTTTTCTTTTCTGTGACTCAGTTTTTCTGGAGAGAATTGGAATCAGAAAAGAAATTACATACATTGTGTTTTTTTAAATTTATTACAAACACAATACATGGTCATTAGAGAATATTTGGGAAAATTTTAAAAACATAAAAAAAAAATCAAATTACCTGCAGGGGGCACCTGGGTGGCTCAGTCTGTTAAACAGCTGCCTTCAGCTCAGGTCATGATCCCAGGGTCCTAGTATTGAGCGCCCACATCCGCCTCCTGGTGCAGTGGGGAATCTGCTTCTCCCTCTCCCCCACCCCCAACTCGTGTTCTCTCAAATAAATAAAATCCTTTAAATTACCTGAAATTATAGTACCTGTAGGCATCACATTTCTGCTCATGTTTCAATAGTATATCCTACTACAACCTACTCTTTAAAAATTTCAATCATGTATTCTGTTACATAATTTTTTAAATTGTAACTGTGTGGGACCATTTTCCGTGATGTTAGATACTTTTTTTCTAACCACATTTTTTTTTTGAACAGATTTTTTAGTACTGTACATTTCTTTGCACAGATATACTCTTGGTATAATTTCTGGGTCAAAAAACTGAACATATTTAAAATAAAATATAATTTTAGAAATAATAATAGCAGCTAACGTTTATTGAGTACCTCTATGTGCCTGGCATTATTTAAGCACATAAAACACCATCTCATTTACTCCTCACCACAGTCTTCAAGGTAGTTACTGTTTTGATCTCCTTTGTGTAGGGAAAAAAGTGAGGTACAGAGGAGGATTCCACATATAAGTGTGTAACAGTAATTCAAACCCAGACCTTCCTGATTTTGGAGTCTGTTTTAGAAACTTGCTTTCCCGTATTGACCCACTGAGCCACCCAGGTGCCCCACTTTCCCATATTGAAATAGGTATTTTCTATTCTTTCTTGCATGAGATTCTCAAATTAGATTTTGTCCTGAAGTCACTGTAAATTTTGGTAATGTAGAAACTCAGATAATTTTGTATTATAAATAAACAGCACTGTCACAGGACAAGGGAATACCTTTATTGTTAAGTGGGATCTGTTTTGGTGTTTTTAGTGAATAGGGAAATCAGTAAAGCCCAGAGGTAATTCTTAAACAGATGAATTAATTGAAGATGTCCTACTGTAAGGTGTAGAAGATAGACCATAACCTCTCAAGTTCCTTTCTTCATAAAATTGAATGAAATGATTATTTTTGTAAAGGGAGTTACCACTTCACAGTATAGATGATTTATGTAGACCCAGCAGTATCTAATCTATTGTACTTGGAGGGAGGTGAGGGAAAGGGATCTAAAAGTGATTTTTTTCATTCGGCACTAAGTACTATATTTTTGCTGAATCAAATATTGCATCTAATGTTTGTCATTAACTGTGAAGTTTGAAAACCTGTACTGTGAAAAGAAACTAAAAGCAGCCATATTTAGTTTCTTTGCAAAGATAGTTTAAGAATGTTATGATTTGTGCAGTGTCTGCCACTTTGTGTACAAACTGCAAGGTTTAATACATATTTTTTAATATCAGCATTCTTTTACAGAAAAAAATTCCTTCTTATTCAAAACCAATACCTCATACATGGACCAAATACTAATTATAATGCAATTTAGATTCATTTGGATTAATTCTTTCGTTAATTTTTTTTTGTCAGCCAGAGAGTATGAACTTATTACCTAACTTTTAATTTATGTTAAAAAACTTCTCCCCCCACCAATCCTTGGCAGCTACTGATCCACATGTGTAACTGTGGTGTTCTGCCGTATTTCCACCTGTGACCTAGCTCAGCCATCTATGTTCTTTTGTGATTTCAGACTTCTACAAGATTTTTTTTTTTAGCTTTAATATATTGTTCCCTTTTCCCTCTGAACTATATTCATATGCTAAATTTAAACTCTGGTCACCTAAGATACAATTTACTTTAATGTTTTCTCTGAAGGTTTCTTAAAGGTTTATGTTGTAGTGTTATATCTTCATTGGAGTTAAGTTGGTTTTTTGTTAAATGTACCTTCAATAATGGCTACAAATGATTATCTGGTTCGCTGGTTTGAAAACTCTTTAAAGTATGCATATAGAGGTTACAGTTTTTAAAAATCACTTTGAAAAGTTCAGACTGCATGAATGCATTTTTATTAGTTCACTGTTGTGTTCCTAAGGGATTATACTATTTTCTCAACTTTCAAAGACATTACATTATTGTATAGTGTAAATTCTGTTTCTAGATTAGATTTCTAGATTTAGATTACCAGATATTTGTGAATCAGTTTCCAAAGTACAGCAAGGTAGTTTAAAGCAAGTCATGAATATAAGGGTACTTTAGCATTATTTCCTTGTTTTAATGCAGCAGTTTCAACATATGAACCACCACAACAAAAATAATTACTTAGTAATTCAGTTTAAAATGTATTCGAGTATCCAGTCATTAAGTTTACTTCTCACTTACTAGGTTTTCTGTACTTCAAGTCACTTAGGATTATGAAGGAGGTGGGTATTTTCAGAAAACATTCTCTTCTTTTACGAGAACGTGAAGTACTGTATAATTTAGACACTTGTCTGTCTTTCCCTGTGACATTTAATGACAATGTGGAAGCTTTAACCTGTTTGCAGCATAATGACTGTATTAAGTACTGTCTTATTTCCCACTTCTTTTGAGTGTTCCCAAGTCTACTACTCATGAATCTAATTTTTACAGTGAGGTAAACTTTTTCTTTATGATTTAGCTGTTCCAAAATACACCAGTTTTTTCTTCCTTACTCTTTCACCCATCCTCATTTTCCCCCTGAAATGTAATGAATACTCTATGTGTTTGTGGTCCTTTATCAGTAAAAATCTTCCCTAGGATAGGAACCTCCCTAATAGTGTCAAATATAGTTAGTTGTTTTTTAAATTAATATTATTATTTTTACTCACTGTAGCAATTTGAAAAAAAAAAAATCCACAGACTGAAACTGATAACTTTAAATAAAAACTCTTCAGATTAATTTTAAGTAGACTATATAAGAAAATAGAGGTAGGTGGTCTTATCTGTTTTCTGTGTCAAATGCTTTGAAGACTATCCAGATTCCTCTTTTTAAAATACTGATCTTTCATTTTTATTCAAATATAAGTAAATTTCCGTCTTGAATTTAAGACAAGATAAGAACAGGGAGGCCTGTGTGGCTCAGTGGGTTAGGCAGCTGCCTTCTGCTCAGGTCAGGCTCCTTGCTCAGCAGGAGTCTGCTTCTCTCTTTACCTGCGCTTCCCTGCTTGTGCACTCTCTCTCACTCTCTCTCTGTCTCTGACAAATAAATAAATACAAATCTTAAAAAAAAATTTAAGACAAGATACAAACAGCAACTTAATTCTTTCTTCCTAGTCCCTTTAAACAAGCTGTGTTGGATCTGCTTTTCTCCAGTGACTCTAGGAGGTATCTCATGGCTTTTCCAGTCTCCTTAAGGTATTAATAGTAATTTTTTAATATAAAAAAATCCAGTCTGGTATAATGTCAAGGCTTCATTCTCTCAAGAAGTTCAAAACTTCTCCTCTCCTGAGCTGAGGCCTGCTTCAAACTGGAAAAGCTTTAGTTTGATGGAGGCCATACTGGACTTTGAGTCTTTTTCTTGCTTTCTTTTGTGAGTTTTTGGTGATCTCATATTGTTAAGGCTTGCCTACCTGCATTTCCTTTGATGTGAGAGTTGGATGCCTTCTCCTGTGCGTTACTTACAACACATTTTTAGAATTTAAGTTCTTTTTGTTTCCTCTTTGCTTGGCATCACCTCATTCCTGCTAGTCTCTCTGTCCTCTTTGGCTAAATCCCTTTCTGGATAACTAGAATCTTGCTGTCTTTCACATCTCATTATCATTACTAAAATAAGCACATACACACCCACCCCTGCCCTGCAAGCTCAGAAAAGCAGGCATTCTCTCTGTGGTCCTGATTTTTTTTCTCCGCTGCTCTACCGCTGTGGCTAGTGGCGTCCCCATTCAGTCTCTGTGACTCTCAAACTCCTGTGGGGCAAACTCCCTGAGTACCTTTCAGAAAATCCTTCTCATAGGGGGACTACTTCCTTTAAACTTCCTCTTCTAAAGAAATCCTTCTCTCTTGTCTCACCTTTGCTGTCTTCAGTTTTCTCTTTATATGTGTGAGATTTGACGTAAATATTTTTTGAAATATTTTATCAGTGCATATCTTTACAAAAATGAAATCTCAAACCATTTATGATAGAGAAAATTTCACCCACACCATGAATCCTTTAATGTATACCAAATACCCCATCTCCATAACTCAAATTATGATTTTTCTTAGTTTTTCTACTTCAAATACATTCTTCTAGTTCCTCAACTCTTCAAGACCCCTAGGCCCTCATCTTCCTTCTGATTTTATCCCTCTCCCCTTATTAAAGTATTTTTTTGGCATTTAATATTACACTTCTAAAAAAGCATTAGAGCCCTCTATTATAATTCCCCAGCTTTCTCTGGATTCATTTTACTGTTTCATCCTAACTGTTTTGTTTTTTTTGTGTGTGTGTGGTTTTGTTTTTGTTTTTTCTGGCCAGAAATAACTGGAGGAATTTATGGACTTATGTTCACTTGTGAGCTCCTTATCCAATTTCTTGTAACAACTGTATCAAATCTTTGCCACATATTTCAAGTCTCAGTTTTATTTCCAACACCCTCATTTTTTCAAGATGACTTTGTCTCTTAAGATCATTGAGGAAAAGGGCCCATATCCCCAATGTATCTCCTCTCAACCTTAGAAATAGTCCTTCATACTTCTCCTACTAAACCTTTGTTACTTTCCCTACCTCAGTCCCTTATTTCCTCTCTCCAAAACTGGGGGTCGGGTGGGGTGGCAATGTTGTTTACTTTTTTTCCTTATTCCCCAAATCACCTTTCTCTTCATAATCTAGGTTTCTATTCTCATTAAGCCAATCTGCAAACTTTTCCAAATCATTATTTTTGAAAGACCATTTTTCACATGTCCTTCCAGGTTAGAAAACTCCAAGAAGGAGTTCTCCATTGTCCATACTAGAGGACAGACATCGGGGTTTTATCCGTGACTTCCAAGGCCATCTGAAATCTGCCTCCATACTAATACCACAAATAGCTCTGTCTCCAGTTCTCTCCCTCTTCCCTCTTGCTTCACTCTCCTCTCTCTATTATAAATATGAGGGTATTTTTTAAAATTAATTGTTCAGCTTAAGTGTCCATTTATAATCTTTAGGACTAGACTGAATTTCTTTTTCATTTTTTGCTAGAATGTTCATTTGGCATTTAGTAGATGTTTCTTTGGATTCTTACTTATCTTTTTATGTCTGGGTTCTTTTTACCAGCTAGATTACAAATGTGCATGGCAGATTGAACTTCTTGAGAGAATGAAGCCTTGACATACTTTCTTGAAGACAAGGAGTCTCTTTGTTACATAAAATTTTTTCTAAGATAGATTTAAAATTGCTTCTACTAGTTCTTTACTGCTAGCTCATTTCCTATTAGTTGTTATTAAAATTATTTTTTAAAGTTTTATTTTGCTGAATGGCAGTAGAAGTAGCATAGTTCTACTTTTTGCCTTAGATGCCTAAGGCTATTTGTTGAAACAACAAATGATGTCTGAAACATAAATTTCTGCCAGCTATGACCCAAATATGCATGAAAGACCTAGAGTTAGAAACATAATATCTGTTCAGCACATTTTAAAGTATCTTTTCTTAGAATAGTTTCTATTCCTGTCTAGTTCACTCAGCATTTCTGTTAACATTTATGAGTACCTGTTGATTATAGTATATTTCTTTGGAAAAGAGATACAGTTTTATATTAAAAAGAAATCGTTTCCTCCAGAATGAAGAACACCAGGGTTGTCTAAGAGGGTAAAACTAATCTAAAAGAAAATGTCTATATTTTTTGTACATAAATTGAGAAGAAATACTTATACCAGTGTTTTCTTTATCTTGTTGGCCCTGTCAGTATGTCTGTAATAGGAAACTGATTTCACTGAATGAAAATCTGTATCGTATTCAAAAGATATGTGACACACTGTACTAGATGCTTGAGATACACTAAGATAATCAGACATTGGGCTGCCTGAGTGGCTTGGTCTGCCTTTGGCTCAGATCGTGACCTGAGGGTACTGGGACGGAGCCCCATGTCAGATTCCTTTGGAGTCTGCTTCTCTCCCTCCCTCTGCCCTTCTCCTCCCTCCCCCTGCTCATTCTTACTCATACTCTCTCTCTCTCTCAACTAAATAAAATCTTTGAATAAAAAATCAGACATGAATCTGGCCCTTAAAAAACTTAATGTTCTAGTAGGATAGATAAGACATGTATGCATATAGTCATAATACAAGATTTAAAGCGTTAAATGCCATTTGAAGGTATAGAGAAGGTACTCTGGGAATTTAGAGATTAGGAACATTAGTTTACTTTCAACTTCAAGAATCAAAAAGAAATTGGTGAATAATACATATTTGAATGGAATTATGAAAACTAGGTAGGATTTGACTAGAATGTAAGTGAGGATAAGCTAAGTTATGTAACAAACACCCCCAAATCCCAGATTTTTAGCAGATTAACACAGGTTGAATTCTCATGCAAGTAACATGCCATTAGAGATTGGCAGAGCAACTCCGCATATCACAGTAATTTGGGGACCCAAGCTGATCACAGTTTTATATATATATAAATATATATATATATAGTCCTTGGCACTGTAGCAGAAAATACAGCAAATTGCAGAATGACTTTTAAAATCATATTTGGAAGTTGACATATCACTTCAGTTTACATTCCACAAAATACATAGTTAAACCTACCTTTTAAGAAGCCAGGGAAATATAATGCTACCATGTGCTCCAAAGGCCTTTCTGGTATTTGAAGTAGTGTGGGGGAATCCTTGGAAGTTGAAAACTGTGTATAATTTCTAAGAAGGAAACTGTTAAACTTGTAACATATAAACATATAACACTTACTAATATGTTTTTTAATTTTTTTTGTTTTAAAAAAAATTTTTTTCAGAGCAGTTTTAGGTTTACAGAAAAACTCAGTGACAACTATAGAGAGTTCCCATATGCCCCCTCATTCCTGCCCTTTTATTAATATCTTGCATTAGTGTGGTACATTTGTTAAAATTAATGAGGCACTATTTAAAGTCCATAGTTTAGGGGTGCCTGGGTGGCTCAGTCTGGTAAGCATTTGCCTTTGGCTCAGGTCATGATTCTAGGGTCCTGTGATCAAGCCCCACATCGGGCTCCCTGCTCAGTGGGGAGCCTACTTCTCTCCCTCTGCAGCTCCTCCTGCTTATGCTCCCTCGGTCTCTGTCTCTCTCTCAAATGAATAAATAAAATCTTTTTTTAAAAAAAAAAGTTCCAGTAAAAGTGCTTTGTTTTACAGACGAAGAAGGTAAAACTCAGAGAAGTAACCTCAGATTCACATTAGGGTTACATAGCTAATTAATGGCATACCTATGACCAGGTTAGTGCTAGTTAGTACTCCTATAGTCATTCATTAATCTGTCACTAAGCACTTAAGAAATTTATACATTGTCATTAAATCTGTTCAGTGATGAAAAATAAGCTTAGGGCACCTGGGTGGCTCAGGGGTTAAAGCCTCTGCCTTTGGCTCAGGTCATGATCCCAGGGTTCTGGTATCGAGCCCTGCATTGGTCTCTCTGCTTGTCAGGGAGCCTGCTTCCTCCTCTCTTTCTGCCTCTTTTCTGCCTACTTGTGATCTCTGTCAAATAAATAAATAAAATCTTTAAAAAAAGTAAGCTTAGTGCTAAAATATATGTACTTAAAAGCATTTTGCAAAAAATACAAGTCAACTCAAACTGTATAACAATATACAATGAGTGATTAGGGAGAGAAACACAAGTCCTTTTTAATAAAAGTAAGCTTCATCGAAACACTAATAATTCTTACATTATATGGGCACTTGCATAGAAATATCCTGATTTCTTTGTCTACTGGCACTAGAACTCTTTCTTCACTTGATACAGCCTTCTAAGGCCTGTAAACTTGTTTTTATTCTGTCATCAGTGTCCCTCATTACTTCTTGTGGTGCAAGAAGAAATTAGTCCCTTAGATGTTCTCATTTTTACTGTAATCATAGTCAAATAGTCTGCTTCAAGAACAGACTCACAATCATATTGTATAGGTAACTATATAAATTTGGGTAAGTGACTTAATCTCTCTGCCTCATTTCCTCATTTTAAAATGGAGACAGTAATAATACTTACTCATGAGGGCTTTTGGGGGCTATTTTACCCATGTTTTAGAGTCTGATAACAATGTTGATGAGCCTACCGTACCTGATTCACTCTTCCATTTATATGCATGTCCACAAGAAAAAGAAAAGAATTGGTTTTCATTAAGATAAAGATGAAATATATGTATTTTCTGTCTACTATTTCCAAAACACTGAGAACAGTACATTCTTGTTTTCACATTTTTCTTCATTTGAGGACCATCTAAAATTATTTTAATAGAATGTTGGCTTTAAGTATAATTCTTTAAATACTCCATAAAAATTTAAGTTTAGGCAAGTGTTAACTTTTTGTATATTTTTCACGGTAAAGAATTGTCTTTTTTTCCATTGCAAATTCAACTTTGTTAAGGAGCACAATTTCCTGCATTGGTAATGTTAAATATAACTTTAGCTTTCAATTCATTGCTGTGGTTGTGATTTCCAGAGCCTGCTGTAAGAGATAAACCCATTGCAAATGAAGACTGCATTCATTTTCTTCCACCTCAGGCCACACAGAATTGATTGAGGTAATAAAATGACAGCAACTTGTAATATACTGAAGGCTCTTTAATTCGAAAACCAGTTCTAACCTGATTCAGAGCTTGTTTAAAGCTAATTTATAGCTTGTATAATTTTTAGCCAGTCGACCAAGGTAAAGGATGATACATGAAAACTGATAAAGAATTAACTTATGATACATTCAGACTTGTTTTGTTAAAGTCAACTGGTATTAAAAAATAGGTGGGAGCAGAGTGGCAGGACTAATAATTAGTGAGCTTTGCTTCACATAAGTAGCATTGTTGACAATTGTTAAGATTTTTCATCATCTCATTTCAGACCAAACTTTTTGTCCTGTCTTCTTAAAATCAGCTCTGTTTGAATTTCTTGTATTTTAAAGTCCCTCATTTTTCATCACATATGTAGTAAGGTTCGTGAGAGGCTGGGTAGTTAACAGCTGCTGTGACTTCCACAGTGACAAATGTACTGCATGCCACAGTGACAACGCTGCTGCTAAATAGTTCTGTCAGCATTTAACTTAATCTTTTTCAAGATGCAAGCTGAAAGAAGTTAGAACTCTTCAGTTTTATGTGGGCTGGGAAAAAAATCCATAGGCTTTGGCTTTTGTGTGCTTTCTCTCTTTATTTGAACATTTTTTGACCCATAAATAATATAACTACCATCGTAGAGTATTTTGAGCTATGAATGAAGCCAGATTTTCAGAAATTTCATGTCAGCATTCATGAGTAAAAATGGATTACATTTTCCTTTCTATATTTAAATATAACTTTTTCCCTTTAAAAAAAAAAAAGAGAGAGACAGTGGAGGATGAGCATGTCTTCGGTCATATGCTATTATAGGATCCTAGAAAATGATGAAACTTTTTTTTTAAGATTGATTTATTTGCGAGAGAAAATGAACAAGAAAGAGAGAGAGAGTGAGCATGAGCAGAGGGAGAGGGAGAAGCAAAATCCCTGCAGAGCAGGGAGACCAATGCTGGGCTCAATCCTGGGACTTTGGGATCATGACCTGAGTGGAAGGCAGACCCTTTAACTGATGGAGCCACCCAAATGCCCCAAAATGATGAAACTTTGAGAAGAGCACTTAACCATCCTTAACCATATGTATCAGACTTAACACACTGCATATGTTTCGACTAAGCTAAAAATGTCAGTAAGTGTATATAAACATAGGTTTAGATATATGAAACTATACTCTCATATTTTGTAGTTTCTTCAGTGAAGCTTGTCTAGATAACTGGTGAGGTATTAAGACAAAATGATTGTGGTTAATCTAATTCTCATAATAAACATGGCCATAATTATTTTAATTACTCTTTTAAAAATTATAAAGCAGTACATGCTTATTATAGAATAATATATAAAGACAAAAATAAAAATCATTTAAGGAATAACCAGTGCTAACATTTTGTTATTTTTTCTACTTGTATTTTTAAAGATCTTAATGTAATGTGACATATGCCATGCATTCTCAGTAGGGGCAGTGTTGCTCCAAGGGGGCAAAAACTGGTTCTCACAGGAATAAGAACAAAATAAGGATTGTGACCATCCACTGTTAAACTTTTTCTGATAAAATCTTATTTTTTTAAAACATTTTATTTATCAGATAGAGATCACAAGTAGGCAGAGAGGCAGGCAGAGAGAGAGGGGGAAGCAGGCTCCCCGCTGAGCAGAGAGCCCGATGCGGGGCTCAATCCCAGGACCCTGAGATCATGACCTGAGCTGAAGGCAGAGGCTTTAACCCACTGAGCCGACAGGCGCCCCTAAAATCTTATTCTTAATATTTAATTTCTTTCAGGATTCCTTGGGTATCACACAAGTAGTACTATCAATAAGATTGATGAAAAATATACAAAATGCATAATGATCAGTAATCATTGACAAAACAATGAAAAACAGATGGTTATGATCATATGACGTGCCATCAGTTGCTTGATCTTGAAGTTATTTCACACAAGGTGGCTACACGTGCCTGCTGGCTTCTGTTGGCTGTGTTGTAGATATTTATGCTTGATCTTCAGTACTTCTGTGTATAACTTAGGCTTTGAGAATGACTAAAAATAGATTAATATTACAAAAATTATTTAACCCATCATTAATTATATCAGTTGCTGAAATGGGAACATACTGACAATATATGAATGATTATTTAGCATTTCATTATTTTCTCTTAACAAGCAAAACCTAAAGTTCATTAAAATGTTAAGACCTATTTAATTTTTTTGTTACTTTTGCTGGAAATATAATAGTTTGAAAGATTTAAGACTTGATTTTACATTGTTTTCTTAGATGTTTGTTATATGTAACTTGACATACTTTAATTTTTAAATCTTGTAATGCTTTATAATTTTTTTAAGTATAGTTGACATAGTGTTACATTATTTTCAGGTTACAGCATCATGATTTGACAAGAGTATGCATATGTTTTCCTCATTACAAGTGTAGCTGCATCTGGCCGCATACAGTGCTATTACAATATCATTGACTATTCCTTATGTTGTGCCTTTTATCCCCATGACTTACTCATCCCATAACTAAAAGCCTATTATCTCCCAATCCCCTTCATCCATTTTGCACATTCCCCACGCCCCTTCCTTCTGGCAACCATCGTTTATTCTCTGTATTTATAGGTCTGGTTCTGTTTATTTGTTTATTCATTTGTATTTTTTTAAATTCCACATGTAAGTGAAATTTATGGCATTTGTCTTTCTAGGTTTGACTTGTTTCACTTAGCGTAATATTCTCTAGGTCTCTCTGTGTTGTCACAAATGACAGGATCTCATACTTTTTCTTTTCTTTTTAAGCTTTTCTTTATTTATTTTATTTTTTTAAAAGATTTATTTATTCATTTATTTGACAAGCCGAGATCACAAGTAGGCAGAGAGGCAGGCAGAGACAGAGGAGGAAGCAGGCTCCCTGCTGAGCAGAGAGCCTGATGCGGGGCTCGATCCCAGGACCCTGGGATCATGACCTGAGCCGAAGGCAGAGGCTTTAACCCACTGAGCCAGCCAGGTGCCCCTAAGCTTTTCATTATTTATTTGACAGACAGAGATCACACGTAGGCAGAGAGGCAGGCAGAGAGAAGGGTATGGAAGCAGGCTTCCTACTGAGCAGAGAGCCCGACACAGGGCTCGATCCCAGGACCTTGAGATCATGACCCGAGCTGAAGGCAGAGGCTTTCACCCACTGAGCCACCCAGGCGCCCCAAGATCTCACGCTTTTTCTAATAATATCCTATTGTGTATTTGTATCACATCTTCGTTATCCATTCATCTATTCATGGACACCTAGATTGCTTCCATATTTTTGCTACTATAAACAATAATGCAGTAAACATAGGGGTACATACATCTTTTTGAATCAGTGTTTTTGTTTTCTTTGGGTAAATTAAAAAAGTCTATTTTTAGTTTTTTGAGGAACCTCCGTACTGTTTTCTGTGGTGGCTGTACCAATTTACATTCCCACCAACAGTGCATGAGAGTTCCTTTTTCTCCAGGTATTTGTCAACATTTGTCTCTTTGATTTTAAGCATTTTGATAGGTGTAAGATGATACCTCATTATGATTTACAGTTCTTTGATGGGATCAGTAATGTTGAGCATCTTTTCATGAATCCATTGGCTATCTGTAAGTCTTCTTGGGAAAAATGTCTATTCAGGTCCTCTGCCCATTTTTAAATAAGATTTTTTTGATATATAATTTATATAAATAAATTACTCAGCAGTTATAGTTACACAGTTAAGTTACATATTAATAGCTTTTAATTTAATTTTTTAAGTTAATTCTGTTAAATTCAAAAGGATAAAAATTTATAGTTAGTCATTCACAACCTTTTATCAAATAAAAAGCTAAGCTCTTTTTAAGCATAAAGCTTAACTCCTTTTATTACATAAAGTACAGCTAGCTAAACATAGAGCACATAAACAGATATATAGTATATCTGTGGCATTAAAATTTCATAAAGAGGAAGCTAGGAAAAAAATTCTAAAAAGACTCTTGGGAAATGCTAATAAAACAGTTGAGAAACACTAGCATAAACAACTGTTATCCTGCTCTTTCCCTTAAAATTACATAGTAACTATTCAAATTATTTTTATGCAAAGCCAGTTTCATGCACACAATGGATATAATAAATTAAGAAAAAGTAGATTCCCTTGTGACATCAGTCATTATAGTCTGTTTTATCTGAAATTTCATTTGAGATGATAATCTATAAATTCTAGTGATCCACAGATATCCACAAAGCACTACATCATTTTATGATTGTTGGAGACAGAATTGTAAATATCTACTTAGAGAGTGAAACATCAGTCTTAAAAAATCTAAGTTTCAATGGGATTCCTTTATAACATTTTTTATGTGTTATTGTTTGAAGTCTTTCAAATTATCTGATCTTTATATTTACTATAGCCCTTCTAGTTTGTATGCATATTATTCTCTTACATAATTCTAGGGTATGATTTATGACTATCATTTACAAATATGAATGCCTTTGTGATGGCCATTACTTTGCTATGAAGATTAAAAAATTAATAAGACATTTTGTCTTAGTTAAAAATGAGAGCAAGACTATAATTCTTCCTCTGAGTAACTCTATCTCATTGGGCAGATAGGCATGTAAACTGAGGAACTAAGGACTTATTAGTGCTTTGGATGTCTAAATAGGAGCACATGCCTGGCTCAGTGAGTAAAACGTACAACTCTTGATGTCAGGGTTGAGTTCAAGCCCCACGTTGGGTAGAGAGATGACTTAAATAAATAAATCTTTAAAAAAACAACTAACAGTACCAGGTATTTGATACTGTAGAAATATAGAAACCATTGTTTTATGGAGCCAAGCAAACAAATATTTGACAGAATGAAGTGTGACAATAACAAATGTTTTACCATATAAACCATATATATATTACACTCAATACTGTAACAGTCATTTAATTTCTAAAACTTACCAGACATCGGTATTTCCATTAACTATCTTGAGAAAAAAGATTCTGAGAGACAAGCACTCTAAGACTGAGAATAGTATTTTTATATTTTTATTATTTTTATGGCTTCTAATTTAAAAATACTTTGTTTTTAAAATCTGCACTGCCTTTAAGTGAATTTGAATCCATTGTAAGAAGTGATTTTGGAACCCAAGTACTGTAACCAAATGCAAACATATGGTTGTTATATTTTTCTTGTTTTTATAGCTTTGGGAGGATATTGTTTTTAGAGCAAATATTTTATTTTTTTTCCAGTATGAGTTTTAAAAATCTAATAAAAACAAAGTCCTTGGAGATACTCTTATTACAGAAGTTTCAGGAAGTAGGACTGTCTGCAAAAAAAAAAATATTTTCATATTCACATTTACATAAGAAAAGAATTTGTTTTACAGAAAGACGCTTTTATTAACAATAGAAAGGAGTTGGCTTCAAAATAATTTGAAGCACAATTTGTCCCTAGCACAGAATTGATTTATTTAAACATTTACAGATTTATTAACAAGTGACCTATTAAGAGAAAACGTCTAAATAATGTGTTGTTTCTATTATCAAATATAAGGCATTTATCTGTATTTAACTATTTAGAATCTTTGGTTTATTTGAATGTATACTTGTTTCTTCTAATATTTGGAGGATATATAATACATGACTTAGTTCCATTTGCATATAGAAATATTCATTTTAGAAGCTCTCTTCTCTATTTAAGTAGCCTTACGTATTGACCCAGGTGAGAGAGCATAATCAAGTTAACTAATTGTCACATTCTCATGAACTTCATATTGGGAGGAAATTAAAGACAAATAAAAAGATGCCTGGGTAGCTCAGTAGATTGAGTGGCCAGCTCTAGGTTTCAGCTCAGGTCATGGTCTTAGGGTCGTGATATCAGGCCTGGTGGTGGACTCAATGCAGTGTCTGTTTCAGATTCTCTTTCCTTCTCCCTCCAGCTTACCTGTGTGCACATGTGCTCTCTCTCTCTCTCTCAATTTCAAATAAATACATACACAATTTTTTTTAAAAAAAGACAAATAGAAATCATCAGCCTTTAGTTTGAAATCAAATTTAAAGGATTTTGCAGTTGTAGTATATTTAAATGAAGAATGTATATATTTTACATTAACCCTGAAGTACAGGTAGTGTAAAATGTTAAAAGGCAAATGTATGGAGTATAGCAAGCACTTAGCTTTGTTTCTGAAAGAAATGAAATTACAAAAAAGAAAATTTTAAAGATACCAAAAGTTATAGTAGGTATATAAAAGGTATAGTAAATGTTTCTAGAAATGAGAGTTGAGTAAAATTTTCCATAGGATACCAAGTAATGTACTATTACAAATAATGTACTAATGCAACATTATGATCAGCAAGTTCATATAATAATGGCATTGACTTCTGGATTCCCGTCTGGGTATGGGGGTGACCTGAGGTCAGTTATTTGAAGACCCACAATTCTCTACCCTTTTCTACATACCATTCTACACATACTGCTATATATGTCCTTACACACATTTTTATACATGATTCTACACATACCTCTATACACCAATTTTTTCATTCCTATATATATGTATATATATCTCCCTATAGACATTCCTTCATACAATACATGTATCCCTATACACTGATCCCCTGCAGAGCCCTTTACAAGACCCTTAATGCACACACCCTATATATACACATACAAACTCAAAACTAAAACAAAACTTACCCTTCCTGTCCTTAGTAAATGTGATGTACCCTTATTATTTTCTTTTAAATTTTACTATTAAAACCAAATTGTTGAAAAGTCACTAAGCCAACATCTTGTTTAGACTAGAACATACTTGCTGTTCTAGTACACCCAGATTGATATATTGGCCAGTATATTTTTGCTATGTTTCTAGGCATTTGAATACAGATGCAGAAGCAAATAAAACCTAGGAGGAAGTAATACTTTGCTTACATTCCAAATTTTTTAGACAGTTTTGTTAAGCTTTCATGTTGTGATCTATGATTGTTTAGCAGTGATGAGCTATGGATTTATAATTATTTTCTCACCATATGATACACAGACTACAAGAATATCTTATGTAAAGATATATAAAGAAACTAGAAGTTCAAGCAAAAAGGTTCAAATGTTAGATTTAAAAGAGCTTTCTGTCATACAACTGAAATTTCTATACTTTATGATTAAATTATAGGCTTTATAACAGTAGAACAGCATTAGATTGCAAAGTTTGGCATTATCTGAAATTATTCCCAGCTATTTACAGACATTGAGAAATGTTTAATATCTGGGAAACATCTTTGATGTACCATCAGACTTGTCATGAAAATGTCAGGAAGTCAATATGTTTTCTGTTATATTTATTATCTGTGAGGTAACTGCTTTCTTTATATATCTGTTTCTACAAAATTGAAGTTAATTGAAACATGCCTGAGAATTGTAGGGTTTATGGTCAGTCAGACCGGGATTTGAATATCTACTCCTCCACTAGTTGCAACACTCTGGGCAAATTCCTTAACCCTCTGAGTTTCAATGTCATCATCACTAAACTTAAGATAATACTTATAGGCATGTTCTGAGGACCAAAGAATAGCATATATAAAATGCCTCGCACAATCCTGGCTCATTAAATCCTCCGTAAATGGTAATATATATGATTCTGATTATTATTATATACCAAAAGTTATGGTAGGTATACAAAAGATAGAGCAAATGCTTCTAGAATCGATGAGAGTTGAATAAAATTTTCCATAGGATATGAATTTCCTGTTTCCATAGGATACTGTACTACTACAGTAATAATCTTTTGTTTATCTTGATCTGTGAGCAAAGCCAAGCTATTTTGTTACATCCATGTTTGATTTTTCATAACTGAAAGATAGGAATGCCAAAAAAACTTTACAGTAGTTCTTTATATAATTGTTACTGTCAAAAACATGCCTTGAAGGGGGGAAAAAAAAGATTCCTTGAGGAAAATAGTATCATGTATAAATCTGGTTGTATACTCTTTTTCTCTGGGTTAATATGAAATTATAGCACAGTACTATTTCATGTTTTTTTCAACAAAGGATTATATGAATATTGTATTTACTAGGCATCCCAAATTTTAATTCAAGCTATTAGTGTTATTTTTCACATGGTATTAAATTATTGCTGATAACAGGTCAATAGATACTGCAAATATACTCAGAATAAGTAATGTCCTCAATAAGTAAATGTCAGCCTTAAAAATTCAGTTGGTTAGAATTATAAAGCCCAGGAAGAGAATTGGTTCCCCAAGGTTGTTAGAGGAAAATACCAGCTTCACCTCGAGTTCTAGTCATAATATATTTCTTATTCATATAAGTAGTTGGAATCTTTGAATTTATTTTTTATTATTTTTATTAACATATAATGTATTATTTGCCCCAGGGCTACAGGCCTGTGAATCATCAGGCTTACACACTTCACAGCACTCACCATACCATATACCCTTCCCAATGTCCATAACCCAACCACCTTCTCCCCACCCCCAACCCCCTAGCAACCCTCAGTTTGTTTTGTGACATTAAGAGTCTCTTATGGTTTGTCTCCCTCCCAATCCCATCTTGTTTCATTTTTTCCTTCCTTATCCCCCAAGCCCCCACCCTGTCTCTCAAATTCCACATATCAGGGAGATCATATGATAATTGTCTTTCTCTGATTGACTTATTTCACTCAGAATAATACCCTCTAGTTTTATTCATGCCATTGCAAATGGCAAGATTTCATTTCTTTTGATGGCTGCATAGTATTCCATTGTATATATATACCAATTAATCTTTATCCATTTATCTGTTGATGGCCATCTAGGTTCTTTCCATAGTTTGGCTATTGTGGACATTGCTGCTGTAAACATTCGGGTGCACATGCCCCTCCGGATCACTACCTTTGTATATTTAAGGTAAATACCCAGTAGTGCAATTGCTGGGTCATAGGGTAGCTCTATTTTCAACTTTTTGTGGAACCTCCATGCTGTTTTCCAGAGTGGTCACACCAGCTTGCATTCCCACCAACAGTGTAGGAGGGTTTCCCTTTCTCCACATCCTTGCCAGCATCTCTCATTTCCTGACTTGTTAATTTTAGCCATTCTGACTGGTGTGAGGTAGTATATCACTGTGGTTTCGATTTGTATTTCCCTGATGCCGAGTGATATGGAGTACTTTTTCATGTGTCTGTTGGCCGTCTGGATGTCTTCTTCGCAGAAATGTCTGTTCATGTTCTCCGCCCATTTCTTGATTGGATTATTTGTTCTTTGGGTGTTGAGTTTGATAACTTCTTTATACATTTTGGATACTAGCCCTTTATCCAAGGTCCTTTGCGAATATCTTCTCCCATTCTGTTGGTTGTCTTTCAGTTTTGATGACTGTTTCCTTTGCTGTGCAGAAGCCTTTGATTTTGATGAAGTCCCAATAGTTCATTTTTGCCCTTGCTTTCTTTGCCTTTGGCGATGTTTCTAGGAAGAGCTTGCTGCCTGTGTTCTCCTCAAGGATTTTGATGGATTCTCTCTCCCACTGAAGACTTTTATCCATTTTGAGTCCTTTTTTTTATGTGGTATAAGGAAATGGTCCAGTTTCATTCTTCTGCATATGGCTGTCCAGTGTTCCCAACACCATTTGTTGAAGAGACTGTCTTTTTTCCATTGGACATTCTGTACTGTTTTGTCGAATATTTGTGGACAGTAGACTCTAAGGTCTATTTCTGGGCACTCTATTCTGTTCCATTGATCTATGTGTCTGTTTTTGTGCCAGTAGCATACTGTCTTGATAATTACAGCTTTGTAATACAGCTTGAAATCTGGATTGTGATGCCACCAACTTTGACTTTCTTTTTCAACATCCCTTTGGCTACTCAGGGTCTTTTCTGGTTCCATATAAATTTTAGGATTATTTGTTCCATTTCTTTGAAAAAAATTGATGGTATTTTGATAGGGATTGCATTAAATGTGTAGATTGCTTTAGGTAGCATAGACATTTACACAATAGTTGTTCTTCCAATCCATGAGCATGGAATGTTCTTCCGTTTCTTTGTGTCTAACTCAGTTTCTTTCATGAGTATTTTATAGATTTCGAGTACAGATTCTTTGCCTCTTTGGTTAGGTTTATCCCTAAGTATCTTAGGATTGAGTGCAGTTGTAAATGGCATTTACTCCTTAATTTCTCTTTCTGTCTTGTTGTTGATGTATAGAAATGCAACTGATTTCTCTGCATTGATTTTATATCCTGACACTTTACTGAATTACTGTATGAGTTCTAGCAGTTCTGGAGTGGAGTCTTTTGGGTTTTCCACATAAAGTATCATGTCATCTGCAAAGAGTGAGAGTTTGACTTCTTCTTTGCGGATTCAGATGCCTTTTATTTCTTTTTGTTGCCTGATGCTGAGGCTAGGACTTCTAGTACGATGCTGAATAGCAGTGGTGATAGTGGACAGCCCTGCCATGTTCCTGACCTTAGGGGAAAAAAGCTCTCAGTTTTGCCCTGTTGAGAATGATATTCACTCTGGGTTTTTCATAGATGGCTTTGATGATACTGAGGTATATGCCCTCTATCCCTACACTTTGAAGAGTTTTGATCAAGAAAAGATGCTGTACTTTGTCAAATACTTTTTTAGCATCTATTGAGAGTATCATGTGGTTCTTGTTCTTTCTTTTATTAATGCATTGTATCACACTGAATTATTTGCAGATGTTGAACCAACCTTGCAGCCCAGGTATAAATCCCACTTGGTCATGGTGAATAATCCTTTTAATGTACTGTTGCTATTGGCTAGTATTTTGGTGAGAATTTTAGCATCTGTATTTCTCTTTTTTGATGGGGTCTTTGTCTGGTTTTGGGATCAAGGTAATGCTGGCCTCATAAAATGAGTTTGGCAGTTTTCCTTACATTTCTGGTTTTTGGAACAGTTTCAGGAGAATAGGTGTTAATCTTCTTGAAATGGTTGGTAGAATTCCAGAATTATGTCTGGTCCTGGGCTTATTTGTTGGGAGATTTTTGATGACTGTTTCAATGTCCTTACTGGTTTGGGGTCTGTTCAGGTTTTCTATTTCTTCCTGATTCAGTTTTGGTAGTTTATATGTCTCTAGAAATGCATCCATTTCTTCCAGATTGTCAAATTTGCGGGAGTAGCATTGCTTATAATATGTTCTTGTAATTGTTTGTATTTCTTTGGTGTTGGTTGTGATCTCTCCTCTATCATTCATGATTATATTTATTTGGGTCCTTTCTCTTCTTTTTGATATGTCTGGCTAGGGGTTTATCAATCTTATTAATTCTTTTTCAAAAAACCAGCTCCCAGTTTCGTTGATTGGTTCTACTGTTCTTTTGGTTTCTATTTCATTGATTTCCACTCTGATCTTTAAGATTTCTCTTCTCCTGCTGGGTTTAGGCTTTCTTTGCTGTTCTTTATCCAGCTCTTTTATGTGTAGGGTTAGGTTGTGTGCTTAAAACCTTTCTTGTTTCTAGAGAAAGGCTTGTATGGCTATATACTTTCCTCTCAGGATCACCTTTGCTATGTCCCACAGATTTTGAACCGTTGTGTTTTCATTATCAGGTGCTCCATGAATTTTTTCAGTTCTTCTTTAATTTCCTGGTTGACCCATTCATTCTTTAGTAGGATGCTCTTTAACCTCCATATATTTGAGTTCTTTCCAACTTTACACTTGCGATTGAGTTGTAGCTTCAGAGCATTGTGGTCTGAAAATATGTTAAATTCCCCTACTATTATGGTATTATTGTTGATGTGTTTCTTTGATTTTGTTATTAATTGGTTTATATAATTGGCTGGTTCTGTGTTAGGGGCATAGATATTTAAAAATGGGGCACCTGGGTGGCTCAGTGGGTTAAGCCTCTGCCTTCCGCTCACGTCATGATCTCAGGGTCCTG
The DNA here is from genome assembly GCF_020171115.1 of Neogale vison. Classification (NCBI taxonomy): domain Eukaryota; kingdom Metazoa; phylum Chordata; class Mammalia; order Carnivora; family Mustelidae; genus Neogale; species Neogale vison. Next base: position 168,174,338 of record NC_058094.1, read on the forward strand.
GGATCGAGCCCCGTATCAGGCTCTCTCCTCGGCGGGGAACCTGCTTCCTCCTCTCTCTGCTTGCCTCTCTGCCTGCTTATGATCTCTGTCTGTCAAATAAATAAATAAAATCTTTAAAACTGTTAGATCTTCTTGTTGGACAAACCCTTTAAATATGATATAGTGTCCTTCCTCATCTCTTATTATAGTCTTTGGCTTAAAATCTAATTTCTCTGGTATAAGATTTCCACCCCATCTTTCTTTTGATGTCCATTAGCATGGTATATTTTTTTCCACCCTCTCACTTTAAATCTGGAGGTGTTTGGGGGTCTAAAATGAGTTTTTTGTAGACATCATATTAATGGGCCTTGTTTTTTATCCATTCTGCTACCCTTGTCTTTTGATTGGGGCATTTAGCCCATTTCCATTCAGGTTAACTATTGAAAGATAAGAAGTTAGTGCCATTATATTGCCTATAAGGTGACTGTTACTGTATATTGTCTCCGTTCCTTTCTGATCTACAACTCTGTCTTCCTTAGAGGACCCCTTTCAATATTTCCTGTAGGGCTGGTTTGGTGTTTGCAAATTCTTTTAGTTTTTGTTTGTCCTGGAAGCTTTTTATCTTTCTTCCTATTTTCAGTGACAGCCTAGCTGGATATAGTATTCTTGGCTGCATATTTTTCTCATTTAGTGCTCTGAATATATCATGCCAGTTCTTCCTGGCCTGCCACGTCTCTTTAGTCTGCTGACAGTCTGATTTTCCACTGTTGTGTGTTACAGACCTCTTGTCCCATGCTGCTTTCAGGATTTTCTCTTTGTCACTGAGAATTGTATGTTTTCCTATTTGATGGTGGGATGTGGACCTTTTTTTATTGATTTTGAGGGGGGTTCTCTGTGTTTCCTAGATTTTGATTCTTCCCTTTGGCAAATTAGGGAAATTCTCTGCTGTAATTTCCTCCAATATACCTTCTGCCCCACTCTTCTCTTTCTTTTTCTTCTGGGATCCCAATTATTCTAATACTGTTTTGTTTTACAGTATCACTTATCTCTCGAATTCACCCCTCATGGTCCAGTAGTTGTTCATCTCTCTTTTGCTCAGCTTCTTTATTCTCCACCATTTGGTCTTTTATATCACTAATTCTCTCTCCTGCCTCATTTATCCTAGCAGTAAGAGCCTCCATTCTTGATTGCACCTCATTAATAGTTTATTTTTATTTCAACGTGGTTAGATTTTAGTTCTTTTTTTTTCCTCCAGAAAGAGATTTTATTTCTCCAGAAAGAATTTCTCTAATATCTTCCATTCCTTTTTCGAGCCCAGCTAGCACCTTGAGAATCGTCTTTCTGAACTGTAGTTCTGACATATTACCAGTGTCCATATTGATTAGGTCTCTAGCCATCAGTACTGCCTCTTGTTCTTTTTTTTTGTGGTGAGTTTTTCCGCCTTGTCATTTTATCCAGATAAGAATATATGAACGAGAGAATAAAATACTAAAAGGGTGGCAAAGACCCCAGAAAAATGTCTGCTAACCAAATCAGAAGAGACCCAAAACCGGTGGGAGAAGAAACCGGGAAAAATGAATTAAATATGAAAAAAATGCATATGCATATATATGTATATATACACATATATATGTGTGTTTGTGTATATATGTGTGTGTGTATGTGTGTGTGTGTGTATGACTGGTGAAAAGAACAGAGCCACCCACTTGATTTTGGGTGTATTTTGTTTTATTAGAAGTAACTACCTACCAAATTTTTGTTTTTAAAGATTTTTATTTATTTATTTGACAGACAAAGCTCATAAGTAGGCAGAGAGGCATGCAGAGACAGTGGAGGAAGCAGGCTCCCTGCTGAGCAGAGAGCCCAATGCGGGGCTCGATCCCAGGACCCTGGGATCATGACCTGAGCCGAACGCAGAGGCTTTAACCCACTGAGCCACCCAGGCGCCCCTACCTACCAAAATTTTAAAGAAAGAAAAACATATACATATAAAAATAAGGGTAAACACGATGAAGGGATGGAATATGACTGTAAAGATGAAAGTTAAAAAAATTCTAAAGGAATTTAGTTGATTGGAATAAGAAAAAGAAAATGAGAATGTGCTCAGGCTGGAGACTAGAACAAAGCTATGTGCTAGATTTAGGGTATATTTTGATCTATTAGAAAAATTGTATTCCCCCCAAAATTTTTTTGTATCCCAAAATTTTAAAGAAAAAAATAATGTATATGTATACAAAAAATAGGTTTAAATACAATGGAGGGATAAAATAAGACTGTAACAATGAAGGTTTAAAAAGATTTTTTTTTTTAGATAGGTATTTTGAGAAACTAGTTAAAAAACATTAAAAGGGGAAAGAGGAAAAGTTAAAAACAATAGAATAAGAAAAAGGTTTAAAAATTTAACTTTGCAAGACTATAGGATCATGGGCAAAAAGTCATGCATTCTATGCATTACTTACCCCAAGCTTTGGAATTCCGCTGTCCTCCTTGGTAGGTGAGCTTTTCCTGACTGGATGTTATTGTTGATTTTCTGGAGGAGGGGCCTGTTGCATTAACGGGCATATCAGATGTCTTTGCCCGAGGCTGAATTGTACTGCCCTTGCCAGGGGCTAGGCTAAGTAATCTGCTCGGGTTCGCTCTTGCAAGCTTTTGTTCCCTCAACGCTCTTCCTAGAGCCCTGGAGGACAGGAATGAAAATGGCGGTCTCCCAATCTCTGGCCCAGAGGAGCTGAGAACTTGGGTCCCTACTCCTCAGTGCATACTCAGAGAAAAGCAGTCAATCCCTCTGGTCTCCCTGGTCTCTGGCTGTGCTCCAAGCTCACCCGGCCTGTGACCAAGCACTTCTGTCTCTGGTGCTTGGCCCCGTTTGGAGTCTCCAAACCCCGTAGAATCCTGCTGCGCACTCCCGCACTGCTTCTCCGGAGGATGAAGGAGGGGGTCTCTCTGATCTCCCACTTCTGTGGTCCCTGCTCGAGGAGCAGTGGCCTGACGGTGCCTTGGATCATGGTTGAAGGTAACCCTGAGCTGAGAGCTCACTCTTTGGCTCTGTCTCTGTAGTTTGCTTCCCCACTCCTGCTCCAATACCTGGGAGCTCTGTCACACTCAAACACCCCATCTTTCAGTGACCCACAGGCCCTGAGACCACAGTGTTCCTTTGAGGGCTCCACCCCAACTTAGCCTCTGGAGCAATATGCCTCAGTGGAGCAGACTTCCAAAAGTTCTGATTTTGTGCTCCACTGCTCTGCCGCTTGCCGGGAGTTGGCCCCCCCCGCCGTGGTCTCTCTCCCCGTTGCTTTGAATTCACTTCTCAGCATGTCCTATCTTGCAGAAAGTGGTCAATTTTCTGTTCCTACAATTGGTGCTCTTCTTCTCTTTAATCTCCTGTTGAGTTTGTAGGTGTTTGGAATGGTTTGACAACTATGTAGCTGAACTCCTGGGACCTGATGTCATTTCAGTCTGCTACTCCTCTGCTATCTTGCTTCTCTCCTGTCATAATCATTGAATTTAAATCTAGAATTGACTTTACAGTCACCTGGTCAAATGCTCTTATACCTCATTTTCCTCAAGTTTATCTCCGTATTTAAGAAATCTGGGGTTCCAAAAGATTTGTGAATTGTCCGACAAGACCTATAATGATTAGCAGGGCCCAGTAAGGACTTTGACTTTCTGTCTCCAAGTCCATCAGTCTTTGCCCTATATAGTACTGCTGTTAGGTGGTCCTTTACGGATATTTGTGGTTAAATCTCTTACAGTGCTTATGCATTTCCCAAATATTGTCAAAGTTCTGTGACTATCTAATTGGGCTTGTTGTTTGGCATTTGTAGATCGAATTAAAATATTTTCTTATCATTTTGATATAAAATAAGTTGTTTAAAATTTTTTCTTGCATTGTCCTGTATAATAGAGTTTCATCAAGAGCATAATTTGATACATGGTTTCAATAGAGAAGTTCAATCTGTGTACATATTTTATTCTTTGAAATTATCAGCTTCATTTTGCATCAGTGTTTTTTGGTTTTGTTTTTTTAAAGATTCCATCCATTTATCTGACAGGCAGAGATCACAAGTAGGCAGAGAGAGAGAGGAAGGGAAGCAGGCTCCCTGCTGAGCAGAGAGCCCAACTCGGGGCTCCATCCCAGGGTCCTGGGATCATGACCTGAGCCGAAGGCAGAGGCTTTAACCCACTGAGCCACCCAGGGGCCCCTTGCATCAGTGTATTATGTGAATCTCTGATTATAGGTATTTTTGTGTTTCATTTTTAACCTAGTTTGAAATTGTTTCTAGCATGTATGTTTTTATACTTAACACCTTATTAGTGATATTGCTGTTCCTAATTGATACTTCCTTCTCCTTAGAATGTAGTCTCCCAAAATTTAATAATACTGCTTCATGAAAGAAAAAAAAAAATACTAGCATGTTCTCCTCAAATTATCAGACTATGAGAATTTTTTGCTTACAAAAACCTCAGTGGCTACCTTTTAAATATCTGGGTATCAGAAATGGCAAAGTAAAAGGAAGAATTTACTTAAAAAACTTCACTGGTTATTTTTATTTTGACACGATAGGATTTTTTAGACTTTTTTTGTTTGTTTACAGATGCTTTTAAAGCAAAGCTAGTAGTTTTACTGTATTTGACAAAATGTGCTATAGGCAATGTTAAATTTATTATCGATGTAAATTCATGAGCCATAAATGTATATCCCAAACACATGTAATTGCAGATTTAAATTTTCTCAGTAACCTTAGGTATCCTGAAATTTAAAGCTGGTAGAAATATTTGATGCCCTTTTCCATTCTTACAGTGATACACATTGGAATTACTCACTGGTGTATAATGGATCATTTTTTATCTACATCTTGTGTTCTGTTTATATAGAATATTTATGTTTTCTCATTTTTCTGAACTAAGAGATACACATAAAACAGGTTTGAAGTATCCACTATAATTCATTGCTTGAAAAGACAGACCTTACACTGATACTGTATGGAAGAGAAAACTATCTAAATCATTTTAGCAGCAAGCTTATAACCAAGATAACATCAGCATTTTCCTTCTTGAAAATGTATCTTCCATATATTAAAGTAAGGATGCACTATTTTATTAAAAATAGTATGACAAGCTTAACCTATCATTATCACAAACCTACCTTATAGAAGATCCTTTTTTTCTTGATGGGGGGGGAAAATAGTAAGATTTTTGTTGTAGTCACATGTTTACTATACCAAATCACCAAAAAACTCCAGTAAAATGCAAAAAAAAAAAAAAAAAGAATGTAAAATAGTTCTTAATAATGTAATGCTTTAAGTTCACAAAAACATTATCCTCTATAAAAATACAGTGATAAAATGTCATTAAGGACCTAATGGTTAGTTGACTCATGTCATGAAAGTTATCAGTTTGAAAAAGCTAGTATATTCTGCTCACACAAAGTGTAGCTGTGTAATTTACTGCTTCAGTGTTTTTACAGTTAAGTATTTGCGGGGGATGGGAACAATCTATATACTACTTGATCTGTATTACTTACAAAAATTAGTATAAAAGGTTTTTTAGGTATGTCAGAAATACATGACAGGCTTTGGGAATCCAGATTTACATTTCTTTTCTATTTATTTATTTATTTATTTTAAAAAGATTTTTATTATATATTTGCCTGATATCACAAGTAGGCAGAGAGAAGCAGGCAGGGGGTGGGGGGGAGAGGCTTCCCATTGAGCAGAGGGCCCAGTGTGGAGCTCGATTTAAGGACCCTGAGATCATGACCTGAGCCAAAAGCAGAGGCTTAACCCACTGAGCTACCCAGACACCCCTAGATCTACATTTTTTGACTTTGATATTGCTTTTTCCAACAATGAAAAATAAAATTTTATTGAACAATGGTCTGTATTCTAAAATAGGTCCTTTATTACAAAATTTTTTCCTCAAAAAGATGGTATGCTATAGTAATTTAATGTAAATAAAATTCCTAAGCTTCATTTAGCATACTTTTAATATAAATAATGCATTGTTTTTATTTTTTAAGATTTTTTTTAATTTATTTTTTATTAACATATAATGTATTATTAGCCCCAGGGGTACAGGTCTGTGAATCTCCAGGTTTACATACTTCACGGCACTCACCATAGCACATACCTCCTCAATGTCCGTAATATTTTTTTAAGATTTTATTTATTTATTTGACAGAGAGAAACATAGGGAGAGCAGGAACACAGGCAGGGGGAACAGAAGAGGGAGATGGAGAAGCAGGCTTCCCACTGAGCAGGGAGCCCGATTCGGGGCTTGATCCCAGTCTCCTGGGATCATGATCTGAGGCAAAGGCAGATGCTTAAAAGACTGAGCCACCCAGGTGCCCCTGCATCATTATTTTTATCATTACCTTTTTTCATATTGCTGCTTATCTAAGGTGTTTTGTAAGGAATTTAGTGGCAGATTATTATACAAGTAATGTCTATTCACTAACATCATTCAGAAAATGCAGAAAAATTGATAAAACAAAACTCATAACCTACCTTTCAGAGATTACCACTGTTAGCATACTGGTATATTTCTTTTTAGCTTTTCATCTTGCCTTCATTTAACAAACATTTACTGAGCATTTTTTAAGTGTAAGGGCCAGTAATCATTGCTGAGTACATGGCATCTATGGCCGGATATAACCCTCATGAGGCCTGCTTAGAATCTGTCAGAGAATATAGACAAATGGGATGGAAGCTATGGGAAAAGGCCCCAGTTACTGTTAAAACCTGTAGCAAGGGAACTAATCTGGTTGATTGTGTCCCAGCAAATATTCTTGTTATTTTTAGAATGCAGTAGGAGTGTTCTGTGATGCCAGTAATGTTAAAGGCATATGTTCTCACTTGTTCTTTTTTCTTTCTCTTATTTTAAAAATTTCATTGGCCATTTCACCAAGGATCTAGAAGAAAATAACATTCTGTGTGCATAAACTTTCATATGTGAGAAATTCACATTATTTTATAAAAACACTATGTTGTCATTATCACTGCTATAAACTTAAATGGACTGAAAATGAGCAAATCTCCAAAATGTCTCTTAGGCAATTTCTTCATTACAGGCTGAGAAGAATTTAGCATTTTCAAATTATTTTAATGATAATATAAAGTTGCTGATTCACTTGTTAAAATTTATGGAAGTATTTTATTTTATCCAGCTTTAACATTGCTATTGTCCTAAAGCAGTTAGCAGAGTTTCATATCAATTTTGCAATAATATTTTATAGTAATATACTTAATCAAACTATCTAAAAACCAGTTTTTCTAATAAAATAATTATATGCTTTGTTCTTACCATTGTGAAATACGCTAATTTGAAAAGTAACATGTATTAGATACACAAATAGTACGATAATTGTTTCATTAAAAACAGTAAATTAATGTCATAGAATGCTGAGCCTTTTGATCTTTTTATTTATATTTTCATTCTATTCTGTATGTTATACATAATCATATTTTAAACTTCTTATATTACAAAACAAACAGGAAAATATGAAAGCATATTTCATATTAAAAAATTTTAATTATGGCAAGCTCTTGAATTTGTTGAGCCGAAACTCTTCATCATGAATGAACTATATTAAATTAATTCTATTATCTTAAAATGTTTCATTGGAAAATCTAGACTTAATAACAGTATGTTTCATGACATAGTTTCCAGTGCTTTATAGCCAAAACATGAAAATTCCTATAATTGAATATTTAAATATTATTAATTTTGAAAGCAAATAATTTTGTTATGGTCTAAGACTGCATCTAGAAACTAATACCAAAAGAATATCAGATAGAAATATTTTAGTTCTTTCAAGAAGAATTTCATTTATGTAAATTTTCTTTGGCAAACATGTTTTAATATCTCCCAGTCTTTCAGAGCCTCTAACTTTGGCCTCATCCTTTCTCCAACTATTGCCCGTTTCCAAACTACTACAACAAAACTTCTGAGTAGTTGTCTGTACTCAATACTTTCATTTTCCTTTTCCTCCAAAATTAGAAATGTTTATAAAAAATTTAACAGTACAAATATTATATACCTCCTAACTATAGTCATGTAGTGATAATTCTCAGACAACTAAATTGAAGTTGGGATGATCACTCTGATTTAACTGTTTATGGTTGGCTGTATAAAGTGACATGTAGGCACATTAAGAAAATAAAAGCAATTATAGATCTCTGCTTTGTCTGAAAGTTTTTCCCTTTCATACATACATTCAGCTTCATATGGTCATTTCGAGGATAACTAGAACATACCAGACTTAAAAGGAGATGCTGAAAGGTGTTCTTATTTACAGTAAATGCAGAGAGCTTTGTGCTGCAGTTATATTTTGTTTTTTTATTCAAACTAAAAGTCTTAGAGACGAGGATGGAGAATATACCACATATTGTTTTTAGAGGAATATTTTTATGCTACAGGCAAGGTTTGATTAATATAGAAAATATAAAATATAATGCTTAACAAAAAGCCCAGAAATAGTATTGTCAGGAGCCCAGGCGATCAGGAGTAATTTTATTATGATTTTTTTGGTCTTTCTACCATGGTTCAAAGATTGCTTTTATAACTCTAGTCATTACTTCTATGTTTGAAATTAAAAAAGAAGGATGAAGTATAAAATGACATTTTCCATTCCCTCTTTAAGCTATTTCAGCTAGGTTGATACCTACCAATCCACTGAAATGGTTTTTATTAAGGTCACTTGCAGTCTCTTTCTTGTCAAATTTAATAGTCTTGCCTTTTGTTTGAATCTTATCTGACCTCTCAGTATCATTTGTCAATCTATTGGCCATTCCCTCTTTCTTAAAAATTTTTCTTACCTTGGCTTCTGTGATCCCCATTTTCTTCCTACACAAACTGGCAACTCCTTCTCTCCGTCTTCTTAGCTAAATTCTCCACCTCTGCCCAAGTAGTATTACCATGGCTTAGTCCTTAAGGCCCTTTTCTCCTCAATTTACATACTGTTTCCTAGATAATTACAAATAGTCTTAGCTATATGTTGAGGACTTCAAAACTTATAATGCCTGCCCTTAATTCTTCTGCCAAGATATAAATTCATATATCCAAACATGTGTCAGATATTCCCATTGAATATCTAAAGATTGTCTTATGCTTAATAGTGCCAAAATATAATTCTTGTTTCCTGATCCTTCATCACTCCACCACAAGTACTTCTCCTATAATTTTTACCAACTTAACCATTTTTGGTGCCAAAAACAGGAAATCATGTCTTATTACTCTTCTTTTGTTTATTCCCATATTTGCCTATCAGCCTGCCCTCACTCTAGACTATACCATACTCTGAAGCGTATCATACTTTCTATTCACACTACTTCTACAGGACTCCAAGACACCCTCATTCCTGATATGGACGGTTGTAAAAGCCTTTTGCCTTATTTCCTATTTTCATTCTTACCTATCTTCTACTTTATGTTGCAACTAAAACAAGCATAAAATTCAAAATCAAATTAGATTACTTAAATTTTTAAGCCCTTCAGTCGCTTCCCATTACATACAGAATACCCAGCATTGCATATATAGTAATATGGAACATTTAATCTCATACCAAATATGCTGTCCCTTCTGGTGCACATGCATGCTGCACTCATTTTTACTGGAAGGTCCTTGCTCTCATTCTCCATGCCTAGATATTCTCTTCTCACAGATGAGTACATGAGTGGCTCCTTCATATCATTCAGGTCTCAGCTTAAATATCGCCATGTTAGTAGAGGTACTTTCCTGACTACTTTGTCTAAGAAAGTATGCTGTTGCACTTGGTATCCCCTTCCTTTTTCCTTTTTTCTGCTACATCAGAATTTGAAATTACCTGTTAGTAGCTTATTATCTGTCTTTCCCTGTTGGAATTTAAGATCCGGAGGATAGCTGTGCTGTTTCTCCATTTCCTAGAACAGAACCTGGCACATAGTAGACACATACTTGTAGATTAATCTACAAATAGAAAACAGTAATATATTGTAAGTTTAAGTAATTCTTAATGTAACAATTATCATTTATATTGAAATGCTAAAATTGTACTTAGAAAGGGAAGCCAAATGATCATTTTTATTCTGGTTAGGTTTTTATTTTACCATTTTACAGGTAAGGAAACCAAGACTAAGACATCATGTGCCTTTCCCAAAAGCACATCAATAGTAAGTGCCAAAGCAGGATTACACCAAAGCCTAGACACTGCCCACTGTGCTCAGGTAGATGTCTTGGGTAAGACAATACACAGCTGTTTTTCAGTATAAAACCATTCAGTTCACCGATAATGTGTACACACAATGTTGCCAACATTTGATTTAAAATCATATCGCTTCACTGCAGTCAATTCTCACCGTTAAAGAGTTCCAGACAGCAACTTAGGAGACCTGAATTTTGATCCCAGCTCTGCTATTAATTAGCTGTGGGATCCTGGGGAAGTTAATTATGTACTATAAGAGGCTATTATGTCAGCAGCATAAAAAGGATAGATCAAATGATTCAACCCCTAAGTAAGGTACCTCCTATCTCTAAAATCTTACAGCTCTTGGTAGAGAAGAGTGGTCTGGAAAAGACCATAGAAATCTGTTGTAACATCTTGATAGCTAATTTATCTCTTGAATGTGAACTGCTTATATATTGATTTGCTCTTCTTGGAAATTAATTATGGGGTTTACTACCTGTGTATCAGTGAAACAAAGTCCTAACTGATTCAGGCTACCTACATTCAGAGGGGGTAAAATAGCATTACAGTCTCAAACACCTGCTATTGTTCAGTTATTATACTGCTTTATTATTCTTTTGAAATTGAATATATCAATAAGACATTTCAATCTGTGGTGAATTAGAGAGTATATTCTTTATTTTCTATTTTAAAAGAAAACTGGAAAAAAGCCAGATTGTATTTATGTATTTTCTGTGATAAATATATACCAGTAATTTTAAAGATAAGCAAAATAAAATCATTTTTAAAAACCCTCTCATAATGCAATGGAGAATTATGAATTTAAATTTCCTGGGTATTTGCTGAACATCTGTATTTAAAAATTAGCACTTCCTAAATGTTTAATGCATTTTTGATTGAACAGTATTTCTGCCACATGATGTGGCTATGAGATCATTAACTTTAATTTTGTCATTTTTATATTTTTGAATTTATAACTTCATTTTTCATTAACTATTGAGTTATATCAGAATTTTATATTCAGTTTAATAGTATTCTAGGATTTCCTTTTGAGACTCTTGAGTTTGAAATCTCAACATTCCCAAGGGCCCAGAGGAGTCCATCATTGACCTACCTGTAGAGGCTTATGATTCTTCTTACAAATAGAGGCTATTTTTATTTTCTTAGAAAGTAAGCCTTTGGGTTAGTAGCTATTAAAGAATTGAGAAAGTCATGGATCTTGATAATAAATAAAGATAAATTATTTTAAGAGCTAAGAGCAGTCATTCCAAGATAATGCAGAATTGTATGTTGCTCAGAAACTGATTCTTGCAGCAGCTTCCCAATACCCTTTTTGTCAACTATTTCTATTTCCTCATGAGATTTGAGAAATATAATACAACAAATCCTAATTGAAAAAAATGATCCTAATTGACAATTAAAATCCTAATGCTTGAAAAAAATGAAAAGCTAGTTGGCATGTTTATTAAGATTTCTATGAATTATCTTCAGGGAGCAGAATTGTCTAACTCTTTTGAATTTAAAGGTTGCTTTTCAGTCAGTTCTACAAGATAGACTTTTAGGACCTTAACTCAATAGTTAGTGGTCACTATTCATTATACAAAATTTGACTTACTTTAGGAAGGTATGGGAAGCTTTTAAAATTTATTGATCACAAGCAATTCTAATTGTCCCTTTAGTATATTGGATATACTAATTGGATATATCTCTTTAGTATATAGTATATTGTCCTTTTAGTATATTTAGTAATTAGATATATTAAATATTAAGTAATTGGATATATCCCTTTAGTATATAGTATATTGTCCCTTTAGTATATTTAGTATTTTTAGAGTCAGACCTGAGATTGAATCCTAGATCTCATACTTTAAAATGTGTGAACAAGAGCTGTTTCTTAATGTCTCTAATCCTCAATTTTCTCAATGAGAAATGGGAACGATAATATTTATTCCTGCGTGGCATTTGTGAAGATTACATATAATGCATGTAAGTACTTGGTATTTTGACTCAAAAAGTCAAAAGTATTATTTGTTTCCTATGCCATCTGTATAATAGTGAATTTACTCATACAGTCAAGAAATATTCATTGAGAAGCCAGAGTATAATAGGAATAGCACAAGTTCCTGAGGATGGTGTAAGACAGAAAATCTACTATCATGGAGCTTAGACTCTAGTGAAAGAAGACACATGATATATAAATAAGTAAATGATCATTTCATTGTGATAAATGTTATGGAAAAAATCCAAGTGCTGAAGGAGTAGCTAGTTTCATGCAGAAAGTTAGGGAACTCCTCATTGACTAAGACCTGTATGACAGAAGTAACTAAGCATATAAAGATGCAGAGGAAACACCACCATTTGTCTAGAAAGACAAATCTCTTCTAGAGGCAAGACGAGCATGTTTGGAGCCAGGTAAACAAGTTGGACAAGTATGGAGATGAAGCTAGAAAGGTGAGAGGAACCAGATGATAGAAGACTTTGTAGGTCACAGCTGGAGTTTGGATTCTACTCTAAATACAGGGCTATAAGGAGAACTTCATTCTAGGGTGAGATGTTATGTCATCTGTGCGTTACAGAGATTGCTGTCTTTATGGAGAATAGTTTTTACAAGTATAAAGTGGAAGCAAGAAGTCTGATTAGGAGGCTGCTGGAATAATTCAGGCAAGAAATATGATATCCTGGACTAAGATGGTAACAATGGAGATGGAAAACATTAGACAGACTTTAGATACCCTTTGGTGAGAGACAGCAGGAGCTGGCCATGTGTGTGACATTAAGGAATGACTCCTAAAGTTTGGGTTTGAGCAATTGGGTGAATTACTGACCAAGAGAGGTATAAAGCTTTTGTAGGGGGTGGGAGGATTGATAGTGGTTGAGAAAGAGGAATTAAGGATTTGGCTTTAAGGGGTGCCTGCGTGGCTCAGTCAACCGACTTACACAACAAGTGTCTGACTCTTGGTTTCAGCTCAGGTCATGATCTCAGGTTGTAAGACTGAGCCACACGTCAGACTCCATGCTGGGTGTGGAGCCTGCTTAAGATTTTCTTTGCATCTGCTTCTCCCTTTGATCCTTTTTCCCCTTCTGTACCCCCACAAGCACTCGCTCTCTCTCTTAAAAAAAAAAAAAAAAAAAAAAAAAAAAAGGTTAAAAGGTAAAGAATTTGACTTTGTATGTTGAATGTTTGAGTGAGCCACCTGTTAAAAGTTCACTGAAGGCATCAAATAGCAGTGGGTATATGAGTTTAAAGCATGGAATATATATGTCAGTGCTGAAGATATAAATTAGAGAGTCATCATAAAATAGGTGGAATTTGAGGCTTTTCAGAGCCATCTCTGGATAAGATTATCAAAGGGTAACAGAGTTCTAAAGACCGCAATAAAAGGAAGTTAAAAGAAAAGATATGAGGAAAACTCAGAGAACTAGGAGAAGAAATTTAAGAACGATGCCAGTATTGTATTGGTAAGGATGCTTTAGCTGCACGTAATGGAAAACTCAACTACTTTTAATGTTTCAGACCCTGTATTTCAGAATTGAAAGATTAGGTAGTTATAGGACTAATTAAAGAAGACATTTTGTCTTCTGGAATTACCAGTATATTTACATTTGGCATTAAGCTGGTCTCTCAGTGATCACAAGATGGTTTTTGGAGCTCTAGGTTTTATGTCCTCACATAAGAATACATTAAGGCAAGCCAAAGGAAGTGATCCCTGCCTTGTGTGGGGGGTTTTTGTTGTTTTTGTTTTTTGTTTGTTTAGTAAGGAATACATTCACAGAAGTTCCCAGTAAGTTTCTCCATGTATTTTATCTAAAATCAGTTCATGTATCCAGTGGGGTCTATCATGATAGTCAACCACATTTTTAAAAAACTAATAAATTTAACCAGATAATTTCTGTGGAATTTACCTTGCAATGAGGACGCATTCCTGTGGCATGGACTATCTGTTTAAATAATTAATATCATGTTTATAATAAGGAATAATCATTTATCATATATTTATATAGGCCTCACAAATATAAAATATTGTCTGTTATTGTATATCTGTATATATTTGAGTATATACATATATAAAAGAAAAAAATTTAACTATTAAGAGAGGTGAATTAAGTTACTTTTAGCTTCTCTTCCAAGATTCCTATTTCTAAAAATTGAAAATTTTATCTGTAAAATTATGGCCTATTTTTTTAAATGATATGCCTAAACGTTTAAGTCAATTAAAGAATAATTTAAGTCAATTAAAGAATAATAACTATATTTGTCTAACCTCTACAAATCATTATTCATTATTCTTATGTATTAGATCTATCTAGATCCCCAGATTATTTTCATTTCAGTTGGACTACACAATAAGAATGTTGCTTTATTCAGGGAGAAAAGCATTAGTTTACATTCATCAGTAATCACAATATCACGCAAACTATAAGGTAATTCTGGGAGGAACTTCAGTCAAAAATGATACTCAAAGGCCCTGTTGTGATTTTGAAAAATTATTTATTTTGCCTTTCCTTAATTATTAATTATATTTATATCTATATCTATATATCTATACATATTTATATTTATATATAGATATAGATATATATTTTTATATATCTATATATAATTATATTAATTATATTTCCTTAATTATTACTGTTTTTGAATGATTACCTTTGAGAGTCATCATTCACCCAGTTAACTTACTCTTTTATTTCCTATTGCTTTGAGTCTGGTAATACAAACAATTGAAATTGCAAGATCAAAAAATTAAAGACACACAAATGGAACAGAGTTCAACTTAATATCATAATGATGGCAATTTAGCTAATACTGTTTTTGAAAAGGATCCCACTACTTAACAGCATAGCAGTATGCCATTGATTAAATTCTGTCATAAATTCAGCCCTTAGAAGGAAGCAGGAATAAAGCTTACTGAGCGCCTTCTGTGGACCAGTATTTGTGCTAGTCTCCTCACATTTTATTTTATTTGATACCAGTAGCCATCAGTAACAGTTATTATTATTTCACAGAGGAGAGAAACAAGGTTCAAAAAGAGTAAGCAGTTTTTTTTCAGAGTTGCATAGCTTTGGATGGTGCGCATGTCCAAGGTAGGATTTGAACCGGGTTTGCGAGTTACTGACCACAAAGCCCAAGTTATACATCCACTACTACCCAATTGCATAGAAGAAACAGGGCAAAAATAAAAGCACATCTAAAGTAACCATCTGTGCAAAGTGTGTAATGCTAGAACCAGAAAATGCTAGAACCACTATTGTGTACCTTTCCATGTCATTTCCTACTCTTTTCCTCTCTCCTACTGGACTTCAGCTGATTTTACCTTCTCACTCTTTTCCTTACCTGGAATGCTTATCCCTTCAGATTCCTTAATTCAACTCCTTCTTATCCTTCAGATCTCAATATATTTGTCATTTTCAGGAGGGTCAGGAGCTTCCCAGAAACTTTCAGATCCTTCTATTAAAAGTTTCGTGGCACTATACTTTTCTTCCATTGAACATATCGTAATTGCAATTATATAGTTACTCCAGTGATCAATTGTTTTAGTCACAGATTACAAGCTCCATAAAGCAGGGACTGTGTCTTTCTAATAGATCATGTTTTTTTAGCATCTAGCACAATACTTGATACATAGTTAATAATCAGAGAGGGATACATAGATGGCTTATATATCTCTCCAGGTATCTTTTTTTCAAATAGAATATTTGAAAATGTCATTGTATGAATTATTTTTTCTAACATCCTATTGCCTAAATAAATAATGGAATACTGAGAAATACTTTAAACTTACAGAATAATTAATTGGTCATAGAAAAATATTAAATAAGTGAGTGCATTTTTAGGCAAGGTTTCTAAATGATTTGTTGCTTGCCAAGAGGCCTGCTTTTTTTGAATGTATCATTGCATGGTTTTCATTATGGTAACAGTTTAAAACATTTAATCTTTTTCTTAAAAAGGCAAAATAGTGGCTATGGAGTAATCTGCAAATTCAGGTTGTGGAAATGTGGCCATTATTTTTGACACTGATTATGAAATACCACCATTAGACGATTTTGTTGTGTGGAATTTTCTAAAATAGCATTTTAAATTTTTCTTGAAGCAAAATCAGTGTTTTAATCCATGAAAAATTAATGTGCCATAGATGTGTTACTTGGACATCTAATGAGGTATTAATTTCCAATAAAACTGTGAAGATTAATGGGTTCACCCTGGGGAAAATAGTATTCAACTTGAAATAGAGATATTTAAGGCAACTTAATCTGTTCACTTGGAAGTAAAGTTTTTAAAATTCACTTCCTAAACATAAGTCTATTTCTGAAAGATGTCCTTGAAGTTGAATTTATCTTAACACAAAAACAGTGTAAGTTACATTTAGAAGTATTTGTTTCAACAATTCACAATACTAATCTTTGGGCACAAGGGAAGGTTTATTATTTTGATGACATAGCCCAGCTCTGTAGGATATAATTCATTTTAAAAAATATTCTCTTATGTATTATCATGGTTCAGTTTTCTTCTCTTCACATTTATATGCCTGATGTACTTTTTTCATTATATTGTAATTATATGCCTCCTTTCTACCAACATGGAACATAGACTCCTCTAGACAGCAAGACCTTTTATTCAGCTTTGTTATTTCCAACACCTTGCCTAGTGTCTAACACATAGTCATTGTTCATTAAATTTTTGTGAGAGAATAAAAGGAAGGATTCTAGGAATAGAATTTACTTCGAGTTAAGATCATCTTAAAAAAATAATTTTAATATGAGTCAATGGACAAAATATATTCCAGACTCTTCTAAAATTTAAAGATTATTTAGTCAATACAATCAAGTAATTCATTGGGTTACCAAAAATGAATAAATAGATCGATTATTCAATCACTAGGTTTTGATTTACTAATATTTTTACTTTGTTTTGACATTTGTACTCTATGAAGTCAGTCTTAGATCAAACGATGTTTCTCTAGAGAAATTTCTTTTGTTAAGCAAGAGTACCTCTTTTTCTCTAGATAATAGACAATTTTTGAAGACCCAGATTAAAGGTTATTGAAAGAACATTTCAGTATTAGTAAGAATATCTGCTATCCAAAAAACTATCAAATGAAGTATTAAAAACAAGTCATATTTTACCATATTACAGTTGAATATTGTTCTAATAATTTTTAAACTGGATTTTTTAAACAGGAAAACATGACAATGAACTTCATGTGCAAAACTCTATTCTGGATCAATGTATGATTTTCCTAGCTCTTTTTTACTAAAAGCATTACTTCATAGTATAGAGTCTATAATGAGCTGTTCCTATCACAGAAATCCCAAAGCCTCTTTTTGTATAATTCTGATTACCTTTGCATACTACTTTGGTGAGAAACTCTACACTATTTAAACCAAAGTACACTTATTTCTAAATCATCCTAACAAAGATTTTGTTTATTTGCTTATCTGTTTTTACTTTTTGTGTTGAGATAACTTTAGATTTTGAGTTATAAAAATTGTATGGAGAGTATGCAGTATTCAACTTCTCCTTATGTTAACATCTTGAATGAACATAGGAAAATTATCAAACCTTTATAATAGTTTACTTAAAACTATTATAATTTATTTAGATTTTACCAGGTTTGCCATTAATGACCCTTTTTCTGGTCCAGAATCCCCTATTTCATTTTGTCATGGATCCTTCATTCTGTGGAAATTACTCTTTCCTTACTTTACAAAATCTTGACACTTTTGAAGAGTATTATTCATTTATTTTGTAGAATATCCTTCAATTTGGGTTTGTCTGGTCTTTTCTCATGATTTGATTGAAGCTACCACAGACCAGAGATGACACTCCTTCTCAGTGCATCCTTTGACAGAAAATAGAATGTCAATATGTATTCTAGTGAGGTTAACCTTGCTCACTCAAATTAAGTTAGTGTTTATCATGTTTCTCCACTGTAAATTACTGTTTTTCTTTAACAGTGTAGTTTTAAATCATTTGAGTTTGGGAAACAATTTGGGGAGTTGTTTAAAACCACTAGAAAACCTACTGAAGAAATTGGTTTCCTGTATTTGTCTTTCTAGTGCTCAGTATTCTCCTATATTTATAGTAGGGGATTAGATAAGATCTGATAATTTTTCATCTTTAACATTCTGGGACTCAATTACCCTGAGGAGACCTGGAAGTGAGTTAAGAGATGTCTTATACATATCATAGTTGTTTACAATTGCCTCAAGTCCATCTGAATTTGATGTGGCTTTTGAAATAAGTATTTTAACAACTTCCTGCTTAACTAGGGCATTATATACTGAAAACAATTTAAATTGAGATAGTTTATAAATCCCCAACTAAAGGTCTACTATCTAGGTATTTTATTACTTAGGTATGAAATTATTTCTTATTCTAAAAATTGTCAGTTTAAAACATTTACATTGTCTAGCCTCAAAAACAGTAACATTAAAAGAATTTTAATTAGTGAAATACTCTGTTAGCTTATTTTTTCATCTTAATACAAACTGTAGTTTTCATTTTGATAAATTCCATTCAGTGAAATCAAGTGTTGTAAATAACAACAAATTATGTAAATAATATAATTTCCATTAAGGGAATTTTTGCTACCTTTTACTTTCTAAATGTCTTCTACATAGCTCAAAAGTAATTATTAAGGTTGTAACATTACAATTTATGTAAATTCTGTTTGTTTCTTTGACAGTGATTTGATACATATGAACTATCCTTTCTTTAAAATACCAGAATTCAGCAAAGGAAATATAAAATGTATTTTCTCTCTTTCCTTCCCCCTCTCTTTTTATTATGGTTTCAATTAAAATGGCCAGAGATGTTTCTAAAGGCAGTTATAGAAGTTAGTTTTGGTAAAAAATAACCTTAGGTCCTTACTAAGCAAACAAAAATCTATTTTCAAATGTAAGGTATCTTTTTTTTTTTTTAAGATTTTATTTATTTATCAGAGAGAGAGGGGGAGAGAGCGAGCACAGGCAGACAGAATGGCAGGCAGAGGCAGAGGGAGAAGCAGGCTTCCTGCTGAGCAAGGAGCCCGATGTGGGACTTGATCCCAGGACGCTGGGATCATGACCTGAGCTGAAGGTAGCTGCTTAACCAACTGAGCCACCCAGGCTTCCCGTAAGGTATCTTTTTAAATCTGTGTTGCATTGAACTCCTTGTTGTATTGTGAAGGATAAAGAAAATGCTGTCATACCCTGTTAAAGAAGGTACTCTTTAAAGTCATACCCTGTTAAAGAAGATACTCTTGGCCAATTCCAATATCATGGTTATTGCTTATGTTAATGAATAAATAAATATGCTGCATATCAGTATTTTCCAGTTCTTATAACAAACTCTGTTATTTGCTCAATCATTTCTGGTCACAGTAAACAATGTATGTATCTCTGAAAATTTTAAATAGCCAATCACTGATTTTTCTTTTCTTAATCCAACTTGGAAATCTCTTGACTACTATACTTTGGTGATCACTGTATCTCATATTTTGCATATTTCAAACACTTGAGACACTATTTATCTCATTTTAATTTGGTAGAATTTTTTAAACCCCTGGGAATTTAAACCTGTATATGTAGATTTAGGGTAAAAAATAACATAAATTTAAAATGTCTCTTCTCTTTGAGTAACTATGGAGAAAGTAGAAATTTCTATGTAAAGTCTTTAAATATTAGCACATTTGGGATTTTTGAGATGTTACATTTAGTGAATAGTAGATGGTTTATAGAAAAATACTTTCTAAAGAATCTATTTAAATATACCTTGGTATTCTGTAAACTTTAATATATATTGAATTTGTGAATGTACTATCTGGAGGGTAGAAAGATGGCAGAATAGGAGGATCCTCCGCTTCCTATGGATACACCAAGGAAATAACTACATGTAATGCAACATACCCTGAAATCGACCTGAAGACTGGCAGAATAGATCTTCCACAGCTAAAGATATAAAGAGAAGGCCACATTAAGGAGTACTAGAGAGACAGAGACATGGTCAGAACCTAAAAACCACCAGTGTGGCAACCCAGAAGTGATAGAAATATCATAGGCACAGAAGACTGAGGGGATCAAGCCCTTCATCATGCACCCCCAATTCTGGGGACCTGCACTGGGAAGATAAGCCCTCATAAAGTCTTCTTCGAAAATCAGCAATACTTAACTCCAGCAGAGCCAGAGAGCTATTAAGAAACTTGAGTCTCAGTTCTTAAAAGGTTAGCATGCCATATCACTGAGTTCAAGACCCAGCACAGAAGTAGCAGTTTGAAAAGCACCTGGGTTATATATGAAGATTTATTGACTGATTTCAGGATGGGTACCAAAATAGGCAGGGATCTGCAGGAGTTTTCTCCAGGAACAAAATGGTTGGTGAGCACAATCTGCTTACTTCCCAGCAGGCTAGCTGGCCAGAGGCTTGTGGGAGCCAGTTCTGACAACTTCTACCTTGCTAGCACCCCTTATCCCACCCCAACATTCCTCCCGTGGACCTCTCCTACCCACCCAGGCAGGTAATTCTCCACAATGTCTTGCACCTCACCATACCCAATAGGCAGCCTAATGGGACTCGCATTTCCCCCCAAAGCAACTACTGTCCTGCCACACTGGCAGGCAGCCCTGTCCTGGGTCAGCACTCGTCCAGAGCAACTTCTGTCCTCGGGACAGGGGAAGATATCCCCACTGAGCAACACACTTACAGTTGCTTAGCTGGTTCTCTCAGCCAGCTGCATGGTGAAGCCAAGCCCACCAGTGCACCCACATAGTCAGAGCTGGTCACTGCAGAAAGGCGGGCTGAGGGCAAGCCCTGCTCACCAGTGAACGCCTAGTGGCTTCAGTCAGGTTTCTCATCCAGCCATACTCAGGGCAAGCCCTCCTTACCCGTGTACCCATAGTAGTTGTAGCTGGTCATTGCTGACAGCTGGGCTGCAAGCACGTTCCCCCTACCAGCACACCCATTCCCACACCAACCACGACAGGAGGACATGTGCAGCCCACATAGGGGACACCCCTAGAAGCACCTGGCTTCAGTGACCAGAAGGAGCTGTGCTACAGGGCATCTCAGGATGCCTTCTATATAAGGCCACTATGTTCAAGACCAGGAGATGTAGCTGACCTACCTAAAAAACAGAAATAAACTCAGTCTGACAAAATGAGGAGACAGAGAAATATGTTCCAAATGAAAGAACAGACAAAAAAAAAAAACAGAAAAGAGCTAAAAGAAATGGAGATAGGTAAACTGCCTGATAAATAGTTTAAAATAATGGTCATAAAGACCTCACCACACTTGAGAGAAAAGTGGATGAACACAGTGAGAATGTCAACACAGAGAAAGAAAATGTATATATAGTTTTTAAACAACAGAGCTGAGGAATACAATACTGAAATGAAAAATATACTAGAGGGAATCAACAGCTGATTAGAGGATACAGAATAGATCAGCAATATGGAAGACAGTGTAGCAGAAAGCAACCAAGCTTGAACAGCAAAAAGAAAAAAAGAATTTTAAAAAATGAGGATAGGTTAAGTGATCTCTAGAATAACACTAAACAGTTAATGGATTAATGAAGAAATCAAAGAAGAAATTAAAAATAACATGGAGACAAATGAAAAAGGAAACATGTGGGTTAAAATCTTTGGGATGCAGTGAAAGCAGTTCTGAGTGGGAAGCTGAGTGTTACAGGCCTACTTCAAAAAATGAGAAGAATCTTAAATAAACCAAACTTCACACCATAAAGAACTAGAAAAAGAATAAGTAAACCCAAACTTAGTAGAAGGAAGGAACTAGAGATTAGAGCAGAAATTAATGAGAGACTAAAAACAATAAAAAAAAAAATCAGTGAAGCTAAGGGCTAATTCTTTGAAAAGGTAACAAAAATTGATAAGCCTTTAGCCAGACTCTCAAGAAAAGTGAAGATTCAAATCAGAAATGAAAGAGAAGTTGCAACCAACTCCATAGAAATACAAAGGCTTACAAAAGACTACCGTGAAAAATTATATGCCAGTGAATTGGACAAACTAGAAGAAATGGGTAAATCCCTGCAAACATAGTCTTTCAAGAGTAGAGCAGAAAAAAAGAGAAAATCTGCACAGACTGATTACTAGTAAGAGAATTGAATCTGTAATCAAAAACTCCTAACAAACAAAAGTGCAGTACCAAATGGCTTTACACGTGAATTCTACCCAATATTTAAAGAAGAATTAGTACCTATTCTGAAACTGTTCAAAAAAATCAGAAGAGGAAGGAATGTGTCCAGATTCATTCTATGATCCCAGCATTACATTGATTAAAACCAGACAAAGACACTACAAAAAAGAAAATTACAGACCAATATCCCTCATGTACGTAAATACAAAAATACACTTAAAATGATCATTTATCACTATCAAATGGGATTCACTTCAGGGATGCAGGGATGGTTCAGTCAATCAACATTTATCCCACGTTAACAAAATTAAGGATGAAATCATATGATTATCTCAATAGATGCACGAAAATGTATTTGACAAAATTCAACATCCATTCATGATAAAACCTCAACAAAGTAGGGATAATGGGAACATATCTCAACATAGTAAAGGCTCTGTATGACCGATCCACAGCCACTATCATACTCAATGGTGAAAAGCTGAAAGCTTTTCCTCTAACATCAGGAACAAGACAAGGATATCTACTCTTAGCACTTATTCAGCATAGTACTGGAAATCCTAGCTGTAGCTATATGATGAGAAAAAGAAAGAAAAGCCATCCAGTTAAAGGCACTCACATTTGCAGATGACCTGATACTATATATAGAAAACCCTAAAGACTCCACCAAAAAAAAGTGTTATAACTAATAAATGAATTCAGTAAATCTGCAGAATATAAAACCAATATACTGAAATCTGTTGTATTTTCATAAACTAGTAACAAATTATCAGAGTTTTTAAAAAATCCCATTTATAATTGCAATCAAACAATAAAATACCTAGGAATAAATTCAACCCAAAAAAACCCCAAAAAGGTAAAAGACCTGCACTTTGAAAACTATAACATATTGATGAAAGAAACTGAAGATGACACAATAAGTGGAAAGATATACCATGGTCATCAGTTGGAAGAATTAATAATGTTAAAATATCCATCCTACCCAAAGCAACCTACGGATTCAATCTGTCTCAAAATACCAATAGTATTTTTCACAGAAGTAGAACAAATAATCCTAAATATCTGCATGAGACCACAAAAGATTTCAAGTAGCCAAAGCAGGAATGCCTGGTGGCTTAGTCAGTTAAGCATCTGCCTTCAGGTCAGATCATGATCCCGTGTTCCTGGCAACGAATACCACACTGGGCTCCCCACTGAGCAGGGATCCTGCTTCTCTCTCTGCCCCTCCCCCTCCATTCCTGCTCTCTCTCTCTCTCTCCCCCTCAAAAACAAAATCTTAAAAAAAAAAAAAATAGCCAAAGCAATCTTAAGAAAGAACAATGGTGGAGGTATCACAATCCCACATTTCAAACTATACTACAAAGCTATAATAATCAAAACAGTATGTTACTAGCACAGAAATAGATACCTAGATCAATGGAACAGAATAGGGAACCCAGAAATAAACCCATGATTATATGGTCAGTCTTCAACAAAGGAAGCAAGTATATGCAATGGGAAAAACAGTCTCTTCAATGTATGGTATTAGAAGACTGAACAGCTGCATGGAAAAAGAATGAAACTGGGCCACTTCCTTATATCATATAAAAGAATAAACTCAAAATGGAATGAAGATCTAAATGTGAAATCTGTAACCATAAAAATTCTGGAAGAGAGCACAGGCAGTAATTTCTCAGACATAAGCCATAGCTACAAAAGGAAAAACTACTGGGACTGCATCAAAATAAAAATATTTTGCACAGCAAAGGAAATAATCAACAAAGACAACCTCCTACTGAATGGGAGAAGATCTTTGCAAATGATAAGGGGCCATATATATATATATATATATATATAAAATATACACATACATATACACACATATGTATATATGTGTGTGTGTGTGTGTGTATATATATATATATATATATATATATATTCATTACTAAAAACAAAAAATCCAATTAAGAAATGGGCCTGAGTAGCCATTTTACCAAAGATATACAGATGGCCAAGAGATACTCAACATCATTGATCATCAGGAATATGCCAATCAAAACCATAAAGAGATAATCATTTACTATCAAAAAGACAAGAAATAACAAGAGTTGGCAAGACTGGAGGGGAAAGAACCCTGTACACTACAGGTGGAAATGTAAATTGGTGCAGCCACATGGAAAAGAACATGGGGTTTCCTGTGAAAGTTAAAAATAGAAAAACTATACAACACAATAATTCTACTTCCGGGTATTTACCCAAAGAAAAGAACAACAGTCATTCAGAAGGATACATGTACCCCTATGTTTATTGCAGCATTATTTACAATAGCCAAGATATGGAAGCATCCTTAGTGTCCCTGGATAGCTGAATGGATAGATAAGTTGCGGTATATATACACAGTGGAATATTACCCACCCATAACAAAGGAAGGAAGTTTTGTCTCTTGTAATAACATGGATAGACCTAGAAGGTATTATGCTGAGTTAAGTCAGACAATGAAAGAGACTGCGGACTCCGAGATACAAACTGAGGGTTTTGGAGGGGAGGGGTTGGGGGGATGGGTGAGCCTGGTGGTGGGTATTATGGAGGGCACATATTGCATGGACCCCTGGGTGTGGTGCAATGAATTTTGGAACACTGAAAAGATATAAAATAAAAATGGAATAAAAATGCCATATGATTTTACTTCTGTGTGGAAACTAAAAAATAACAGATGAATACACACAAAAAATCAGAAACAGACTCCTAAACAGAACAAACTGGTAACTGCCAGAGGGAGGGGAATGACAAAATAGGTGAACGGGACAAAGAGGTACAAAGTTTCCGTTATAAAATAAGTCATGGGGATGAAAACTACAAAATAGGGAATATAGTCAATATTTTAATAACTTTGTATGGTGACAGATGGTAACTAACTGTGGTGAGTACTGGGTAATGTATATAATTATCAAACACTGTTGTACACCTGAAACTACTATGTCAACTGTGTTTCAGTTAAAATAGCAAACACAAGCAAACAACGTACTACATGGAAAAATACATATAGAAGACTTGTGCTGTCCTCACTTAAAATGTATTTATGTTGGCCTATTATAGAATTTGAGGTGTTTTTATCTTCTTCTATAATCACTGCTGACTACATACCAATTTATCAACCTGAATTCTTCTAACCAAGTAGTATCTTTTAAAGCAAAAATGCAACACCTGGTGACTCAGTTGATTGATTTCTGCCTGGGTCATGATTTCAGGGTCCTGAGATCAAGTCCCATGTCAGGCTCCATGCTCAGCAGGGGGAGTCTGCTTCAGAATCTCTTTCTCCTTCTACCCCTCTCCCTGTTCACACATGTGCGCACAGTCTTTCTCTTTCTCTTTCTCTTTCTCTTTCAAAATAAAGAAGTCTATCAGTCAGTCAATCAAAATGTTATAAATGACAGTGAGTTATCAAGGTTAGGGGCTTCTAATGTAGAATTGAGCATTAATTTTCCAAATATTAGACTTCTACTAGAGAAGGAGTTTTTTGTTTTTGTTTTTGTTTTAAATCTTCAAGACCGTAAGTTCCACATGTAGACACTAGTGGTATTCTTAGCTCTAGAAGGTTCATATCTTAAACATACCCGAAATACCCAAAAATTCAATTTATGGAAGTTGTACTTTTTTCTAATGTTTATGGGAAGATACAAGGATACAAGCTTACAGAATTAAGAGTCTACCCTTCGTCACTCATTTCATTTCCTTTCCTTTGTCCTACTTATTTTGCCTGACTCTCAACTTCCACTCACTCATCTTCATTTCCTTTTCAATAAATATACCCTTCTCTAGATGGTAGTACCAGACCATAGGGCCTTTCTTCCCAGAAAGAGTCCCAGATTATATATGGAAAATCCTATGTTTTATTTTTTTAACTTTCCCATTTCCATGCTGCCAAAAGCAATCACCAAGTAAAAAATGACAAGAGGAACTAAAAACTTAGAAAAGCAAACCTACCCTCTAAATCTCCAAAATCATGAATTGGAGATAAGGGCCCAACAAATGAAATAGAACTGTGCATATATTCTTTTATATGAAATTAGATATTCATGACTGCCCTTTTATCTCTCTTACTTGCTATTAAAATAAAGGATATGATTTTATAATATTAAATAAAGGGAAATTTCCTTTATGATTTCTTGTTTGAATCACTAAGTACAGAGAAAAAGCAGAAATTTACAAAATAACTCTATTCTGTGTAATAACTTAAGTGTTTGAGCTAGGTTTACTAAGAACCTCCCAAGTTAATTTTATAACATAGCCTAGAATTTCTAATTAAATATGCAACTTCTGTCATAAGAAAAAACCTGTCGTATGCTTTTTACAGTATATTTAATTAAGCATTTCTTGTAAGTTCATTTCAGTATCTATCATGGCCCACTAAAGTTGGAATTCAGTTGTAAAATGGTAGATTAATTGCTTTTGTATTAAATGAAATAAGAATCTCAAATATGCAAAGTCAGGAAATTTAATTGTGGCGTTCAGTTGCTTATTCAATGCATTGGAAAACTGAATGCAGAAGTACCGAAAAAAAAGCCAAAGGTTGTTAAATGTAGCACATCACACACATCTTGCACTTTACTTAATGATCCAAGTGTTTATTGCTATGAAGTAAATGCACCATTTAAAGAATTATGGTAGAATTGTAAAACATTAAAAACTCTAATTAATTTTAGTCTGAAGCATGCAGCGTACCCATTTTGCCTAAAACATTTTCATTAGCATCAGTATTTTCCAGTTATTAAGATGAATTTTTTCCTCATTATGCAGCACTGGCATATTTTCTGTATTAAAAGCACAATCGTAAGTGCTGTTGAGAATTCTATCTGGAATAGGCTTTAAGTGAATAAAAGAAAGCAGTTTTTGACCACAGATTGGAACAGTATTTATTGCTTTTGACACTTACTCTATAACTAACAACAGGTTAGGTGTATGTATTTTTTTGCCAGAGGTACATGTATCTATCCACACACATATGCGCGCGTGCACACACACACACACACACACACATTTTAAAAGGACCATTGTTCAAGCATACAAATAATTTTGGTTATTAATTTGAATCTAATTACAATAATTCTTTGGTTGGCCAAAGGAATATTTAAAATCTAAAGATTACTTATGAAAATAGAAATACGTTAAGTTGGTGCTTAGCTGCACCTTCTCGCTTCATTTTACTGTTGTGCTACCACATATCTGTCTGCTATGAAATTCAGTTAAGTAAAAACAACTGAAACCATTCTCTTTGTAAACATTGACCTCCATTATGCTTACTTTTTTTCTGGAAATAGTTCAAGTGGCCAGGTTATAAGGGTATGTATTAAAAGAAAGCTTATGTTCTCTGTTTATAAAAGTAATCCATGCTCAGAGTGGAAAAGGAAAACACATGAAAGCACAAACAAGGGAATAAAAATTAAGAACATCACCATTTTGAACATTAGAGATACTTACAAAAGGAATCTTGAGTAGAATAATGAAAAGCAAACTTGAGCTGTGTATTTTCAGCGTAGGTAGCTATAAGTGCCTTGAATTTTTTTTCCACATAAAACCTTTGCACAGACATGATACTTGTTTTTGATTTAGAAAACCTTCATTAAGTTGCAGTTTTTAAATCTTTTGAAATAACTTTAGACTTAGAGAAAAGTTGCAGAAATCACACAGATAATTGCCATTTGCCCTGCATCCAGCTTGCTATAGTGTTAGCAATTGTTATAACCAGGAAATTAACATCAAGGCAGTACTATTTACTACTGCATAGACTGTATTTAATTTTGCCAGTTTTCCCACTAATATCCTTTTTATGGTGCAGAATCCCAGCACTGTCTTTAGTCATCATGTTTCCTTAGTCTACTCCCATCTGCGATTGTAAAATCTTTGTATTTTCTTTCATGAACTTGCCAGTTTTGAAAACTACTGTTCAATTATTTTATAGTGTTTATCTGATATTTTTTCATGATTAGACTGAAGTTATGCATTTTTAGGAAAGACACCATAGACCAGAGTTGTGTCCTTTTTAGTATGTCATAGCAAAAGCTGAGTGTTAATATGTTTCACTGGTGATGTTAACCTTGATCACTTGGGGTATGGTGCTGGCTGACAGGTCTCTGCACTATAAAGATACTCATACAGTCATCTCTAAAGGTAAAGAATCAATGGGGAAAGTTTTGTCCCCTTGTATAACACTACTTTAAGAGAATTTACAGTTTGGCTGTCTCTAGGATTGAAGACAGAGTCATCTGTACTCTAACTAATTTGAGTCCAAATATCACCTAAGCAGTAGAAATTCCAGCTGCTAAAATAATTGCCATTTATTTGGAGTTAGTTATCTCCTAAGAGAAAGGGAAAGCAGCTTGGATAGGTTTGATTAACTGGCATCAATTCTTTGAACTATTATGAAAACCAAGGCAATTTTGTAAGTAAGGAAAGTCAGGGCAACTCTGTTTCAATTGAAGGTGGAAGCTTGAATAGCATTTAAACAAAACCTTGCAAGTTTTATTCAGTGATAAGAGGGATTTAGTTCAAATAAGAATGGCAGTCATTTTACTGATTTCTCTGTTAGAATAACTCAGTCTTAGGTTGCCACCGGGAGCATTAGACCATAATATGTCTCTATATAAATAATATATGTCTATATATAAATACAGTCTATATATCCCTAGAAATGGTCATTCTCCTTACTACAACAATGTAGTCAGAGTCAAAAGAGCATGAAGGCTAAAGAAAAGAACCACCTTAATTATTTGGCATTATGAGTAGTTGTTGTTATGTGAATGGGTATTCTTGAAATTCCACATGTAACTAGCAGGTCTGCAAGATTGTTACAAACATGTTTTCTGGAGTATGATTTAACAAGCTTCAAAGTTAAGAGGTAAACCTGACTACACTTTCCAGTGGCCCCAAAGGGTATATTTTCTTGCTGGCTGCTTCAGAACACTTCATGAAACAAATGTCAAAATTGTCAGGACTGTCACTAAGAAAATGATCCGTGTAGCAAGGGTTTCTTTCACTGGGAAACAAACAGATGTCTTATCTCAGCAAAGAGTAACAAAAACCTGCCACTTAGAAGAAAATTTCACCTGCCCTTAATATCTAGTAGTGAAGAAATACTTGGATAAAATCTTCCTTTCTTTGCAGTTTCATTCATTCTGCAATCATTTGTCAATGATATTTCATTTGCTGCCTGAGCTATTTTAATGATTTTATTAATCTTAATTGCTTATAAAGTTCTTATGCAAATTGACCTGTAATGTTAGAAACACAAATGAGCAATTCCAAAAAACAACAAAAACAACAACAAAACCCAAAAAACAGCAAAGCAACCTCTAAAATTCTTTCTGGACCTTTACTATGGCTAATTCTAATGTTTTTATTTATAATGATAAAAGTTGTTACTGTTATTTTCATTATTCTGAAGATACTCTACTATGGCAATTACAGTGTGTTCTACTCCAGCAGCTAGGGCTAAATGCCTTTTCTTCCCCTTCATAATCCTTTTCTTCATCTAAATCACAGTTACCCTTGTGCAATGGAAAGAAGAGATTGGATCTTGTTACCTATGGAAATGGTTTAAAAGTATAGAAAGGCAAGATATTGTAAGACATCCTCAGCATAAAGAAAAACGTGGAACAGTTCTTCACCTGTTCTGAACAGGAGGCAATGTTAGAAGAGATACACATTTATAAACTACAGTTGACCCTTGAATAATGCAGAGTGGGGTTCGGGGTGGTAACAACCTACCTGCATGTGACTTCTGACTCCCCCAAAATTTAACTAACATGACCTACCATTGACCAGAACCCTTAGTGATAACATAAAGAGTTGATTAATATCTATTTTGTTACATGTATAATATACTATATTCTTACAAGAAAATAAGCTAGAGAAGAGATGTTGAGAAAATACATTTATAGTACCATACTGTATTTATTGAAAAAAAAAATCTTTGTATAAGTGGACCTGCATAGTTCAAACCTGTGTTTTTTAAGAGTCAACTGTATATACTTTATTACTAAGAAAAATTCAGCAAGAAGACTAGCATTACAAGAATTTTAGTCAAATATGAAAGAAAGTTTATAGATACTTCCTAGTCCTCAGGGTTATTATTAAGCCTTTACATTTCCATTTTGACTTAGAGCACTACTGAAGGCTACTAGGGAAGTTGAGATAACCGAGCTCATTAAACCAGTATGTCTTATCAGTGTGTGAACTTAAGACTGTCCAAAAAATAAAGGTTCCAATCCTGTCCTTCTAATTAAAGGATATGAGCTTAAAAAAAAAAAAAAAAAAGGATATGAGCTTGATAATGGCTGTTTTGGCTAATGTTGCTTCAAACGTTTTTGCTTATTTTTGTTTTTGGTATTGCCCTGGTAAGTTTAAGATTTTTAGAAGTGTGACTGTTGGATAAGGAAGAAGAATATGCTTTTCCAAGTTACATTAGCTTAGCAGACTTCTCTTATTTTTTATTCCACTGTTTCACATAATTCAGAAAACATTTATTGTACTCCAACTATATACTAAATGTGCATTGTTGACAATAAGATTATAATCTAAAAAAAAGAAAACCCTGCCTTGAGGAACATACAGCTAAATTCAGTTCTATCTATCAAAAAATTTCTTGCCACCTTTACCTGGTGATTTAACACTTCGTGTCAGTGTCTCACCCGAAGAAGACAGTGGAAAGTATAGAGCAACATTTGCTTTTTATTAGGATCTAATCAAAATATAATCTTTGGAAACTCTTGTCAAAAGTGAAAAAAACTACTTGTTCAAGAGTCAATCGAACATAGCATCTCTGTTCAATAGAGATAAATTGGAAAAAAAGCTAAACAACATACAGTGGCTATTATAGTTTAAAAATATATTAAAACCACATTGCCAAAATAATATTCAAAACCCCATCTTTTCTTTGCCATATATCTATAAATGGTCCAAGTTGGATGATAAAATATTGGTGATTTCTCCACTTTTCTGGTGTTGACAGACTAAATCACAGATGCTGGTGAGTTTTGAGAGAGACAAAGTATATAAAGGAAGCTTTCTCCACCCTAATGTTCAGAGGCAAAGATGTGGTTTTTCATGGGAAACAAACATTTATGTCTCGATTTGCATTTACTTAGTAATGTTAATTTACTAAATAGAGCTCAACAACTACCTAATTGAGTTGAATTGGGTTTTATATGATTCAGAAATAGGTGATGTATTTGGTGATACTGATATTATTGTTGTCTAGAGATACTTAAGAAATTGTGACTCAGAGGCGCCTGGGTGGCTCAGTGGGTTAAGCTGCTGCCTTCAGCTCAGGTCATGATCTCAGGGTCCTGGGATCAAGTCCCGCATCATGCTCTCTGCTCAGCAGGGAGCCTGCTTCCCTCTCTCTCTCTGCCTGCCTCTCTACTTGTGATCTCTCTCTGTCAAATAAATAAATAAAATCTTAAAAAATAAAATTTTTTTAAAATTGCTACTCATTCAATAGAAGAGACAATGCTTCTTAACTTCAATTAATAAAAACAAAAGATCTTACTTAACAAATACTAGAAATATTAGGAAAGCAAGACTGCTTTAGACTTGGTATTGTTGAAGGAACATAGATGATGAAATGGGTTACAAAGTGTAAGATGAAATATTTTTCAGACTCTTCATTATTTATACTTTGGAGGTCACCATTTAATATTGAACACAAGATGCACTTCATTCCTGTGGAGACCGACATTATGAAGTCACTTCATTTATTCACCTTGTTCCACAGAAACCTGCTGTGAATTATGAAGCCACCACTTAGAATCGAAACTGTAGAAGATTGTAAGCATTCAATAGCCTGACATGATCATGTTTCCTATTTTAGAGCTGACTGATCTTCAGATAACATATGGTGGTACAAGTAATTGGAAAATTGGCAGACCTGTCAAGAAAGTATGCTAGATGAGACAAAAATGCCATGCTGGAGCACATAAAGTGTCTCAGAAGTTAAATTTATTTTTATCAAGCAGTGAAGTAAAAATACCCAATTCACCTCCGAAAAGGGACACTTTTTATGGGCAGATGTTTTCAAAAATAATTTTTAGGTCATTAATAAGTTGCTTTTAAAAACATACAGAAAATTTTAGTGAGTGTGTAGTGTAAAAGAACACCCACTGTAAATATTTAAATGTTACATAATTTTATCATTTTGTTTCTAGCCTTTTTTCTGGATTACCAGAATCACAACAGTTAATTTTTCAGGGAACAGAATTAAAATGTATTAAGTATAGCTGATAAAATGCCTGAAAGTTTATGTTTTAATGTTTTTTAAAATTTATTTCACAGGAAGATGAAAATGAAGCTGAAAGAAAAAATATATCTCAGGAGCTCAGCATGGAACAGAAAAATCCAAAGAAATAAAGGATTTTCTGTAGTGTTTTGAAAAGTTTGCAACTTATGTAGTAGCAGATAAAATTTCTAATTGTAAAATGCTAATTGTAAAATCTAATTTGCAAAATGTTCTCAATAAAGTTGTTGAAAATGAAATAGGACCTTGCATTTGGAATTTGTATGTTTTCTAAAGCAATGTAAACTTTTACATAAAAGACCTTTAAAATATATATATTTTTTTAAATTCGGAACTAAAATCTGAGAAGAAACAGAATTTTCTCTTATCTGTAACATGTAATCTGTAAGTATACATCTGGATGACCTAAGCAACAAATCTCTGACAATCATTTTTCCCCTTAATAGTCTCTATTGTCTTCTTCAGGGGCCTTAAATAGAATTTCCAACTATTAATAGCAAGAAAAACCAACACTGTTCAAAAATGAACAGGGAACACTTGCATGCGAAACACTTAAAATCAGATGGTGCCACAAGATGACATACCATTTTGTGATCTCATCAACATGTGTATGACATACTACCCTAGGATTGCAGGAAAATGCTAAAAAGAAATAATTTAACATTCTCTGCAGCATAGTAGTACCATGATTTTTAATTCATAAAATACCAACTAAGGGCCTGCTATTTACTGTGCCCTACACACCTTTTCTGGACATTTTAAGAACAGTTTTCAGCTATATTTCTTTGGCTTAGGAATTTTCTAAAATTCCTCTGATACCTATCTCTATCCGAGAGAGAGTTCTCATAACACGACGTTTTACTTTTGCTGATTCTAATTCTTTAGCTATTATTTGCCAACTACAGCAGGAGCAATGACTTGCTCTTTGCAGAGCCAAATGTTTTTGGCAGATGTGTTTGTTGGATTGTTTAAGGCAGAGTTTCTTAAAATGAGAAGCAGAACTTTGGAGGGCTTATAAGAAAATGTCAGCATACAACTTCTTCCCTGTGAGAATGAAATCTGTACTTGCCCTGAAGCCATAGTTTTATCACATGGATCTGACAAGCTCAATAAAGGTGTGACAGTGGGACATGCTGACAGGATACAGCAAACCAAAATGGAAAAAAACTACAAGTAGGCAAAATAGAAAATTCATTGATACATAGCCTCAGATAAGGGTTAACTGTGGATATCAGGAAAATAGCTATATCACACATACTGGACTCCTTGGATAAATTTTGGAACAGAGTTCAAGGCAAATGCCTGAGAAAGGCAGGTTAGAGTCTAAAGAGAGTGTTGGCAATAAGCCAACATAAAAATGACATTTTCCCCATTTTTTTCTATTTTTGAGTTAGAGTACCCAAATGCACACAAATTAGAATTACCTTCTTTTGAAAGGAGAATATATGATTCATACCACAGGTAGCATTTATTATGTTTATTATGTTGCAGGTACTGTGCTAAATGCTTGCTCTACATTATGCCACTAATCCTCCCTGTTGGCATAGAAGATGGTGACTATTACTTTTCCCATTTTCCAACAATCATTCTGAGGTTTAGATGGGAAGTAAGCTAATTAAGGTTATGTAGCTTGTAACTGGCATAAAGACTTCAAACCCAAGTGGTTTCACCTCAGAATATCGTGTTTAATTACTATGGAAATACCTATTACCACCATACTTCTTTCAATCCACCGTCTTCCCCCAAAATGTACTGTCTTGCTTGTTAGTCCCTCATCATCACTTGGTCCTTCTCCTTTAGTTACTTCTCTTCCCCAACTACTCAGCCATGCTTAATTTATTTTGAAGACTTCAGCTTAAGTGAAATAAGTGAAACAGGTTTAACTACCATTCCACCTGCTCCAAAACTGGAGAGTGTCCTGCTTTATCTTTTTTACACGGAGTTACAATGAAACAAGTATAACAAAATCACTTTGGGGGGCCATTTTTTTCAGTGAACTGTTCATTGAATTGTTAGTGCACTACCGTCTCATCTCTTAATACTTTCATTCCTAAAATAAGTTGTTGAATAGTACGAGAGGCACAGTGACAGCCACCGGACAGGCATTTTAGATATTTGTACTTAAGGGATAGCTTTAATCATCTAAAACCCTAGTTTTCCTTTTTAAAAAATTTTTTAAAATACCCCTTGGTTTAGGACAGCAAGTGATAAAGTAGAATCACTATAAAAATTCCCTTTAGGGATAATTTGCCATATGAATTTCTCAAATTTTTAGGGTCCATAAATTCATGCCACCCATACATACATATAAATCCTTTCATCACCCTACAGGGCTGCCCACATGTAACTGATTAAATTGGTCACTTTATTTGAATCAGATTGTGCATATTTTACATTTTTCATTATTTTATAGAATATTACATATTGTATTAGCTCAGGCTGCCATAACAAAATACCCCAAGCTGGGTGGCTTAAGAGAAATCTCTCTCTTCATAGTTCTGGAGTCTGCAAGTCCCAGGTTTTAGTTTCTGATGAGGACTCTTCCTGGCTTGCAGATTGTGGCCTCACTGCGTCCTCACACGGGCTTTTCTTGGTACATGCATGAGGCAAGAGAACAGGCAGGCTCTCTGGTCTCTTATAAAGACACTAATCCTAATCATCAGGATTCCAATTTACGATCTCATTTAACCTCATTTAATTACTTCCGTACTCCCAATCCAGCCATACTGAGGGGCTAGAGCTCCAGCATATGAACATGCGGGGTTGGAGCGGACACATTCAATCCATAACACGTGATTTAAGTCCAAGTGCCTCTGTTACTAACTTGTAGCAGTTAAAAAGCACTAGAGCAAACTCCCAATGAAATGTCTATGAGAGTATGGATTATATGTACTTATAACCACTATTCTACCTGCTCTGAAGCATGAAATTTCTGCTTTATCTTTTGTACGCTGAGTTATGATGGAACAAAATACTAGAAACGGTAATAATTGAAACATGATCTAAAACTGATTTCTAAAGAAGACAAACCACTGCACAATTATATGTGCCTGTTTTATCTCTATATATACCCATTGCTTGTTTCTTGACCCAGATTAGGTATAACACGGCCACTGTAAGTCAGCCTGGGACTAACAACACAGAATACTGAAAGGACACGATTTCTTTGTACTTTATGAGCCTGTGTGGTCTCACCCACTCAGCCAAATTGTTCTCTCTTCAAGTTAGTGATTGCACTATATTTCTTCACATCTTTAGAAAATTTAAAAATAAACCAACTTTGCTCAGTATTTTTCTCTAGCATACTTATGACCAGCATTTTTTAAAAAAAATTGTATTCAGAATTCTACTCTTTCCTCAGGTCTATGAAATAAACAGCAGAAGTAGGAAAAGGTGTTAGGCTGTTCTCAAATAGAAATTGCTGAGCGTGAAATTTTAAATTCATTCAACAGAACTTTACTGGAAGCTTCTGTTTGCCGTGCACCATCTAATACCAGGAATTCGATTAACAGACAAACTCCCTCTGCTGTCCCTGTCTTGAAATTCTTAATACTTTTTAAATAAGGGACCCCACAGTTTTACTTTGCACTGCACCTGCAAAGTACATAGCAGGTATGATTAACATGTATTGCTTTTACTCCTTAAAAATCAACTGTATTGGAGTATAGTTTACCTACAGTACCCAGTACCCATTTTAGATGTACAGTTCAATAAATTTTGGCAAATATACATATCTATGTAATCACCACTCCAAGAAACAAAGCATTCCCATCACTCTACAAAGTTTTCTCACACAGTTCTGCAATCTCTCACGCACCCCATCATAACCACCAATCTGCTTGCTTTCTTGATTGTTTCTAAAGTTCCGTGCGAACGGTATCACTGCAGGCGTATTCTTCCGTGTCTGGCTGTGTTCACTCAGCATAATATTGGAGAGTCATCCAGGTTATTGCATGAATCAGTGGTTATTTTTTTCCGTTGTTATTGCTGAGCACTTTTTCATTGTGTGAGTATGCCACAATTTGCATATCCCATGTACTGCTGGACATCGGAACAGATATTGTACAAAAGAAGATATACAAATGACCAAGAAGCACATGAAAACATACTCAACATCATTTAGTTGCCAGGAAAATGTACATTAAAACCACAATTACCACTGTATACCCACTAAAATATGTATGATTAATGTTACCCAATACAGCAACTACTAACCACATGTGGCTATTAAGCACTTGAAATATGACTAGTCTGAATGAAGCTGTGCTATAAGAATACAAGCGAGATTTTGGTAACTTAGTATGAAAGAAGGATAAAGTATCTCATTAATTTTATTCTGACTAAATGCTGAAGTGATAATAAATTTAAATAGATTTGGCTAACTAAAGTCTACTATTAAACTTCAGGGATGGCTGGGTGACTCAGTCCCCTGCTTATAGGTTCTGGGATCGAATCCCACAACCAGCTCCTTGCTCAGCAGGATGCCTCTTTCTCCCTCAGCCTGCCACTCCCCCTGTTTGAGCACTTGCTCTCTCTTTCTTTGACAAATACACGAAATCTTAAAAAAAATTTTTTTAAATAAAGTTCAACTATTTCCACTGTTTTAATGTTGTTGTCTATGTGGTTTCCTTTGTATTTCTACTGGATAATCCTGGGCTATTTTCAAGTCTGATGATGAAATGCTGGTGAGATCATGAAGCAACTGGAACTTAACACAGAGGACTCAACTAACCCATGTTCAGGCTCATGCGCAGTAGAAATGGTGAAATAATAAATGTGTGTTGTCATAAGCTGCTAATTTTGTGGTCATTGTTATGCATCAGTAGAAAACTAATGAGATACTGCATGAGAAGTTGGGGGTAGGCTGCAACTGTTGGCAAGTCCTCATTCAGCAATGGTAACCAAATCTCCTTTCAGGAGTAAACGGTAATGTTACGGAACCATACATAGCTCCATCCCTTCAGGATGAGCCTATTGAGAAAGTAATGATGTAGCCATGGAAAGAAGTTGACTGACAGCTAAAGTCCACCTGATTATCAGGGTGAGTGTAAAACAGTACACCTTGAAAAGGAGTTTGGAAGTTTTGTATGAGGTTAAACATACCCTTAACATGTAACCCCGTACCTCCACTATAGATTTTCACAGAAGAGAAATGAAAATATACGGCCACACAAATATTTGTTTTCATGAATTACATGTAAATTACATGAATTGCATAAAGTTACATACATGGTTCACATTTGTTACATGAATATTTTAAATAACTTTATTCATAATTAGCCAAAAACTGGAGGTATTTTTTTTCTTTTTAAGTAAAAGTTGTATTTCATGATGGTTATTCTTTTCAGAAACCATTTGTCACAGTAAGCTGTAGGGTATATGGTTCACAACCCCCCTTGATTTTCTTTCAGGGAAACTGGATATATTGTGCAATATATTTGTAACAGTGTAAGGGGTGGGAATAATCACTATGTACCAAAGATGCTGATGAAAATTTAAAAAGAAATTAAACATACCAAAAAAATTCAAGAAATTCAGCATTCAATAAACAATATAATGCCTTATTCGAAAACACTTAATGTAGTTAAAGCTTTTTAATGACTCCATGTTCTGGTTTAATGATTTGTTTTGAATAACCTTTGCAGTTGAAAGTACATGTATACACAACCTAAAATTCTTAAATCACAGTATCTTCTGGCTAAACTCTATCCTTTTCCCTTGGGATTAGAAAGCTTGAGTGAGGGGGAAAGCAAGATGTGCACCCAGTCGCTCCAACTTTATATGTTTGGAGTTTCAAGTGTCCACGAACATCTCCAAGTTTCACTTCGACACATGCCTCGCAGGACAGGCTCTTCCCAGGGTGTAAGAGTTTTTTATTTGTAACTTTCTGATCATCCTGATGAAATAAGGTGAGTCTAGGTAGTTTTGCTTCTCTAACTTTTTTTTTAAAGAAAATTATAACTACATTTTGATTGCTTCTCTTGTTTTGTAGACTCTTTCTGTAAATCACTAATGACTTTCCTTTGAGCTTAAACCATTAGAGGCATTTGACATTTCTGTACTCTCTTAGCTCTGTTGTTATTTGTCTTGTTTTCCCCAGATACAACAAATGGTTGCTCTTTAAGTTAAATGCATATAAAACAAAAACAGGGGAATGTTTCTTACAAGTGCACCTCTCACATGGCTATAGAAGATTTATTACGAAGTCCACTGAGATAAAGAAGTCAGTTCAGTTCATTGCGCTGACATTTATTTCCTAATCCCTTGGGTCCCCGAGGTCTGGCCGCATTCAGTTGGTTGCTGACACTGCGTGGGGCTAGAGCGACTTACTCCTCCTCATAGTAGGCTAAGTAAGATTCACTCTGAATAGTGAAGGTTGATTAGAAACCTACTCCATTTCACATCACCTTAAGAAAACAATTTTTACCTAGCCATGATTGAGCAAATTTCATCCCCATCCCAGACTATCCTGAATAAACATAGCAGGTAATAAATGTTTCCCCATGGTGAATTCAATGTGGAGCCTCTAGTTTGTTATCTAGAGAGCAAGTTAAGTGCTAATGGCAACGGCGTGAAAACACATGCAACTACGGCATAATTCTGATTTGTTTAAGAAAAAACTATTAATTTCCTTGTTACAAAGCCAAGTAAGTACAACCCTTTAAAACTGCTGAACCATGAAAAACTATTTCCCTTAAGGGTTTTAAATTTGGGAACAGACTCCTGAAATTTATAGCTTTAATGAGATATTCTTTGCCTGCAGTCAAGATGAAAGCTAGATCATTGGTTTCCCAGCAGGACACCTATGTGTTCTTGTGTGCACTTGATATCATTAGGCTCATAATAACCCAGCCAACATCACATTAATGTCTGAAAGGTTCACTTTTGTCTCTTAGTTTATCTTTCATTTATACCTACAGCATGTTAAATATCTCTCTAGACAATAAGATCTACTCTACCTTATTGATACTGTCATGGGAGTAAAATAAAAATCCCTATTTTCAAATCCATGATTCAAGCCACAAACAATAGATAGGGTTTTATAAAACAGTAATTGAATCAGATGTTGTATGTGTAAGTTTGAACACGGTAATGTGGACAGTTCCAACTGTCATTTTTAACATTGTGTCTAATTCTAAAGGTGACACAAGATCATTGTTACTTCTAAAGACAGGTGAACACTTTCAGAATATTCAGATTTCAGGGCAGTGAGAAAAGCAGCTTATTACATAGCATCAGGAAGAGGTAATAATCATTGCAGGAATCTGTCATTCTACGCTCCATGGTGAGCAACATAGTGAAAGAGGACTGAAGAAATAATCAAAACTATTGTTTGCAAAATATCATTATTTTTTGATATAACGCAATGTAATTCTGATTAAGGAACCTAATTCTGTAAATTGTGTCCTTAAATTTATGCAAATATTTGAAGGCGTTTTATCTGTAGGTTTTCGACCCCTCTATTATTTATTATCATCAACAATATCCAACATACGCAAAAGTAGGGAGGGGATTACAATGAATCTCCATCTCCTCATAACTGAGATTCAACAGTTCTTGAGATTTTCCCATGATCGCTTGATAAATTTTTTCTTCTTTCTCTTTTGCCTAATTATTTTAAAGCAGATCCCAGACTACTGTGCCTTTGAACATCTATTCTCCTTTCAACAATTTACTTCTGGATATGTTTAATTTACACATGTTTTTCTATGACAGATGTACACTTTGTTTTGTTTTTTAATAATGTGAGACTGTAGGTTAATATGATTATGGAAGATTGGAGAACAGTAAATTCTGCCTTGTGCACCTCAGGCCACACATTCTCAAAAGAAAATAATTGGTCTGAATTCTTTTTAAAATGGTGATGATGTAAGAAGCAGAAATTACACAGAATCTCAATTCACATTTGCATTTTTGCCCCTTAGGCAGAAAAATAGAACTAATCAGAGATGCAAATCATAAAGGAGAACACGTTTCAACCTCCAGAGCACTGTTGAACCAAGACATCCTTCTGATTATACTAACAAGGGACAAAACCGGTACATTCAGCAATGCCTTCAAAAATTTATCTTGTTAGTAAAAATCAAATTAACAAATGGAACATCTGTTCAGGGTTATGATTCTCTCTCTCTTTTTTTGCACTGTATCTTTTTGGCAAGTATTGATTTGGGATTTGAAATTTTACATTTGGTTATGTCTAATTCTGAAAGTCTGGAACAGTCTATGTAAAATGTTTTAATAGCCTGTTTGCTTTCAGTGCTGTTAGATACAACCAATATGTTAGCTCCTTCTTCCCTCATCCCAGCAGCCCAGATCAATCTTCCCTGGGGAACCATTTTTGCTCAAGACCTTTCCTTACACCTGTATTTTTCTAAAATCAAGCTCTCCTACCTGCCTCAAACCCAAGATCTCTTTCCCATGGAGTTCCACATTCTCCATTTACTTACATCACAAGAGAACCTCTAGCGACTATGATGATTTAATTATTCCTGAATGTATTAGTCAGGCTAGGCTAGGCTATGCTGTGGAAACAAACAGTCTCTGAAATCTCAGTGCCTTAAAGCCAACAAAACTTTACTTCTCACTTGTATCATGCTCTGTGGCTCTTCTTGCCAGTTCTTCAAGAACTACCTCATGGATTTCTGTGTTCACATTGTAGCTCCACCATTAGAGAGCTCACCACTTGAGAGAAAGAGGAAGAGGAAGAGAAGGAGACACTCTGGTAGGAAAGACACAAACAGACACAGAAAATTGCCATGAGTAAGTGTTTCAACAGAGGGTCATGAAAAGTGCTATAGATAACAGAGCAGACCAGCTAAAAATCCCAGAGTTAGGAAAAAAAACACTTCATAAAAATAATTCCCGAGTCTGGCTTTGAAGGCATGGATTTTATCACAAGCTGTAGTGGGAATAATGTTTCAGGGAGATGAAATAGGAATATGTAAAGATAATGAGTTTTCAAATGTTGAAGATGAATCAGCATGTCTGGATCCAAGCGAAAACAGGGCAGGAAGTGATAGGGACTGCATCTAGGAAGAAAGGATGAGGTAGTCTTGTGAAAGGTTTTGGGAGTTTCCTAAGGCACCTGGATTTAGTTCTGCAGAACTGGACATGTATTAAAATCAAATAGGGAAGAGGAAACAGTGGTGATGGCTGTATAATATTGTGAATGTAATTAATGCCACTGAATTATACACATGAAAATAGCAGATTTTAGGGGCTCCTGGATGGTCCTGTTAGTAGACCATGTGACTCTCGATCTCAGGGTTATGAGTTTGAGCCCCATTTTGGATGTAGAGATTACATAAAAATAAAATCTTTTAAAAATATATTTTTTAAAAAATGGCGGGTGCCTGGGTGACTCAGTCGGTTAAGTGTCTGCCTTCAGCTCAGTTCATGATCCCAGGGTCCTAGGATAAGGTCCCGCATGGGGGGGGGTCCCTGCTCAGCAGGGAGTCTGCTCCTCCCTCTCCCTCTCTCCTTCCCGCTCACTCATGCTCGCTCTCTCTCTCACTCACTCTGAAATAAATAAAATCTTTTTATAAATAAGTAAATAAAATGGCAAACTGTGTGATAGATATAATACCTATTTTTAAAAAATCAATAATGTTATATGCTAAAAATGACCTAATTGTAAACTTGAAATGGATAATTTGTAGGTTACATGCATTATATCTCAATTAGTTCAATTGAAAAAGATTTAAGCCTCGATACATAAAATCATATAAAGATCTTTTTTAAAAAACTGACACTTGAGCCTCATCCAATGTTCAATTAAGCCAGAGTCTGTGGGGGTAGGCCAAACATTCAGCATCTTGAAGCATTCCAGGTGATACGGATGTGCGGTCACAGCACAGAATCACTGCTGTAGGCAATAAGGAACCAGTGAAGAATTTTAATCAGGGGAATAACATGATCAGATTTGCAGTTTAGGAACGTAGATCCCTGACTCTTCTGCTCAGATCCTTCAGTAGCCACGCAAATGTGTGTAGAGATCACAACAGCCTGAATCTGGAAACAACTCCAATGTCCTATAGCTGATAAACGTGAAAATAAACTCATATATTCACACAATGGAATACTGACCAGCAATAAAATGCCCCACAACCTTGATCATAATATCTGTCAGGATTTCTGCTGCCTCAAGCTCTATTTGCCAGGGCAGAATCTGCCTTTATTTCCTTTCGGGCTTGTCTGCTGCCCAGCCAGGCTTTCCTACTGAACTTAGCTATGCCTTCTCCATTGTCACTCAAGCCAGAAACCTCATTCGTTTTTCCTCCATTTTTTAAAAGTTATGATTTACATACAGTAAAATTCACACTTTTAATGTGCACTTATTAGTGTTTTGACATACCATAGAGTCTTGTAAGCAGCATCATAATTAAGGTAGAAAACAGTTCTGTCATATCCCCGAATTACCTTATGCCCCTTTATAGCCACTGTCAATGTCTCCTCCCCAACACCAACCTCTGGCAACCACTAATCTATTTCTGTCCATATAGTTTTGCCTTTTCCAGAATATCATAAAAATGGAATGCTACGGCATGCAGTTTTGGGGGTGGGGTTTCTTTCACTTAAAACAGTTCATTCATGTTGTTTCATGTATCGGGAGTTAATTCCTTTTTATTGTTGAGGAGTGTTCATTGTATGGATGTACCACGGTTTATATAATCCACTCACCATTTGAGAGAAATCTGAGTAGTTTCCAGGTTTGGGCGATTATGAATAAAGTTTCTGTAAACATCTGTGGTGAAAAAATAATGAATACTGTTTTTCTGAAAATAAATAAATTGGAAAAAAAAATAAAAAAAAATCTGTGTCTTTGTGAAAAATATAACTTTTATTTCTCTTGGGTAGATGCCTAGAAGTGACGTTGCTGGGTTGTGTGGTAGGTGTATATATATTTAAGTGTGTACTATGCTACCAAAATGTTTGCCAAAGTGACTGCAACATTTTACATTCCCACCAGCAATGTAAGATGGACACAGTTGCCCACATTCTCACCAGCACTTGGTGTGTGTTTTGTTTTGTTTTATTTAGCCATTCAA
Source organism: Neogale vison (assembly GCF_020171115.1). NCBI lineage: Eukaryota > Metazoa > Chordata > Mammalia > Carnivora > Mustelidae > Neogale > Neogale vison. The sequence continues at coordinate 168,217,927 of NC_058094.1, forward strand.
ATGGGCATCTCACTGTGGTTTTACTTTGTGCTTCCCTAATGGCTAATGATGTTGAATACTTTTTCTTGTGCCTATTTTCACCTATATAATCTCTACTGAAGTTCTTGTTGAGATCTTTTCCCCATCTTTCCATTGGGTGGGTTGTTTACAATGATTTTTTTTTTTTTAATGTTCCTCATTGCTTTTCTCTAACTATGACCAAGACAGGCAGTTTTTCTTCTATTACAATAACCAAACTTTCTTTTTCTATCATTAAATATCCTTCTACATCCTGCTTTCTGGATTAGTAGCCTCCTTTTGTTATATATAGCCACCTATCCTCCCTTATCTGAGGCCACATCACAAAACTGGTGTCTTTAAATTCACTTTTTTTAAAGATTTATTTATTTTAGAAAGAGAGTGCACACACACACCACACACACACACCACACACACACACACAACCACACGCATGAGTTGGGGGATGGGCAGAGGGAGAAGATAGAATCCTCCAGCAGATTCCATGCTGAGTGTGGAGCTGGACACCAGGCTCAATCCCAGGATTCTGAGATCAGGACCTAAGCCGAAATCAAGAGCTGGCTGCCTAGCTGACTGAACCATCCAGGCGCTCCCAAATTCACCTCTTTATGTAATGAGGCTTTTGTCTCTGTTCTCCTATGTCCTGCTCTGGGCAATTCTCACTTCCTTATAAGATAGCCATACCTCTAAACCTGCATTTAGCTAAAGCTATCTTGCATTGCCTCTTTTTCCCCTTTGTTCACCCAAATATCCTTTTCCCTCTTTTTCTCCCTTTTCATGTTGAAGCCTTTCCTCAACTGTCTGGAAATTCTTGACAGCCCACTCACCCTTAAAAAATGGGCACTGTGGGGGTGCCTGGGTGGCTCAGTGGGTTGAGCCGCTGCCTTCGGCTCAGATCATGATCTCAGGGTCCTGGGATAGAGTCCCGCATCGGGCTCTCTGCTCAGCAGGGAGCCTGCTTCCTTCTCTCTGCCTGCCTCTCTGCCTACTTGTGACCTCTCTCTGTCAAATAAATAAAATCTTAAAAAAAAAAAAAAGGGCACTGTGTGTGCTACGTACATGGGGCAGGTTCTAAGCTGGTGCTTCACCCCAGGAAGCACTGACACATTGACAAGAAAATCTGCCAAAGGCCAGCACACCTCTGATTGTGTGTTCCTGTGTGTGTATATGTCTGACCATTTCTTCCAGGAAAAATGCCACAGCCTCCTTCTTGAAACTATGCGTCTCAGGACAGTATGCCAAGGTGAGAAAAGAGTGAGAGAGCCAGGGCTCTAGTGGGACTAGAGAGTCTCATGGCCCCATTTGTAAACTGACTCAATCTCCTTGTGATCAGTAGGGAGCCTCCCTCCTCTGTTTGTAGCAGGACTTGCTGTCTGTCTGGAGACCCTCTGGACTTTCAGTAGGGGATGGGTGTCCCTCCTTTAGCTGGAAGGACACTCACTTGTGTAGATTAGGGAAGTGGACCTAGATATCTGTTTCTCATTTGTGTTCTTTCTCAGCTTTATTCTTCACTCCAGTCTCCCACCATGTCTGCTGGTTCAATTTCTTGGGTTTTGGGGGGTGGGGGTTTGGAGACACATACTAGTCTGATTCTGAGGCACCTGGCTCTCACCTTCTCTGCTGAGCTAAGAGGGGACCATTCATCATACTCCTTCCACTGTTCTAAAATATGACTTTATTCTTCTCCTTGTCCCTGGGATTTCAAGTCCTTTTTAATCTCTTTATTTCAGTTTTACTGGGTCTCAGCAGAGAGGCAGCAGAGAGAAACATGAGTTCAATCCACTACTTTTTAAACAAAATTCTGTCCTAATTTTTAAATATAATTTTCACACAATTGTTCGGAAATCACTTAGTCATATATAGCTTGTTTGTAAGTACTGACAGTCCACTCAAGCCTATTTACGTAAAGGGAGATGTCATGTGTGAGCACAGGGATGTCGCACAGAATCCAAATACCTGAAAATATTAGGCTGGAATGGGGAATTAGAAAATCTTCAAGAATCAAAGGAGCTGATTGGCAACATACCTTTCCAGAGTTTCCCCTCTATTTTTACCTAAAATCAGTTCCCTTCCCTTTTCTCTCTCTCCCCTCCCATCCTTCCTCCCTGTAAAAACTCTCTTTTTGATTCCTCATCAGCATCGGGTCTAAATGAGTCACAACGCAGGCTCCTGATCTTCCAACTCTAGCAGTGTCCATGAACTAACTCTAAAATCTCAAATGAGGTAATCCAATTGGCCTACTTCCTGAGGCACATGTTTTCCTGTGTCTAAACAGCTGAGGGCAGGGAGTGATAGGCTACAAAGAGAGTAACACCTAGGGCCATTGGAAGGAGGCATTTCTCCTGGACCAAGAGCGCTAGGATTTAACCACCACATAATGATTAAATAAGTAGTGGACATTAGAGTGTTCTAGTATGAAGTAGATATTAAACTTTTTCTCAAATAGTTCCAAATTTATGGAATATCTTCATCTTTTATAATTTCATGAAAATCTTTCACTCCTAAATAAGCTTATAAGATAATATCATCTAGTAAGAAATGAAAATGAAAGCTAATAAGGTTAGCCAAGTGGCTCAGAGAAACTACCCATGGTGATGGAATCTCAAAGCATGACGAGTATGACCGTCTACAGAGACCTTGAATGAGAAGGTCGTTGAGGTGCAAGATTCTAGCCCAAAATCTACAACTCAATGACCAACACTCAAGAGCAAGACCTGAAACTTCTTAATGTAGTAAGAACAATGTTAAGCTGAAGAATCTAGAAACAAACCACTAATGGTTTAAAAATATAAGTGAAGTTGTCCATATAAGAAGAAACCATTTTTTTGAAAAGTAGGTTTAAATCTCAAGGGAAAATAACAAAATATAAAAGAGAAGCAAAAATCTATGTAGAATTTAATTTCATTTTAGAACTGTTGTAGCTTTGGAATATTATTTTTCCCAAGAATCATATTTTGAAGGATACTATATAATGATATTGCAATGAGAGAAATGATTACTTTGGAATACTAAAGCGAATATAAAAATAGGGAAATAATTTTTGATATAAAACACTTACAAAATTGGAACCAATTAATTTTTAAAAGAATGAAATTAAGAGGAATATTATTTCCAAAACTTTGAGGACAAAAAAGTTAGACAAAGATTGGTCTTTAAATATTCTAAACACACACAAGGAAGATATAATTCTCTGGCTTGGAAAGGTTTGCATTTTCTGTAGTTCATTGAACGGACAAAATGTCAAAGGGAAATCTCAGCTCTTCTTGTCCGTAGTTTATCATATAAAACATAAAAGAAGCTGTGAGCTTCCCTTAAGAAACAAAACAAAACACCAGAACCTGCAAAGCCCTCTTGCTCTGTATTCATTCAACACCTGTGCAATGTCTTCTTCCTCCTGGCTTAGTGCATCATGATCCATGAAGATCATTCACCCGTTGACAAGCTGGGGAGGAGGTGCAGGCTCCATGCATAGGAGTTGGCTCAATAGGGTCAGAAGAGAGCTGTGTGCAAGAACGTGATCCGCTCCTTGCAAGAAACCACAAGAGGTAGCCCCTGCTCTTTGGTTGATTGTGGGCACCTGTGGAGGAGGCCAGAGGGAACACATGCTGTCCCCACTTCTAGATCCAACACGACTTCAAAGAGATTCTTTAACTAAAGAGCTCAAATAAATATCCTAAAACCTTTGCTTGGCAAACACGGTATAGCATCAGGTCTTTTTCATTGTGAATCAATTCTTCTAGCCTGGGCCAGAATTGGATGAGTGGATTATTTCTCTACTCAGAATTCGCCTGACTTCCTCAAGGGAAAAGAGTGAACTCCCACTGAAGGGCTGAGAGTGGGGAGTAATGGTGTGTTACTTGGCTCCAGATTAGTTTCTCTGTTCCAGCAAGGCTGAGACTTGTGGTGTTTTGTTTTGTTTTTTTCCCCAAATTTGTTTGAATTTTATTGAAATTGAAAATTTCCAATTTTCCAAAATTGTCTAACGGTAATCATACTTCACCACCAAGAGAGTTCATTTCTGCCTACTAACCACTGGACTAGTCTATGTTAGACCCAGACCAACAAGCCAGATGTACTTCTCTGCCTGTGCTTCTTTTCAGTATCGAAGTCCCCTCATAGTTTAAGTTTTGTTAATTTATTTTGAAACAATTACCTTTCTTTAGGAACATGTCTATTATGTAAAAGGAGAAACACCCAGGCTATTCTACAAACGTGTAATCCAAAAATGCGGATTGAAGCTCAGCTTTTGCTAGACTAGATGTGTTAGAATGGAAAGTGAAAGGATTCCAGTGCCTCTGGGTGATAGTGGAAGATAAACTTGTAAGTTGCCCCTGTCAAAGAAAAGAGTCAGACATTTGTCAAAGGTGGCAAGACACATTTTATTCAGGCTATGGCAGTAGGGGACAGAGAGCCCAGTATAAACTGATTACATTCCACTGACACAAAAAGGATGCCTTTTAAATGCTGGGTGTGCTAAAGGAAAAGCACTGAAGGACATTGTGGGGGGAGGCTGGCCAATGCCATTAGAGATCTGTGCCTGCTAACTGGTGCTTATTGAAGTCGGGCTCATTACTTCCCAAGGAAAATGGAGACAAGTCCCTACCTCAATGGTTACATTTCAGAGAGGCGGCTCTCAGGTCCTCGAGAAAGATATTCTGGGTTGCAGAAGACACATCTCAAAGAGGCAGAGGATGGATTCACAATCTCAAGTTTTCTAAAGTAAATGCTTTACCAAAAAGGATATAAGGGACCTATAATCAGACTTTATTTATTTTTAAAGATTTTATTTATTTATTTGACAGATCACAAGTAGGCAGAGAGGCAGGCAGAGAGAGAGAAGACAGGCAGGCTCCCTGCTGAGTAGAGAACCGGATGCGGGGCTCAATCCCAGGACTCTGGGATCATGACCTGAAGCAAAAGAGAGGCTTAACCCACTGAGCCACCCAGGTGTTCCTCCCAGCATGATTTTGATGTAGCTTAAATCCCTTGTAAGCCTGTTCAAGTTGAATTCTTAACCTCTGGGCATAATGGCAAGCCATTTTCTAGCTCATGAACTGTTTATATAAAGTTGGATGAGATTCTGATGGTCAGCAAGTACTTTTCTAATAAATAATGATATCGCTAAGAAATATTCTAGAGATTGAAAATAAAACATCATTTAAACGATGTGAATCATTCTAGGAACTGAAACATACTAACTGACCTTACTATAACTTTGTTCCTGAATTGTATACAATCGTTACATAGCATGTGGAGTAGAGAAGTAAAATATCCAAGTGCCTCCTCATCTCTGAACGAAATACACTAGTAAAGAACAATGACAAGCAAAACTAATTTTTCCAGGAATTACTCTTACAAGATTGAATATAGAGGCATTTATAATGCACCCGTATAAAATTTTCTTTTATATCTGGCCTACTCCCTAAAGCAGTAGAGATGGCTTATGAAACATTAACAAAAAGATAAAAGAAAAGAAAAATATGTAAAATCAGTAACAAGTAAAAAATAAATAAGGAACCAAAGTCAAGACTGGAAAAGGCAAAATGCAGACAGGTAAGCCCTACTGAGAGTTATTAAAGTTGAGTCCCAAATTTGGCCCTGAGCTTCCTGGAGGCTAAGCAGCTAGATATTAATGGATAGACCAACAGATGTTGATATGTTATCAGTAGAAAAAATGTAATTTCCATTAACCTTCTAATTCTTTAATACTTCACACCAAGTATTCTTTGCAGATGAAGGTGATATATGGAAATCTTGGTGCAAAAATAAAGGTTTCACTAATTAAAAGGAAATGCCAAGAGTGTATTTACAAAAATTTTCTCGTTATGAAAATGGATGGTTTCAAAAAACAGAGTATAATAAGAAGAGAGTTTCAAAGTGTTCCCAGGTTAATCGGGAAAAGTAACCAAAGGCCTGCTGCTTTGAAGGTTTAATCCAAAGTGCTTATCCAACCTCTTTGTTGAACAAATCTTGCAAATAAGGCTTTCTCAGAAAATCCACAGCGTTTTCTGTGGGAGTTTGAAATGTCATCAGAAGAGGCTTTCTGATGATATTATGCTGGCATTAGCACCCTAACAGTTGGGGTTGGGGCGGGGAGGAAGTGCAAGAGAGTAAAATCATTTCCCTGCCTAATTTTTATGCCATACAACATAACAGTTTTTCTGGCAATGCTGATAGGTGTAACAAAAAGAGAAAACAAAACAAGTAAATAAACCAAAGAAAGCAAGCAAAGCTTGACAAGAGCCAGAAGTACAGTTCCTTAGTTCTGAACAATTACGGCTGTTAAAGGATTCATTTCAAAAGAGGATAAAATTGTAACTCTCATGCAGATAAAAAGAACACACATTAAAGATTTTATTTAACCGAACTGTTAACAAAGGAACCAGGCAGATGTTAAAACCGGTTTAAAGAAGAAGCCAAAGAACAGACACATTTATCAGGCAGGAATACTGAACTGAATTTGTAAGTGGATCCATACGTGTCTTTTCCACAAAGAGAGCTGTCCCTCCGCCAAACAATTCATTTGCATGTCTGCAGACATGTAGGATTTGCCTTGCCATCAATTGTAAAATAGCTCAGAGGCAATGAGAGGCTATCAGCAGACAACCCTGGAAAGATGTTTCTAAACAATGCAGAGTCCACCACGGGAAACACGGTCATCTTGTTTGCTCTGTCTGAATTTCCTTACCCTGGTAAGTGAACATGACCTCCCTCCTGGACAACCTGTTGGTACTGGCAGCACCCACTTTGGAGGGATTTCAAAGTATATGATCTCCTTAACTCCTGGGATTCATAAACAGAGCAGGGGTCTTCATAGTGCTTGAAGTAAAAAAAGAGAGGATTCTGAACAGAGTCCTACTGTTCTGTGGACCGTCAGATTTGCTCTAATGACAGATCTGCCAGTGGCTGCCTTCAGTATGAGAGTAAGGCATTTGATAAACGGATCAGATTACTGAATGTTCCTATTTCATCAACGTCGACAAAGCTGTCTAGCAAGAACAGTTACCCTAATGCACAATTTCAAAATAATGCTATAGAAATAACTTTAATTTTATATACCCAACAGAGAAATAAAATTCACCAGAATTCTCTTTTGTTGGGTCTTTCTGCTGGTGGCACAGACACTACCAGTTCATCAAATTCATCTCCTCCTCCGGGCACATACAGCTAGACTGTGTTCCAGCGTCCTTCACAGTTAGGCGTAGCCTTATGGTTGCATTCTGGCCAAGCGATGTGGGTAGAAGTGACTCACTTCTAGGGCCATGCCGCCCTTGCACTGCCAGCTCTGTCAGCTGGAGGCTGAGAACTCGGAGATATACTGAAGGAAGGAGACCTATTCTGAAAGCAGCGGAGGTCCTGAATGACTGACTATTTGCTTCTGGACTTCATGTGAGTGAGAAATAAACATACGTTGTATTAAGCTTTTGAATTTTGTGATTTATTTTCAAGTACAGCTAGTATTACCTTAACTAACAAATATACATTTGAAATTTCATTTGAATTTAAAACTTTTACAATAGGCAATGTATTCCTATTGTTTAGCAATCAAAATAATGTAAATGTAAATAAAAATATGAATATAAAAGATGCACATTGACAGTCTCATTCCCATGTCATTTCTGTACGCAATGCTCCATGCCCTCTCCCTCTGTCTTAGAGTGACCTATTTTAATATTTTCTTGGCTCTCTTCCCAGTGTTTCTTTATACATACTACACAAAAGTATGTAACAATGATATATGTAAACATACTCTTTTCTTTCCTTCCTAGCCCAGAGGTAGCATACTATTTAAACTGTTTTGGAGCACCTGGGTTGCTCGTTTGGTTAAGCATCTGCCTTTGGCTCAGGTCCTGATTCCAGGATCCTGGGATCGAGCCCCAGGTCAGACTCCCTGCTCGGTGGGGAGCCTGCTTCTTCCTCTCCCCACTGCTCTTTCTTGCTATCTCTCTCTTTCTTGCTATCTCTCTCTTGAACAAATAAAATCTTGAAAAAAAAAAACAAAACAAAAATAAAACTGTTTTACATCTTACTCCTTTCACATAACAAGATACCTTGATGACCTTTCTATTCTACTATACAAGAGCCTACTCATTCGTTTTTTATACCTGCATAGTATTTCACTGGGTTGGCTACTAGAGATCAATGATGGGCATCTGCTGATGGGCACTTGTCAATCCACCTCCGTGAAGGTCGCAGATACAATTGGAATGAATCACCGTCTGTTAGGATTCAAGCCCAGTTTTAGTTGCCCGCAGGCCACAGGCCCTGCCCTATCTTCTATAGGAAGACAGGTACCTGAAAAGAACTTTTTCTTTCATTCACAAAAGACAACAATCTAACCAACATAAGGAGTGTCAGGTAACTAAAATAAAGTCAGGTTGGAGTTGAATGGAATTTCTCTCATCACACCAGGTGACAGGAGAAAGGAAGACATGGCAGCCTCATCCAGCTGTCCGCCTCGTATGCTCGTATGCTCTGTGTCAACCATTCGAAATGGTCAAAATACAGACCATTCGAGCTGTATTTGCCCCCCAATGTCTGCCTTCACTTATCCCTTATAAAACCATTTGTAAGGCCATTGTTAATCTACATGTCTGAGCCAGAATTTTTTTTTTTTTTTTGGCTTGTAGCCCTCATTGTTGGAAGGAAAAAAAAGATACCAACTGTTTTCCAATTTAAAAATCTATAGCTCTTGGCCTCCATTCTCACTTCTCTCTCCACTTCCTGCACATTTTCTCTTGAATATCTAAAAGCAGACTCTTCAAGCCCACCTTCCTACCTCTCCCAAACTCAAAGTCAAGGAGCCATTACTGAATGCCCTATACCAGAAAGGTAGGAGCCAAGTTTTAGTGATTCTTTGTTCACAATGTCCCTCATACCAGGCAGTGGGGAAGAGGCATGATTTGAACATAGATCTGTGCATTCCAAATGCCAGGTTCTAAATGCTCTTCTGTGTTGTATAAATTAATTACTAAGGATGGTTCATTATATAGACACTGCTCCCACACCAACGTTCCTATCATCCTCACTAATAACAAAGAACACTGAGAACACATCAATCCCAGAAAAGGTTAGGAATTGGGCATTCCAGCGAAATTGTACATTTTCCAATGTGTAAAGATTCTCAGAGATTAATTTGTCCAACTGGTGCTTTTCAAAAATGAAGAAACAGCATCAAAGAGGACGCATCTTGCCCAAGACACAAAGAATGAGCATCAGGGATTTGGTCTCCTGATGTCCACGGCTTTTCTCTTTGTATTTCGTGCCCCCCTTTCAAAACTCTGTATTATTAGCCATGCCTTGAACTATTCTCAACTTATCAAGTGTATTAATGGGCTGTTTTTGACCTGCGAGAGCTGTCCTTGGTTTAAATAAGGCTGAAAGAAATCACACAAAAAAAGTGCGGACCCTTTGTATCTGGGAGTACCAAAGGTTCCTGTGCTGTTTTGAAAGGAATGCTGAGTTTCTCAGGTAGGGGTGGGTCTAAGGGAAGCTGCCTGGGCTGGGATCTGGCCATGCTCTTCCCCTTTCTACCTTTCCCTGGGCATCTGGAAGGCTGCTGATTCCAAATCTTCTGTGTCAGTATCATAAGACACATGAGTGCCTCCCCAAGGGAGCAAAGGAGAGAAAATCACACCCACTCTCTTTTGCCATTTGATGCTCATCCAGATCTTTCCACCTCAGTATAAATTTAGCATCCTACCCACAGCATTGACCTTTGCAGACTTAATTTATGACCTGTCTGAAAGCTTACTCAACCCGTATCATTTCAAATCATGACTCAAGAAAAGCAAGACCAGACTAAATGTTGTTAGGCTGCTCCATCCTTAGAAAAGGGGAACAGTCCTTGTCTCGTCTTGTGCTTTTCAGGTTCAGACTCAGTTTCATCTATTAGCCTGGCGACCACAGGGCATACGGCCTAATTGGTTCATGATAAGCAAAGGTAGAAACAATGATTTTGCTGTTCAAGAAAACACTCACCCGGGGCGCCTGGGTGGCTCAGTGAGTTAAACCCTCTGCCTTCGGCTCAGGTCATGGTCTTAGGGTCCTGGGATTGAGCCCCGCATCGGGCTCTCTGCTCAGCAGGGAGCCTGCTTCCCTTCCTTTCTCTCTCTCTCTCCACCTGCCTCTCTGCCTACTTGTGATCTCTGTCTGTCATATAAATAAATAAAATCTTTAAAAAAAAAAAAAAAAGAAAACACTCACCCCTCCACTCCTTAAATTCTGGAACAATATTCTCATCTGCCTCTAATCACATGATCCAGAACTGGACCCATCATTCCATCTCACTCCTTTGGCATCCCTCACCAGTGAACATATAACCACATCTCTGCTGGAATGAGCAAAATAATTCCTTTCTTCTCCTTGCTGCTGAGCTATATAAATACACTCTCGGAGCGGCCAGTGTCTTTCTAGGTGGAGTAAATCTCCAGACAAGGATGAGAGCAGAACGCGGGCTTCCAGCTGCCATGTTCTGAAGGCCCTCCGGTGGCAGCTCTGGTACCTGCAGGTCCTCCCACCCCTGCGAGCCGAACTGACAATCCTCCAGGAAGCTCTTTTTGTTTAACTTATGTTGGGTTTCTGTAAAATAAAGAGTCCTGACTAAACACTCAACTCCCTTGAGTTTGTTTTATAAACTAGGCTGTCAGTTTAAAAATCTATGCTAAGAAATGTAACTGTCAAGTGGACTAGGATAATACTGTGGGTGAGCTCATTCTCCTCCCTAGAGAACAGCTTATGTGGGAAACCAAATCACGATGAAAAGGTTGCTTCCCAAGAACAGTATGAGGATGAAAGGAGTAGGAGAATCTCAAGGGCCCCTTTCTATACCTCATGGCACTTTGGGGACATAATGTCTGTTAAGTAGGGCAGAACACGTTAGCCAGCCAAACATGCTGCAATCTCTTGCACAACCCTTACAGGCACTCCGACAAATTCTTCTTTCCAACGCTACACTTAAAAGATTTCTTATCACTCACCAGGCGATTCTGATCCCTTTATCTGATATCATGTAGTTTTAAACCTCAATGACTTTGCTCATTGTCCTTGCTTCCTATCTCCCTACCCCAAGCACGCCCCTCACTGCCGCCTCTTTTTTCTTCTCGGATTGTAAAAATACTCCAAATCTCCCAGGACTTGATGGAACACATGGGTCCCTCTGAGGCATTCCCATTTTTTGCCTAAATCACAGTTTAATCCCCTCTTCTCCTGTGTTTTCCTTTAGGAGCAAACTGCTCTGGTCTCCTAGCACCACAAGCTATGTATGTGCTGTGTCCTCCTCTAAGTGATGTGTTCTTTGAGGACAGGAATTCAATCCTAACCATTCTTTTTGATCCTCAGTTTTTAACATAATCCACTGAAAATAGTAGATGCATAAAATATGTTGAATGCTCAATATCTCAGCATGAATTACTGCAGATTGCTTGACTGAGTTTTACTCACAGGATGTTATATTGCTTAGAACATTTTCAGGAACATTTGGCAGAAAATAAACCTAAATTAGACGTCCTTGGGGTGAGAACCTCAGAAGCAGGCTTGAGCCATCAAATGACAGGAAAGGCAGGAACACAGCTGAGACTTGAAGAGAACTGGTCTTCGGGTTATGAGCATCCCCGGGACTTTCTGTCTCATGTCTCCACATACCAATGCAGACCAACTGCTTCCTCTCTCTGGGGAATGTGGGCGCTGACAATCTCAGAGCTTAATTTCTCATCATGTCAGCTACCAACAAGGACCTGAAACTCCCCAGCCTGGATGTAACATCCTAAAGAAGGAGATGGGATCATGGGGGACATTGTGGCATTGCCCCTATTTTTCACTTCTTCCAGAATCTTCATTTTTGTCTTCCACTGTGAAGTTCTCACAAAAGACAGACTACATTTTTCATTCCTTGGCAATGTTTGGATGAGGTGAAGACAGCAGTATGTGGATTCTGAGCCCAAGCCTTAGGAGGCCTCTTTAATTTCCATCTCTGCCTTGCTCTTTAGTTGTTCCATGAGAAGGACATGCCCAAGCCAGCCCCTGAGGTCCCCAGAGACACACGGGGCACAGCCACCCAGCCAGTCCAGGCTGTATGTGCTGAGCTGACCCAACTACATAAGTGATCTCAGCCAAGATCAGAGCTACCCAGCTGAGCCTGGCCTTGGCCAGCCAACATGTAAGTGACTCTCAGGTCCAGGACAATCCATGACTGCTTTTTTTTTTTTTTTTTGGTGGCAATAGCTAATTGATATAAAACCAAATCTCAGTTTTGCAACTTTCCAGATATGTGACTCTAGGCAAGATGCCTAACCATCTGGATTTCACTCTCCACCTCTGCAAAATGGAGATAGTAATCATACCTATATTGCTGAATTGTTAGGAGAGACAAGTTAAAATGTAAAGTGTCTGGCACACACACAAAAAAATTTACAAACTTTTAAAAATTATTACTACTGTTTCACATGTCCAGCCGCAAACAATTACAGTCAGGAAGGTAGAAAGTGTCCTCGAGACTGGCCTGTGGACAAAGGGGTTGAGGGTCTGTAAGGAGAAAGCGGTTCTCATTTAATGAGATGGTTAGATACAGTGAAAGAAGCCTTCCCTGGAGGCTGTGGCTGCTGACTCCACATTATGATGGGAGCAGGCTGGGCAGAGCAAATGAGAATGTGCCCAGGACCTTGTAGTTCTTTCCTGAATTGGTTTCATTGTTAAACTCTGAGTCATGAGAGATGGTTTCACGTACCTAGCACAGAGCAGGCAGCATGCACGCAGGCTGTCTCTTCCAGTCACCAGGCATTCCATCTGCCGGATTATGCAGTTAGCTTTACTGAAATTCTTTGCATACTGGAGAATGAAAACATAAACTCCCCTCTCCCAGCTTGGTTTCAGGAATGAAGTGAGGTCATGTATGCGAGGGTGCAGGACACACGGCAGCTACCCTCTAAGTGTTGGCTCTGGGTTGCTGCTGTTATTCCTGGCTCGTCCTGTGATGCGCTGTTTCTCCTTAGCTTCTGTTGCTAGGAGGAGAAGAGCCTTCCTGACGCGGCCTCTTCTGTTTCTGGAGTTGTGCCCACTGGCTGTGGCCTAAAACACATCCTATGAAGATCATGTGTGTCAAGTCTGAACACGAAAAACGTGCAACCATCATGGTACGGTTAATGCTGAACACGTACGTGTCTCTCATTTTTCAAAGGTGACAGGCTTAGGGAGAAAAAAAAAAAAACCTTGTGATAACTGATCTGGAAACCCTTTTTAGTGCAAAATCTGAATTGCAAAGTTGTTATTAAAAACTGCAAGTGATCAGCAGCAGTAAAAGTGTGATATTAACTGCCTCTGACCCTCTTCATCTCTCCTTGGCTGACACTCCTGACTGACACTGCGCACTGGTGAGCCGCCCGCCGAGCTGGGCTATAATGAGTGTGTGCCTCGAAATGCATGCTCACCAACAGACCTTTGCAGGGAATTGCTCATCATTCCCATCATTTCAGGAAATGAACAAAGACCCCAATCAGTTTCCAAAACCAAGAGAACAACTGGCAGTTTTCCACTGGCAACAGGAAGGGGAGAAGCTGAGGAGACCCAGTTGTCCACCCATGATCCCAGTCTGATGGTGGGCATTTGTTCCTTCTTATCCCCATGCCTGGAGGCAGGAAGGCACACCTCCCACCTTGCCCAGAGGACGATGAAGGTGTGCTTCAGCAAGCTGGCCTTTCCACGCTGAAAGCATCTACCCTTTGTCACACCACAAGCTGATGTTAGGGATGTGCTTGGTTGGGGGTGGGTGGGAGGGAGAGCTGGGGAGAAGAGGAATAGAGTGTAGCACTTGAACGAAAGGATTTACCCTGAGAAGGACACAGACAAAGAAAACATATCAGGCTTCTATGTGCAGTTAAATAAACTGCCAGTCATGATTACAGATACAGTCTCGGGATAAATTAGCAATTTTCATCCTGGCACGTATACCTTTGAACATGCGGTATGTTGGAGTGAGGACAGAGAGGAAGAGAGGTCGTAAGTGGAGCACAGTAGGCTAGAATGTTCTGACATGTTGCTGAACGTCAGGACACTGGGATCGTGTGCATGTTCGGTTGTCCTGGTGCTTGGCTGTTAGTTCATCAGAGGAGATAGAGAGATGTCAGCAGGCTCAGGCACCTCAGTGGGCGTCCACAGAAATGCCGCTGCACTTGCTACCCTTTCAAGGGAAAATGGTAAATTCTCTCACCAGGCAGGGCTGCAGTGAACGAAGGGGACATTGTGATCAGGCAGGACCAGTGGGCCCGGCCCCCGGTGTGTATGCCAATGGCTTTGCGTGGAAGGCATGATCAACGGCTGTTTTCGAAAGATCTTGATTTTAGGTAAATTTACTTTCCCATCATGAGTGCCATGCTATCAGAAAGACAAATTAATTTAACATGAGTGACTTACTGCTCCCTTATGAATTACTTTCCAATTGTTTTTAATAGCATCTCTTTATCTCTAGCACGAGGAAACACAGTTGACCTTTAACAGCCTCTTTTATAAATGAACCCAACTGCAGCTCGGCTTTCCACTTTCAGATCTTTATCTCCTGGCACCTTGAATCCCAGCTCATCTGAATGCACGTCCAGCTGTCTCTCTAATGGTATCTATCCATTAATTAAACACTCGGTGCTTAACAGCTTGCATGCCAGCAGCTGTAAAGGATGAGAAGGCAGTTCTCCTTTAATCTACAAATATTTATTTTCTTTGAGGGGGATTGGTTGGGAAAAGATTAAGTATATAGGAGGATCACCAGCTTACGGGGCTTGTGTGTGCTGCGTTGGAGGTTTCCTGCCGAGTCACATCAGGTGCAGTTAGTAAGCAGGAAGGCTGGCTCCTAATCCCCACAGTCATAAATTATAAAGTACAGTTTAAAACAAGCATCTTCCTCCATCTGGGCTAAGGAATGTGTCTGTGTTTTCTGAGTATTTTAATGAGTACACGTGAATGAGTTTACAGGGAGGAGTGACTATAATTCACACAGAAGAGGACTCTGATATTTATGGGATCCTGTCTGCACAGGAGCCGGGGGTCACGGCTTGTAGAGCCTTATCCTGCCGCAGTGCATTATGGGACCCTCCTTGGTCCATTTACATTTTTCTTTGTTTCTCACACTCATTCATCACTGAACTGTATAGAAACTGCCCTAGAATAACAAAATAACGGGTTGAAAGTTGGACGTAGCATTAGCGTTTTAAAAACGGTCTTTTAGATACAGAAGCAGGCTGTGTATGGTAGAATATTTTAAAAAATACAAGCAAAACTAAACGAATAAAATGATTACATTGCAAATACCTAGAGACTGAACAGGCAGTCAGTGCCTTAGTATATATCTTTCTGGATCATTTTTCAACTTTTGTGTATCTTAGGGATACACAAAATTTTGTTTTGAAATCTGCTCCTCTAGTTAACAACGCCTAATTTTTCTACTTCAGTGTATTTTTATCTCAAGTCCTAAACTATATTCACAGTCTATAACTGTCTCAAAAATGTCCTTTATACCTAGCTTGTCTGAACTAGCATCTAACCCAGAAAAAACAGTGTCTTTAATTGTTATGTGTCCTAGGTTTTTTCAATCTAGGCTGGTACATCTTCTCATGCATAATGTTTGAGAAAGGACGTGAGTTGTCCAGGACAAGGTTCCATGGCTTGGTTTAGGTTCCTTGAAAGCAGAGCCAGAGATCAAGACTTTTGTGCAAGTAGTTTCTGGAAGGCAATCTCATGAAGAAGAAGTGAGGGAGCAGGAAGACAAAAAGGTAGAAGGGAAGGCTAAGGGGCACATGAGTTACTGACATTGTGACTGTCAGGAATAGGCAGGACTACTGAGAAGCACCTAAGATGCTTCAGGGATTGCCCACCCGAGAGACAGGCATCTGAAGCATTCATCTGCCAACTCATCTTGGGACGAAGGGCATTAACTCCTCTCTGCTTCTAGCTGTTCTTATGCCTCTCAGAGAAAGTCCTGGGCAAGAATGCAGAGAGGCTCACCAAACATCTGTCCAGTCCAGCTGCAACGAAAGGTGGGCTAAGAGGATGTGATGTGGACACCAGGAGCTATAGCCCATGTTATGGCTCTGCCTGTCCTTTCTTCCTCATTTTTTCCTCAGCGTAGTATTATTCATTTTGTCATTCAATTGGAACATTTCCTATAAACAAAAAGTTATCTAAAGCTAGACAGAGTTAAATTAAGCATTTTGGGGGAAAGAATGGTTGATTACTAGGATTTCCACATGCCTGCAAAGATGTGCCAACACCTTTTGATTTTAAGAGATGAGTTCATCAAACTTACCGAGTGCCAGACACTGAGGAAAGTGCTGATGAAACAACTTTGCCCTTATGTTTAGCAAGTTTTGTAAAATAAAAAAATTGTGGTGATATGGAAGAATTTTATATGGAGTATAGTGTTGGGTCAGTGGCGAAAGCAATCAACTATTTCAGGGTAGTGAGGGAGGAGATAGAGGAGAGAGAAAAATCTTCATTAATGCACTGATGTCTGACCTGGGTTTTGAGACAAGTAGGTGGAGAGGAACGTATTTGAGGCTGAATCATACTGGAAGCAAAGGTTATAGGCATGAAAATAAAACTTGATTGGGAAATTGAAAGTCATTCGGTATGACTGGTGAATGGCTATAAAGGGTGTGAAGCCAGAGCTGGAAAAAGAGGAAGGGACAGATCATGGAGACTTTGTACGTCAGACTAGATAGTAACTGTCCTCACTACTGAGCTGATATGGAACATTCCTGGCAGGAACATGGAACACTCAAATGTGTTAAAAATTGTGACATTGGGAATATACACATTTGTGACTTTAAAAAACCAAGGAACTTTTCTAGAAGGCAAATCCGGCGGTACAATTCAATTAGTGATGACTCTAATTATATAAATGTGCCTTTCCCGTGATTTATAAAATGCAGCTATGCATGTAACTTCTTTTGGGGACATGGAATTGCATTAGGAAATGTGTGAAAAAAACTTAAGAAGAGGGCTGATGAAATAGAAGGATTGGGGCCCCTAGGCCTTTGTGTGCAGGAGCTGAGCCCTCTGTCTCGGCTATGCTTGTCCTCATCTCTGGGCTAAGGGTCTCACTGAGGTCTTCCACTCTCTTTTCAAGTCCAGTGAACATCATTCAGTCATTGTTTTACATTCTCCAGCAGGCATGTTGCCGCTATTTCGCCCAGATCTCTGGCTGGGGTCTTGTCCTCTCCTTTCATTTGGGATACATTCCTCTGTCTCCTCATTATGTCTGCTTCTCTGTGTCTGTTTCTGGTGGCTAAGAAAGTCAGTTCTGACTCCTGCTCTGGAAGGTAGGGACTATGAAGAAGTCCTGGGGCGCCGTGCAGCGCAGTGGTCCACCCGTCACCCCCTTCACCAGCCCCTGGCACTTTGGCCCACGGTCCGGAGCGTGTCGCATAGGCCCTGTTGTTGTGTCTGAGTCGCTGTTTCCTCCAGGACAGTTGTCCGCACCGACTCTGCCTGTTGTGGGCTGTGCTTGCTCCCTGCGGTGTTAGTGGGACCTCAACAGGCCAGCTCTGAGGGGACGTGAGAGGGGGACCGTGGTGTTAGCAAAACTGGGTTGGCCACAGGTCCTACAGCCGAACCGCCGAACGCAGGGACAATTGGGGGCGGCACGCCAGGTGGGGCTGGGGCGCAAGGCTGGGCGCCTAGGAGCAGCTGGGCAGCCCCGAGCCCAGGAGCTAGGTGGGCGACTCCTGCAGCTCTAAGGGAATCGGCCCTGAGCTCCCGGCCCAAGCTACGAGCGTCTGTGCAGCCCTGCCCCCTACCGGAGGCTCCGGGTTTATGCTGGCGGGGGGGGGGGTGTTGGGAGGAAAAGGGTGCCCGCCACCTCCGTCCTTTTCAAAGTCCCGAACAGTCTCTGAGATCAGAACAGATGTGTCTCCCGTGTGCCCCAGGCGTTATGTAAACTGTCATTTTTATGTCGCCTCTCTGCACAGACGGCGTGCAGGAGCTGATAGGCAGGAGTGGAAGCACACTTCAGAGAAGTTAAAAACAGGAATACAGACGTCCAAGCCAGGGCTACTGCTCCTGTGGCCCAGGTCTAGAGATTTCTTTTGAGCCCTGTGAAGAGGGGTAGAGGCTAACATTCATGGAGCTGTTTCTGTGAGGGGACGGGAGGCAAGGGGCAGAGCTGCTCTGGTAGTCAGGTGCTGAAGGGCAGGACAGTCTTGGGGAGAAACCATTCTTCTACTTCCTCAGGAACACGGGACCACACTAGCTGTCTGAAGTTAGGAGAGATCAGGAGACGGCTCCCTTGACAGGCACGTTCAAGCTCTCATAGCAAGCATGGCTAATAAGGACAGCATCTGTGAGTGCCTTTGCAGGTAGGAGTTACAAAGGAAGAGGCTGGAGCAGACCAGTGTACTCATGACAGATGCTGCAGCATAACTCGACTGAAATGGGAAAGTATGTAGGTGTGTATGCAGAGTGATTCCATGGAAATTAGGCCAGACTTTATAGCGGACTGCCTAAGAAGACAGAGTTAGTGCCACGGAAGTTAGCGTTAACGTAGATAGCATGAGTCCCATTTGTTCCCCTCACATGGGCAAGATCTGTGAGATTTGGGTTGCAAATAAGCAATGCTGGATTCTGGAGTATACCTCGTTGGGTCTTGTGGTTCAGTACCCTTAGCCCATTACATGTGTTGTGATGGTGCCCATCTTGTGATCAGATCTTCCTAAATGTGCGCTATTTTTATGGATTACAACATCAAGTGTAGATACCTCTCAACTATGAAATATAATCATGGTAAGAGCCAGTCCCTTTGCTCTCATTCACCCTTTGTTGGTTGGCTTATCTCCGTGCAAGTATTGATAACTGCAAGGGGAAGAGGCTGTATATTCAACCCTTTCTGCCGAAGTGTGAAGATTTATCTCAGTAGAAATAATAGGAGGCGGCAAGAAGAGGGGAAATATGGCCAGGAATCAGCTTCATTCAATGAGACAGTGATGTCTGGAGGAGTCAGTGACAAAAAGGAGAAAAATCAAAGAGTGTCACTCTTGAGAGCATGGCCAGCAGCACCTCCAGGTGATATATGATGATACAGGCTGCTGAGTGCTACCTTCCTAACTGGGCTACGCCAGGCTCTCATGAACAAGCAGATTTATTGTATTGTCATTGGTACATCATCGAGCAGAGAAGTTGCAAGGAATTGTGGGTAATAGGCTTTGTTTTTTTTCTGGTTGAAGCCAACAACCTGCCTCCTTTATCTCACCAAGCAGGAGACTCAGAGACAGAGCAAATTGGAATTTATACATACATTGATTATGTTCCTATCCTTCTACATTGTGCTATAGCATGTGTTTGACTTTTGTTGTTATAAAACTAATGTAATAAAAGTAACACAAACTACAGTCATATAGCATGTGTGAAGACTAAGCTTTATCTTCTGTCTCTCCTACTATTATTATAGTTTTACAAATAATCTGTCATTATAATATTTTAAATGATTTGGAGCTAATGATAAAATGCACCTGGGGTTTCTTTTTTGAGGAACCACTTATGATATGGATGGGTACTAAATAAAACACCTCAGATAGAAAAAAGACAAATAGATGTACTCATGCTCATGTATATGTGGACTCCAAAAACAAACAAACAAAACCAAATACAGAGAAGTTGCCAAAGGCTGAGGAAGGGGGAGGGCAAAATGGGTGAAGGGGGTCAAAAAGTATAAACTTCCAATTATAAATAAATCCTGGGCATATGATGTACAGCATAATAACTATAGTTAATACTGTATTGTATATTTGAAAGTTGTTAAGACAGATCCTAAAAGTTCTCACCACAAGAAAAAGAATTGTAACTCTGTAGGCGGGAGATGTTAACTAGACTTACTATGGTGATCATTTTGCAGCCATACAAATACCAAATAATTTATTGTAATCCTGAAACTAATATAACATTATAGGTCAATTTTACTGTAAGTGAATAAACAAAGGAAGGAAGCTTGATGAGACAGGGTGGTAGGTATGTTCACGTAGCTTGTTGGTGGCAAAGTCACTCGGGACACTTTTGGGAGGCAGTTTAGATACCTAGCAAAATTTAAAATATGAAATTTCCTTTGATCCTGTAATTTCACTACTAAGGAAATTTCCCTACACATATATCCATACAAATATTCCAAGATAGATGGAAGGATAATCACAGAAGCACCCTTCAGAGGTGAAAAATTGGAAGTGATCTAAATGTTGGTCAATAAGGGATTTGATTAAACAAATCATAGTGAAACTTCCTGATGAAATATTACTCAGCATCAAATGAGTAGTGTGCCTTGAAAAAGCCAGCTATAGACCAGTGTGTGGAGCATGATTCCACCTGAAGAACAAGTATGCATATGTATATGCCTAGAACATTTCTGCAAAGGAATGAAAACTGAAAAATCATTCTTCTGGAAAATGTGCCTGAGAGGTCAAAGTTAGGTACTGTTGTACAAAGTTTAAAAAAATATATAGATATATCTATCTATCTGGATATAGATGTATCTCAATCACTAGGATCTTGTACTAATGAAAACTTAAAATATACTTTTAAAAAAAAAGGGAGGGGGAGTATAATTGGCTTTCAGGATTTTTGTGAACATAGCCTGCCTCAAGATAGGTGGGGGACCCAAATGACTAATCCAGGTGCATCCTCGTTGCGTGATCTTGTGTTTACACATCCCTCCCCAATGGAGTTTTTCCTTTTCCTTTTCTCTTTCCTTTTCACTCTTTCAGTATGACTTCTAGCAACTGCAAAGTATGTCAAGAAATGGGGGAAAGAGAAATTGAACAAAAATGATTGTGCAAAATTACAAAAAAATCATCTAGAAATGGTAGGAAAAAAATCATTGACGACAGTCATCGACGAAGACGAACGTACTGTTTACTTTCTATTACTCTCTGTGACTCTGTTTAGGTGTGAGGCTACTGACAATGCTGGCTAGAACAAACTCATAGCTATTTCAGCAACAGTGGACTCCCAAGAAGTTGGGGGTTGGAGTCCTTAATTTTCTTTCCCTTGTAAAGCTTGCAAGTGAGGGGAGCCAGTTTGTTTGAGGGGAAGAGGGTCTTCAATTCTGAGAGGCCACCACACCCTGAAACGTCACCCATGGTTTGTTATTACTTGTAAAGAAAATCTGTGTATGAAACCTATTCATAACTGGCTAAACTGAACTTTCCTGCTTGGACGTCCATTTTACGACGCTGACCACGTTCTGCTCCATAGGCATCGTCAAGCACTTTCTACGTATCAGGCCCTGCTAGACACTGGGGCTCTAAAGATGAAAGTGCATATTCTTAGAGTTCATAATCTAGTTAAAGAAGTAAATATAGGACAAACAAATTATAATAGAGCAAGTTAACTGCAATGGAGTGGATCCAAAGTAGACCCACCACAGGAAACACCCACACACACAGATGTTTATAACTGGAAAACACTTGCCCCCTTCAGCTTCTGAGCAGCTGAGGGAATCTGTCCTTTAGATTTACACATCATCCTGAGCTTTTCTGAGGACAAACTGTACAATGTGGTAAAATAACAAGCGAACAGTGGGAACAACAGTCTTGGGGGAACATAAA
Source organism: Neogale vison (assembly GCF_020171115.1). Taxonomy (NCBI): domain Eukaryota; kingdom Metazoa; phylum Chordata; class Mammalia; order Carnivora; family Mustelidae; genus Neogale; species Neogale vison. The sequence continues at coordinate 168,239,517 of NC_058094.1, forward strand.
ACGTGACAGAATTTTGTGACTGTCCATTTATGAAATTCATCCTTTCATTCTTGAGAGGCTCTCTGTTTCTCCAATTAACATCGCAACAAAAATCAGGGTCCTCAAGTATTTTTTCCGAATGTGTTGAGAAAAAAATGTTCCTTCTGAATGTTGTACAAGAAACAGATTTGAATTGCTTACAAAAACTGGGGAAATTTTGAAGAAAGAGGTAGCAGCTATCAAATAAACAAGGCAGCTCTTGACATTCTTAAAGACAATTAGATTTTTCCTTCTAACCTCTTGCACACTTGTCAATTCCATTTACTTTTAAATATACGACAGTGAGTAAGCCACATGGAAAAACAACAGGCCTGTGTATGTTGCTTACATACTGAAAGATACAAAGATCCTGCAGATTAAACTGAACAGAGTAAATATGGATAAATTCTTTAGTTATTTTTGTTTGTCTGCCTGTTTTAACGAACACTACCCAGATTCACTTTAGCAATAGTGCAAAGGGAGAGCAAAAGGAATATATGGCAGGTAAATCTAGGATTATGTTCAACTAAAATAATGGAATTAAAAATAAAGAGCCCAAAAGTTTTAGACAGTAGCATAGTGGTCCCTCCTTTACGTGGCTTCAGTTACCCTTGGTCAACCATGTTCTGGAAGCAGATGACCCTCTTTCTGACACAGAAGGTTAGCAGTAGCCCAATGCTATGTCACAATGCCTACATGATTCATCTCACTTTGTGGCACCACATTGGCATTTTATCACCTCACATCACCACAAAAAGGAGGGTGAACACAGTATAATATTTTGAGAGAGAACTGTCACATAACTTTTGTCAGTGTATTGTTATAACTGTTCTATTTTGTTATTAGTTATTCTTGTTAATTTCTTGCCATGCCTAATTTGTCAATGCAACTTTACCATAGGTAAAGTATACATAGGTATGTATATTCAGGAAAAATCACATGGCCTATATAAGGTTTTTAAATATCTACGGTTTTAGGCATCACTGGGGCTCTTGGAATAGATGTATCCTGAATAAATTAAGGTGGAGCCGGGGAGCTACTTAACAATTTTTTTCTGTAGTTTGATATTTAGGGCCCTCTAGAATGTGAACTCTTTCTTAATTTCTAGAAGGCGTTCCAGTTTTCCCCATGTAAGTTTTGTATATGCACTAGTATGAAATCAGGAAAGACATTCAAATTTACACTTTAATGTCTCTGGTGCTGCTGGCCATGGCAGAGTACCCTTCCCCCCAAGTATTTTCATTTTGTTTCTTTGTATTTTTACAGTATTCTGTATAAATGTTTTATCTTCCTTCTGTCTTTGGTGCCATAAAGATCAACCAAATTAATAAAATTCCGGGGATAGCTGGGTGGCTCAGTTGGTTAAGAGTCTGCCTTCAGCCTGAGTCACGATCCGTGTTGGCCTCCTTGCTCAATGAGAAGCCTGTTTCTCCCTCTGCCTGCCCCCCCAACTCTCTCTCTCTCTCACAAATAAATGAATAAAATCTTAAAAAAAAAACAAACAGAAAAAAACCCTCCATTTTTAAAAAGACAGATGTGTTAAAATACGGTCTCTGCCAACAAATGGGCTTTAAGGGAAGAGTGAGTGAATGCCTAGACCCAAACCTCTCCTTCATATGTTTATCTGGGTGGTTATATCCTCAAGAAAAGGGACAAAAAATGTCATTGGATAAACTGATCTACTAAAGAGTTGTTTTTTTTCTATTTTTTCAAATGTCTTGTAAATAAAAGTATCCTTATTAGTTTTATTCCGACAAATAAATGTGTTTCAACAAAGAGAAAGGAATTGATAAAAAAAAAACCAAATATTTAAAATTAGGGTTATGGAATATTAATGCTTGAAATTGTGAAAGTTAATTTCTTCATTGTTCTCGGATAACTACACTGACTTTGAAAGCAAATCATTGCTTTAACACCTTATTAAACTGTCCCAGAGTGGAATGAATCAAAAATTATTTCATCATTACATATAAACAAAAGCAAATAAGCAAAGCCACAGGAAAAAGCCCAAAGGCCATTTTCTGATTAGATGAACATGTGAGATCTTACTGGTCACGGGTTAACGAGTTGGAGTATCTCAGATTTTGAAATTGCTGGACCATTCACATGGGAAACAAATGTGACCACTCCTTCTGTGGTAAAGATTTTCCATCATTTTTGTTCTTAATCAAAATTTGCCATTTCATGTCATCATGGCACTTGTGGCAGGATGGCACCTATATTTCTAACTACACTTTCAAGCTTACAAAACTAGTATTTCCCACTTAGCCAACCAGACTCACCTCAAGAAGTTAGGAAAAGAAATGCATCTGAAACATCAATTCCCTGTCTCAAATTGTGGCATTTCATGGAAAACCCTGAGCCAGATAGCAAGCTAGCATTATTCTTTTATGTATAGGCTAACAGGTCAGCAGGCTTGCAGTGTGGGAGAGAGTGCAAAGGTCTAGAGCCTGGGGACATACAGAACTGACAGCTTGCGGCAGTCCTGTTATGCAAGATCAGTTGCTCAAGAACAAATCTGTTACTCTCAGATTTACTTCTTGTCTGTCACTGGGGTTGACCACTCTAACAGATGCAGATGACAAAAGGAAGGCAACTATAACAAAAAAGAGTCTTGCATCTCGGGGAAACACTGCCCTTTTCACTTAACCTCAGCACTGGGTACCATCACACCAGTCTTCCAAACACCTCCTTATCTCTGGGCCAGCTGGACCCAGAAAAGACAGAGTTCCATGAGACTTGGGCAAAATAGAAAATAGGAACACAAATACATATGGCTGGAAACTTTTGAACAAAGCCACTTCTAAGAGTTTATTATTATAAGAGCCCTTAACATACTTAAAAGCATAGGAAATAAATTCTGTCATCACTAAGAAAACAGCTGCCATTGGCAACTTCTAATGTATAGTCAGTCATGGTACCTTGGAGGGCTCCTTATTTGTACCAACAGAAGATGAGAATGAAAATATTGCCTTCTTCCACCAGATACGCATAGTAGTCTCTCATAAACTATATATTTTGTATTTGTGAATGCTGAGGAAAATGAAATTTATATTTTTAACAAGCTTTCCAGGTGACCCCAACATTATAGCATTTTAGAACACTGTTTTAGGCTCCAAAATAATCCAGCATAGCTATTGGCAAGCTCCAGTCAAATGGGAAGGCTGGCAGAGGTTCTGTTTACTTCCCCCACCCCTCATTCCAGAGGCCTAGTTGGTCCATGAGCCTCTGATGCAAAAAAAGAACTAAACACTGGAAGGTGCTCTTCTTGGGAATCACTATGGATACTCCAGCTTCCAACTTCCAACTTCACTCCCCCCTCACTCACTTCACTCCATATGCATAGGTCTGCTGATTTGTACCTGAACACAGGAAGCCCATTCCTGCCACAGGGCCTTTGCACTTACGCTTCCCTGGAGCTTAGGTTAGAGCTTTCACTTGATTCATGTCTCTTCTCCTATGTTAGCACTCAAAAACCCTTTGCTGGATGTTCTATCACTCTCCTATTACACTGTTCAATTCTTTTAAAAAATCTCTCTCATTACCTGATATCGTGATTACTTTTTTAATTGCCTCCACCTCAAAACCCCTCCTCAGAATGTTAACCTCATAAGGATAGAGTATGTGTATGTGTATTCTTGGCCTACTACAAAACACTTGAGAGCACAGGGGTGGAACAGTCTGTTAAGTGTCTGGCTCATGGAGGCACCTGGATGGCTCAGTCAGTTAAGTGATTGTCTCCAGCTCAGGTCATGAGCCCAGGGTCATGAAATCGAGCTTCACTTCCCAGGGTCATGGGATTGAGCCCCTCAGCAGGGAGCCCACTTCTCCCTTTCCCTCTGCCACTCCCCCTCCTTGTACTCTCTCTATCTCTCATAAAAAAAAAAAAGAAAAGAAAAGAAAGAAAAAAAAGCATCTGGGTCTTGGTTATGGCTCAGGTCATGGTCTCATGGTCATGAGATTGAGCCCTGCATCAGGCTCCATGCTCAACGTGGAGTCCACTTGAGATTCTCTACCTCTCCCTCTGCCCCTCCAACCCATATGCTCTCTGTCTCTCTAAAATAAGTCTTTAAAACAAAACAAAAACAAAACCACGTGGTACATCAAATTTTTCTTTTTTTTTAAAGATTTTACTCATTTATTTGACAGAGAGAGAGAGAGATCACAAGTGGGCAGAGAGGCAGGCAGAGAGAGAGAGAGGGGGAAGCAGGCCCCCTGCTGAGCAGAGAGCCCGATGCAGGGCTCGATCCCAGGACCCCAAGATCATGACCTGAGCTGAAGGCAGAGGCTTTAACCCACTGAGCCACCCAGGTACCCTGGTACATCAAGTTCTTAATGCCCCGGTACATCAAGTCCTTAAAACACAGACTAACTGAATAAATATTTGTCCATAAAGGGGTCTTTAGAAATATTTTGGTCCCATTGTTATGCTATTTACCTAGTACAGGGAATCCAAAATTTGATTAAACAATAGTCACTTTATATTGCACTAACACAAGTTTGCATTTAGAATACATTTTACCTCAAATTAATTGCAAGACACTAACACACAACAAAGAGAATGCAAAGTACACTGTGAATGCTTCCTGGGAAAACATTTATCCTGTGATAGGAGGGTCTAGAAGGGTGGATATTAATTCAATACATACATCTAGGGATTGGAGGTGCTTTGAGTAGCCATAGGGTATTTCAGAAGTAGGGACAGCTTGAACAAAAGCAAGTTATTTTTGGAAACTGGGAACAAGTACAGGTGACTAGAGATAAGGGCACATGCAGGAAAATGGAAATAAATGCTGGAAAGATAGAGTCAAGTTATGAATAACTTTTCCTACTATACAAAATACTCTATTCTCAATTTTGTTTTGAAGAAATGGGAAAATCAAAAGCCTTAAAATTGTAGAAAAACATAATTATGTCTGTGTTTTAACAATACCAATGGTGGGCGGCATATGGATTAAAACAATTCTGTTGGAATTAGTGAGGAGAGTTAGGCCGAGGAGTCAGGGAATATGGAAAAGTGTGGAGTGGTGGCCATGAGGGAGGGGAAATCGATATTTTCCTGAAGTAGAACCAGTAGGGTTTGGAGGTAGTATGGGTGTGGACAGAATGCACATAAGGAACCCATTTGATAGTTCTATCCTTTGGGTGAGGGGTGGATGGAGAACACTACTGAACAGGGAGGTGCTTTAGAATGATCAAAGAAAGGGAAAACGATAGTCCCCAGTCCTGAGGAATAAACAGTAGGAATAAAAAGCAACAACAACAACAAATTGTTAATGTATCAAGGAATTTGGGATATTGCACCAGGATTTAGAATCATTCAGGCACTGGGTAGGTTTCTCTGGGAGAAATCTATGATAAAATGAATACAAAGCAGAGATGTAAAGGAAGATGTCAGATTATTAACTTAAAAGCAAGCAGAGACACTTGAACAACAACAAAAGGGAAAATGGATTTAAAATTTGCAGTTATACCAACTGACAACATACACCTATACTACCTTCATTAAGATCATTATTGTTAGGAATACCTTCTTTAAGCTAGCCAGAAAGTTTCCCGTGGCTTTTCCCTAACTCAGATCTAACATTAGAACTGGGTATCCAACTCCAGGCACTCAAAAAAATGAAAAAGGCATAAAGACTTACTTGCTAAGCAGCAAGGGACCAAGTGGAAATTTTGGCAGCAACTGTCCACCCTCACCCAGTTCCCTGACCCCTGTTACATCTGGGAAAATTTTCACTAAAGGTCATGAGACTGGTGAAGGATGCAGGCTTAACAGCACCTCCATAACCGAGACTGTGTTATGGTAGCACCCCTTCCCAGGATCCTATTCATGAAGCAAACAGAAGGGCACAGAACAGCAGAGCTGGACTTCTAGGCCTGGGCGTATAGCACGTCAGTTGTTATACGCAATTGAAATCATTCCATGGCCTGAAAGGCTACCCCTTCCAGTTTCAGAATATTGGAGATGAGAGGTCTTCCCTCAGCGATTCATGCACCCTGAAGAACTACTTACACAAGTAGGGGCTTAACTGATTGCTCTTACTCAGGAGGATCAAGTGCAGTAAGATTTAGGCCCCTTGTACCCATCATTTTTTATGGCTAGGTTGTGCTCATCATTTCAAACATATCTCAAATTCACCATAAATTTTAAACAAAAATGAATTCAATATCCAGAACTAAATATGTCTGATATGGTTTTCTCTTTCTGTCTTTGGGGAGAAAATTACATCAATTCTTCAGAGGATTCTTCACCATGATTAGACTGATCCCACCTTTTCTCACCTCCCCAGCTGAGATCATCACAAATAATATCTTGAAAATTCTGTTCAACTATTAAGTTGTGCTTGCATTTTTGGGTGGTCAGATAGAAAATATGGAGTAATAAACTGGAGCCTCCAACTTCAGTTTTCACATGCGATTTTTTTTTTTTAGAAGACGTTTTGTTCATCTTACCTGAGCTTTACAAAGAAAATGCATGCTCAGTTATTACCTACATTTGGTGGTTTCCAAGCCCATCTTACCATCTTTGGCTTCATAAAAAATATGTACAAGACGCCATACAGCAGTCAAATAAGCATTCAGGAATAGCTTTTCTTTAATTAGTTTCATAAATAAGTTTTTATGCTTTTTCTACTCGGATATATTTGTCAGCCATCTGTAGCTAGCCTCATAATTTTTGAAAAATCTTCTACCTACATAGACATATATGAGCATATCCATAGTTATGTATTTTCATAATAATCTAGTGCATACTTCAGAGTCCCTTTGACTACTGTTGCTAGCAGTATTCTAATTGGAGTATTTGGCTTGAAATTATATAGGAAGATTGTTCTGAAGGGCTTAAAGATAATAGGATTGACGGTAGAACTATGGATCAGGAAAATAAAGGTCTCAGGTCAACAGGCTGACAGGTATGTTTGTCTAACTTGGGCCCAAGTATATGCGTAAGTTAGGATCATTTTGAAAATGATGCAAATGTTAGTAGTTTTGCCTAGAATAGAGTTTAGAACAATGATATCATGTGTAAAGGATAAAATGGAAGAAAGCCCATATGCTACCTCAGGCAGCTTATTGTTCAATATGGGCAACAGACTTCAATATATCAGACTGTAGTAAAATGCATTACATGGTGATTATCCTCAAATGAGGGATAAATAGAGCACTATGTAATGGTGATAATTGTGAACAATGTAATTAGGAAAGGGTTTAGGGAGGAGATGGCATTGAAACAAGACTTTGAAAGACAAGGGAATAGGAACTAAGGCCTATGGAATAGTGCAACAGTCATATCCAGGTCAGAGATAATGAAGGGCTAAAGGAGGCCACAGGGAATTGAGAAAGAATCAAAAATGTATTCAGGGAATGGCCTGTAGTCGTATGGGGCTAGTGTGTGGAGTACATATGATTAGACTTTTCATCACACTCGAGAGGAAATCAGAAGCCACTTTTGTGGGCCAGGAATGGCAAAGAGGGGATCAAAAGCATGATTCCAGGTAATTCTATTTAACTTTTTAATTCACAGTTCTACATGTCAATCCAGAAAGGCCTGCTGATGATGCCAAATAATTTTCTAGTCCCTACTGATACTTTGAGAAGATGTAGTTTCACATAATTGTATGGCATCCATTACGAACATTCATTTCCTTCAGATTTTTTAATTGAGTGGCTGCTAATTGCTCTCCTCACACCAAGGTTCCAGGTATAATCACTGGTGGTTGTTCTCATTCATCAATAATGCTCACTCTATTACAGTGAATTAGTCCATGAATATCTTCTGAAACTCTTTGTTAGGTCTCTCATTGCACTGTGAAGACCGGCACCAAGAACTCATCATGTGCCTGAAGTGCGATCATTAATTTGCTCCTGTTGCTGAATCTCTTGGATTCTTTGCAAACTCCCTGTGTTATCAGAGAGAATCGTAATCTGACAATTCATTTATAGGACCAAAGTCTGCATCTGAAGGGCTCCATGCACTTCCTAATACTTTCTGAAGAATGACGGTATGGGTGGTCATCCCTTACTCACATAGAAAAATCAGGTTCTGTTTAATAAATACATTTAAAAAAAATACATGTCAGTGGGAGTGGAAGTAGAAAATGAAACCATTTCTCATCAAAACCATACAGCCATGATGACACAGTGTCAAGGAAAAGAACAAATTCAGTGTACTGCCAGTAAGCTACTGCCTCAGGGTAAAGATGAATTGAAGACTGTGGTTGTAAGGCCCTTTCCTGAGACTCCTGACTGTAATGATTAAGGTGTGTACTAGATCCTCTTACATGGACAAAAGAGTTCCTACAGAGATTAATATTTGGGTCTATAGATGCCTGAAACTGCCAAACTATCTGTAATTGGTCTCGAGAGACAGAGCGAGGCATGTCTCCAAAAGAATTACGGGTGTCATATATTTTGGTGCCACAATGTTTGGAACTTAGAATGTTTTTGAAAAGAACCACATTGGGGAAAGCACTGCTGGCCTGAGCTAAAAGACTAAAATCATTTGAGGGATAAAAAGTTCTTGGGACCTGCTTTCCTCAGGCAGGAATCAGTGTGGGAAAACTGTTACTTTTCTAAAGGGAGTTATTACTTCTCCCTTCCGTGTTCTGCATTTGTATGCTGGATGTGCACTGGGCAGATTTAATGAAAAGACCTCTGGAACATGAAAAGCTATTTTTAGATCTGATGTAGGTCACAAGTCTCTGGACTTTGAATCTGATGCTGTGATTAGAAGACACTTCTGGGTCTTGGGATAGGGATGAATGTGCTTTTCATATGGGAAGGATATAAATTAATATAAATAAAAAAAAAAGAAAAAAAAAAAAAAAGAAAAACACTTTTCCCTTGCCTCCCACAGCTTCTTGGTGCCGAGCTTGGCCATGTGATTTACTTTGGCGGGATGTTAGTGAAGATTACATAAGCAAATGCTTGAATCCTGCTTGAGTGACTGTGCTTCTGTCATTGTCATTAGAACACACCTTGGGCAGGGGGGCACTGGTGCCAAGAAAAGGAAGACATGTGCCTCAGAGCCTGAGACATGTGCTCAGCTTCCCTGCACAATGGTGGCCTGAAGTTATCTCCTTAGTCAAATCTAGACCTATGCGGATGAGAATGAAGCTCATTTTTGTCATTGCACTGAATTTGGGACATCTTTGTTATATATCAATAGCTAACTGATACAACATTGTATCCAAGGCTCCAGGTTAAGCTCTGAATCATTTTTCAGCCTAGTGAACGGATATTCTTAGCTCCATTTTGCAGGAAACTGGAGTTTAGAGAAGTTTTATAAGCAAGTGTAGTTTATAACCAGGACCAATTATAAGTCATTCCTCTTTAACCCTATAAATTCAGGTACATGTTTTGTTGTTGTTGTTGTGTTTTGTTTTTGTTATTGGTAGTGGTTTTTTGTTTTGTTTTTGTTTTGTTTGTTTGTTTGAGCCCTTCTCAAATTAAAAAGATCTGAATTATTTGCTTGGTGAAAAAACCTCATCAACATGGTGTGGTCTTGGTCCTAGTTACTTGCATTCTAATCTGATTTCTAAATGAAGACTTTATTTATTTATTCTTAAAGATTTTATTTTTAAGTAATCTTTATACCCAACATGGGGCTTGAACTCACAATACCTAGACCAAGAGTCCTATGCTGAGCCAGCCAGGTGCCCCCCTGAAAAGAGGAATTTAGGACTTTGTTTTTTGTTTTGTTTTGTTTTATAGTGCTTTGTATTATTTTAAATATCTTTGCGGTAAATGCTAGTAGGTTACGAAGGTTGTTGGGACTAGGGAGAACCTCTTCAGTCCTGAAATACTATGCTAAATAAGCCTAGCTCTTAAGGGGAGGAAGGAAAGGAATAAGAGTAGAGAGTAGTATACAGGAAATAAAGAACAAAATGTAGAGCTGAGTTCACTTTAAGTGCTGGACATCTCACATATGCTCTGATGGAGCTGGTAGCCTACCTGGATAAAAACTGCCCTACTGAAGACCCGTTATGAGGTGCCACATACTCCTTTCACCTTCCTGTGGGTTCCTGGACCCAATTCCAACGTATGGCTGGGACTTCTCACACATACCAAGCCATTTTTGGATGCCAGCAGGATGTCTGAAAAGTTCAGTTCAATTCTGACTCTATCTGACACCTGGAGAGAGCATCAGATTCTATAGTTTCAGGGTTCAATCCAAGAAGAATGCACCGCCCTTCCCACTTCAGATGCCATCACAAACCCAGGCTGCTGTTACCTGTGCTTCCGACCAACTGGCTAGAAATCAGAGGTTCCCTTGACTCCCTCCTTGGGTTCCATTAATTTACTAGAGCAGCTCACTAGAGAACTCACAGAAACATTTTACTTACCAGATCATTTGTGTTTATTACAGACGGATAAAACTCAGGAACAGCCAGATGAAAGAGTTGCATGGGGAAAGGGCAGAGAGTGTTCATGCCCTCTCCAGTACCTCCCTGCATTCACCAAACCAGAAACTCTCTAAACTCCATCCTTATGGAGTTTTACAGATGCTCCATTACATAGACATAATTGATTAAACCACTGGCCACTGAGGATTGAACTCAATCAGCCTCTAGTTCCTCTCTCATCTCTGGGTGGGCCTGGAAGTTCCAGCTCCTTTTCTCTTTTAAAAAATGTTATTTACTTACTTATTTGAGAGAGAGAGAGAGAGAAAGCACGCAGGTATATGCACAAGTTGGGGGAGGGGCAGAGGGAGAAACAGACTCTTTGCTGAGCATCGAGCTGAATGCAGGAGGACTCAATCGCAGGACTCGATCCCAGCACTCTGGATTGTGACCTGAGTAGAAGGCAGCCGCTTAATTGACAGAGCCACCCAGGTGCCCTGGCACGTCCTAGCTCTTTTTTTTTTTTTTATAAAGATTTTATTTATTTATTTGAGAGAGAGACAGTGACGTCCTAGCTCTTTAATCAAAAGGTTGGTTCTCCTACCAACAAGTCCAAGCCTCAGGTGGGGTCCATAAATTACCTCATTAACATAACAAAAGACATCTCTGCTCATTCTCTGATAGGAAATTTCAAGGGTTTGAGGAGCTATGAGCCAGGAACCTCGGAATAAGACCAACTATAGATTTATTATTATAAATCACAATACCACAATTTTGTCTGACAAGTTGAACCCTGACTGATAGATGTACTCTCCTAAACCCTTCCCACCAAGAGAAAATGACTTAAAGCAATTCTTGGGGAAAAGTTCTTTTAACTGTTTTACTGCAAACTGTGCCTTACATTGTGTGGAGTCCACTTTCAGATTTCTTCCTTTTTCTACATTAAGGAAACTGGTGAAAATCCTTAGCCAAAGAAAAATTTCCCCAAGCCCCCCCAGAACAGAATTTTTTAATGCAATGCAATTCATGATTCCCTTTGGAAAAATACTGACATGGCTAATAAAATATGAAGCGATTTTACTTCTTTTTTGTTTGTTTTGAGAGAGACCACATGTGAGAGAGAACACACACACACACACACACACACACACACACACGGCAGGCGAAGGGGAGAGGGAGAAAGAGAACCCCAAGCAGGCTCCATGCCACTTGTGGCTCCAGCTCAGGACCCCAGGATCCTGACCTGAGCCGAAATTAAGAGTCAGATGGTTAATTGACTGAGTCACTCAGGTGCCCCACTAAGCAATTTTCTGATAAACTTAAGGAGAATTAATAAGGATAAAATTTATTCTTAGGAAAACTGTCACCCATTCTTTCAAGAGTCTAGTGATATTTTGCTTTGCTGTTCTTTCTGTGTTTGATTGAACAAATACAAATTGGCCTCCTAACAGCAAAATTGTAACCAAATGTTTGCTTATCGATAGCAAGATTATAACCAAACATAAATCTGTAATTCAATGATCAATACTGGAAAAAATTTTAAAACATCTTTCTGGGCCAATTTATTCTCTCATTTAGCTGTTTTGAGCCTGCTTGTTTGCTTGTTTTGCTACTTTGTTTGCTCTTTGAGGCCCTGTAACTAAGACTGGGGAGCTGAACTCAGCTTGGTGGACCCCATATTATCAGAGTGGACCCCAGGATAATATCTGCAAAATGGCTGACATGAAGTATCTGCTTAATGTCGACTTCCTTTCTTCCTGTTTCATTCCCTCTGCTCAGAACAGCCATAACTGTCAAACGGTTTTAGGGCAAGATTTGCCTCCAAACACCAGGCCCTTATCTTCACTGTCTGTCCATGACTTTTCACAATTTCCACTTGAAGTATTGCCTTTATGTTTTAAACAGAAATCTGTTCTTTCAATATACTCCATTAATCACAGAATGATTTACTGTATCTGTATGGCTGACCCTGGAAGGTTGCCTTTATTGAAATTGAGTGTGCTTGTTCCTATCCTATGGGTGGGGATGAAACAGGTGTAGGGGTTTTGTTCCAATCCCTTCAGCTCAAAGAACAACTCCATGGCTGAGGTCAAGCTGAGAATAGATCCCTCCCCACTGGGCAGAGCCCTGGCTGCCAGGCCACTTTCTGTCTGGTATGATGAAAGCCTACCCCTGAGAGCAGAAGCCCAGGGTTGTCCTTGGTCCACTTCCTGCCCCTCACGGTGTGTGCAGGCTAAATATCACACTTACTCATGGCAGGGAATCTGAATTGTGGGGACAAGTAGCTTTATTTCGTAGGGGGAAAAGCAGATTCTCAAAGAGATGAGCTCAGTTTTCCCAAGGTCATATGGCTAGTGAGTGGGGGAGGGAGCTCCCCAGGCTGGCTGATGGCCGACTCCCTGTGCTCCCAGTGCACATTCAGTCCAGTACCTACACTGCCTCCCAGGTTGCCTGGGACCTTGCTACACAAGCAGGAGCTGCAGACCAGCAGCCCTGGCATCTCCGCCAGCTCCTCAGCAATGCGGACGCTCAGGCACCACCGCCCGAGAGGAATCAGAATCTTCACAGACACTAAGACCCCCAGGTGATTTGTACGCACATGGAAGTCTGGGCGACACACCAACAGGGCATGATCTGCAGCGATGAAATAAAGTCATAAAGAGTATGAAAGAACTTTGTAAAAGATGTAGGATAGGTGAGGAAGTTCTGGTACCAGTCAAGGAGGAGACAGAAGACACCAGAGAGAACAGATGGAAGGCAACCTGCCAAGGAGAGCAGAGCAGAATTTCTCTGCACTTAATGTCAGAGTGAATGGCCTCCCTGAGTGCTAAGTAGGGCAAAGGAAAAACATCAAGTGACACCAGGTAAATGGAAGGCACATTTCAGAACACTTAGGATAAGGAAAAAACTGGTAAAACTTCCAGAGAGAAGAAACAGATTTACTGGGGAATGAGAAACAGGGATGTAAGTCACAAGAAGAAAATGGAATCCTAAAAAAAGTATGAAGGAAAAAATACTAGTGTTTCATACCCAGTGAATCAATTATTCAAAGACAAGAAGGGAAGAAATATATTTTAAACATAAAATATACTGAAATATATTTCAGACATAAAAGTTGATTTAGTTAGGGTCCTTAGTGGCAGATCACAGAATTGTCCCTCACAGAATTGCAGAATTCTGCAGAATCACAGAATTGTAGAACAGGACTCATTAAAGGCTTGTAGGTAGCTCCCAGAACCTCTGTGAGGCCAGAGAACCAGGTCAGAGGACAGCACGGCCAGGCAGGAGGCAGCCAGAGGCAAGAGCACCGACTCAGACCTTGGGGCAGAGCTGTGGAGAGGACCCTGGAGACACCAGTCCAAGTAATCCCCCTCCTCCCACCACATTGTCCTTTGGATGTTGGCTCCCACTCTGCTTTTAGGCTGGTCTCTCAGCCCTGGGGCCTGGGAGGCCAAGGAAGCCCCCCATTCAGTGCGACCAGCCTGCAGGTAGGACTGAGCAGCTGCCAGTGGATGAATCAGAGGTCAGTTGGCCTTACAAGGTAGGAGACAATCTGTTCTAGCAGTACCTGGACACCAGGAAGAGCTGAGGTACGGAGCTTCAGTCTCTCACGGAGCCAGGGAAAGCCTGCTGAATGCCGGTTTACTACAGGGTCAGGCCTATGCCCCATATTACCTCTTAGCAGGCCCAAGAGCAATCATTTTCTTCACATTAAGGATAAGAGTTTCTGAAGTATATTGCCTAGATGGAAAAATGCAGGAAACAGATATACGTGTGGAAAACTTCTGTAGAACTTGAGTTTCCCTCTGCCCCTCCCCTTGCTAGTACATGCTCTCTCAAATAAATAAAATCTTAAAAAAAAAAATCTTCATTTGGATAATAAGTAACATGGCTGATCTACTTATAAAAGAACAAAAGATGATCACATGTAGAAGCTCTGATGCTTCCTCCTATAGGATTTCTTCATGTACTGATGGCAGAAGACCAGTGTGGGAGGCATCATGGAGCCATGAATATTTGATTTACTTCCAATCTGGTAGATCAGGTTTGTGGGAGAACTGACAGGCAAGACCAAGCAGATGCTCTTGAGCTCATGAGCTCAAAGATTCTTCCCATAGGATCTCAGTCATTGTTCTCATCAGAAACTATACTATTAGCTATCAGGGAGATTCAAATCAAAACCACATTGAGATACCACCTTCCACCAGTTAGAATGGGCAAAATTAACAAGACTGTAAACAATAAGTGTTAGCGAGGATGTGGAGAAAGGGGAACCCTCTTACACCGTTGTGGAAATGCAAGTTGGTGCAGCCACTTTGGAGAACAGTGTGGAGATTCCTTAAGAAGTTTCATAGAGCTACCCTATGACCCTGCAATTGCACTACTGGGTATTTACCCCCAAAGATACTGATGTAGTGAAAAGAGGGGCCATCTGTATCCCAATGTTCATAGCAACAATGGCCACAATCCTCAAACTGTGGAAAGATCCAAGATGCCCTTCAATAGATAAATGGATAAAGAAGATATGGTCCATATATACAATGGAGTGTCATGCCTCCATCAGAAAGGATGAATACCCAACTTTTGTATCAACATGTATGGGACTGGAAGAGATTATGCTGAGTGAAATAAGTCAAGCAGAGAGAGTCAATTATCATATGGTTTCTCTTACTTGGAGCAAAAGGAATAACACAGAGGACATTAGGAGAAGGGAAGGAAAAGTGAATTGGGGGAAATCAGAGGGGGAGACGAAGCATGAGAGACTGTGGACTCTGAGAAACAAACTGAGGGTTTGGAGGGGAGAATGGTGGGGGGGTGGATGAGCCTGGTGGTGGGTATTAAGGAGGGCACATATTGCATGGAGCTCTGAGTGTGGTGCATAAACAATGAATCTTGGAACACTGAAAAAAATAAATAAAATAAAAAAAAACAGTAAAACCTTACCAGATTTCAAAATTTTTTTAAAAAAGAAAGAAACTATACCTTAACTATAGAGCCCCTGAGACAAAAACATCTTTTGCTTTCTGAATCACATCTGTGTCATTCTGTTGATGTAATTCATTTTGCTTTTATTATAGAGCAGAATCTCTTACAACATATTGTCCATTCTAAATTTCTCCCTGATTTTAAGATGGTAAAATTTCCTAATAGTACTGCCTAGCCCTTCCTCATTATGTATTACATATATCCTTCTAAAATTTTTATCTCTTTATGTATGGAACTAACATCTAACTTCTCCACATTCTTTTCCCCTGATTGGTATTATCCATTAAAACCAATACAACAGGGACGCCTGGGTGGCTCAGTTGGTTAAGCGCCCACCTTCGGCTCAGTTCATGATCCCAGCATCCTGGGATCAAGTCCCACATGGGGAATCCTTGCTCAGCAGGGAGCCTGCTTCTCTCTCTGTCTCTGCCTGCCACTCTGTCTGCCTGCGTTCACTCTCTCTCTCTCTGAAAAATAAATAAATAAAATCTTAAAAAAAAAATAAAACCAATACAACATATGCTGTTGCCATTGTAAACGCAACTCAAATACTGACAGCCCATTTCAAGGATTGTCAGTTACTATTGTTCACAGCTGATGTCACTTACATTTTTTTTACAGACTTAAAATTTTCCTGCAGGGTGTCTTTCTGAGAAATTAATAAGAAAAAAGTGGAAAAGATATTTTAGATATTGAGTGCTGGAGGATCATTGGAAGGGGCCAGAGTCTAAGTTTATTTGATATAACCTTTCTAACAAGCCAAACACCAAATTCAAAAACTGGCATGTTAAGCATTGGGGTGTTTAGAAGAAAGGGGCAAAGAAAGAAATTATAGAAGAAAACATTGTTTATGAAGGACAACAAGGTAGTCTCAAATGAGCCTGGACAACTAGGGAAAGCTAAGTTTATCAACATTGTTGACAGTGGCTATAGGAAGACAGTCTGTAGATTTAAAAAAAGAAAAATGTTGCAGCTATTTGAAGTGGTTTGCACAGTTGCTTATAGTACTGGTTTATTCTATCTAATAGTCAAGTTTTATGAAATATCATTAAAATGAAGACGTTTGAACTAAAAAAGATTCCACTGTGCAACACATTTATGGAGTGTCAAGACAATTATTTGTAGTGAGATATATTTAGTGTATTACTGGAAACAATACCATTATCGGATTATTGGCTGCTATATGGAGATATTCAGAATAAGTTGAAGCTGTTGGCAGTGTTTAATGAGATTTCCCATTTTTCCCATTTTAATAGTACCAGTAGGGCATTTCTTATCTCAGGGGCTGGCAACAAACAGTCGCTAGAGAAGAAGATGGCCACAAGGCTGCTCGGGTCCTAAAGTGCTGCTGCAAATGGTCTGAAGTGTTTTAGGACCATCTCTTTATTCATACCAAATGTTCTTTATTATGTTGTGTGCTCTGTCATAGATGAGAACATGGAATTTCTTTTTGTTTGCTGACAACACGCCAGCGAAGCACTGTGTAGTGTTCCAGGGAAAGCATATTTTCTTTGAAGTATTTGCTTTATGATTTTCCAAAGGTTTGTCTTGTTGTTAGCTACCTCTTCTGTAGCTCATATATACATATATATACATATGCACAAGTGTATGCATATATATACACTCACATATATATATTGTCTAGTATTGGAGAATTAAACAAACAAAAAAATCCACAACAAAACCCTGATTACTATTTGAGCACCAATTGGGTTTCACACATTGAACTATCCTAGCAGGTAATGAACTAAGTTGTTTTTTGTAAGATTGTATTTATTTTATTTATTTATTTATTTATTTAAGAGACAGACAGAGAGAGAGAGAGAGAGAATGCATAGGAGCTGGGGACGGGCCGAGCATGAGGCTGAGGGACAAGGAGACTCTCCCCTGAGTGCGGAGCCTGACTCAGGGCTAGATCTCAGGACCCTGAGATCATGACCTGAGCTGAAACCAAGAGTGGTACACTTAAGCTACTGAGGCATCCAGGCACCCCAGTAATGAACTAATTTTATTAAACATTTTCATTACATTTTTATCATTCCTTGAAGATGTCCAGACTGTTTATGGGCAGGCACGTATAGGTTCTCAGTTATTAACTACATTAAGCCAGAGGTAAAGAAAATAGTATGGGGTTTTATTAGACATACAGGATTTTAACATCTCAGGTTATATGCAAGTCTGATAAATATAAAGCAATACTCTGAGTAAAATGTTTAATTATTGCAAACAATTCTGCTATCATTTGCTATAGCAAGCACCATAAAGTCTATTACCCTAACTTTTGTTTTCCATAGCTTGTATTACACATTGTAAGGTAACTAGATGCTATATTCTTCCACTAAATAATTAATACAACCATTAATAGAGGCAGCTTACATGCCTCTGAGTGTCTCCATCTCTTACACAGTTCTTCCTCATTAAATGTTTTGATGATGACTGTTACTGACTGTATCGTTTTTGTTGAGCATAAGTGGAAATGCGACAGTTTTCTCTTTCAGCAGTCCTTAGAGCCCTAGGGATTTGATTTTTTTCTACTATGCTGAAAATGGGTTTTTAGTTTTAAATTCTGTGATGTGCATGTAAAATTCTTCCCATCTCTGCCCCTTGTGAATTTTGCAGTTGGTGTGAAATGAGAAAACTGAGGTAAATGTTATCAGTAGAATGGTAGTTTTTTTTTTTTTTTAAAGATTTTATTTATTTATTTGACAGATGGAGATCAGAAGTAGGCAGAGAGGCAGGTGGGAGTAGGGGTGGGGGGAAGAAGTCTCCTTTGCTGAGCAGAGAGCCTGATACCGGGCTCGATCCCAGGACCCTGAGTTCATGACCTGAGCTGAAAGCAGAGGCTTAACCCACTGAGCCACCCAGGTGCCCCTAGAATGGCAGTTTTAAATAATTTGTTGTTGTTGTTGTTGTTGGTTTTTGCTACACTGTGAACTTCTTTTGAAGTCTTCTCTGTGCTCGCGACAACGAACCTGCAATGATCCCGGCTTTTTCTACCCGGGCCATGCCTACAGCCTCATAGTATCCTGGTTTCCTTCCTCAGTTTCAGTCTTCTGCATTCAATTTTCTTTGCAAATGCCTACTTTTCAAATATTCTACTTATAGAAGAATGCCCTGGTCTCCCCATGGAAAACAACACCCCAGCACTCTCTTTTCTATTACCTTGTTTTATTTCCCCTTGAAACAGGTATCTGCCATTACCTGAAAATATGTTTAGCCACTCTTTCCCTTTTACAATGTAAATTCCATTGGTTCATGGGTTTGTTCCCCAGTGTACCTGTAGTGCCTAGGAAAGCCCCTGGCCTACAGTAGATATTGGTATTGAAAGAGAACTTCAACTACCCTATTTGGCTGCCGTCTGTACTTTTTTTTTTTTTTTCTTTTAAGATTTTACTTATTTGTGAAAGAGAGAGATAGCAGAGCCAAAGAGAGCAGGACTGCGGTGGGGGAGGGTTGGGGATGGGGGAGGAGGGTAAGGGGTGGGACCGTGGGTCAGAGGAAGAGGCAGCCCTCCCCAGCCCCCAGACTAGGGATCAATCTCAGGGTCCCAGGATCAAGCAGAGCTGAAGACAGGCACTTAACCCACTGAGCCACCCAGACCACACATCCCCACCTCGCCCTCTGCACTCTGTGATTAAGTTCTTTTCAGCTTCTGTTTTAACTCAGGCAAAAGATCCTGCAGGCCAAGCGTCCCTTTTTCGAAATCGAAACTTCTCCCTCAAGCAATAGGGACGGGCCCAACATCAGTAAGACCCCAAGTGACTGACCCTAACACAATAATCAGCCTGACCTTTACTGTCCACCTGCTCCTACCCATTGACCTTTGCTCCACGTTTTCCTTATACAAATCTAAAAGTATTTCCAGCGCTTTGGAGACTGTTCTTTGAGATGTTAGTCAGCTGTCCTCCGAATACTGGCCACACTGAAATCAATCCTTTCTTGCTTCACCACCGCGTGTCTCTCTGCGTTTGGATTTTGTCGAGGCCAGTTTGCGACCCTCAGAGTGAGGTGCTCTTACACCCTTGAGCCCCATGTACAGTAGGTCTTCATGGCTTAACACATTCGTGTTTTAGGGGTAATTTGAAGATACACTGCCCACACACATGTATTTTCTGCTCAAGATGGTGATGTAAGAGGGGAACGCGCCTCCTCCCTCAAAGACACCAAATCTACACTACATTTGGAACAAGTGCCTCTGGAAAACAGCAACGACAACAAAACGCTGACAGTCCCTAGTGACCTGCGTAGGAGGCACCAGGACACAGTCAGCCCGGCAGTAAGCCCCACCCCCGCGCGGGGCCGGCTGGGAGAGAGCGCGCGCGCGGCCCAGAGCGACTCCCAGAGGAGCCACGGCTTCAAAGCCCACGAAGGGCGCCCCCTACGTTTTGGACCTGAGCCCAAGACAGGAACCTAGCTCTGGAAGCCAATGGGGTTCACGTCCGCAAGATCCCCAAGACCGCAGAGATCTGAGAAAGAACTCTTACGGGGCTCGTGCCCACAGACTCACCCTTTGCGGCTCCCAGCGCAGAAGCAACCCCTCGAGGGCTCCGGGATTTCGCGGGGGAGAGGTCCGTTCTCTTGTCTTGGGATGTTGGTCTGAGAGGCCGGCAACTCCTTTCACACACACTAGGGGTGTCCGCTGGGACGGAGACAGGGGAGCCCCTCCTCGGTGCTCTCCTCACGGCTTGCTGCCACTGTGGGCCGCCATCTTTCTTTTTTCTTTCTTTCTTTCTTTCTTTTTTTTTTAAATTCAGACTTTTTTTCTTCTTCTTCCCCATCCCTCCACTTCCCCCCCCCCCATTTTTATTTTCTTTTCTGGCAGATAACCATCTCTCTGTCTTCTCTTTGTCTTATTTTAGCTGGCAGATACCATATTTTTTTTTCTTTTTTTGAACGCCAACTTTGTTTTGTTTTTTGGTTTTTGTTTGTTTGTTTGTTTCCTTTTTAAAGTGCTCGTTACCCAGCAGTTACCCAGCAGGCGCCGTCTCTCAGCTCATCTTTCTGCCTCATTCCAGCTGGTGGCTGCCGTCTTGGTCCCCTCCCTCCACTCTTCTCCGGAGCGTTAGTATCTCCTGGAGGGCCGCTATTCCGTGTCCGCTGCCATAGTTTTTGTGACTTCTGCTGGGGCAACCTCTACCTCGCCGGGCTGTACTGGTCAGTAGTGCTTGCGCCCCTGCGTCCTACAGAGAGAGACAGAGTTCTTAAATGGCTACTATCGGGCACCTGGGTGGCTCAGTGGGTTAGGCCGCTGCCTTCGGCTCG
Organism: Neogale vison; assembly: GCF_020171115.1. Classification (NCBI taxonomy): domain Eukaryota; kingdom Metazoa; phylum Chordata; class Mammalia; order Carnivora; family Mustelidae; genus Neogale; species Neogale vison. Next base: position 168,260,126 of record NC_058094.1, read on the forward strand.
GGTCATGATCTCAGGGTCCTGGGATCGAGTCCCACGTCGGGCTCTCTGCTCAGCAGGGAGCCTGCTTCCCTCTCTCTCTCTCTCTCTCTGCCTGCCTCTCCATCTACTTGTGATTTCTCTCTGTCAAATAAATTAAAAAAAAAAAAATCTTTAAATGGCTACTATCTCCAGGGTCCACCAACAGGCAACAGACCCAGCAGGTCAATTTTTCTGTGAAAGAGGCCTATTAGCTCCTCATTATATACTGCTGCAGCTTGAAGGGCAGGTTTGTAAGGGCCACATGTAATCCTTTCCCGAGCCCTCCGACGGTAGGTGCTATCTTCATGCTATCTTGCTGCTGTACTCCAGCCTGCCAGTGTTTCCCAGAGGGGAATTTTTGTTGTTGTTGTTTTTAAATTTTTAAATTTTTTTTAAATTTTTAAATTTAAAAATGTTTAAATTTTTAAAAATTTTTTATAAACATATAAAGTATTATTAGCCCCAGGGGTGCAGGTCTGTGAATCGCCAGGTTTACACACTTCACAGCACTCACCATAGCACATACCTTCCCCAATGTCCACAACCCCACCACCCTCTCCCAACCCCGCCTCCCCCCAGCAACCCTCAGTTTGTTTTGTGACATTAAGAGTCTCTTATGGTTTTCTCCCTCCTGATCCCATCTTGTTTCACTTGTTCTTTTCCTACCCCCCAAACCCCCCACGTTGCATTTCCGCTTCCTCATACCAGGGAGATCATATGACAGTTGTCTTTCTCTGATTGACTTTTTTCGCTAAGCCTAATACTCCCTGGTTCCCTCCACGTCGTCGCAAATGACAATATTTCATTTATTTTGATGGCTGCATAGTATTCCATTGTGTATATATACCACATCTTCTTTATCCATTCATCTGTTGATGGACATCTAGGTTCTTTTCATAGTTTGGCTACTGTGGACATTGCTGCTATAAACATTCGGGTGCATGTGCCCTTTTGGATCACTACATTTGTATCTTTAGGGTAAATACCCAGTAGTGTAATTGCTGGGTCATAAGGTAGCTCTATTTTCAACTTTTTGAGGAACCTCCATGCTCTTTTCCAGAATGGTGGCACCAGCTTGCATTCCCACCAGCAGTGTAGGAGGGTTCCCCAGAGGGGAGTTTTTATGCATGTCTGGTACCCTGGTCTTTGTTGCTGCCACCCCCATCCCCCTCCTGGGGAATGCCCTTGATAGCCTGGGTCTGGTAGCCAGGGGAGCTTGCATTCCTAGATCCCAGGACTGTGGCAATCATAGAGGTAGTTCATGGTAGGCTGCCACTCCCAGGACAACTGCACAGACTTACCATGTCTTCCTGTGACAAAGGCCTATTGGTTATCCTGGAGCTTTGGCCAGATAATAGCCTTGGCATATCTGGGGGACTGTGGATGTTTCTAGGGAATGGAGGCTAAAGCACAACATCTTTGTGTTTTCCCCCTACGGTGCTAGAGCTCACTGATATCTCCCAGACAGGAGCTTGTAATTCACACAGCGTTCTGCTAAGTATATGGCACCTTGTCTTACGTTGTTCACCAACCACATTGTCATGAATGAGTGGAGTGATCATACCTGCTTTTATTTCTACAATTTAAGTCTTCTTATGATTTAAGATATTTATTGAAATAATTTGCTGAGTCTCTATGTAGGTGAGGAAAAGTCTTCTTTTTCCCCTATCCATTTGAGGTTCTTCACGTAGGGCTCTGCAAAGTAGACTGACAGAAGACAGATTAACAAGAGAAAAACAAAGAGAAGCTTATTAACCTGTGCATTGCACATATACATGGGAGTACTCTATGAATACCGAAAGGGGTAGTTAAAATTTGGGCTTACGCAGTACCTTAATAGAACAATAAATTTTTAGAGAAGTGATAGGACAAAGGAGAGAGACTTTGAGTTTCCAGGGTGTCAAATTGTGGGAAGGTAATGTATGGGGGAACTAATGGGCAATAAAGTCTACTAAGTGAAGATTGATATGTAGATTCCTCTAGTGCATCTCTGGGCTGATAATGGTCTAGAGTTGTCACTGGTGATTAAATTGTGTCCTTCCTGGTAGAAGAGGTTGGGGGGAACAACTTTACAAATTTATGTCCTACTTTTAGACAAATGGGGAAGGGCCAAGAGCTTTTTGTGTTTATATTCCTTCTCAATTGCACTCAGGCTAAAATTTTATTTATGCTAATGTGACATATTTTGCTACCCTTCCCTTATTATCTTAATTAACTATTTTTATGAAACTACATTGCCCTTTCTGATAAGATGACTACTTCCTCATTTTATAAATTTTTCCATTTATAAGACTCTTTATGTTTCATGATTAGATCTATTAAATTTCCCACAAAAATTATTTTAAATTATGATCTGGTTTATTTAGTATCCTTTACTGATAATCAAAAAATAATACTTTGGTGGAGGGCTATGTCAAGTTTCAGGAAAAATTATTCTCTTTGTTACTCATATAAATTTACCCTGTATTTTCTAATTACAATTTATTGCAGTTTTTAACTTCCAGCTGACCTTAGAATTTCTGGCCACCTTTTTCTTTTTCTTTAAAAGGGAACCCCTAATAGGATGTTTCTGTAATTTGAATCTTATCTGAGTGTAAAAAATTAGAACAATATAAACATAAGAACTTTACATTAGGAATTGCACTCAAAAGTATTTTTTATCTAATAAAAGCTCGTGAAGAGATGCTCCAAGGAAGAAAGCAAATAATTCATTTTTTAAAAAAAGATTTTATTTATTTGACAGAGAGAGAGAGAGATCATAAGCAGGCAGGCAGAGAGAGAGAGAGACAGGAAAGCAGGCTACCTGCTGAGCAGTAAGCCCTATGCAGGACTCCATCCCAGGACCCTGAGATCATGACCTGAGCCAAAGGCAGAGGCTTAACCCTCTGAGCCACCCAGGCACCCCAGAAAGCAAACTTTTAATCCTTTTTTATTCCCACAAATTATTTCATTATTTACTTAATTATATAATGTCTTTCTCAGTCTTTGAAGTATTAATGCTTGAGGAGAAAGTTTAATTAATTAATTTATTTGTTTTAAGCATTTTTCATTAATTAAGTAAGCTTTATGTCCAGAACTCAAGACCCTAAGGTTAAGAGTCCCATGCTCCACCAACTGAGCCAGTCAAGGGCCCAGAGGATAGAGGTTTTATAACACTATTCTTTGTAGTGTCATCTTGCCAAAGTAAAAAGGTTTAATGAAATAAAATGTGGGGGCACCTGGGTGGCTCAATGGGTTTAGTCTCTGCCTTCAGCTCAGATCATGATCTCAAGTTTTGGGATTGAGCCCTGTGTAGGGCTCTCTGCTCAGCAGGAAGCCTGCTACCAGCAACCCCCGCTCCCCCGCCCCATATACCTGCCTTTGCCTTCTTGTGATCTCTGTGTCAAAAAAAAAAAAAAATTGTATTTAGTACTGACACTTAGATCCAAAGTAATGCAAATTGAGTTACTTGAAACATAGTCCCTCATTGTGAGTAATTTCTAATGTTGCAACTCAGGCTGACAGAATGTTTCCTTGGTCATTTATCTGTACATAATTCTAAGTGCAAAGTTAACACCCATGGAAGTTAGGCATACCTCATTTCAACTTCAGTGCTCCAAATTAAATACTTTTATGTTAATCAACCTTTAGGTAAATATTTAACAGTAAAATCAGTTCCCATTGTTTTTCTTTGTTCATCAGATGAAGCAAGGCAACATTAATGTGAGTTCATGAGTGCTCATTTACATTTTAGTTTCCTTCCTATTTTCAACTCATGGCCTGCTTTGTCCCCGGTTATCTTGCGTTGTCCTGCAAAAATCAATGAGGACATTTTCCACAATTCAATTTGCTTTGGGACATCAGCCAGTGCTTTTGTGAGAAAAGTGAGCTGATGACGGTTTTATTGGCCTTGTTTTATTTTTTGAAGCAGAAAAATAGCAAGTTTCCATCTTTCTTTAATTTTTCTTTTCACAGGTGAGAATGCTAAATGACAGCTGTGTGGACCAGTTCAGCTTTTCACATCAAGAGAGCTGACTAATGGGGCATGTGGAAAAAGTGTTGCTACCATCGGAGCATCACAACAGTTTCCCTCCTTCAAAAAAACATCAAAACAAGCATGAAACTTGAAAACTAGGAACCAAAGGAAGCTTTGTCATTTTGTTCAACAGGTACGTTAACCACAAATTCTTAAATATTTTTTAACAACTGGGCTAAGAAAGAAAAGTATCTATCAGAGTCCAAAAGGCAAGAGTCAGAGTTTATGAACAACTGTGGCCACAACCTAAAGTACTTACATATTTGAGGTTTTGAAAGATCTGCTGGTCCTTCATTTCATATCATGATAATCACTATTATGATTATTCTCAGAAGTTTTTTATTATCAATGATGACTAGTAATAATAAAAAGCAAAAATTCCATTTTTTAACATAGAAGTAACATTTTATTTAATATTTATTTATTTATTATTATTTTTTTAAGTAGGCTCCACACTCAACATGGGGCTTGAACTCACAACCTTGAGATTAAGAGTCAGTGTGGTCTACCTACTGAGCTAGCTGAGTGCCCCCCAAAAGCAATTATTCTTTTTTTTTTTTAATTTTTTTTTAAAGATTTTATTTATTTATTTGACAGAGAGAGATCACAAGTAGACAGAGAGGCAGGCAGAGAGAGAGAGGGAAGCAGGCTCCCTGCTGAGCAGAGAGCCCGATGTGGGACTCGATCCCAGGACCCTGAGATCATGACCTGAGCCGAAGGCAGCGGCCTAACCCACTGAGCCACCCAGGCGCCCCAAAAGTAATTATTCTTGGTATCTACCTTCACCAGTTCCATTTTAATGTACTCCTCAATACATACTTTCATTTAATTCTTGCATCAAACCTATGCAGTAGATATTCCCATTTTAATGATGAATGGGCTGAGTCTTTCAGGAGTTCAGAAACTTGACCAATGATCACATAGCTAGTAAATGGCCAATCTGATATTTGAACTGTGGTCGATCTGATTTCAGAGACTTAGCTTAGCAATTACATATTCTTATACATCTATATTCTATATAATATCTATATTATTTTATTATTATTATTATTTTTTTAAAAGATTTTATTTATTTATTTGACAGAGAGAAATCACAAGTAGATGAAGAGGCAGGCAGGGAGAGAGAGAGGGAAGCAGGCTCCCTGCTGAGCAGAGAGCCCGATGCGGGGCTCGATCCCAGGACCCTGAGATCATGACCTGAGCCGAAGGCAGCGGCTTAACCCACTGAGCCACCCAGGCACCCCTCTATATTATTTTAAAGAAGAGTTGTCTGAAACTTGAAATCTGTAAGATAGGGTTAAAGTATTTTTGGTTTGATAATTTATTTTTAGCTCAATTTGTTCAATTTCATTGTATTGACTAAATGTCTATATTTGAGAACCAAGTGAATTATATAAAGGGGATACATGAGTTGAATGTGTAAGTAGAAAATTCTATTTGTTCTTCATAAAGATCTGGGCAAATATTTTAAAGATAAATAATCTAATAATCTCTATGACAAAGGCAGGGTTATCACTTAATTTGTAGAGTGAAGTGCACATTCTTATACATGAAGTCCTGTGTTAACATTCAAAGTGTGCCTCAGTGATGCATATAAGGCTTTTTTGTCCACTGCCCGGAGATATGAAGTAGAATGCTTAGAAGAGCACAGAACATTTTGTGTCTGTCTCCAAAATCTCAGTTGTCATTCTCAGAGATGCCAAATTTCCCTCTAGAAAGTATATACACTTTTTTTTTCCCGTAAGCTATAGGACAATTCCAAAAGCAATTACCCTAAACAAACAAACAAATAAATACTAGATTTTTACTATTTGTTTTAGAGTTATGATCAAATGTCTATAGTTTTAGGGGTGTCTGGGTGACTCAGTCAGTTGAGCATCCAGCTGTTGATTTCAGCTCAGGTCATGATCTCATCAAACCTCTTGTAGGGCTCTACACAGGGCACAGAGCCTGCTTAAGATTCTCCTCCCTCTCCTTTTGCCCCTCTACTGCATGCTTGCTCTCTCTCTAAAAACCAAAACAAATATCTGTAGTTTTAGTGAAGTAACCTAAAAAGACAGAGATTCTCTTTCAATTATACGGAAGCTCTATGACCTACATTTAGAAGGATACACAGATGTTGTTAGGCTGCATGGTAATTAGACATAGATGTAAAATAGTTCACATAAATAATTTTAGTAGTTCTTTAATTAAAAAAAAATCAAGATATCTCAGCCTATGATGTCAATTTTCCAGGATGTATTTTTTAAGTTATCAGTGTTGATGGTTTCTTTGCCTATCACAGTACTAGTTAACAATCTCTTACCACCTAGAACACTTAGACATTTTAGAATGCTGGGGTTTAGATTCCAAGAGTAAGAATTTCTCTTCCCTAAGATTTTCCTTTGACATTATCTGTGATCTGCCACTAAACATTCCAAACCTACCACCTGTTTGCTTTCCTAACTCCCAGGTTTCAAAATTTCTGAAGTGATTTAGGCATAGTCTTTGCATTGGCATCAGCACCACCTGAGGTATTTTATAAAAATATACATATTTGGGTCTCTCTCTTGAACTACAGAATAGAATCTCTGGGCATGATAGAGGTACTTAAACTGCTTTCATATGAAAGCTCATGGAGACAGGAGTTCCCAAATCAGCTGTGTTGCATTGGACGTCATGAAATTGTAGAGAAATTATACCAGCTCTTGAGATTTTCATGTGACCAAGATATTGTGGGAAGAGAGAGAATATGCAGACCAGTGAAAAAAATGGATAAACTTCGGCAGAGAGCCTTCTCTAAATCTCACCTTTATAAAATCTATAAAATTCACAAAATTATAAATCTCAAATTTATAATGAAGGATGTTTGTGTTATATGTGTAATGTACATAAAGCATGGAGTATATATTACCCATCTAAGTGCTAATTAGTTGTTCTTTTGTGATATTCATTCATTCATTCATCTAATTTTTTTTTTCTGAGTAATCTCTCTGCCCAAGGTAGGTCTTGAACTCATGACCCTGAGATTAGTAGTCGCATAGTCTACCAACTCAGCTGGGCAGGTACCCCATTCAACTAATTTTTAAGTTCCTGTAATAGTCAACCCCTATGCTTACCATAAAGACTACAAAGATGAGCTAAAGTGGATATGGCTTCCCCTCACAGGGCATAGAGAGCATTGGTAAAGAAAGATAATCCTCAAGGAAATACAAAAATGAAATTAAAATAACAACTGAGACAAACGGTAGAAAGGAGAGAGAATTGGTTTAAGGGAATATACATAAGAGGGAATTTAACCTAAGCAGAGAAAAGAAACAGTGTTTTCCCCAGAAAAATCCAAAGGAAAATTAGAATTGGAATATTTTAGGCAAAAAGATCAGTCTGTGGTTATTATAAATGCCTATGCTCAGTGATTTTGCCTCATAATTCTTTAGACTTACACCCTATATAGATGAGAAAACTGCGGTTTAGGAAAGTTAATGTGGGCAATCACATGTGTTTAAGCAGATAATGGGTTTATAATTAGAAATCTATTTGGTTCTGTTGGGAGCTTATGATCTTTCTTTTTCATGTAGACATGATGTATTTCAAAGGGCAGATGACACTAACATGTTAAACTTTGATTACAGGAGGTATTAGAAGTGCAGCATTAAATCTATACAGTTGAGAGGAGCAAAACAAACAAAATATAAATACACTTTTTGAATCACAATTTTTCTCTGGGTTGAAAACAATTGGTATGAATCTCATTGTGGTAGAAATGGCCAAGTGGAAACATCTGAAATTTCTATTCTTTTCCAAAAGAGGAAATCAAAATCAACCCTGTATCTCTGGAGAAATTGTAGATATTAGTGTCGCTACTCCCTACTAAAGGCTTGAAAGATGAAGATTGATGATTCTTATCACATCCCCAGTTAGATTAATGTAGAAGACAGATGTATCTTGGAAAATGATGGTAGATTATTATAAGCTTAATCAAGTAGTGAATTCAATTATGGTTACTTTTCTTGATGAGGTCTCCTAAGTCAAGAAAATCATTACAGCCCATTGAATCTGTTATGTAGCTAATAAACTGGTGAGTATTTTCTATCTTTATCCAGTAAATAAAAAATAACAGAACCCGTTTGTTGTTACCTGACAGGGAAAATAGTACACTCTTACTGTTTTGCCCCAGGGTCCAATCAATTGTCCAGCTTTATGCTACTGTTTTGTGTAAAGGAAATGTGGCTGTATCACTGTCCCACTGAATGTCATGTTGGTTTACTACATTTGTCACATCTTGATGATATGAGGAGAAAGGGAAGAAATTCTAGACGCTTTGGTAAGACATCAGACCTGAAGAGGAGGATAAAGATCTTGACAATATAGCATCTTGTCACCTCTTTGAAGAATACTAGGATTTTTTTCTTCAAAGTGAAAAACAAATAGTTATTCAGTGAGCCCATTATCACTAAAAAAGGGGTAAAAATCTTTGAATTTGTGTGTGTGTGTGTGTTTATGCTTTAGAGGTAATGCTTTTTACATCTACATATGTTATGTGAACCCGAAGGTTTTCAGAATGAGAGAAGAGCTCTCAAACTGGTCCAGTAGTCATGCCACTCTACTTTAATGAAGTAGCAGATATTGTGATGAAAAAAATTGTCTGTGGCAGATTGGGAAGTTGAGTGAAAACAAGTCAAGCTCTAAGACAAGAAACCATAAGAGAAGGAGCAAAATAGTTCCCTTTGTGCAAGTAAATATAGTCACATTAAGAAGTAGCTCTTAGGGGCACCTGGGTTAAGAGGGTTAAGCCTCTGCCTTTGGTTCAGGTCATGGTCTCAGGGGCCTGGGATCGAGCCCCACATTGGGCTCTCTGCTCACGGGGGAGCCTGCTTCCCCCTCTCTCTCTGACTGCCTGCTGTGATCTCTCTCTCTTTCTCTCTCTGTCAAATAAATAAATAAAATCTTGAAAACAAAACAAAACAAAACAAAAGAAGTAGCTCTTATTTGCAACTAGCTCAGTAGACACCATAGAATCAAGGGATGAAGTGACTTGAGTTGTGCCTTGTAGATGGGTGCTGTCATATATGCCTAGCCATTAAGTTGTGGATGCCCAGCAGCACCCTGTCATCAAACTGAATGGCAAGCCAGCAGATCCTGAAGGCACAAAAAAGTTGCCTGAGTAAGTAGTTTGAACTCTCAACATCCCACTCCTTACTGTTCCGCCTTTGTGAACCGACATTCATGGCCACCTGGGGATGATGATGATATTGAGGAGAAGATTCAAATCTTAATTACAGATGATGCTGCATGATGTATAGTGTTCCTAGAGGACAGTGGAAAAGAAAATTCTCTAGGTGGGCTTAATTCCAAATATATCACATTGTCCTCTTTGTCTGGCAGAAGAAATTTCGAGATAAAAGAATTGTATGACTCAGGTTGCGTGGGTGGCTTAGTGGGTTAAGCCTCCGCCTTTGGCTCAGGTTATGATTTCAGGATCCTGGGATGGAGCCCCGCATCGGGCTCTCTGCTCAGCAGGGAGCCTGCTTTCCCCTGCCCCTCTGCCTGCCTCTCTGCCTACTTGTGATCTCTCTCTCTGTCAAATAATAAATAAATAAAATCTTAAAAAAAAAAGGAATTATATGACTCATGTGTAATGACAAAGGTTGGCTAAATGATCAGGGTCTGAGAAACAGAAAAATTCAAAGTTTGGTAACACAAAGGTCTAAGGGAAGATAAATTTGGGGGGGATTTTCTAATATGATCCCAGATGAGAGAATATTTGGGTCTTATGTGAATTCTCATGAAAAGTACTCTATTGAAAAGGACAAGATGACCATCCTATGGATGTCAATCAATCTCATTCCCTTGCTACTCCAGTGCTTCTGTATTGAATTAGTTAATTCAACCAATATTTACCAAATCCCTATATAGTCTGAGCAGTGTTTGAGGAAGTAGGATATAATGGTAATGAAACAAACAAACAAAAATGTCCTTGCTCTTATGGAACTTAAAAACTTTTAGGGGGAAGAGAGATATGAAATAAAAATATACATACTATTTTCAGGGGATGATAAATGCTAAGAAGGAAAAAAGTGTCAGGAAGTAGAGAGTAATGAAGTGATATTTTATATACCCTTTAGAGAATTTTATACGAGTAAGGGGTAAATGTGTGATAGAGAGTTTCAAACAGATAGCAGGAATATGCTTGGTTTATTCTAGAAACAGCAAGGGGGAAAGTAGAGGAGGCAGATGCTTAATCATGTAGAGTCTTATAAAGCACAATAAAGACTTTGAATATTAATTCTGAGATGGAGAATTTCAATTAGAAGAGTGACATGATAGAACTTATGTTTTAAAAGGATGATTTGGAATGCTGTGCAGAGAATAGATTGTAGAAAGTGATGGGGAGAGAAGGAGCCATGTTGGGAAACTAGTGGTTCAGGAAAATAAATAATGGTTTAAACTAGAGAGGTTGTGGGCAAGGTATTAGAAGTGGTTGGATTCTGAATATACTTTTGGAGTAGAGCTGACAGAATTTGCTAATAGATTGGATATTGGTATAAGAAAAAAAGAGGTGTCAGGGATGCTTCCAAAGTTTTTGGTCTGAACCACGGAGAGATAAAATTTGCATTACTAACTTAAGGAAGATTTTATGAGGAATTTGATGAGGGATAGGAAGGGATACTTTTTGTGGGTATTATTTTCAAGATTCCTATTAAATGAATATATGAAGATATTGAGTAAGTAGTTATATAGTATGGAATTTAGAGAGAAGTTCTGAACTGATGATATAAATATGGGAATTCCTAGCTTATAAAGGAAAGTTAAAGCCAAGAGATCAAGTTAAAGCTATGATATCACCTCTAAAGAGAGTGCAGACAGGGAACTGATGTCTCAGGGTAGAGCCTTGGGGATGGGAGATGAGAAGTATCTAACAAAGAGAAGTGAGGTAGAAAGAAAATGGAGAAAGTGAGATTCCAGAGGCCAAAATAAGCAAAGTTTCAAGAAGAAGAATTGAAGAGTGTTGAAAAGGATGCTAATTAATTACATTTGGCCAAATGGAGGCTTTTAGTTCTTTTAAAAAGAGCTATTTAACAGGGTGCCTGGGTGGCTCAGTTGGTTGGGTGTCCAACTCTTGATTTCAAGCCCTGTGTGGGACTGTGCATCTGGCTCCGTGCTCAGTAGGGAGTCTGCTTGAGATTCTCTCCTCCTCCCTCTGCCTCCACTCCCGCACTAAAATAAATAATAAATAAATAAACAAATAGATTTTTAAATAAGCTATTTAAATCCAGTGGTGAGTCTGAGTGCCAGATTGAGTCAGGTTCAAGAGTGAACTGGAAATGAGAAGGTGAAATTAACTAACATTGAAAGCTCCCTTGAAGAGAATAAATAAGCTAATGAAGAAATTGTGATGTCAGGAATGAGGCCTAAGCATGAGCCCAATGACATGTATTTTTCTTTTGGAATGTATACTAACATTTTTTTAAAACTTTCTAATAAAAAGACTTTCTAGTTTAGATGTTATGAGTAACAATGATAAGTTAGAAACAATGGAGAACTTGAATTCATTCATTCCCTCCAGAAATATTTATTAGGCATTAATTACATTGATGGCATGCTGCTGGATATTGGCCTAATCTCTGCCCTCAAGAAACTTAAAAGGTACAATGGATAGAATGAAATAGGCTAGGTAGGCCAGGGACATTTCCTTTAACCATATGTGTCTGAAGGATCTGTAAGTTAACTATAAATTATTGTGTCTATTTATTTCATACTTAGATTAACAGATCAATGAAGTCCTCACATATAGTGTAGTGGTTTAGGATGGCAGAGAATAAGAGTGCAGACTCTAGCCAGAATGTCCAACTTAAAATCTTGGGCCTACTACTTAATAGCTGCATGGCCTTGGACACGTTATTCAACTCTTGGTTCCTCAGTTCTCTGCCAAATGGTGATAGTAGTAGTATATACCTTAAAAGGCTGCTCCAAGGAGTAAATGACTAGTACCTATTAAATGTTAAAGTGGTGCCTGGCACATAGTAAATGGCAGTACATTTTGCTATCATTGTAGTTTGAACTTACTATATTAGCTATTGGGTAGTACACTTACCTTAAACTAATTCTTTGTTGTCATTTTAAGAACTTCAAAGACTTTTTTAGATTCTCTCATAGGTAAATATCTGGACAGAACAGAACCATACTAAAACATATAGTCAAACCCTCTTTGAACTAAATAAACCCACAAAACAGCCCCCATGACAAATGCTGCCTTATCTATGTATAGCCTACACATAAAGACAAGTTTCCAAAATAACATGATTACTTAAATGTAAAAGTCCCATAGCAGGATGCAGACTCTTTTCTCTGCCTCTACCATTGATGGCTGTGTGAATTTCATCTCTCTAGGTCTTCATTACATATCTGTAAAATTATAGGTTATTACAAGATAATCTCCAAAGTCTCTTGAGGCTCTAATATTTTGTAAGGTTTATAATTAGGGCTGTTAATAATATTATGGATTTTCTTCTGGGAACACTTGGAGTCAGTAACTTGCTTGCCAATAAAATGTGAGTGGAAGTGTTAAGTATGTTTTCTGGACAGAAGTTTTTATACACCAATGCACAAATTGCCACAACCTTACCCCTGTTTTGGAGATGGTGGAAGCAAGTGTTGACACAGTATTCTGTGAGTGCCAGCTCGTCCCTCCTGGCTGCACAATGTGGGCCAGAAAAAAATTTTGCTGTTTCAAGCCACTGATATTTCAGGGCTATTTGTTTCATAGTATTAACTAACATGTCCTGACTGATACGTGGTATAACCCAGTGCAGAGGCACTGAATATAACATTATAGGCATAATATGTACTGTATAATAAATCCTTAAAATTATCTTTTTATGATTATCAGTATGATTTGTTATCTGACTCAAAAAATTGATAATGAATATAAAGTGGTTCAAATTTGCTTGTACAATGAATTATTGAGTAACATTTTCAGCCTAATTTTTGGTTGTATCCCTTTCTCTATGCAAGGTTTGTCCATCTGTTACTATCAGGCCCTGCGTCTATAGCACAAAATGTGTGAGAACTAGAGCATCTTCTCTCTTTGCTAAATATTGTTATGATTAGTGCAGTTCAGTTAAAGAGCTATTGAGCCCATGTTATGTGCCAGGAACTGTATTATGTGACTATTAGAATAACCTTCTGATGTTAAGAAAATAATTCTCAGGAAGCCTGGTGTGAGGTATGTTGTTTTGGACTCAGAAAAGTCATATGTGAAATGGTTGGTACTTCCCTTTACCATGGTATTCTTAGTCATTGAAGGTGGCTATACTCTGGAAGCCTGGAGTCCTGGACTGGGGAGAGAACATGGCATCTGGGGTTAACTGTGGAAGCTCAGCTCTTAATGAGGAGCTTAGGGGTGAGAATCTGACTGAGATTAGGGAGGAAGTGAACAAAGTAAACTTTGTGAATATCCAAGTTGTAGGCCTTGTTGAAGGAGACAAGAAAAACACAGAGTATATGTTTTATAAACCTCTTACTTTTATACTTCAGTTATAGATTTTAAGATAAGGAGCTTAGAAGATATCAGAAAAATGTGGTAACACAATGCTTTTATTTTTCCCTGCAATTTTTTTCTTTTTGCATTTGGAAGTCATCATAGCCCATTTATAGAACCTGCTAAGTACTACAAAAGAAAAAAAAGTTAAATTGAAGTTGATTACACTGACCTAGGGATCTCTTAATATCTAATTCTTGCATAAAAATGTAAGTAGCAGGATAACTCCTGCTGGCTCATAATATGCTTATTTTTTTTTCAAAAAAAAAACCCCACTTATCAGACACAGAGCCTTGATATGGATATTTGAACATTATGAAAATGAATTCATAAGCCAAGTCTGTCTGTCAGATATTTTTAATTTAAATGTTCTGATGGGTGATGAAACTCAGCATGAGGGCATCCAAAATTGTCTTATGAAATTAAAACAAGTCAGGGAAAGAGGCTAGAGAAATTTTGACATTTAGCTCATAATCCATGTGCCTATTTGGAATATAAAATTTCAGGTCAAGAAAGGTTTTGATTTTCCAAATGTGGACTTCGCTACTTAAAAATCAAGTGCATTCCATTGGCATTTCTTTATAATGACAGAAGGTAAGCATTTTACGGCAGATTGCTTGTGGAATGCTGGAGAGGTCAAGTCGGTAATAATATGAACGCTTTTACCTGAGCTTCTATGGTGAACAATACCACACATTTCTCTTTCCAAATCAACAACGGTAGCTTGAGGCCATCCTGCTGTCCAACTGTCCTGCCCTTGTGGCAGTGGCAGCCATAATACTATCCACTAGACATGCAAGAGAAGTAAATCGTTTGTTGGAGAAGACAAGGACGAAGATGATGTAGGCTCTTAGAAAATTAGGCAGTGCTGATACGCAGCACTGATTCAGAAATCAGATTTGGAGATAGATTCCTATTGATGCTTTCACTTTGTTGATCTTTTTCCAACATTACAAATTTAGCTTTATTCTTAACCAATGCCCAGTTTCTCAAGAAGTCTTTTTTCCTTTTTTAGAGTCTTTCCTCAACATTTCCTATAACCTCTTCCCCTTTACATTTTTTGTTTTTCCTCTCAAAATATGCTAAAGTATTATTCAATTAGTTTTTTTTGTGTGTGTAATTGTCACTGTGACAGTGCTAGACATTAAATGAAAGTTAAATGATTAATTAAGTATAATCTAGTTGGAGGTGCTACATTCACATGTGTGAAACATTTAAATAACAAGGGAGTTGCAATAACTGATGAGATTTTAATGTATTAATAAGCTTACAAGCTGACCTTTCAGTTTCATATATACTGATAGAAGATACAAGACTCTGAGGTGAGAGGACAAGGACTTCAATATGTACAGAAGAGCCCACTATATGAGCATTAGCATATTTGAGTCAGCTCCTCTTACTTCTAAGTTCCAAAGAAGTGATAGCCATGGGCTTGATGAATACTTGTACTCTCACTGGGTCTTGTTACAGGAGAATGACCCTATGCTTGAGAAACCTGAATTTTTTTTATAATAGGCAGTAAGCATGCCTGTCCTTTGCTCCAGAGGGAAACACTACCTTTGTCTTCTAAGGCTGTTTGCTGTATAATAATCCTTGAAAAGATAGTCTAGAATAAAGATCAGCCAGTGTCTCTGCTTATAAGATACGCAGAAATGCAAAAGGTGTATGGAGAGTTGACTCTGCATCGGCTGCTTATCCCAAGTTAGTCACACAAGCAATCCTGGCTAGAGAAATACAGGTAAGGGGGCATTCAGCTTGATCTTTATACTAAACTCAAATAAGTTTGGTTGGCTCAGAAGAGTTTTACAGAAAAAGTTAGCATTAAAGAGATCTTTGAAAGATGGGTAGTTTTTGGAGGGATAAGGAAAAGGGCAATGGTATTTCTCTTGAAGAATGCAGTACAAGTTGGAAAGTGCTCAAAGTTGATAGGTTATGGGGAAACATTGATTCAGTCTTATTGCATGTTAACCATCTGCATCCATTCTGAATGATCCATGTCCATGCTATACTTACTGTTTAGAAGTTTGTTTTGGTTTTTTTTTAGAAGTTTTTTTAAAGTAAGCTCCACCCCCAGTGTGGAGCTCACTGTGGGGCTTGAACTTGTGACCCTGAGATCAAGACCTGAGCTAAGATCAAGAGTAGGATGCTTAACCAACTGAGCCACCCAGGTTCCCCTGACGATTTAGAATTTTAAATAGTAGCAAGCGTAGTATTTGTTTGGTTTGGGAGTAGTTTGTCTCTCTGCTGCAATTGGTTATCCTTCAATAAGAATTGCCAGATAAAGTCCTCTATTTTTATTTGCTAAATCTGGCAACCCTATCTCCAGCACAGTAAGGCTAGGTCTCTATAGTGCAGGAGCTCAAATCCAAACTGACATTTATTCTTATATGTAAAGGAGAACTATTAAAGGTACTTAAGCAAAGGTTTGTAAAGAAAGAGTTGTGTTTTAGGAGAACAAAAATGATAGTGATATAGTGAGATAGATGATAAGTCATATTTTCCCGATTACACAGATAATTCCTGCATCTTTAGTTGGAGCAATGGTGGAGAAAATGTATTCTAAGTGCAGGAGATAAGATTAAGATTGGGTTTTATGAAGATTAAATTTTAAGATAAGATTAAGATTGAGTTTTATGGAGACAGAAAGTAGATTCTGTGGATGCAGAATGCACAACATGAGGGGAAACTATGACCGAAAGCATGGTTATGACATGTTTGCACTATGATTGTTCTAGGAGTGTGGTATGGAGTGGGTCAGTAGTGACCCAGCTTAGTGGTAGAGAGGAACAGAGATAGCAGATGCCTTTTTATTCTCTAGTCTGCTCTGAGTGAATGGAGGCAGAGGCAGGAAAACCTTTAATAGAACAGTAAGAGATTCTACATCAATGCATTACTTAATTTCTGTTAGGATATTTGCCATAATAATGGAGCAAAACAGAGTTTTCACACACTAAGATGTAGATTTGGATAAACTTGCATTCATGTAAGGGTAGTGGGTTTTGGTGCCAAAGGTATTTATGAAGAGAACTAGGTTGAATAAGATCGTGGGTTGGAAAGTAGGTAGTGAATATATTAATAATGTTGGGGGGGGTAGGCTTGGGAAGGGGAGTGATGAGAAATGAGAATGTCTACCAGAATGAGGTAATTTATAGAGTAGTAGACCAGAAACACTAAGGAGGAAAGCAGGCAGGGATAGTTCTATTCTAAAAAGAAAAAAAAAGTTGGCAAGGTTTTACTAGAATAAAATTGTCTTCGCTGGGATTCATTGAAGGCCCTGAAGATGAAATTTAGACCTATTGTTGTTACTGTTTGGAGAAAGCATATGATGCTTGTGATAATTGGAAGAGAAAGCAAAAATAAGGCAATTTTTTCTTCTGAAAGGTAAATCCATTGACACATGAGAGTTGGTTTATTTTCATTTGACATAGAGTACAGGTGCTCTAAAGTATACTAACAGCTAATATTTGGGGAATTCTAGTATAACATCTAAAAGTTATGAGCATAAGGAAAAAGGGATACATAAGAATGTTGTCACAGAAGTTTTGGTTGAAGCAGTGAGAAGTTGATTCTGTATTTCAAAGTGAGGTACAAAAACTTGATGCACAAGTTCCAAAGGAGGTATTCTAACTTTAAAGCAGGACTGAATTTTGACTATTATATAGGAATAAAACATTGAATTACTTTATTAAACTGTATTGTGAGACTTGACCAAAGAACTTTTTATTACCTGGAAGTACCAGAAAACATCAAGGGGCTTGCCTTAATTTTCACCCAGGTACCAGGAATGATCTAATCCATAGAGCGTTCTTTAAAAGATAATAAGACACAGAAATAACTTCCGTTTTTAAAATATTTTTCAAGTTATGATTGTCAAATGTAATGATTACATGAAGTTGACACAGCACTCTGGGGGCGTCTTGTTGCCTCACTTTGTACAGCTGACTCTTGATCCTCTGGTAATGAGTTCAAGCCCCATGTTTAAGTGGGCATAGGGCCTACTTAAAAAAAAAAATATATATATATATATATATATGGCAGTCTGAAGGGTGGAATCTATGAAAGAGGATTGTTAAGTTCCTAGAAGTTTGGTAGACAAAACATGTGATAGGAGTAACATTTGTAAAGTCAACTCTTTCTAAAAAAATATGATTTAAGTAGACAAAAAGGAAAGCAGGGTTTCCCAAGCACCATAATTTTTCTCTAAACTTATTAGTAGGTGAAGCTTAATTTTATAAAGAAAAAGAATTAGTAACATTGGTTATCTTATCTTGTATGACATAGTAGAATTCAGTGTTCAGAATATGCTGAATTGAATTCAAGAATGCCTTAATCAAAATAAAAGCATAAAAATAGCATTGACCAACACTTACCCCAGGCATATAAGGTATAAAATTAAGGCAAAAACATCCTTTTCCTTTATGTCTGATACATAACAAGGACTTCTGCCAAAAACAAGACACGGAGAACTCTTCACCTCTAGGTGAAGAGGTGCCTAGAGGTGCCTGGGTGGTTCGGTGGGTTAAAGCCTCTGACTTTGGTTCAGTTCATGATCTCAGGGTCCTGGGACTGAGCCCCAAGTTGGGCTCTCTCCTCAGTGGGGAGCCTGCTTCCCCGTCTCTCTCTGCTTACTTGTGATCTGTGTCTGTCAAATAAATAAAATCTTTAAAAAAAAATTCACCTAATAGACTAGAAAATGTATTCCAATTATTTATTTTCTTCTTAAAAATGTTCTGCAGTTCTAACTTTTGTAAAATTCAAATGTATTACTTCTTTTTTTTTTAAAGATTATTTATTTATTTATTTGACAGACAGAGATCACCAGTAGGCAGAGAGGCAGGCAGAGAGAGAGGGAGAAGCAGGCTCCCTGCTGAGCAGAGAACCTGATGTTGGGCTCGATCCCAGAATCCTGGGATCATGACCTGAGCTGAAGGCAGAGGCTTTAACCCACTGAGCCACCCAGGCACCCCCAAATGTATTACTTCTAAAATAACATTAAAACATCCTAGGTTTCTTCTCTGGCATGAAGAATCAGATGTTTTCTGGCGAAGTGGGAATACTGACGGACACAATAGCTGTGCGTTACTGATGCAGTGACCAGTCCCAAAGAGGAAGCGACTCTTCTCAGTGTCTGTGCTTTCTATCTGAAGTATCTGGTTTATAGAGGAAGGAAGGGCGGGTAAATTTACCTGGGGATTTACCTGGATCCCCTTTTTCCTGTATACCTTGATGGACTCTGACAGGTAAGACTGTGCTTTAGCCGTAGGGAAAGAAGAAAAGGACCAGCAAAGGGACAGCAAGCTGTGGAAATCAGAAAACTAGGCTAAGTCACAGTGGTATGCCCAAACAGGTTGCCAGCAAGCCACCCGCCAAGAAGCACTGCATGGCAGTAGCAAAATCTTTAGAGGAGAACACCAGCATTGTGCCCGGAACACAGAGACTTTTCAGTTGGAGTCCAAACTAGAGCATCTGTCACTAAGTCACTTATAATTAATCCTACCTTTAAATTAGCAGCTGTCTTAGGACATTTTGCTGCTGGGTGGGTTGCGGACAGATACATTTAGAATGTAATGGATTTGGGCTTGTCCATTTTAGGGTGTCTACAGATTGGGCTCTTCTGAGGGATGTTCATGTTTGTAACAGTGGTAGTGACCCGTTTCTGACATCTCTAGTATTTTCTTGGCAAAGACTAGAAAGACCAGCTATTTTAGTTCAGGATTTAGCCCATCAAATTCTTTGAATTCCTCTTTCATTTTCTCCTACAGCACAACTGTATTCACTTAATTTGAAGGATGTCTGATTTACAATTGCCTAGCCATTCTATGAAATTCCTGAAGTAATGGATACTAATTTTTCCTTGCCCCACATCACCATTTGAGAGATAGCAGAGCATTTCTTAATTCACATGTCTTCAGTTGCAGAATCTCATGGTCATGGAAAGAGCAGGTCACTTTTTTCAAGTCTCTAGAGTGAAGAGATGATGCTAACCCTCCTCATAGCCTTCTGCTTCTGACTGTCTCCCCTCTTCCCTGATACAAATGTTTTATAGTATTGTGTGTTCAGATATAACTTGATTGATTAATATTTTGATATGAATTTCATACTCGGGTATATCCATTTTATTTGCTCTTTAGGACATTTTTGAAGCTTGAGCATAAGTACCAAGTTGTTTATCTGCTAACAATATTTGGCTGTTTGGTAGATTTTCCAGAAGATAATAATCCTAGGAGCTAGCATGTAATAACTTTTCATTATATGCTAGCACTTTGTGAAACACAGGTGTGGCAGGCAGCCTCCAAGTTGACCCCCAATGATCCCACCTCCTGGAATTCATCTCTTGTATAATCTCTTCTTCTGATTGTGGACTGAGTTAAGTGACTATAGCATGATGAATTTTAAGCCACTAAGTTTTGAAGTAATTTGCTGTGCAGTAATTAATAACTAATACAACTTCAGAAACATCATTTCATCTTTAGAACAGTCCAATAAACTAGGTATTGTCATTAGTATTATGAAGAAAGACTGAGATGTTAAATACCTTGCCCAAAGTAATACAGCCCAGGTGAAATAGGAATTTAACCTCAGATCAGCCTGACTCCAAAGTCACTTCTTAGAACTATTAAACTAGTCTGTTTCAGGTGACAGAAATTTTAAACAGTAATGCATAAATAAAACTTGGGCTTTTCTCATTAATCAGAAAGTCGATGCCATCGAAATCCTGTCTGTCTTTTAGAAATTTAGGTGGACATTGTTCTGAACCTTGGTTCTGAACCTTGGTTCTGGTTGTAGCTGTGAGTGGATTACAGCATTCAAATGGGGTTCCATGTCATTCCTTTAGTTCCCATGCCCTCTTTCTCCTCCCAAGTCTGCCCTCCCTATTTCTGGCAGCCAGTTAGGAAACTTGGCCGTTTTCTTTCCCCACTGCTATCCTGCTATCCTCTTGAGAATCAGTCTCACTTTGCTATTGACCATCTGTAGCTCTCAAGAATTCTGGTGAAATGCTGTCTTGTTGAGTTATAAATATAACAAAACTCATCTTGATGATGATGTTAGATGAAAATGTTCCCTAAAGGTATTGCTATAATAGTTTTTCTCCTTTTATATATTTTTAATTTCTCCTTCATTTTGAAAATACACTCTTTGCAGCCTGGGATGGATTGCAGGATTTATATGCAAAGTAAAAATGGGCACTGTATAGGGCTGAGGGTCATTTTCTTATGCATGTGCTTGTGGTCTTTTTGTTTGTTTGCTCCAGGACAGGTTCATAGCTTTGTTTTGGAGGACTATGACCTGCTAAAAGTCAAAGTTAATTCTACCTAAGCTTGGGTATTACTCTTTTTTTTAATTTCATTTCATATTATTTGCAAAAATGGACACATTCTTTCTCATTTTATTCCTGAATAGCTCTAACAACCTTTTAGCTATTTTTTCTGCCAACATGCCCCTTCCTCTCCAAACTAGCCCCTCTGTGACTTCCTGAAGCACATTTCCAAAACCCCACTTACATCAAGGTGTAGCCTGATGACGGCCTACAGCGTATCTTCACAAAATAATCTGAGAACTCTTTGTGGAGTTAAATATCGATTGTTTAAGTAAGCTAGAATAGAATGTTTAGAGTGAGGACTTGGCTCAATTTGATCTTTGTCTATTAAATTATCAAATAAGGTTATGATGACTATACTACTAATCCTGATTTATATTAAATTACATTCAGGTATAAAAAGGAGTAGGAAAAATGTGATTTCTTTCTTTATTTAAGTTTTGTATTTATTTTACTTATTTATTTTTTTAGAGAGAGAAAGAATGGGGGGAGGGACAAGGAGAGAGAAAAATCCCAAGCAGGTTCTGAGCTGCATGGCGTGGAGCCCAATTTGGGGCTCAATCTCATGACCCTGAGATCACTGCCTGAGCTGAAATCAAGAGTTGGATGCTCAACTGACTGTGCCCCTCTGCCACAAAAGTGTGATTCCCAATTGGTAGTAACCTCTGATAAAGTCATTTAAATGTAATATAAATACTTCTAATTAATATATTGTGTTGCTTAAGGTATATTAGTAGTACTAGAAGTAACACAAGTGGGGCACCTAACTGGTTCAGTCAGTGGAGCATGTGACTCTTGATCTCAGGGTTGTGAGTTCTCTTGGATATAAAGATTGCTTAAAAATAAAATGTCGGTGTTAGTTGTGATCTCTCCTCTTTCATTCATGATTTTATTTATTTGGGTCCTTTCTTTTTTCTTTTTGATAAGTCTGGCCAAGGGTTTATCAATTTTATTAATTCTTTCAAAGAACCAGCTCCTAGTTTGGTTGATTTTTTCTATTGTATTTTTGGTTTCTATTTCATTGATTTCTGCTCTGATCTTTATGATTTCTCTTCTCCTGCTGGGCTTAGGGTTTCTTTCTTGTTCTTTCTCCAGCTCCTTTAGGTGTAGGGTTAGGTTGTGTACCTGAGACCTTTCTTGTTTCTTGAGAAAAGCTTGTACCGCTATATATTTTCCTCTCAGGACTGCCTTTGTTGTGTCCCACAGATTCTGAACCGTTGTATTTTCATTATCATTTGTTTCCATGATTTTTTTCAATTCTTCTTTAATTTCCCGGTTGACCCATTCATTCTTTAGAAGGATGCTGTTTAGTCTCCATGTATTTGTGTTCTTTCCAAACTTCCTCTTGTGGTTGAGTTCTAGCTTCAGAGCATTGTGGTCTGAAAATATGCAGGGAATGATCCCAATCTTTTGATACCGGTTGAGTCCTGATTTAGGACCGAGGATGTGATCTATTCTGGAGAATGTTCCATGTGCACTAGAGAAGAATGTGTATTCTGTTGCTTTGGGATGAAATGTTCTGAATATATCTGTGATGTCCATCTCATCCAGTGTATCATTTAAGGCCTTTATTTCCCTGTTGATCTTTTGCTTGGATGATCTGTCCATTTCAGTGAGGGGAGTGTTAAAGTCCCCTACTATTATTGTATTATTGTTGATGTGTTTCTTTGATTTTGTTATTAATTGGTTTATATATGAGCAACTCTACGCCAACAAATTTGACAATCTGGAAGAAATGGATGCATTCCTAGAAACATATAAACTACCAAAATTGAACCAGGAAGAAATAGAAAGCCTGAACAGACCCATAACCAGTAAGGAGATTGAAACAGTCATTAAAAATCTCCAAACAAGCAAAAGCCCAGGGCCAGATGGCTTCCCGGGGGAATTCTACCAAACATTTAAAGAAGAACTAATTCCTATTCTCCTGAAACTGTTCCAAAAAATAGAAATGGAAGGAAAACTCCCAAACTCATTTTATGAGGCCAGCATCACCTTGATCCCAAAACCAGACAAGGATCCCATCAAAAAAGAGAGCTATAGACCAATATCCTTGATGAACACAGATGCAAAAATTCTCACCAAAATACTAGCCAATAGGATTCAACAGTACATTTTTTTTTTTAAGATTTTATTTATTTACTTGACAGAGAGAGATTACAAGTAGGCAGAGAGGCAGGCAGAGAGAGAGAGGAGGAAGCAGGCTCCCCGCCGAGCAGAGAGCCCGATGCGGGACTCGATCCCAGGACCCCGAGATCATGACCCGAGCCGAAGGCAGCGGCCCAACCCACTGAGCCACCCAGGCGCCCTCAACAGTACATTAAAAGGATTATTCACCACGACCAAGTGGGATTTATCCCAGGGCTGCAAGGTTGGTTCAACATCCGCAAATCAGTCAATGTGATACAACACATCAATAAAAGAAAGAACAAGAACCATATGATACTCTCAATAGATGCTGAAAAAGCATTTGACAAAGTACAGCATCCCTTCCTGATCAAAACCCTTCAAAGTGTAGGGATAGAGGGCACATACCTCAATATCATCAAAGCCATCTATGAAAAACCCACTGCAAATATCATTCTCAATGGAGAAAAACTGAAAGCTTTTCCACTAAGGTCAGGAACACGGCAGGGATGTCCATTATCACCACTGCTATTCAACATAGTACTAGAAGTCCTAGCCTCAGCAATCAGACAACAAAAGGAAATTAAAGGTATCCAAATCGGCAAAGAAGAAGTCAAATTATCACTCTTCGCAGATGATATGATACTCTATGTGGAAAACCCAAAAGACTCCACTCCAAAACTGCTAGAACTTATACAGGAATTCAGTAAAGTCTCAGGATATAAGATCAATGCACAGAAATCAGTTGCATTTCTCTACACCAACAACAAGACAGAAGAAAGAGAAATTAAGGAGTCAATCCCATTTACAATTGCACCCAAAACCATAAAATACCTAGGAATAAACCTAACCAAAGAGGCTAAGACTCTATACTCAGAAAACTATAAAGTACTCATGAAAGAAATTGAGGAAGACACAAAGAAATGGAAAAATGTTCCATGCTCCTGGATTGGAAGAATAAATATTGTGAAAATGTCTATGCTACCTAAAGCAATCTACACATTTAATGCAATTCCTATCAAAGTACCATCCATCTTTTTCAAAGAAATGGAACAAATAATTTTAAAATTTATATGGAACCAGAAAAGACCTCGAATAGCCAAAGGGATATTGAAAAACAAAGCCAAAGTTGGTGGCATCACAATTCCGGACTTCAAACTTTATTACAAAGCTGTCATCATCAAGACAGCATGGTACTGGCACAAAAACAGACACATAGACCAATGGAACAGAATAGAGAGCCCAGAAATAGACCCTCAACTCTATGGTCAACTAATCTTCGACAAAGCAGGAAAGAATGTCCAATGGAAAAAAGACAGCCTCTTCAATAAATGGTGTTGGGAAAATTGGACAGCCACGTGCAGAAAAATGAAATTGGACCATTTCCTTACACCACACACAAAAATAGATTCAAAATGGATTAAGGACCTCAATGTGAGAAAGGAATCCATCAAAATCCTTGAGGAGAACACAGGCAGCAACCTCTTCGACCTCAGCCGCAGCAACATCTTCCTAGGAACATCGCCAAAGGCAAGGGAAGCAAGGGCAAAAATGAACTTTTGGGATTTCATCAAAATCAAAAGCTTTTGCACAGCAAAGGAAACAGTTAACAAAACCAAAAGACAACTGACAGAATGGGAGAAGATATTTGCAAACGACATATCAGATAAAGGACTAGTGTCCAAAATCTATAAAGAACTTAACAAACTCAACACCCAAAGAACAAATAATCCAATCAAGAAATGGGCAGAGGACATGAACAGACACTTCTGCAAAGAAGACATCCAGATGGCCAACAGACACATGAAAAAGTGCTCCATATCACTCGGCATCAGGGAAATACAAATCAAAACCACAATGAGATATCACCTCACACCAGTCAGAATGGCTAAAATCAACAAGTCAGGAAATGGCAGATGCTGGCGAGGATGCGGAGAAAGGGGAACCCTCCTACACTGTTGGTGGGAATGCAAGCTGGTGCAACCACTCTGGAAAACAGCATGGAGGTTCCTCAAAATGTTGAAAATAGAACTGCCCTATGACCCAGCAATTGCACTACTGGGAATTTACCCTAAAGATACAAACGTAGTGATCCAAAGGGGCACGTGCACCCGAATGTTTATAGCAGCAATGTCCACAATAGCCAAACTATGGAAAGAACCTAGATGTCCATCAACAGATGAATGGATCAAGAAGAAGTGGTATATATACACAATGGAATACTATGCAGCCATCAAAAGAAACGAAATCTTGACATTTGCGACAACATGGATGGAACTAGAGCGTATCATGCTTAGCGAAATAAGTCAAGCGGAGAAAGACAACTATCATATGATCTCCCTGATATGAGGGAGTGGTGATGCAACATGGGGGCTTAAGTGGGTAGGAGAAGAATCCATGAAACAAGATGGTATAGGGAGGGAGACAAACCATAAGTGACTCTTAATCTCACGAAACAAACTGTGGGTTGCTGGTTGCTGGGGGGAGGGGGGTTGGGAGAAGGGGGGTAGGTTTATGGACATTGGGCAGGGTATGTGCTTTTGGGTAAATTGGAAGGGGAGATGAACCATGAGAGAATATGGACTCTGAAAAACAGTCTGAGGGGTTTGAAGTGGCGGGGGGGTGGGAGGTTGGGGTACCAGGTGGTGGGTATTGTGGAGGGCACGGCTTGCATGGAGCACTGGGTGTGGTGAAAAAATAATGAATACTGTTTTTCTGAAAATAAATAAATTGGAAAAAAAAAATGTCGGGGCACCTGGGTGGCTCAGTGGGTTAAAGTCTCCACCTTCGGCTCAGGTCATGATCCCAGGGTGCTGGGATCAAGTCCCACATCAGGCTGTCTGCTCAGCAGGGAGCCTGCTTCCCCCTCTCTCTTCTGCCTGCCTCTCTGCCTACTTGTGATCTCTGTCTGTCAAATAAATAAACAAAATCTTAAAAAAAAATAAAATGTCAAACAAAAAAGTAACACTTGATGGTGGTCATAGTAGGTATTTGACGGAATACTCAGTGATTTTGACAAGCACCTTACACATATTGTCCCTATGAAATAGGTACTAATACTGTCCTACAATTTATATTCTTATCTTAATTTCACAAATTAGGATTTTGTTTTTTGTGTGGTTTTTTTTTCAGATCCTAAGTAACTATCAGTCCTGTTTTTATGAATCAATGAAAATCTCATCTTTCTTGCTCTTCTCTTATAGGCATGTGCAATACAGTTTAGGGAAATGAAATATCTTCTATCATGAAATATTACACTTCTCTAAATCAAGATTTATTATAGCTGTTTGAAGCCTCCACCTGAGGGAATTTTCTGTCATACAAGTCAAAGAACTTCTATTTGTTCTGCCTAGTTTAGCTTTTCTCTGGACTTTGCTGAATAAAATAAAAAGATGTGACAAAAGGAGACATTAATATCCACAAATCCATCTCTGCAGAAGTGAAAATCGGTAGCTTTTATGATTCCTTTGGCAAGGGGCTCCTTTTAAAGGAGAGTAGCAATTATAAATAATACTAATAGCTGTGGCACTAGTAATAGTAGTCCATTTATCTTAGAACTTTTTTATGTACTTTTATTTTTCCAAGTGAATCAAGATAGAGTAAAGTTCATAGTGTCTCTATTATAGTTGTGATGTAAAGGTGGGTTAGGAAGAGACAAAATGTAAGTAACTTTTGTCTGTTAAAATGTACCATAAAGAATCATCAAGTATTACTTGTTATAATGCTCCTAAAGTTCTCAAATCTCTATTATTTCCAAATTTGTTTGACTTAGAATGTGACCTTGGAGGTAATTTTAGATGACAAAGAGCAGATAGATAAATAGATCCCCAATCTGTACAAATGATTACTATTGAGTATGTGGTCAAATAAAAGCCAGTCCTCCCAAATGCACCCTCCCCAAAACAAGTTCCCATATGCTTCTTATAAAATCATGGGGTTGAAATAATTTAGAAAAAACTCAATAATCTTAGTTAAAAATATGAAGTATATTAAAGGCATAAACAAATTCACCACTCAGTACATTCTTCGTTCTCTCACTTCCTATGTTTGGGTGCATGGTATAAAAGTCATACGGAATAAGAATGGTTTCGGGGGCACCTGGTGGCATAGTCAGTTAAGCATCTGCTTTTGGCTCAGGTCATCCAGGGTCCTGGGACTGAGTCATGCACTGGGCTCCCCACTCAGTGGGGAGGCTGCTTGTCCCTCTGCCCCTTAACCCCACTCATGCTCTCTCTCTGTCTTGCTCTCTCTCAAATAAAACAAATTATTTTTAATAAATGGAGTTTTGGAGATCTGCTGATTGTAGTTTTAAAAAGTGAAGATCAAGGTGAAATGTATCTGTTGTGAGACATTTTATCATGTCAAATCAAAGGATATACTCCAATGAATGAAAACAAAAACACCAAGTTTAGGTGTTTTATATATTCCAAGGATAAATGCCTCTTTGCTTCTGCATGTGTGTACTCATTTGCCCAATTACTTGTGGTTTTTCTCAAAGAATCACTTCATCCTATGTTATTTCAACTGGTAGGTAATTCTAATAAATAATAAGCAAATTTTCAGTGATTTTGACTGTTCACTTCACTCTAATGCACTCAATAAATTTGGTGAAGTTAGAAAACAAAACAAAATAAAACAAAAACCTCACACCCCATAAGCCTGTCCACAGTCTTGAGCGGCTTAAATGTATTGTTAATAGAGTTGTCAACTCAGAATCGATAGAATTTTGTATCCCACTGTTCCAACTTAGCGTCCTCTTACAACATCCGTGTTATCTCTGTTTTTTGTCCATACTTAAGTGCCTCTCCTAAACTTCCAGGCTTGGTACATTAGCTTCAGTTTGGATTCAACTCTTCCGATTCCTCACCTAGAGCCATGGTTTTGTCCGTGCTTGCTATATCATATGTATCACACTCCCCTTTCCTGATCTCATTCATTAAAAATCTTATCCAATCGATATGTTCTCATCATTTGGTGTAAAATTGTTTAATATTACCCAGTAGCATATAGGATAATATCCAGAATCTTTAACCTGACATTCAAGACATTTCACAGCATAAACTAAAGCAAAGATATTCTGATTTCCTTTTCATTTCCTTCACACTCTACTGCAACCAACTTTAGCTTTTTGCTGTCTTGGAAAATGCAATTCTCTTTGCTGCCTCTGTACTTTTACTTCTGAGGTCTCTTTGCTTCCATCCCCCAATGCCTATCCCTATCTAAGGCCTGATATCCTCCTCAGATCATTTTGGTTTACAGTAATCATTCCTGCATTTAAAGTCTGAGAGTCTGTTAATTTCAACTTCACTATTATTCTGTGTTCATCTTTAGGACAGAATCATACATATATTTCTTTATTTCTCTCCTTTGGTCGTATTTTAGGACTTTTTAGATATTTTCTAGAATTTTTTAAGTTTCCAAATGAAGCTACTTAGATGAATTCAGTTTGTGAATTTTATTACCAGAAGACAGGCTGTGATACCTTTTATACCTTTCTCAGATCCTAGCCCTCAACTAATATGGAGGTATATCAGTTACGCTCTGAAATATGTGAATCGTGGCACTCAGAAGTTGTGAAGATTTTTGTTAATGGACATTTCAATAGAGCCCTTGGTTTCATAGGACCACTATTGTTTCTAAATGGCCACCACAGAACACAAAACAGCAGGGTTAGTTTGTTTAGGATGAATGTGTATGTGGGACAGATTAGTGTACAACTAATAGAAGTTCAGAGGCTAGAAAGAACCAGATTTTGGAAAAAGTCTGTCACATAGTCTAAGTTAATGAAGTTATTTTGGTATTTATTTTGAACCTATAAATAGTGGTATCATTTTTTTTCGTGAATCTTTGTTTATAGTTTCAAATGCTCCAGATATTCTGATATCTACTAATAAAAAAAGTCTTTCCAGATGTCCCATAAACTATCAAAATGTCTCAGAAAATTTCAATTTTCTATAACTTAAAAATACATTTCCTAAACAACTTCTTGCACATAGTAAATTATTTGATCACTTGTACATATGTACAGAAAATATAGCCAGTGTTCACACTGGCTCAGAGGGTTCAAATGGGCCAGAAAGTGAGTTGATTGAAATAATAGTTTAAAAATAACTATGTTTTAAAATAGATCTAAGTTCAAGGAGACCTGAATACTTAGACCTAAATGATAGAAGAAATGGAGAATTGCTTTTGGTTCAGAAATAGTATTGAATAAGAATGTCTCATTCCAATAAGTTTAAGTCCCCATTAGTTATAGAATTTGACAGTCTGAAACAGTAAGTGATAATGTAACTTAGGGGAGATACTATAATTTTCTGAAATAGAAATTTAGAGGAGTATGATGTGTAGGCTAAAACAAAGAGTTTCTGTTGATCTGTGGGCTGTAGGTTTATTTTGGAATCTTTCCTCTGAGTGGTTAATGGGGTGAGGATGGGAGGGAGGGAGTGTCACCCACAGTACAATGGGAGATAGTTCTTGGAAGCCAAACTGATCTGTGTTCCATACCTTGCTTTTCCACATAATAGATATATATACTTGGAAAACTACCTAACTTCTTAGTATATACCCTCATTTATAAAGTGAGGATGCTAATATCTTCTTCATAGCATGGTAATGAAATAATATATACAAATTACATAGCACTGTGCCAGGCACCTGGGCAGTTTTATTACATTGGCTCCTTTATCTTCCCTTGGTAATAAAAATGATCTAGTTATAAAATTGCATTATGGAAAATAAGGATTTTATTATTTTTAAGTACTAAGTATTTGGATAATTGTTAATAGAATAATGATATAATATAGAAAGGTATGACCATTTGCTTCTCCATGTGCTCATCCACTAGAAATATAATGTGAGCTGTAAATGTAATTTTAAATTTTTTAGTAGATGTATTTAAAAAAGTAAAAATAAATGTGGAGATTTTATTTAATATTTGCAAAATACCATTTTATTTATTTGATTTTTAAATTATTTTTTTTTAATTTATATGACAGACAGATCACAGGTAGGCAGAGAGGCAGGCAGAGAGAGAGAGGAAGTAAAGCAGGCTCCCTGTTGAGCAGAGAGCCCAATGTGGGGCTCGATCCCAGGACCCTGGGATCATGACCTGAGCCGAAAGCAGAGGCTTTAACCCACTGAGCCACCCAGGCACCCCTTATTTGATTTTTTAAGATTTTATTTATTTATGAGAGAGAGTGAGGGAAGAGGCATAGGGAGAAGGAGACTCCCTGCTGAGCAGAGAGCCCGACGTGGGGCTCGATCTTAGGACCCTGAGATCATGACCTAAGCCAAAGGCAGACATTTCACTAACTGAGCCACCCAGGAGCCCCCAAAATACCATTGTAACATGTAATTAATATGAACAATTTTTAAGGAGATATTCTGCTTTGTTTGTTTGTTTGTTTGGGTTTTTTTTTGTAGTAAGTCCTTGAAACCCAGTAAAGCCACATGCAAGTGCTCAATAGCCACTAGTGACTAGTTCTGCTCTACTAAACTATGCAGACCTAGGTACTTTTTGTGGAAGAAAAAGGGAAGTGGGCATAACTCTGCAAAACTTAGGACTTAACCCCAAAACAGAGTTTTAAACTGATCGGAGATGGTTCATGTGAACAGTGACTCAGATAGTGTTATCTGGACAGGGTTATCGATCCATCAGGGTTCTTACTTTTAAGTGATAGAACCAGCTCTGGCTAATTTAATTAGAAAATCAGATTTGTTAAGGTTATTAGGTGGGTAACAATCTCTGTGACTGCTAGAAAACTAGACTTGGAGAGTACATAATTAGATAGTCAGAGACAAGTCCAAATCATTCTGCAGAACTGGTCCATCAAAACAGCACTGCTGAGAATGAGTGTTTGCACTAGAATTGCCTCCTTGATCAATCCTGGGCACTAGAGATAATACTAGAACCACTTTCACTGCTGCCGCCTCCGGAAAATGGATTCAACTACTGTGTTTACAGCCAATGTTGGCAGAATGGATTCTGCACACAACCTGCTTCTTTGCATCCCAGCTTCTAAGCCAGTGTCTAATGTGTGTGTGTTTTATTGGCAGAATCTCGGTCATGTGACCTAGGTACCAGGAACGCTGGGGGAAAAAGCTTTCTGTTCTCAGAATGGGCGATAGTCAGAGCCTCTCATCAAGATTCATGGAGGCGGGCATTCCCTCACAAATAGATTGGGGTGGAGTGGGGCTGCTGTAGTCCAAAAGAAGGGCAGGGTCTGCCCAATAAGCTTGGGTTTTTTGACTATCCAGTAGCCTAGGATGGAGGGCTTCTGAAATTAAAAAATTTTAGAAAAGTTAAATGGAAAAAATATATGAATTCTTTTCTTCCCAATATGAATGCAGTACCCATGGAATTTGTGACTTTGTTTTATGCCGAAAATATAACATGAAGGGATTTATAAAATCTATAAAAGTATACTTATATGTCCTTCACTTTTTCCAGAAAAGATGACATTCTAAGTATCTAGAAACCAGAGAATGTTCCCAGAGCAAATACGTTGGAGTGAATGTTCCCATTCTGATATTGAAAATAATATGGAAACTTAAGACATTTAGGATGTTTAGGAATCTGAGTAGACTAATAAGCAGCACCCTTATTCTCTGCCTGAGTGCAGAACTATTGGAGATAGTTACTTACATCAGCCAATAGCACTACTTTTACTGCTAGTTTGAAGAATGTGGCTTAAAGGAGGGGAACAAATGAGGATGGTAGTGCTTCCCAGGTGGAGACCTACCCAATAACACTGCTACCCACTCACTGATTTGGATGCCCAGAGAAGAAAAAGACACTCACCCTCAATGTTTAAGAGATATAATATGAGACTCCATTTGCTTTGGAAACCAGATCTGCTGACTTCTCCCCACTAGACAGTGGGTGAGCAGTGAGAAAGTGGTAGTGCAAAGGTCTAGAAGACTTACTGTACTTGGAATCTCTCCCCAGGGAATTGTGAAGAGTGAGGGACAGATAGTTTTCATAACATTTCCAACTTTTTGCTCTTCTAAACTACTTGGCTTAGCAGTTAGCTTGTGACTGCCCAGGGTTGTGACTGTGGGCCCCAGAGATCACTTCTTATCCAGATAGTACTCTGACCTTTATGAAGCCATTTTCTTAATTCCAAGCCATGCAACTTCCTGAAACTTCTGGTGAATAGTGTAGACTTTGGTCCAGAAGGCACTAAAAATGAATGAGAATGATACGTTATTTAAGTCAATTCCAGGACCCTGCTCTACCCACCTTATTCTGTTTCTCCTCCCTCATTATATCTAGACATATGGTCTACTAGAACTCACCAGATACATAATGAGATTATACAACAACAAAAAGATATTCCAATAACACAATGCCACTGAGACAGGGGAGCCCTAAATTTGAATATCTGTGCTACACTGTTATCAAATTGCCTGGGAAAAACTAAAGTTCAAAGATTAAAAACACAAAGAAATTAAATTCCAGAATTCTTAAGTTAAATTCCAAAACAATTAAAGTCCTGAATCAAATTCTCTTGTTCTTGTGAATTATACATCAATGAATTAGAGTTCAATTTTTTTTCTTCTACCAGTTCTTGTATAATAGGAGTCTTTTAAAAACATGACCATGAGGCCCAGGTGGTGGCAGTTTCTTTACATCTGCCCCAGGTCCAGAAACAATGGCCTATACTACAGTCCCCAGCATAAAGTCATGAATTTAGGAGAAAGTATGGTCAGTGACATGATAAACATTGAGTGGGCTCAAACAATTCTCAGTTTTTCCTTATAGGTGAATCTTTTAGATAACATGTTGTTACATTTTGTAGAGGAGCAGGGAGTTCCCTCCTCCTAGTTAGAATGAGGAATCAGTCTCTCATTTCAAAACTGGGGAATCCCACCATTCTAGGGCAACGTCTGCAGACTTACACTCCAGAAATTGCCTGGCCTACTCAGGGATGCTTAGGTTATTCACAGTACAATTGGTACACCAGACAGCAGTTGACAATCAAAATTCTAGCCTGAGCTTCTTTAGGTAATGGTTATATTACAGGTAATTAAACACACAAAAATTGGCACAAACACAGCAAAATTTCCCAAGCCTCCAGAGTATTTTAGGGTATTTTAGAAGATACTCTCCTGAAATCCTGGGTGTTTTTTGTTTTTTGTTTTTGTTTTTACTCATCCCAGTATCTATAATCAAATTAAAGGGATTGTCCACTCTTCTTCCAGTGCAATGATCTCATCCCTTTGGATCAAAATCCCACATGGTATTGAAGAGCTTCCTGTCATACCTCTGTGCAGGTTTATATGCCCCTAACCACTAGGAAACTCCATGGAGTGCTGTGATGTGCAACACATTCTAGATCAGTTGGGTGATTCTTGTATATTATGTGACTGTACATTCTTGTGCCTTTATTCCATAATCTGGTAAATTTTCATGGTCACAGTTCACTGTGTGATCAGACAGCTATTTTTTTAAAAATATCCTTTATAATATTCATAGTGGTGGAAACCAAACTCTGGAGTATTTCAAACATTATTTCAATGATAACCAAACTAATGATTGTTATAGGAATCACTCCCTACTGATTTAGGATCCTTCCCTTTTTAAGACAGAAAGAATGTCAGCTGTAATTTTTCCTCTTATATTTGATATAAGAGCAACTGATGAAATCCCACTCACACATACTATCAAAAAGTGTACCTATCTTGAAAGGAGACCAAGTGGAAGGCCCTGAAGACGAATCTCCTCTCCAAACAGGTGTCAACCAATCTGGGGCACATTTACAAATGGCATCCTGCTGTCAGTCCATCATGGCTGGTTATTTTTTTTTTTTAATCTTCATGGGAAAAGATTCTATCCATTGAGATAATTGTAGCTTTTTAACACATTTCACTATAATTAGTGAATCTGCATGTCAGTGTTTTCTAGCATATTCCCTGATTGAATTGGAGACCGTTTTAGTTCTCCCCATGACCCGTCAAAGATAAAGAATTTGTTTACTGTAAATTGCACACCACTCTCTCCTATATGCCATCTGCCACACTTAATTGCACAGTGCTACCGTTTCCTAATAATAGCTCTTTGAACTTAAGAAAAATAGTCAAAAAAAAAGACCTACTTTCTAGGGGAATATTTGCTTCTCTCTCTCATCCTTTTACTTCTTGATGGGATTTTCATTTTAGTGTATTAAGATGACATTGTACCTCTATCAGTAATGCAAAGCCAAGCAAGGTTCAGAGACTCCCCTAAGTGTCTGTTACTTAACATAATTTTGAGAGGTGCACTTCAAAGAAAGAGTAGAAAGCTCCATACTTCAGAAAGGAATTTAGATATTTAGCATGGCTCTTATTGTCAGGACTCAGGTCAGATCTGTGAGCTGTCTCACCTCCTTCTCTACTGTTTTCTCCTTTTAAAAATCTATGAGCTGTCTCACCTCCTTCTTAATTGTTTTCTCCTTTTTTTCCTTTCTCTTTTATGGTAGTCTGGGTAATGAAGTTTGTATGTCATGCTCTTCACTTATTCTTCACATTTTTCCTTATTCTAAATGGCTCTCCATAACTGCCATATGGGGAAGGGTAATAAGCAAAGTTACTTTAATGCATTATGAGTCAATAGACCTTGAATGTTAACAAGGCCTTCCTTTAAAGAAAGGATTTGCTGAAATTTATCTACCATTGGCAACATTGGATAGATAGGAGAAGGCTTTATTTGGTACGTAGAGCCCCTTGTGCTATAATAGCAGCCCTCAAATGAGGTCTCTTTTCCTGTGGAATTAGAGCAATTACATTTTTGATTTATAAAAATAAAACATCAACAACAACAAAACCACTAATTCGCCACCTCTTTACAAAGTACATTTTACAAAGTCCATTGCTCTCGGAGAGTTTTGTTTTTTCACTTGAATAATCTTAGAGGACACTGCATGATGGAGGAAAGCCAGCTGGCTGGACTTGAAGGACAGGTTGAATCCCTTTTTCAACATTTAATATTTATGTTCTCAAATATATCCCCAAACATTTGAGGATATTGATGTTACAACTTTATTTTGTTATCTCTGAGTCATTACACTGCCAGAACACTCATTTAACTAACTGTGATGAAAGAGCATCAGAGATAGTCTGCCCTGCAGAGGACAAGCTGTAAACTTTACCTCTGAAATTTGTCTGTTATACTTTGATATTTTTGTTACTAAATGTCCCCTGTGCTTCACACACAAGGGGCTTGTGGATAAAATGAAATTACATCTGTATTTATGGCCAAATTTCAATGGCTTTAAAATTTCACCCCATTTACTAGCAAGGTTCCCTTTTCCAAGTGTTTCTAAGACTCTCCAGGGATGACCACACTTGCCCATGAATCAGTTGTTTCAGAAGAAATAGAAATTCAGACCTTTTGTCTGGACCCCACTGTGGCTGATACCCAGATAACTTGATCCGTCAGTGTGTCCAATCAGTCAGGTGCCTCCAGTTTCATTGGGTCAATGAGAAAAGCCACAAGGACCCAGAAGATCCACAGAGATATGGCTTAGGTAAAATTTCCATTCCTCCTTGTTCTTATGCCTCACTTACTGATGGCGTTGCTGTCACCACTGAACCTCCCACTTCTTTGGATGCCTTGTCCAGCTGTGAGGTTTCCTCGTATGGAGGAAAGGGAAGTTTCTTTCCTTACTATCACAGTCAGAAAAGAGACCTACAACAGACCCACAATAAGTAATTATTATTAGGTACAATGTTTTACCTCTTTGAATGCACATCAATAGAGTCATTTCTCCAAACTAACCCACAGTGCAAAAGTGACTGAATAACGATGAGTTCCAAAGTTAACCAAACATGGAATCCAGAAGCAGCATTCCTATGTGGAACACAAAAACACACTCCTTTCTTTTGGTTCATTTTCAGTCAGAAGCTCTCATTGTCCTCTGTTGCAAAAAGACGTGATTTTATATTTTGAACTTTATTGTTGATGGTGATGTGGGAAATGGGGAGAAGAATCATGGTCCAAGTTCTTTATCGTCCATGAGATTTGTATTCTTGTGTATAAATCTGTGGTATGAGATAAATATATGTTAAAGGAGGGATTCCCCCCCCACACACTTCCTCTCAAATCAAGAGAGAAAGAATGGAGGAAGAATGACA
The DNA here is from genome assembly GCF_020171115.1 of Neogale vison. Taxonomy (NCBI): domain Eukaryota; kingdom Metazoa; phylum Chordata; class Mammalia; order Carnivora; family Mustelidae; genus Neogale; species Neogale vison. The sequence continues at coordinate 168,296,237 of NC_058094.1, forward strand.
TCTCATTTGTATAACTGATACATCTAAGCACAGATTTTACTTAAGCAAAACTCTTTGTAAATTTTTATATCATCTGTGATAAAACGTTTTGGAACTTAGAATGAAAGCATTTATTTTACTGAAGTAGGGAAAAAAACTTATATTATGAGGATAAAACGAGAGTGTGAGAGTTGGTATTAAAGTAGTAGTAATTGTCATGTAAAAATATATGACCAGCAGTCTAGTATTTTTCTACCTTGGAACAATAGTATTAATTTAGCTTAATGAAAAGCATGAATTTAAGTAATGAAAAGATTTGTAAATTATGTGGCAGGTTTTCCCTGACCCCTTTTCATCTTAACTATTCATGTTCTCATTAGATTTTTACTCAGTTAACATCTATTTTGATTTTAAGCAGGTGAGCTCTTAGAGTTACCAGGATAGATTAGATACAATTCGTACTCTTAAGGAGTTCATGGTCAGAAGAAACTGAATGGGTTACAAACATATTTTACACATTATCAGGAACTCAGAGAGGGCCTGAGCTTTTACTATAGTTAAATGCTTAACAAGTGAGCCCACTACAGTTTCATAGATGCTGGTATAAGATACGAGATTCCTGGTCAGAGAAAAGGACTTTATTTCTCATGGTACAATAAGGAACATGAACTTTATGTTCTCATGAATTCTTTCCCCACCCTCACCAAGTTCCATGGGGTGATGTAAAATGGCCAGGTAGATGTGTACACAGTAGGTTTGTATGACAGTTGAGGAACCCTAAGCTTAGGAAGCTCTCCATTGGATAAAGGAGGCTGCTAGCAAATTTGCCTAAACTTGACCTTGGTGGGAGACATTACCCTTAAGAAAAATCCCACCTTCTTCCCCCTCAAAGAGAAACACTCTCTTTGTCTTTGAAGGCGGTTTGCCCTAAACACATCCTTGAAAAGAGAGTTAGAAACAAAATCTGTCAGTGTCTTTGCCTCAAATGAGCAGGAATACAAGACCCCCATGGAGAATCACCTATCAACATTTACATAACAACAATAAAAACAAATGTGTGGTGTATTCTGAAAAAGGGTTATGAGTATGCTACATAGGAGGTGACGACCTAGCTGAGTCTACAAAGGGAAGATACATTTTAACTAGATATGAAGGGCAGAAAAATCAAGACAAAGGAACTTCATCAGCATGGAAAACACCAACTACTGCTCCAAGACTGCCCTCTAGTGTATGGAAAGCACTGTGACATTTGGCTTTGATGACAACTTTTCTGCAGTCTCGGGTTTGGGAGGGTGGGGAGGAGGCATTTACTTTGGAGGTAAAAACCACTTGGGGACCTATTTCTCTACAGTACTTAAAGTTTCTCTCTTTAAAAAATTTCTTGTTGCCTTTATGTGATAAGTTTAAGGGAATTATTTCCCTAGGAGTTGGAGAATAGAAGAATAGCTCTTGCTTATTGGTTTTGATAGTTCACACCTCACTGCATGTAAATCATATGTGCATAACATGAGGGTCTGGCCAACTAAATGAATTCATGGAGGCAGAATATCAGAACTATGAGTTCTAAGAATTACCTAGTTGACCCCTTCTTTTTTTTCCTTTCCTATTTCTTTTCTTCCTTAAAAACTTTAATTGCTTACTGTATTGGTGTTCTGTGTTGTACTATGTTGGTGATACAAAAATGAAAGACAATGATTTCTTTCCTTAAGTTGCTGACAGAATCTTAGGAATGAAGAGATGTGGTCAATTACAATAAACTAAGATAAATTCTAAGACAAAAGGAATAGTAACTACTTTGGTTATGGAACCTGATTCAGATAAGGGTTTCACAAATGAATATTCAGAAAAGATAATTCTTAAATTGAATCTGGAAGGACAGCCAGGAAGCATCTAGGGAAAGAATGAGTAGGAAGGAGGTTAATCTCTCTATCAAGGGCTTTTTATGTCATGCTAAGGAGTCTGGATTTTATCCCACTTGGATTCAGGTAACTTTTGGAGAATATTTATCAAGGAAGTGATATGATCAGATTTACATTTTAGAATGATTGCTTTGGCAGCAATGTGGAGAATAGATTAAAAGAAGGAACACCGGGGACAGGGAAATCAATTAAGACACTGTTAGAGTGACCTAGGCAAGAGACCTATGAGTCTCTGATGCATGTCATTAACATACAGATTAAAGGAGTGTCTGTATACTAGTAGTGAAATCAATATAATTGGTAAAAAATGGGAAAAATGAAAAAGAGCAAGGATTCAAAGATGACTGACGTTTGTTGTACCTGGATCGATGGACTATTTTCAAACAAGATCTAAAGAAAGAAAATTTGGCAACCGACTGAGAATGAATTCAGTTTTTGCTGTGACTTAATCATCTCTGGATCATCCACAGAGACATGATGTCTGGACTTGGATATATCAATATGGAAACTCACTTTCATTCTGCCCTTTCACTGCTTGATCCGTATTTATTCCAATTTTTCATTTCCTTCTGTAGCGCCTTTTGAAGTCATAATGCTTGAGCAATGGACAGGCTTTTGCAAACATTTTGGGTTCTCTACTTCACTGAGCATCTTTCTTCCATCTGAATGCTCATAAACCTAGGTCTTTCTTGTAAATCTTTTCTTCGTATTAAATGTTACTTGAAAATATTGTAAGTGTCCCACGTGTTTATTTGAAAGTTATTTAATTCAGTGGTCCTGTGTCATGAAAATGTTCTTCAATAGATCTATACCCCCACCCCCATCCCCCCATCTCCCACCCCCACCTCGGCCCCACCCCCTCTATTGGAAGTGTTTTGATTCTTCAGCAAATGTGCATAGCATTCTCAGAACTCTATTCAGTTTGCCCAGTGCTTTCTGAATCTGTTATACCTGGGAATTGTAGATTCATATGATGACAAAAGAAAACTTTAAATTCTTTGTTACTGTTTGCAGAATTTGGTTTCTATCTTAAATTTATTTAGCATGAATTATTTAAGAACAGGATATATCAATAAAGGCATTTTACACATTGAAAAAAAAACAATGATTATGGTTTTCATTTTATATTCACCATTTGCTCCCTGCTGTACAATTCAGCCTCTTATTTATTGTAATCTTGAGATTATTGGCAACTTAAGAATTACTTCTTCCTTTGTATTATGCTGACTAGTGACTGTAGATTTATTAACAAATATATTGTCATTTTTTAAAAAACAGAATGACTCTAAACAGAATTACAGATATAAACAGATATAACAGATATAAAGAATTTATTTCTTTCTACCAGAGAAATGAAACTTGACAAGAAAAGGATGGGCCTGAGAGATAGATCAAATATTTTTGAGTCTGTACCTTTGCCTGGGCAAGCATGCTCATTTTCTTATTTTCCCCATATATGCAGTTGCTTTAGAATGACCTAATAATCGATTGCTGGCTCCCAAAGGTAAAGATAAAAATGAAGTGGGGGCAGAAGGAAGAGGGCTAGCCCGGAGAATCCTGGAAAAGTCACTTCAGCTCAAGAAGCAGGGGCTTGCGATAATAGGGAGAGGTGCAACCAGAGTGGCGCACCTGCTTCCTGAACTGCCGTGGCCGGAAGCAGCATTCAGCAAGCAAAGCACAGATCCTTTTGTTTACCCTGTTTCCTGCCAACCGTGGTGCAGGTTGCTTGGAACTTGCAGGGGCTGCCTGTTATGGAGGTGGGAGACGGGTAGTGCGACTGTGCTAAGAGCTGAAGCTGACTGCAGTTAACTGCAATTTACTGTCCAAGCTTTCTCCTGTAGGTATAAGCCTTAGATAGACTCCAGAGTTCCAAAAGAGTTATTCCAGAAAGATTCTGCCAGTGTAATTGTTGTCTAGGTGGGGAGACAGATTCCTGGTGCTTCCAGTTCCCTCCTTCCTTCCCTCCTTCCTTCCTTCTTTCCTTCCTGTCTCCCTCCTTCTCTGGTTTTCTTTCTTTCTCGCTGTCTTTCTCCCTCTCTCCCCCTTTCCCCTTGCTCCCTCCTCGCCCGCCCCCAGAGCCCATTTATCAGCACACCACTGGAAAGGCAGTTGATTTGCACTCCTTGGGATGAAATGGGCCAGCTGCTCCGTTGGCAGTTCTTGGATCAGTCTTCTACACCGTGCTGCTTGGCTGCTTCAATGTACTGACCCAGGTAATTATTTTATGTTGTTTGCATCCTATAGTCCCAAGTTATTTTAAAAATATGGATCACATTCTTCCCTTGCACAGGGTGTTCAGACATGTTCCTTATCTGCCTGAGCATAGAATCACTTTTTCCCACCATTCTTGGTCTCTCCAGTGCTGTCCTGTATCACCAACTTCTTATTGACTGGACCATTTCAAGTACACATAGATTTCATAAATTCCAAGTAGGCATTTGAGGAGGCAGAAATGCTGCAAGCTCTTGTCTCCATTAAAAAGCAATGAAGGACGGGGTGCCTGGGTGGCTCAGTGGGTTAAAGCCTCTGCCTTCAACTCAGGTCATGATCTCAGGATCCTGGGATCGAGCCCCACATTGGGCTCTCTGCTTAGCAGGGGCCCTGCTTCCTCCTCTCTCTCTCCCTGCCTGCCTCTCTGCCTACTTGTGATCTCTCTCTCTCAAATAAATAAATAAAATCTTAAAAAAAAAAACAAACAAAGAAGGACACCTGGGTGGCTCGGTGGGTTAAGCCTCTGCCTTCAGCTCAGCACATGATCTCAGGGTCCTGGGATTGAGTCCCCCATCAGGCTCTCTGCTCAGTGGAGAACTTCCTTCCCTCTCTCTCTCTGCCTGCCTCTCTGCCTACTTGCGATTTCTCTCTCTGTGTGTCAAATAAATAAATAAAATCTTAAAAAAAAAAAGACAATGAAAACAAGCTTTATGTTACAATCCCTGACTAGCTATTATCTGATCTCCATTGCTTGCCCCCATTGTCCACCTCCTGTTTGCTCTTAATCCTACTCCACTTCAGTGAAACTGTCTTTCAAGGTCCCCAGTGACTACCGTGTTCTAAAATTCAGTGAAGTACTAATTGTTGGATTGTTCCAGAGCTTGTTCTTAATATATCTTCCTCTACCTATTTCATTCTTTCCACAATTGAGTTAATCTAGACCTATTTTTTTAAAGGGTTTTTAAAATTTATTTTAGAGAGAGAGTGCACACATGTGAGTGGGGGGTAGGGGGAGGATCGGGAGGGGGATGAAGAAAGATGGACAAGCAGACTCTGCTGAGTAAGGATCCTGTTAAGTATGGGGCTCAATGTCACAACCCTGAGACCACCAACTGAGCTGAAACCAGGAGCCAGCCGCTTAACTGACTAAGGTACTCAGGCACCCTAATCTAGACCTATTTTTAACATACAATTTGTCTACTGATGATTCTCAGATTTATGTAGTTAACCCTGACCTCATCTTTCCTTCTTTGAGAATCTCACATAAACAAATATTTAATTGACATCTTTATTTGCAGGCCTAATAACTTTTTTCGACTCCAAGCGTTCAAATCTGAACTCTTGGTTTCCCTCTCAGACATCTTCCTCTCCATCTCAGATCAGTCATCCTCCTAGTGACTCAAATAAAAATTAGGGGATTATTTTTTATTTCCCTTTCTTTCATCTCCCATAAGCACATCACAAGGAATTTTTCTGTAATGCATCTCAAACCCATCTACTTCTATTTTTCCTCACTGACAGAAGCATCCTAATTGGCCTCTCTGTAATACCTTCTTTACAAGCCACTCTTTAAGGAATATAATAGAGTGTGCCACTTACAGCGATCTTAGAACAAAGTGATGCCTCTTCCATATGACCTAGACATCTGTCCCTGCCACTTACTTCTCAAACTCCATTGCATATTGCTTCCTTCTTCTTCTCTGATTGTGTTCTTTGGTGACTAGTTTTCTTTCTGCCTGGAACTTTCTCTTTCTAGTTCTGTTTACATCTGTCCCTTTTGTATCCTTCAGGTCTCAGTTCAAAGTGATCCCTTCAGAGAATTTTCCATTGACCACACTGTCACCCCTTTTTAAATGCTTTGTGGTACTTCTTGCTGAGACTGTATTGCTTGATTATGTTTTTACTTGCCTTTTAAGAAATCTGTGTCCTCAGACTAGAATAAAATTTCTTTGAGGTCAGGGTCTTTGTCTTATTCATTGCTCTATCCCCAGCTCTACAATGATACACAGCTTTGGTCTTCAAACTATAGTATAAATACTCCCAGTGGAACATAAAAATTGACAGTTTTAAAAGAAATCCACTTCTAGTCCAATTTCCTTATGTATTCTTTTCTAAAACTGATCTTGAGAATCCCATCATTCAGATTTTTTTTTTTGCCAACCACCTTTTAACAATTGTCTCTGAAATCCTTAAAAAAAAGTAGTACCTATTTCATGCCTATCTTAATATAATGTATTGATGCACCAAAAAAAATGGTGACAGATGTGACCAAATTTAGAAAGTGAAGCATTCATCAGATACCCAGATAGTCTCATGATTCAGGTGGTTTCCAATTAATTGTTTTCTTTTTTTTTGTTGTTCTTTTAAAGATTTTATTTATTTATTTGACAGAAAGATCACAAGTAGGCAGAGAGGCAGGCAGAGAGAGAGAGAGGAGGAAGCAGGCTCCCTGCTGAGCAGAGAGCCCGATGTGGGACTCGATCCCAGGACCCTGAGATCATGACCTGAGCCGAAGGCAGCGGCTTAACCCACTGAGCCACCCAGGCGCCCCCAATTAATTGTTTTCAACCAAAGGGAAGACTAATTGCAATTTTAAAAAATTATATATTTGTATGTGACTTTCTTCTTGTTTGACACATAACTCAGAAACAGTTTGACACATAACTCAGAACATTCTCTTCTTCTTGTTGGGCTTGGAATAATACATTAGTCTTACACTATTTAACAAAACTAAATAATACTAAAATATCACTAAATATTAAAAAGAAATAAAAATTGATGGACTTAAAAGTGGATCATGTTTGTGAGCATTATGTATCTAGCTGCCTTACTTGGCTAATAACTTTGTGCAATGCCATTTGCTGAATGTCTGTCTACAGTAGCCCAGACATCTAGGTGGGATGGTAAGTGGGACTGAACTTCTGGAGTCTGAAAGTGCCGAAACATAAACAAAGTAGGAGAAAGAAAGGAAGTTCAGTTATTCTAGAAAGTAAGAGAGAAGAGAAAGGATGTTTTTCTATTGAAAGAATAATTTCCACAAACTCTGTATACAGAAATGTATCACTTTCTTTATTGTCTTAAAAACTTAGTATCTTCTTGAGCCCACTCTTCCCCTGAAAAGAGGAAATTTAGTCTATCATTCTCAGGTGTACTGAATAAGGTTCAGTAATGTTTTCTATCATTTTTTTGTATTTTGTATTTTGGGTTTCCATGTCCTGTCTCCAGGGGTATGTTTATGCTTTAAGGAGCTTGGATTTCACCATAATGTCTTGTAGTTGGACTTTGTAGTGAGGTATCTGGTTTATACTGTCCTGTGTTCATTATGGCTTCTATTTGGGTTTTGGAAGTTGGCATCTGTCCACCACCATCTGCTGCTGATATCTGCATTCCTAGCATGGTTTCTGACCCTTTTTTGTCCATAGTACCTCTGCAGACTGTGTCCCTTTGGCAAAACCATGAGACCTCTTATATTTTTCTACATTCCTTGAGTCATTGCTGTGCTCATCTTGGGTACTCAGGGAATATGAGATGCTTTCCTGTATCCCGTGGCTATGGGCCACTTGGGAAGCTGCCTCAGTCATTTTCCTCTGGGACCTTACCTGTTGCCATCATATTTTTTCTGGCTGTGGTACCATGTTCATACCAGAAAGAACTGAGGATGCTTGTGGTCTGCTTTCAAATCCCACTAAATATAAATGAAATTTCTTTGTGCTCCCTGCTCCCAACACACTGGGCTGAGTGTGTGCATGTGTGCATGTGCGTGTGCGTGTGCACGCGTGTGTGTGTGTGAAGTCCCTGTTCTGAAATTCACACTGGAAGTTTATCCCATTGCTCTTTTTTCCATTAGTTTTTTTTTTTCCTTTAGAAAATCTCCTAGCTTTATTTCCTATTGGTGGAAAAGTCAGACTTTCCATTAACTTGCATCCTTCCCTATATTCTATTATTTATAATTCAAACTTATTTTGGGGAGATAAAATGAGAAGAAAATGACAAAACACCTTTATACGTGTTTCTAGTGACTGTTGTACTTGGAGATCCTGGCTTTCAAATATTTGTATTTGCTGTAGATTTTTAAACCAAAGAATTTGACTCTTTTTTTCTATTCTGTATAATTTCCATAAGAGTGAGTCCATAGAATTCTGCATCCTGGTTGATGGGAAAAGCTAAGGGGTACAAAGAAATGAGGGGAAAGACCCCATTAATTTATCAGAGTGAAAGCAATAGATGATTGACCAATCTGTGGGAGGCAAGGAGAAGTTCCAAACCAAGTTGGTAATTTAATTACAAGAAATTTATTATGTTTTCATTTTTCAAATTTTTATGTAAATTCTAGTTAGTTAACATACAGTACATTATTGGTATCAGGAGTAGGATTCAGTGATTCATCACTTCCATACAATATCCTGTGCTCATCATAACAAGTGTCCTCCTTAATCCCATCACCATCTATTGTATTCCCCCATCCACTTCCCTCCATCAACCCTCAGTTTGTTCTCTTATCTTCAAGAGTATCGTATGGTTTGTTTCCCTCTCTCTTTTTTCTTTTTTTCCTCCCACCCATGTGTTCCCCTGTTTCTTAAATTTTACATATGAGTGAAATCATATGGTATTTGTCTTTCTCTGACTGACTAATTTCACCTAACATAATACACTGTAGCTCCATCTGCATCTTTGCAAATGACAAGATTTCATTCTTCTTTATGGCTGAGTAATATTCCACTTTATGTATGAAATGGAATATTCTTCATTATCCATTCATCAGTTGACGAACATTTGGACTCTTTCCATAGTTTAACTGTTATTGATAATGCTAAATGCTGCTATGAACATTGGGGTGCATATACCCCTTCAAATCTATATTTTTGTATCCTTTGTGTAAATACCTAGTAGTACAATTGCTGGATCACTGAGTTATATTTTCATATTTGATCATAGAGATCAAATAGTTCTATTTTCAACTTTCTGAGGAATCTCCATACTGTTCTCCAGAGTAGCTGTACCAGTTTGCATTCCCACCAACAATACAAGAGGGTTCCCCTTTCTCCATATCCTTGCCAACATCTGTTGTTTTCTCTGGTTAATTTTAGCCATTCTGACTGTGTGAGGTGGTATCTCACAGTGGTTTTGATTTTTATTTCCCTGATGATAAGTGATAGCATCTTTTCATGTGTCTGTTAGCCATCTGGTTGTCTTCTTTGGAAAAGTGTCTATTCATGTCTTCTGCCCATTTGTTAACTGGATTATTTGTTTTTTGGGTGTTGAGTTTGATAAGTTTTTTGGTTTTTTTTACAGATTTTGGATACTAACCACTTTATCATTTATATCATTTGCAAATATCTTCTCCCATTCCATAGGCTGCCTTTAAGTTTAGTTACAAGAAATTTAGATGTTGGAGAAAATCCAAAATGAGAAGAGTGGTCTAAGTTTTCAAAAGGGGGCTGACAGGTCTGGCACGCATTTCAAAAGAGTGATGTGTAGAATGAAATCTGGATAGGGCAGGGAGCCCTAGAATAGCACCATTGGGATGACTTCACCATAGGTGCTTATTATGCTCCAACCTGATTTGAGCCCCTCCTGGGGCAGCTGGGAAGGCACTAGAGGAAGTATGATGCTTTTCAGAATAGGACCTCTAGGTGCTTATGGATGAGAATTGCAGTTCAGGCAGAGAACTAGAATATGAAGAGGTTTTTATAGTTTTAATATCTTAGTATCAAAAAAAATTGAATTCCTTGAGCACACACTTGGTGCAAAATGAGTCCCTGAATGACCTCCTGTCTACAGTTCATTCTTTGTACCTGAATCACTGTTTTCTAGTGCTCAGAACTCTGGAATGGTCCCTGAGAATATTAGCATACTAAAAACAAACTATCCTAATTTAAAAGGTTACATGATATAATTTGGGGCTGGCAAACAAAATGTAATGTATTTTCTTACCCCATTGCTCAGGTTATAAACAGCTGATAAATATGAATTACCAGGAAAACTAGATTTACCATCTTCGCATACTCTTGATTCTCCCTTGTATCACTGGGCTCCCTAGATCCTATAAAGCCTCTCTGCGGCTCTGTCCTCCTTGGCTTGCAAGACATAAAAAAGAATCAAGATGTGGCACGTATGTTGGAAAAGCTGTGCCCAAGCCTACCCTCTCTTGGGTGTGGTTATAAGTTTTCATCTGTTGTATCCGTATTTCTTAAATAGTACTTAGCTTATTTTTTATAACTTGAAGTTAAGCATCCTGTTGTTCACTTTCCCATTCTCTACTTTTTTTTCACATGATATGAATTATGTGTTCTCAGGCAGCATACGATTAAAAAAATGTGGTTTTGATTTGCGTTTCTGACTGCTAATAATGTTGAACGTTTTTTCATGTGTCTGTTAGCCATTTGTATGTCTTCTTTGGAGAAGTATCTGTTAACGTCTTCTGCCCATTTTTTAACTTACTTGTTTTTTTGGGCGTTGAGTTTGAGAGGTTCTTTATAAATCTTGGATACCAGCCCTTTATCTGTAATGTCACTTGCAAATATCTTCTCTCATTCCATGAGTTCCCTCTTAGTTTTGTTACACCAGTTAGAATAGCAAAATTAACAAGGCAGGAAACAACAAATGTTGGAGAGGATGGGGAGAAAGGGGAACCCTCTTACACTGGTGGTGGGAATGCAAGTTGGTACACCCACTTTGGAAAACAGTATGGAAGTTCCTCAAAAAGTTTAAAATAGAGCTACCCTATGACCCAGCAATTGCATTACTGGGTATTTACTCCAAAGATACAGACGTAGTGAAAAGAAGAGTCACATGTACCCTAATGTTCATAGCAGCAGTGTCTACAAAGCCAAACTGTGGAAGGAGCTGAGATGCCCTTCAACAGACAAATGGTTAAAGAAGATATGGTTCATATATTCAGTGGAATATTACTCAGCTATCAGAAAGGATGACTACCCTCCATTTGTATCAACATGGATGGAACTGCAGGGAATTATGCTAAGTGAAGTAAGTCAATCAGAGAAAGACAATTATCGTATAGTTTCACTCATACAGGAATAGCATGGAGGACATTAGAGGAAGGAAGGGTAAACTCAAGAGGAGGAATCAGAAGGGACAAATCATGAGAGATTATGGACCAAGGGAAACAATCTGAGGGTTTCAGAAGGGAGGGCTGGGTGAGAGGACAGGTTAGGCTGGTGATGGATGGGTATTAAGGAGGACCTGTGTTGTAATGAGCACTCGGTGTTATACACAACTAATGAATTGTTGAATACTACATCAAAAACTAATGATGACTATGGTGACTAATATAACATAATTTTTAAAAAATTTAACACAAACTCAAAAATTAAATGAAAGAATAAAAATTGAGAAGAAGAAAACAACTCTGAGGGGTAAAAATCTAGTGTTTATCTCAAATCTTTTTGTAGTAATTGAAAATACATTTTGGATAATTTCCATAAGTGACAGTCTAAGTAGCTTTTAATGTGCCCTAACCAGGGCCATGATTGCTGAATACCTCGTAATTGTCTTTGTGTATGATTCAGCCCTCTATGCTATAGAGGAGGGGCCTGCAACAGACAAACTACTCTAATTCCATCTTTTAATGAATTATTTCTTACCTCTCAATCACTATGTTTATTTAACATGCTATCTCCTGACTACATTCTCTGATACTCATAATCCATTTGTGATATTTAATCCTATTCAGAACCTTAAACATGGGCTGGTTTTCCTAATTTCCTCTGTCTCACCAGGAATTATTCATTGTTCTTATTCTCCCTGTTTAGGTATATGTCCCATGTCATCCCCAGGGGTAGCTGTCATGTCATACATGACATGTTGATACTGATAACTTTGGAATTATCTTCCCCTCAAACTGGTGTCTAATGTAATGATTATTTTGATTTTTTTCCCTTAAGCTATAGCAATGCAATTTATCTTTAGTATTGTCATTTTTAAACATCTATTAATAAATGCTATTAAATAACATTGAGTATTTAGCTATGTACACAGGCCAAGATATTTACAGAGTTGTAAAATAGCAGGCCATTTCAAGGATTTTTGTCTCAGTAGAGATATTTATACGGAAGAGAGAGCAAGATTCAAAAATAAGTTTAGTTAAAGGTCAATGATAGGCAACTAAATTGGGTGGGTTAATGTTTACTCCAAAGAGGTTTTAATCCAGTTAGCATCCATCAGAAGTGGCTTAAATAGTCCATGAGGAATACCGTTTTTTCCCCTTAGGATGAGGTTTTTATATTACATTACAAAAAAGATTCTCAGAGGGATTTGGGGTCAGTTTTTAGGTTAAAGTTCACCTGTTGACTCAGTCAAAAGGCAAGTTTTCATTGCATATTTGTGCTAAGATCATTCAGAGGATTTTTTTGTTCAAGCACTTTAACATTTTTTATAAATGGTAAAAATTAGACATAGGTTTAATTTATGCAGTATATATGTAGTTTATGCTCACCAGGATATCCACAGTGCTTCATTATATACTGATATTCCCTTTCCTTTTTAATAGGAGTATTTCCAAACAAAATCCTGTGGCAACTCAGAATCAATATTAGCTGTTTTACATGGTCTGTGGACTAAAGTTTTTATCTATTTTCTTTTCAACATGGCCTACATTATTTACCTAAGTCCAGTTAAAGGGTAATGAATAGTGCTCTTGCTGTTTGATTAACAAAACGAGAGCTATTTCATATCAAGGACAGACAATTAACTTATTTTTTCTTAAAGATTTTTCTTAAAGTTTATTTTATTATTTTTTTTAGTACTCTCCATACCCAATATGGGGCTTGAATTCATGACTCTAAGATCAAGAGTCACATGCTTGGGGTGCCTGGGTGGCTCAGTCAGTAAAGCATCTGACCCTTGATTTCTACTTGGTTCATGATCTCTGGGTGGTGGGATTGAGCCCCACCTCAGGCTCTGGGCTCAGTGTTGAGTCTGTGGTCCGTCTCTTGGCTCCTACTCCCACTTGTGTGCTTTCTCCCTCAAATAAATAAGTAAATTAAAAAAAAAAAAAAAGAAGAGTTACATGTTTTTCTGACTGAGCCAGCTAGATGGCCAACTTCTATTGGGGTTTTTAAAAAAGAGTTTAAAAAAATCCATGCTACATTATTGTTCCAGAATTTCCTTTTCTCTTTTCCCCTGTATTCCCCCTCTTATTCATCTCTCCTTCCCCAGCTTTATCTTGTTCTTTTCTCGCCTCGATCACCTACTCTCCACTTCCCTCTTTTTCCGTTAGTTTTTCTTCTCCTTCCTTCAGATTCTCTTGTCACCTTGTCTATGCTGAGGTGAAAGTACCAAAGAACAAGTGGATTCTAGGATTACCCACTGTCCCTAAAAATGTAGGACTATTCTTATTTATTTATTTGCTTAGTCTCTGAGGATCCCAAATTCATCACTGTGAGTGGCCTACTAGGTTGGACTGGTGCTATTATCCTGTAAGGCTGGAACCCTGTTGGTCACTGAATAGGTACCAGTCCCAGTGCCATGTATGAAGTGCCTAATTCCTTCAGAGCGGGCTTGTCATACTTAAGTCAGCTTTGCCTTCAAATCTGACTTTTCTGGTACAGTTATGGTTATAAATTAGCTTTACCTAGTTATGTTGAAATTATGTAAATAACCACTTTGCCATGAGCAGTACAGGGAATCCATAAAGGCATTGTACAAAATATTTGAACTATTTTACAAGTTTTAAAGCAAGGCCAAACCACACATATGCAATTTATACAGAATCATCATAAATACTATCAGTGGTTCGATTATTTCCTGATAGTCTGTGGTTAGAATAAGTAAACTTTATCTCAACATCTTTTAACAAAAACAATTATGCTTTTTTTTCTGAGCTCAACCTATTTTAAAATCATTTCTGAATTCTAGACATTAGAGGCATTATACTTAAATTCTTTAAAAAAAATCCAGTGGTTATATTTACAGTTCTTATATTAAGAATTCATAAACTCATAGCTTTTTTTTGTGGATTCCATTGAATTTCTATATAGGCCATTGTATTATATGTGAATAATGAAAATTCTACTTTTCCCTTTCCAATGAGAGATTTCTTTTATTTCTTGTTCTTGCCTTATTGCTCTGACTAAAACCTCTGGTAAAATGTTGAATAGGAAGGATGAGAGCATACATCCCTGTCTTATTCCTGATATTAAGGGATATTAAGTATAATGTTACCTATAGGTTTTTCATAATTTCCCTTATTAATTTTCATAAATTCTCTTCTAAGTTTGTTGAAAAAGTTTTTATTGGGAAGAGATGTTGGATTTTGTCAAATGCTCTTCTTGCATCCATTGAGATATCATACACTCTTATTTTCTAGTTGTTTAATATGGCAAATTATATTGATTTTCAAATGGTAAACCAATTTTACATTCCTGGAATAAACATTACTTATTAATGATTAATTATTAATTTTATGTATCACTGGATTTGGTTTACTAAAATTTTGGGTTTTTTTGTTTTGTTTTGTTTTTTTAAAGATTTTATTTATTTATTTATTTGACAGGCAGAGATCACAAGTAGGCAAAGAGGCAGGCAGAGAGAGGAAGGGAAGCAGGCTCCCTGCTGAGCAGAGAGCCCAGTGTGGGGCTCGATCCCAGGACCCCGGGATCACAACCCAGGCTGAAGGCAGAGGCTTTAACCCACTGAGCCACCCAGGTGCCCCATACTAAAATTTTGTTTTGAATGCATCTATAGTCCTGAGAAATACTGACTTGTGATCGTCTTTACTTGTAATATCTTTGTCTGGTTTTACTATCACAGTAGTGTTCTTTCTTTTAGAATAAATTGAGAAGTATTCCTTCTTTTTCAATCATCTGGAAGAGTTTCTGAAAAATTGATATTTCCTTCTAGATATTTCATAGAACTTGCCAGTGAAGCCACCTGGGCTTGAGTTCTCTTTATTAGAGGGCTTTTTAACTAAAAATTTAATTTCTTCAGTATGTATAGGGAGATCCAGGTTATCTATTTTTTTGAGTGGGCTTTGGTAGTTTGTGACTTTCAAGACAGCCTGAGTTGCTAAATTTATTTAATTTATTGGATCTCCATTGTGTGGAAACTCTATCAAAGTAGTTGACTGGGACAATTGTGGAGTTCACCTCATTTATTTTCCATCTCTCAAGGGTCATTGCCTTTTGTTGCCTGATATCCAATGTTTTGAAAATCATTCATATAGTTTGTATGCCTTTTGTTTTTTCAGGCAGGAGAGAAAAATCCAATCCTTGTTTCTCCATGTTGGCCAGAAGCAGAGGTCATAATCCAGGTATTTTAAAATTAAAATTTTAAATGAAATAAAAAATTTCTTAGAAGTCAGTTTGTTGGGAGTCACTGTGGCAGCCCATGTTCATGAACTTAAGGATGTTTTCATTTATTCTCAGGGGCTACATACTTACTGAATTATATTCATATTAATAACACTTCCACTGAATGAGATTAATTGGGTTGAGCTTTTCTTTTTTTCAATTAACTAAGAAAATATAGAGCATATCTATGTTAATTAACTATAGCTACTATCCCTCCTTTCCAAGGCCAATTCTCTCTTGCAAGGAGAGGGGGTCTGTACTTCAAAAGAGTACAAGAGATGATTTGAACATAAGAAACACCTGGCCATTTTTATTATTTGGAATTTGGGACCTTATCCTGGATCAACAATGAAACTGTTAGATCAAACCACAGCTCCAAAGAACAAGAAATAGCCACAGTATTGACTGTGTTATTAACCAGAATGGCAATACATTATAACTACCAAAGGAATGTTAGCTTTATAGAAGAGAAAACTCCCTTATTTTTTATTTGTTTGTTTATAATTAATTATTTACAGCTATGAAATATGCCAATAATTATTTACAGTTTTAAATATGAATTTATTGAATGTCAAACTCAGTAAACCTTTGTAACAGTACACATATGCAGTGGTTAGGCAAAAGTCCTGATATCTGGGTAGAATATGAAGAAACAAAAATACTTTTGTGCAGTCTTCTATTTAAAACAGGTTGTATACTGAAAGACTAGTTTTCTTTGTGGGCCACCAGTGCTCAATTTCTCTATTCTACATAGCTTCTTTTAACTTGAATCTTACTGGGCACCTCCGTGGCTTAGTCAGTTAAGCATCTGCCTTCAGCTCAGGTCATGATCCCAGGGTCCTGGGATTGAGCCCCACACGGGGCTCTCTGCTTGGCGAAGAGCCTGCTTCTCCCTTCCCTCTACTGCTCCCCCTGCTTGTACTCTCTCTCTCTGTGTATGTCAAATAAGTAAATGAAATCTTTTTAAAAAATCAGAATAACAAATAAGACTACATAAGTAAAAATTGTGCGGTAACTATACTATTGCTTGTGTCCCTACTTGCCAAGTACTACATTCTTTGTTTCAAGAAGTTTCTATTTTATTTTTATTTATTTTTATTTTTTTAAAGATTTTATTTATTTATTTGACAGACAGAATCATAAGAGAGGCAGGCAGAGAGAGAGGAGGAAGCTGGCTCCCCACCGAACTATACTATTGCTCGTGCCCCTTACTTGGCAAGTACTATATTCTTTGTTGCAAGAAGTTTCAATTTTATTCTAATTACTTAAACATTTTTAAGTGTTAGGCCTTAAAGTTAATTAAGTCTGAAGTCTTAAAGTTAATTAAGAGTTTTAGAATTACAATTTAAGTTGACATTAAAGAACAATAAATCTACTAGAGTCATGGATAAAGTAAAATTTTGTTTGCATTTTATCCCACACTGTAATAATATTTCATTTGTACATGTATTACCATTATGATGAGTATTAATGTAATTTTATATAAAATATTTTATAGAATATAACATATAAAATATTTAAATATAAAATATTTATTTAAAATTTTTATATAACAATATAATTTTGTATAAATAGTTGTATAAAATATTTATATAAAAATATATATAATTATTTACTTATTTAGTAGGCTCCACACATAGTGTGGGGCCCAATGCAGGGCTTGAGCTCATGACCCTGAGGTCAAGACCTGAGCTGAGATCAAGAATCAGATATTTGGGGTGCCTGGGTGGCTCAGTGGGTTAAGCCTCTGTCTTCGACTCAGGTCATGATCTCAGGATCCTGAGATTGAGCCCTGTATTGGGCTCTCTGCACAGCAGGGAACCTGCTGCCCCCTCTTTCTGCCTGCTTCTCTGCCTACTTGTGATCTCTGTCTTCAAATAAATAAATAAAATCTTAAAAAAAAAAGAGTCAGATACTTAACAGACTGAGCCACCCAGGCACCCCTATAAAATATTTATTTATAAAATATTTATCAATAATTAAAACATTTACATACTATCGCTTCTCGGCCTTTTGGCTAAGATCAAGTGTAAAACATTTATATACTAATATTTTTAAAATTTTCTTTTAAAATGACAAAAATATTTCTTAGAATGACCTGATGATTAACTATTTATCTTTTATTTTTTTAACTGAGTCACCAGAATCCTAACCATTAATAAAATTCTGTCATTTCCTTTTCAGAGATTCTTGTCCCTTTCTGTTAAGGGGGTCATAATTATTTTTAGAACCAATCATGAAAAACTTTACTGCAACACAATTCATGTATAAGTTATTGTTTCTATTTAGGTATTCATTTTTTCCAGTGATCTCTTCCTTTGCAAATATAGAGGTGAATTAAAAGGGTTAGATGCTTAATAGGGATCTTGAAATGAATTTGGACTAATTTGGGCATCTTAATAGTATATTTCCTCAAACAAACACTTACTTTTTGCAGATTTCTTATTGTCTCCTAGGATGTTATACTGGCAATGTTCTTTTTTATTTATTTCTTCTTCTTTTTTTTTTTTTTTTGGACAGTGTTCTGATGTACATTGAATCTCATCCAAAGTGGCTCTTCAACAATTGAACTTTTGCTTTTCACTAAGCTTTGAATTTCAGAATTTAGCCTTAAGAAGTAGCAGCCAAAATGTTCCTATCTTTATATTAGGATATGTGATACCAGAATGTTGTAAAAATAACTAGTAGAAGCAGATTTAGTAATTTGGTACTGGCTTTCCA
The DNA here is from genome assembly GCF_020171115.1 of Neogale vison. Taxonomy (NCBI): domain Eukaryota; kingdom Metazoa; phylum Chordata; class Mammalia; order Carnivora; family Mustelidae; genus Neogale; species Neogale vison. The sequence continues at coordinate 168,314,376 of NC_058094.1, forward strand.
GAGTTTTATATACAATTTTATATTTTGGTTCATAAAAGACAATTTAGGTTCTTTATTTTGAAGACTAATTTTAAAATTGATTTTAGGGGCACCTGGGTGGCTCAATGGGTTAAAGCCTCTGCCTTCAGCTCAGGTCATGATCTCAGGGTCTTGGGATTGAGACCCGCATAGGGCTCTCTGCTCAGCAGGGAGCCTGCTTGCCCCATTCCCCTTCTCTGCCTGCCTTTCTGCCTACTTGTGATCTCTGTCTGTCAATTAAATAAATCTTTTTAAAAATTGATTTTATTTATTTAATTTTTATATTTTAAAATTATTTTGGGAAAGGTTGTAAGGATTATACAAGAAAATTCTTTGAATTGCCCTCATATAGATACTTCAAATGTTAACATTTTAATCACACTTGGTTTGTTATTTTCTATGTAAATATACACCTAAGTATTATAATTTTTGAGACATTTGAGAATAAATTGCAGACCTAAAACATTTAATAGCGTCATAAACACTTCAGTGTATATTTCTTATTAAGGGACACATTTTCTTCTATAACCATTGCACAATTATCAAAATCAGGAAGTTAACACCAGTAAAACACTATTATCTAATCCAAAGACCTCATTCAGATTTCACTAATTGTCTCACTAATATCATTTTGTGCACACTTGAGAGCACTGGATCCAATCCAGGAACACATGTTGCATTTGCTGTCATGTCTTTTTAGTTTCCTTGAGTCTATGACAGTTCCCACATCATTCTTTTTCCTTCATCTCCTCCTTTTGAGGAATATAGTTCATTTATTTTGGTGAAATCTTACTCAAATTAGGATTATCTGAGGTTTCATCTTGATTAAATTTGGACTGTAACATTTTGACAAGAATATCACAGAAATGATATTGTGTTCTTCTCAGTGTGTACTATTAGGAGGCACATGACATTTGTTTTTCCCATTACTGGTGAGGTTACCTCTGATCACTTGGGTAAGATCATGTTTGCCAGGTTTCTCTTTCCTGTAACTAAAACGTCTTAATGGAGATTTACTTTAAGACCTTATCAATACTCCTCATCAAGCTTACACCCATTAGTTTTAGTATTTATTGATGATATTTGCCTGAAGCAGTTATTAATAGGTGGTTATCAAATGGTAATTTGTCCAGTTCCAGTATTCCTTCTTCATTTATTACTTGGTCTACTACTGTAAAGTAGAACAGTTTTCTTTCCCTCTGTTTATTAATATAAATTAATGGACTCATGGACTCTTATTTAATGGGACATAATCCATTACTATCGTTATTTATTTTGACACTGAAATTGTTCCTTATTTTGCCAGCTGGAAACTTTGTGCCCTTTTGCCATGTCCCATCCTTCTTTAAGCACTGCCTTACAAAGCAATCAAATAGTATTTAAGAGGACTTAACACTTGAGATTTGTGTTATCTTTTTGAGAATATGTTTCCTCCATCTTCTATGGCAGACACTGACTTTAAGAAACTTTGTTCCTATTTGATTTGAAGCTTCTCTAAAGTGGCTTGTTGTAGTCATATTAAGAGACCTTCGGTGGTCATTGTGATAGATTAAAAATGGCCCTAGGGTCTTTGCAGGCCCTTCCATCAAGCTCTATGACTTGCTTTGACCAATAAGATGTGGCAATTTCTACCTTCACCTTCTTGGATTTTGCCCAGAGATCACCATGTAAGAAAGCTAGTCTAGCCTATTGGAAGATGAAAGGCTACCTAGAGGGAAATCATAACTCCAAGTGAGAACCAGGACCAAGTGTCTGACATGCGAGTGAGGCCATTATGGATGTTCTAGCACAGATGACCCTCCAACTGAATTGGCTACATGAAAGAGTTCAGGCAAAACCAGCAAAACATTTGGCCAAACCACAGTATTGTAAGAATGACAAACCTTTAAAAATTTTTTTTAAATATTGGAATTGTTACTCAGCAATAGTTAATGTACCATTGTAAATTCAAATGATCTCTAATAATTTACATATTCTTAAGTATCTTAGAGCTTTTCTCTATAATGCATAAATAGATAAAAAGTTCTCTTGAGTTCCCTTGGCTGAAAGGCCTATTTGTTTTGAATTTAGATAGCCGCATGGTCACACAAATAATGAACCCTCCAACTAGTGGTATTTTTCATGGAATACTATTTTTACTTGAAGGAAAAGCTCAGGTTATTCAGACTTGGGTAGTTGGAAGATACTTCTCTGAAAATGAATGAAGCGAGTCTGTCACTTCAAGAAAAACATCTGAGGGGTGTCTGGCTGGCTCAGTCAGTAGAGCTTGTAACTCTTAATTTCAGGATTGTGAGTTCAAGCCTCATGTTGGGTATAGTGATCACTTAAAAATAAAATCTTTATAAAAAAAGGAAAACATCTGTGAGTATTTGTTGCCAGTGATAAAATTTCAAGTAAAAATTTTGAATTTTGGAAAACTTGTATCTGCCACTAGAAACATCATAGCTTAATAATTTCTTTTGAGATTGGTGATGATACTGATGAAAATGATTTTTTTGTTTTTATTTTATAATGAAATTTGTTAGCATTTAGAAGACCTGCATAACTCAGTGAATCCACATCGCCCAATAACAAAAACATGATATTACAAAACCATATATGTGTCAGAAAGATCCATTTAGGCAAAGTAGAACAATGAATTTTAATGTAACAGTGTATAAGAATTTCATTCATATCATACCAGGTTCCATATAATGACTAGCCTTTTAAAAACTACCACTTGTAGAGCTTTAGTGTCAAAGAAAAATATTTACAATTATCTGAAAGGTTATTAAAGAATTCTCCATTTTCCAACTATTTATCTGTGTAGTCCAGATTTTCTTAATTGCTTAAACCAAAACAATGTATTACAAGAGGCCAAACATAGAAGCGGATATGAGAATATGGCTTATCTTCCATTAAGTCTGACAGTAAAGAGTTTTGCAGGAAAGTAAAGCAATGCTAGTCTTCTCATTAAATATATTTTTGTTCTGGAAAATTTTAGTTCTTTTTCATAAAATGTGCTATTTATGGTAATATGAAATTATCTTATTTTATAAAATAAACATTTACAACTTTTCTTAGTTTTTATTTATAGTATATTAAAAATCAATGGGTAAAACTCCTATTAAAAAAAAGCTGTTTGGAATCCTCAGTTCTTTTTAAGAGTATAAAGGAATCCTAAGACCAAAAGCTTAAGAACTGCTGCTCTCAGCAAATGGGCAGTTATATGTTAAAAGGTTTTCAGAGAATTTCACTGACCATAAACATAAGGGCCTAGAAGCAGCTTTCTAGATACACAAGCAAACATATGGAGAATCCTGAGTGAAATATAATATTCTAGTCAAAGGACACAAACATGTCCAAAAACAAACCCTGCAGGAAGAAGACAATATATGATCATGAATTCCTCAATATAGACCATTGACCAAAACCTTAAGGCACCATATTTAGTTCCCCTGTTTTAGGGAATCTAATATCCTCTACATGCCAAATCATATGCTCCCGCTCTGGAGGAAGTCACTGATAGGACTCAAGCTACAGACCCAAATTACCTTTCCAAGCTCTTAGATTGGAAGGCATCTTGGATGGCAAGATGTCTAAAAGCAATCATCTTTTAAAATGGCTGAATAATAAACCTCCAGATATGCCAATGCTCTAATCCCTGAAATCTATGAATGTGCTATGTTATAGAAAAAGGGACCTTGCAGATGTAATTAAGTTCCAGGTGTTAAAAGAGACTTTATCCTGGATTATCTGGGTGATAGAATCTAGGAGCCTGTAAAAGTAAAGACTTCCTTTGGCTGGAGATGGAAGAGATGGGACTGACAGGAAAGTCAAAAGGGTTTGAAGTGTGAGAAGGACCTGGAGCATTGTTTCTGGTTTGAAGATGGAGGGGGCACACATGACAAAAGAAGGAGGCAGATTTAAAGAGCCCAGGGAGGCTAGCTAACAGCTAGCAAAGGAAGGGTCATCTCAGCGCTATAACCACACGAACTGAATTTGTTCAGCAACCTGAAGGAGTTTAGAAGATTATCTCCAGAGCTTCCAGAATGGGACACAGCTCAGCTGACATCTTGATTTCAGCCTGTGAGACTCTAAGCAGAGGAACCAACTAAGCCACGCAGTACCTGGACTTCTGACTTAAAGAACCATGAGATAATAGATAGGTGTTGTTTTAAGATGCTAATTTGTAGTAATTTATTATTGTAGCAATAGAAAATGAATATAGTAGCCATTAGACTCTGACTTCCGAACACTCTGAAAATGAGCCCAATTTTTCATGCCTCAGCAACAACTTCCAGTAGAAGCTCAAGTACCAGAAGGTTGGAGCTACAGAAAGAATCTATCTCACCAGTGTGCTTGTAGTGTTCTTACTCCCTTTAACTAGGGTAGGTCCTTTTGAGAAAAGTTAATCTTGATGGGCCCTCCAAAACTGTTATAAATACTTTTGATGATAGTTATGAGCTTGTGTCAACATTTTATTACAGTTTTGCTACAACTGAGAAGATATCTAGCAAGCAATACAGATATTTATCTCAGTAGTGATACTTATGGGAGGGGGAAGATGGTTCAATAATCATAGATGGACCAGACAGAAAGGGAAATGAATATCCAGTTAAAGGTCAACTGACAGTCAGCTGGAATGTATATATTCCAGAAGCAAACTATGAATGATATTGCACTGAAGGTTCTGTCCAAGTCAAGGGTGGGACTGTTTTTCTTTTGTGATGCCTTTCTTCTCTTCATTACTGAATTAACTTCTTCTCACATTTCATATCTCATATCATATATTATTTCCTCAAGACATCTACCATGAACTTTCTTATTCCTAGTTTCTATTATGCACTCCTAATAATACTTCTTGCCTCTAAAATTCTTCTTACACAGGCAATTTTACATTTGTTTTGTTGATTAAACAATTCCTTTTTCACTTGCTGGACTTTCAACTTTTGATAGGCAGGGACTCTGATTATTCTTGTTCATTAGTAGATGCTTAGTGCTTAGGAGTGCTGGCCATATGTAAGGGGCTCAGTACATATTTTTAAATGAATAAATGAATACTATACCATTTAAATGTGGTGAAATGTATGAATATCATTAATAGAAATATTGAGCTTCTTTTTTCTTTCACAGTGATTTACCATCATTCGTGAAGACCAGTGAGATGTACAGTATGAATGTGTGAGAACGATTGCTCTAGTTCACTGTGTTAAAAAGAAACGTTTGTCTGATTTAGATAAACTTTGTTCTGATGAGAAACTGGCCCATTTTATAGCTAGAGAAAATTTGGCCTTTAGCAAGCTTACTAAAATCAAATAGAAAATCTAAGTGAGATTATATTCTTACATTTCTCATCTATTACTTTAATAAACAAAACCACCCTTAGGAAAAGAAAATAACTTTTTACATTGCTAAGTAGCAACTGCAGGATGCTAATAGAAATGGGAGTATATTTGTAAACAGAAAATTTAGTTTTCTTGATTATAAATGGGATAATATACCTGGTGTTTCACAAAGCTCATATTTGGAGGGAGGATTTTCTCAGGTCTTTTGTTTTAGTAGCTTTCTATTCAGGATATGAAATATTGAATCCACCAATGCCTTCTCCCTTTCTTCTCCACACTCCATTCTGCTGGTCACCTACTTATTCTTTTAATGAATAGCTGTAAAATATCATGGTGCTTAGAAAAATCTCTTTGTAAATGTTTTTCTTGGTTTCTTTAGCCAGGAGCCAAAAATATCATGTGTTTCTGTTTTGGGAGTGTAACAAAAAGAGCTTCTGAAAAATACGGATGGTGTAGCTGAGATAGGATGGCAGTATTTTTTAGAAACACATTTTTATAGAACCAGATGGTCTAGTATATTCTCAAACAAATATGTCACCTATAATTTGATGAATACCTTCCAAAGGAAAATAATTTTTTCAGTAGATAACAGATGGTACCAGTCAAAAACATATCGAGGCACTTTAAGAAAAACTTGATGGCTCAAGTGATTTAACCAACAGAATTTTCTTCAGTGTACCAAGCATGTTTTAGGGTCTAAAATTTGTCATCTGCAAATAATTCAGCCTCATTTCCAAAGTTTACTCCATGGAGAATTGAATGCAACCTGTTTTATATGCTAGCTATAAAAATGATGAAAATTCCAGTTATTTTCTAGCTCTGTTTTTAAAGTATGTATTATATTATGCTAAAAGAAAAAAGTACATATCTAAATATCTTAAAACTATAAACAGTTTATACTCATATATAAACATATTTTAATAGAACTGAACTACATTTTACCTATGGGGGTATAAGGTGCTGTTAATAGTGAACTTTTGGTAGTGCTTTTCTTAAAACTGTAGATATATGAGCATAACAGAAAAAAGTTCTGAAGCTGCAGATATAAATGATTAAGGAATACCTAGAATACAAGTCATTTATTTTGCCCTGGTTTTAGCAAATGATACCGTCATAGCTCCATGATTCAGAAACCCAACATACTGGTATATTGATGGTAAGATCTTGATATATACAAACATGGGAGGTAGAAAGTACAGTGAAAACTGGAATATTGTCTTTCTTCATGCCTCATATCCATATTTGAACTAAGGTGGGACCATGTAATTTATCACTTTACCTGTGATATGTTTGTGAGTAAAAGGGGCACTACTTGTAGCTACTAAGTGATTGTAGATATAAACTGGGACTGTCCAGGGAAAAGTGGTATATATATTCATCCCAGGTGTACACAACTAGTGCTGTGATAAATGACTCTACTGCTTTCTAACTATTATGTCCTGGAGAGTGGCCACATCTTGGCCACTTTAGACAGGGTTAGGTGGGTAATGCCAATCATCGTGTATTATCTAGAGTATCATTACTATTTCCAGACTTTTCAACATTATAGGCAAAAGACTTGGTTTTTATTTATTTATTTTATTATATAATTTTTAAAATTTTTTATAAAATTTTTATAAAATAAAATAATAATACATTTTAAAATAAAAAATATTATTATTTATAAAATAAATAATTATTATTTATTTATTATTATATTACAAATATAACGATATTATAATATAAATATTATTATTTAATATTTATTTATTATTATTTATAAAAATTATTATTTATAAAATACATTTTATAAAATGTATTATTAGCTCCAGTGGTACAGGTCTATGAATCACCAGGTTTACACACTTCACAGCACTCATCATAGCACATACCCTCCCCAATGTCTATAACCCCACCACCCTCTCCCTACCACTCTCCCCCTGGCCACCCTCAGTTTGTTTTGTGACATTGAGAGTCTCTTATGATTTGTCTCCCTCCCGATCCCATCTTGTTTCATTTATTCTTTTCCTACCCCCCCAAACCCCCCACGTTGCATCTCCACTTCCTCATATCAAGGAGATCATATGACAGTTGGAAAAGACTTGTTTTTGAGACCATTTGCAGTTCTGTTTCTTAACATGGATCTCAAGTAATTAAATATACGTGTGTTTGTTTAAGTGTAATAAGATTGACATTATGCTTGCAACTATAATAGATCATGAGAAGGCAACAATTCCACTATGACAAATTTTAAAAAGAAGATAAATTACAAAATTATTTTTCAAATAATTAGATTGTTATATCAGTAAGGAGAATAGATGAACTGAAATTCCAGAGAGGGAAGAGCCTTTTTCTGGATGAGTTCATAATTGCCAATCATTTTCTTCCCTGGGGGCATTTCCTTATTTGGTATAGGAAGATGGGCCTTAGTCTAAACAGAGGGTAATCTTGCTGAGGGAAAAACTGGAACTTTTGAAAATTAAGATATATATATATATAATATTATGCTAAGTTTAAAACATATTAATTTGATACATTTATATTAGAACAAGTTTGCCATTTTAGTATTAGCTAAAGGTCTTTGTTGTGCCACGTAATTATGATTTCTTCCAGTGGTAGGAACAATTAAGATCCAGTTTCTTGGGGCACTTGGGTGGCTCAGTTGTTAAGCGTCTGCCTTCTGCTCAGGTCATGATTGCAGGGTCCTGGGATCGAGCCCCACATTGGGGCTGCATCAGGCTCCTTGCTCAGCAGGAAGCCTGCTTCTTCCTCTCCCATTCCCTCTCTCATTGTGTCTCTCTATGTCAAAGAAATAAATAAAATACCTTAAAAAATCTAGTTTAAATCTAAAAAAAAAAAAATCCAATTTTTAAATCTAAAAAAACGGATCTAGTTTCTTAGCTTAATGTTTATACTGTAGTTTTGTTGTCTATAATCACTCTACTATGTATTAGATTGTTAGATACTAGAATATACCTTTAATTAACATCTCTCTTATTTTCCCATCTCTAGCCCCTAGTGATTACCATTCCTTTGTTTTTTGAGTTTTGTTCTTCTTATTTTCCTCTTCCTCCTCCTTCTTCTTCTTTTTCAGATTTATTTATTTATTCAGAGATAGAGAGAAAGGAAAGAACATCAGTCTGAGGGACAGAAGGAAAGGGAGAGAGAATCCCAAGCATACTCCATACTAAGCATGGAGCCCCACATGGGGCTCGATCTCATGACCCTGAGATCATGACCTGAGCCAAAAAGAGCTGGAATGCTGAACCGGCTGCACCACCCAAGCACCAACATCTTTTTATTCTTTTTCAAGTATATATGCATACATATATACATAATACATATATATATTTCATAATGTCAAGCATATAATGAAAATTATAAAAATATGACAGAATAGGATAGTATGATCAGTTGAGCAAGAGCAAAAATAGGCAATAAAAGCAGAGTCCCCCATCTAATTCCAAAATTGGATATAGCTAACAAAGATTTTAAAAGAATTATTTTAAATATGTTAAGAAATAGAGGAAGAGATGAACAAAAATGAATGAAAAGATGGAATTTTTTTCATTTTTTGACAATTTTATTGAGATGTAATTTTAAGTATATGATTAATTTTTTTAAGTAATTGTATAAAGTTATACAACTGTCAGTACAATGTAGTTTTAAAAACATTTTCATCACCCTTCCACATTCTATCACGCTCTTTGCAGTCCCTAGTCTCCTGCCCCTCTCTGCTTTCCTCAAGAATAGTAATTTGGGTAAAACCATGAGAGACTATGGACTCTGAAAAACAATCTGAGGGGTTTGAAGTGGCGGGGGGGTGGGAGGTTGGGGTACCACGTGGTGGGTATTATAGAGGGCACGGCTTGCATGGAGCACTGGGTGTGGTTAAAAAATAATGAATACTGTTTTTCTGAAAATAAATAAATTGAAAAAAAAAAGAATAGTAATTTTAATTTAGGATTAGAAGTTAAAAAAGAGAATAAAATTAACATTTTGTAGTAAAAATATAATATCCAAAAATAAGAATAGTTTGGTGGCTTAACACCAAACTGGATATAGCAGAAGGCAGTGTTAGTGGACATGAAGACACATCAATAGAAACTCAACCAAAGAGCAAAAATAATGAAAAGAATAAATCAAGGTACAGGGGACATAAGACACAAGGAGAAGTTCCAACATGCATATGGTTAGCATTCCAGATGGAGAGTTGAGAAATGAGAATTGGGCAGAATGAATATTGGTAGAGGTAACACCTGGGAACTTTCAAAAATTGAAAGAGGATGTCATCACACAGGTATAAGAGGGATGCCTTGGTGGCTTAGTCAGTTAAGTGCCTGACTCTTTGTTTTGGCTCAGGTCGTGATCTCATGGGTTGTGAGATCAGGCCTGCAAAGAGTTCCATACACAGCAGGGAGTCTGCTTGAAGATTCTCTCCCTCTGCCCTTCCCCCACTCATGCCTTGTCCCTCTGTCTCTCAAATAAATAAATCTTTAAAAATAAAACACACAGGTACAAGAGACTCAGTGAACAACTCTAATCAAGGTAAGTACAAAGAAATCTGTATCTAGGCACATAATATTAAACAGCTGAAAGCTAATGTGTAATAGCTTAAAATCAGCCAGAGGCAAAATAAACACACATTATCTGTAAACTAGCAGCAAAAAGGATAATTACTGACTTTTTGGTAGAAACTGTGTCTATCAAATTGAAGAACAACATCTTTATAAAGAGCTGAAAGGAAAATAATGACAATATAGAATTTTATACACAACAAAAATATTCTTGAAAGATACAGGTGCTAGATGCTACACATTATCTCAGATTGTATCCTAGGATGGAAGAAGAACATTAGTGGAAAATATGGTGAGATATGAATAAAGTCTGTAGTTTAGCTAATAGTAGTGTTAGTGTTTCATTTATTTATTTGTTTGTTTAGTAGTATTAGTGTTTTAGTTTCGAAGAGCACCATGGTTATGTCACATGGGTAACATTAGGGGGAATCTGGGTGAAGACAGTAAGGAAATAGTACTATCCTTGCAACTTTTGTATAAATCTAAAATCATTCAGAAAATTTTAAATGTATAAAAAATTAAAGATAAAATAAGGGCATTCTCAGACAAAATCTGAGAGTATTTGTTACCAGTAGAAACAGCCTATACAATATGCTAAAGGAAATTCTTTACAATAAAGGAGAGTGATTCCAGATGGATGTATAAAATTGCAGGAAGAAATAAAGGGCAATGGAAGGTGTAAATACAGGAGTAAATATGGAAAGATATTGGTCTTTAAAAGAACAATAATCATATTTTTGTGGTTTATAATATATGGAAATGTAAAATATATGACTATAATGGCATGAATGTCAAGAAGCATGTAAGGAGAGTTAAATTGTTGTCAGGTTTTTACGTTGTTTGGAAATGATAAAAGTACTAATGTTAGGATGATTGTGTGGAGGCAAAGATGAATATTGTAATCTCTAGGGAAACTTCTAAAAAGTAATAAAAATGTAAACAAACAAGCCAAAAGAAGAAATAAAAGGAAGTAAAAAATTTGATTAATTTTTAAAAAGGCAGGGAAGATGAAAAAAGGAACAAAGACCAGATGGAGCCAAGAGAAACAATTATTGAGATGTTGTTAAATGCAACTACACTAGTTATTACATACACATGGATTAAACACTTGAAAGGCAAATGTATTAAAAACAAAATCCAAATATGTGCTCCATAAAGAGATCCATTATAAATATAGATACAGATTGAAAATAAAAGAATAAAAGTTAGAGGAAAAAAAAAGGATAAGAGAAGCAATCATCTTGGTCCCATGGTGCCCCACATGCCAGGCTGGAGGGCAGGAGCCTAGAGGAAGTTGTCACTGTGGTCCCAAGAGGTGGCCCTGGGCAGATGCAGCCAGAGCTGGCACTGATCATGGTGCTGCCACCTCCACTGTCACAGCTGCAATCTACCCCAGCCACCTCCATGCCTTCAGCTGGACCTGGGCAACCAGTCTCATCTTCCAGGGCACGACAAAGCTGCTGCTGGACACCTTCCAATACCGGAGCCTGGTGAAACATACAGGAGGCTGCTGCTGTGGAACTTTAAAGTTTGGGCCTCTGCAGACGTGCACATCTTTGACTATACCTGCGGCATTTGTGAGAAGAAGCAGAATCGACTACTCATTGTTCTGGCGTCTTACTTCAAGCTCCTAAAGGGAGCCTAACCACATATGTGTTCAACAGGTACAAAGCACAACACCCCTGTAAAAGATGGGATGTTTGGAGCGTTTATGCTCTCTGCTCAAACCCCGGAAGCTCCAGAATTGTCCCCATGCTGCCTGGATGAGGGTACTGCCAGAATGTGGTCCATAAGGAATTCAGCGACATCAATTGGGAAATAGCCACAAAGGAGCACAAGACAATCAAGAACATGTCTAAAGAGTGATCGCCAACTTGGGGCGCCTGGGTGGCTCAGTGGGTTGGGCCGCTGCCTTCGGCTCAGGTCGTGGTCTCGGGGTCCTGGGATCGACTCCCGCGTCGGGCTCTCTGCTCAGCAGGGAGCCTGCTTCCCTCTCTCTCTCTCTGCCTGCCTCTCTGCCTACTTGTGGTTTCTCTCTGTCAAATGAATAAATGGAGTCTTTAGGAAAAAAAAAAAAAAAAAAAAAGAGTGATCGCCAACTTTTCCCTTCCTGAACAGGAAGAATGATTGGGACCAATAGTTTTGCTGTCCCTGCTGTTCCTTGGGGGTGCTGATGAGTGTGGCTGACCCAGACTGCTGGTTCTGTTGGCCTGTGGCCATCTTGATCTCTGAAGACTGCTCCAACTACAAGTTTCTCTAGGCAGCACTTCGTCTTTCTTCAGCCCAAGTTATGAAGCAAATCATAACTTCTACATGAACACCTAAGCTTTAAAGAATCTCTTTACACACACACACACACACACACACACACACACTTTTCTTTCTCAGGATGATACTATGGTCAGTTATTATTCCTTTCTTAGGTGACTTTATCTTTCTTTTAATAGTTTAGAAATAGGCTGGTTGACCTCCTCCTTTCTCTTCCCAACTTTTGTATGATCTTTCAGAAAAATGAGTATTTTTAACATTAAAAGGAAGGGATGTAAGAAGACATATAGACAATAACACATATTTAATGTGTCTATAATATCAGACAAAGAAGACTACTGTAAGAAATATTAAAATGTATAAAAAGGTATTTCATAATGAAAAAGGGTCAATTAAACATGAAGCCCAAATAATCCTAAACCTGTATGTATTTAATAACATAGCTTCAAAATATATATAAACATTGACAGAATTAATTGTGATTGTGCATTTGTCTATTTCTCATTTTAATCTTGTCATTTATATTCTAGATCTTGATCTTGGTAGTGATTGCATTTAACATATGTATACTGTATATGTTATACCTCAATAAAAAGTTTATTATAAAATCTCATAAAAATATGTTATGGGCCAATTATCCAGGTAAAATTTTAATATAGTATATTTATTTTCTATTTTACCAAATCCTTGAGACTGAATAATCCTATATTAGAGGTTACTAACATATTCAAATCATGTTTAATAGAGAGAAAAGTTCACAAAACATCATAATGATAAGATATTTTGACACCCAGTATATATAAGTATTCCATTATCCTAAAAATATAATAAAAAATGACTTCAACTTTTAAGATATTCCTTCTTTATAAAAATTATGGAAATAGCTTATTACCATAAATGTTGCTAGACCTAGGAAAACCAGTAAATAGTGACTAAACTTTGAGGAACCTTTAGATAAGCAAGTTCTGAAATTAGTATTTATTTTCTGGCAGGGTGTTAGACAATGCTATTAGGATAGCAGATTCTAGTGTGTATTATGTTCTTTAAGATACTCCAATTTCATTCAATTCTCTTAACAACTTTTTAAGATATTAATGACCAATATTTTCCATATGAAACACTTGCATTTTCTGGTAGTTACTAGCTACCATATGCTTTTTCATGGTTTTTGCTAGTGATAATAGCCATTATTTAGGCAAGAATTTGGGGGAGTGCTATGAGAAATCTCCGTAGTGTGTACTTTGTTCTAAAAGTGTTCGATAAAGTAACTGTGAGTCTTAGAATCTTTTACAGTACTTATATACTTTTTGTCAATATGTTTTGTGATAATTACTACACACTTAGGAAGCAAGTAGGGTACACTTCAGTCTGGTACATGTTGAAGCATTTGCAGGATTGGCACTGAACTTTGAGGACAGTTTGGATTTATAGGAAGAGAAAGATAAAGTCGCCTAATAAAGGAATAATAACTAACCATAGTATCATCCTGAGAAAGAAGTGTGTGTGTGTGTGTGTGTGTGTGTGTAAAGAGATTCTTTAAAGCTTAGGTGTTCATGTAGAAGTTGTGATTTTCTGCCTAGAATCCTCTTCAAGCATGAAGAAGTTATTCCCCTAACTATAGCATATGCTGCTGACAGGCAACTCTCAGCTCTTAGCTCTCTTGGGGGATTGTTTCAGTTGAAGAAAATCATGCAGCCTAGGGTCATGCCCCCTTTCAGGAAAACAGTATTCAATGACTGGTTGATGAGTTTGGATAAAGACTCGGTTCCTTTGCCCTAACACTGGACAATTCTGAGAGGTCATCCCAGCTTCAGAACACCCTGTAGGGTTGACTGAGTTCTTCACGGAAATGAGATTTTATCTATACTTCTTTTTTGTAAGAAAAAGTTTAGAAAGTTAAGAAAACTTTAAAAAGTTAAGAAAATAGTTTTTTTTCTTTCTCTTCTCCCAATTAATAATACTATTAACAATAATATTGAGATTAATACTATATTAATAATATTATAAGATTTCAAATATGCTTTATAACATTTCATTCTCCTCCTTAAATAGTTTATTTTCAGTAAACTGGAAAGAGTTATTTGAGTTAGTATATACAGATAATACCATACACCAATGTTATAAAGGAGGCAAGAATGATGGGAAAGAGTAGTAGAGCCTTGAATAAATTCCACTCTTTAAGAGTGAGTTTGGGGAGAAGGCAGAGCCCTGTAATGTTAAAGGGAGTATGACAGGTATATTTCTTTTCTTTCCCCCAAGAAAATAGAGGGCATAAACCACTGTTGATAAGTACAATTCTTATAAAAACGAATTATAGTAATTAGTAGTAGGAAACACTGTGCCAAGTTAAACGGAGAAGGCTGGGAATCATAATAAGAATGACCCATGTTGCCTCTCTGCCTGCTTGTGATCTCTCTCTCTGTGTCAAGTAAACAAATAAAATCTTTAAAAAAAAAAAAAAGAAGAAGAAGAATGACCCATGTCATTTTGTTCTCAGATTAATTGTGGCTTTTTTAACAAGGAAACTTTGCTATTCAAACATGATACGGAACATCTGGGAAATGACTACAAAATTATTTTGTAAGGGTCCAGTTGGTTCCTAGCATGGTGTTTGGCATACAGAGGAAGTAAAGGGACAGTTTCTACCTTTGAGAGGAAACCAGATTTTTTTAATAGAAAGAGTCATAGGAGAACACAGTCCAAAGTAATATGCTTAGTGAAAGATGAAAAGTATGGTGATATGCCGTTGCAATTTCTTGAGATCATGGACACTTAAATTGGGAATTAAATGCTGATATTTTATTGCCCATAAATTTTTTAATGCTTACTTCTTTCTAGGGATCAGAGGGCTTTAAGATTGACACTAGAAATTTGAACCCTGGCTCAAGGTATCTGAAGCTACTGTGCTATTAGATATCTGTTAGGTTATCTTACCCTCTACCACGTATGTCATGGAAAATTACTCTTTCTCAAGAGAAATACAGACATTAAGAATTGTTATCTTTCCTTCTCATTTGAAGAGACAGATGTCAAGGTCTTGTTATTCCTGAAAGCCATGGATTAGGAAAGGTTCTTTAGTTTTTTGTTTTTAGCCTAACACCAGAGCTAGTGATTCTTTGCGCTTCTTATGATTTGCACATCAGTGGCTTTGGTCTGACATCCTAAAGAGTTTGGTGTTTGTTTCAGGTCTGTAGTCTTCTCTGGGATGTTGATTTGTACTCTTGATATCTGCTTCCTTTTTATTCTTTTGTCTCTAGAAGGCTATTACAGTAGTCACAGTAGAATTAATCACTATCTATAGACCTAGTTTTATAAGGATTTAAGGATCTCACTTGAATTCTCTAGAGAAACAAGAGATATGGCCCATTATGTTCTGTACATTTTTCCTTTTCTCAAAACTCTGGACCCCAAGCTTTCCATAGTCTTTCTGGGGTTTATAGGGGATAACCCAATATTGTTTTCCAAAGTCTTTTAGCTTTGGTATTTAATTGGGTTGGTGTCCACACAGGATAGTTTTCATTGACTAGAGGAGTACATGTATATTAAAAGTCAGAAATAAGCTTAACCATCCTATTTCTCTCCAGGACAAACATACAAGGAATTACAGGATCAGAAGAAAACTTAGCTTATTGACTATAATAAGAATAACTTTGGCATTTAAAAGGGCTCAGAATAAATTCATAAGCCTGTTTCCTTTCTTATATTGTTAATAAAATATCTTAAACAAATTTGTATTTTTCTGCCCACAGTTCTCAGTGTATAATCATTCCTTCAGTAGTCAGAGATTTCCACATTTCCTTGAAGAGACTGAAGATTGTTCCAATTGGAAATTGAAGAGAAAGAATCAGTGGCTGTTCAGTTTTAGATTTCCAAAATAGGCTCTTAAAATCCACATCAAAATCAGTATTTTCAAAAGCCAAAGATTTTGTTTCACAAAAACTAAATTTAATTGGAAGAAAAACAGTCTCTTGAGAATCAAAAGGAAAGACTTGGAAAGAGGCATGCATAGACATTAAGACTATAACAAATAGGAAAGAAAGCAGAGACAGGTCCATTACCTCACCCTCTAGGACACTAGATGAACAACAGCTGGTGTATGACTTAGAAATTGTGTTTGGTTGCAGGTAACAGAAACCAGCCAAAGGTGCCTTAACCAAATGTGTGTTCATTTAAAAAGAAGCCCAGAAAAAGCTGGCAAGGCTGTTCCAAGATACCAGTGTCCAGGGCTCTGTCTTTTTGCTCAGTTATCCAGTTATCTCTGGTTTTCTTATACATGGTGATTTCATGATCACAGCCCCACATCTGTGTCCTAGGTAGACAGAAAGAAGAGGAAGGAAGCAATGAGGAGCACAGGGAAAGCAAAACACTCTCAGAAGTCTGCTAAAGTATTACAGGCCAAAGTTGGCTCTACTACACTTAGTTGCAAGAGAGTCTGGAAAATATATATATATATTTTTAAATAAAAATTTCCCAGGGAAAGACTTACATTAGATTGGGGGTAGAGAAGTGATGAGTTGGATGGGAAATACATTAAGTGATGCTGGTGAGACCTGAGACAAAAGTCCTCCTAAGGGAACCAAATGGAGACAAGCTGAGTGAAGGTCATTGTGTTGATGCCATGAGCTTCATGTAGTCTGTGCAAAATATACTCATTAATTTTGGGAAGGGGGTGGAGCACAGGGAGGATTTTCCATTAACGCTTGCCCAAAGCTTTTGTAAGATGTATTTGAAGTCCTTCCTTTGGAACCTAGTTTTTCAAAGTCTAGAAACTCATAGCCTCAGAAATAGAGGGTAGGTTTCATGGTGCTTAGAGATGCAAGCCAGGATAAAAGCAAAAACGAATAGCTCTTATTCTTGAGCAGGACTATGTGGGAACAAAATTTCCTCCCATTTACTCCTCTATATAATTTATGTACAGATGTCAGAATATCTCTTCTGTGATTTAAAATGTTTTCCTAAACTCCTATTAGCTCCAAAATCATTTTTAAGAAGATTTCAGTGATGAAAAAATTTGGAAAAGGAACGGTGAAAAACCTTAGAGGAAATTTCAAATAAAGCTGTATCTGAGTTTAATATTGCAATAAATTCAAGAGACCTTCACCAACTATTCTCAGTATAAAAGCCATTAGAGATATTCTTGGACAGCTTTTGGGAATGACCTTCATCATTGTTTTTAACCTTTGTGTCTGTGTGTGCACTTCCCATTACCTTTGTTTGATTTATATTGTTATCAGAGTTGTTCTACTTCAACTATAGGGACTTTTGGTAATGGATGGTCATGTGCTTATCATTTTTTAAAAGAGTGTTGGGCAAACAAGATGTTGCCTTTCACAAACTATTGTAGGGAGATCACACTGTAAATAAGTAATGCCCCCTAAAAGAAGGGGGAAAAGAAGAAGGGAAAAGTGTAGATTTGGATAAATATAAGCCTTTTTAAAATTTTACTTCCATAGTTTCAGAAGTGAGATATTTTTTGTCCCCCTAAAATGCTTGCAGAGGTATATGCTTTTCTTATGCTATTCATTTGATCCATGATTCATAAAGCACCTTTGTACAAAAGCTGGTTAATGTCTAAGCCAACACACTGACTTTAAAGGTATGCTTTGGCCATATTTTTCTGTGCTCTGACTAGAGCAGTCCAGAATGCCAAGAGAATTTAAACTCAGAGTTTTTTCAAAGTAAAATTTGATAAAGAGAAGCTTACCTAAAATATTGTTGGTAAAAGTAAAAGAAAGGCAGTGACTAGGAAAAAAGAAAGAAACAGAATTGTTCCCTTTTGGAGCTATATTTTGAAGGAAAATGGTTAATATTTTCATTGCTGGTATTAAAGCATTTTCCCCAGCTTCAGAAAAAAGAACATTATCATTGCGGGAAAGGGTGGTTAGATGTTTTATTTGTAACTGGAATCAGAATACTGTGGTTCTGATTAGTTACTGCAAGTTTTAAAATCTGAGAACCTCGTTTGAGCCAGGAGTACATATGGGCTTTTAGTGGATGGGGAGTCTGCCTGTTTATATTCTTCTTGACACAATTCCAAGAGCTGGATTCCAACAATCACAGACAACTCTGCTCTCCATTTGTTTTGATGAGCAGAGCATTTCACACAATACCAATAAATTCTTTAAATAGTTTTTCTTGTATAATGGGCTTTTACTTTCATCAGTAACAAAATCAGAGAGGTAAATAGTAGCAGTTAGAGCAGAACAAAACAATGTAGCCAAAGGGAGAACCCGCTATTATTCTTAGCATTCTATCCCACTAGAGCTAAAAGCTTTAAAATGTTATTTTAGAAATCATTAAAAATTTTTCTACTAATAAACAAAGGCATCATTTGGGGGATAAGTTTCTTGGTAAGCATATATTAAAAAGCTTTAAATATATACTAAACTCTGAGTAAGAGAAGAAACATTTTGTGTTCAGCACAAGCAAAATTTTTTGGATAATATATTTAGAGTCTTGGTCAGTAGTTGACATTATTGGTGAAGGATAAGAAAGTAGGATCTCAAATTCTACTCTACTTTCCTATAGCCTATTAGGAAATGCTGCCTCAGCCTTTTCTCTCTGTGACTCAGACACCAGGTACATGGAAATCAGTCTAGGGCCTTCTCGATTAGCATAGGATGGGAGTGGCTCTTCATTCCCCCCCACCCCAAAATAAAATAACCACTATTTATTTATTTATTTATTTGAGAGAGAGAGGGCACAAGCAGGTGGTGGGGAGGGGCAGAGGGAGAGAGAATCTTAAGCAGGCCTCATGCCCAGCGTGAAACCAGCATGGAGCCCAACACAGAGTCCTAAGTGGAGCTGCATCTTACCACCCTGAGATCACGACCTGAGCTGAAATCAAGGCAAATTGATTTAACCCACTGACCCACCTAGGTGCCCCAATAACCACTTTGTTATTTAATTTATTTATTTTTAAAATATTTTATTTATTTGGGAGTGAGTGTGAGAGAGAGCATAGGACCAGGTGTAGAGGGAGAGGGAGTAACAGACTCCCCACTGAGCAAGAAGCCCAATGTGGGTCCATCCCAGGACCCTGGGATCATGACCTGAGCTGAAGGCAGAAGGCAGACGTTTAACAGACTGAGCCACCCAGGAGTCCCCCAGTAGCCACTTTAAATAATACATACATATACGTAGGGATGCCCGGGTGGCTCAGTCAGTTAACCGTATGCCTTTGTCTCAGGTCATTATCCTGGTGTTCTGGGACTGAGCCCCAAGTCAGACTCCCTGCTCCATGGGGAGTCTGTTTCTCCCTCTCCCTTTGCCCTTGCTTGTGTGCTTTCTCTCTGCTCACTCTCTCTCTCTCTCTTTCTCAAATAAATGGATAAAATCTTTTTAAAAAATATGTATAGGTGGCATTTTCATCTTTTTATTTTTACAATACCTTATGATAATTGGAGTATGTGATACTCCCTTTCACATATGTGTATGAGATCTTAAGGTTTGAAAATGTTAGTTAACTTACCCACAAACCTAGAACATCCTATAGCTAAGACTAGGGTGTCCTAGAGTCTGTAGTCTCTTGTTATTAATATTCAGTAGCTTTCCACAACAGCAAGATTGGGTGACCTCCAGAAATTCATCTGGGCCAATGCCCAAAATGTCAGGCCATTTGGCTTGATTTCCAGCATTGGTGGAGCCCAGCTGCTCCCTCACCAACCTGAGAGTGAGGTAGAACAACTGAAAGATAAATATCTGATTTCTGTCTGGAGTGCCACCTCTCCTTTCTACTATAGCATTGGCTGTTTAAAAGTAGGGGTTCTGTCTTGTGTGGTAGCTTTATGTCTGGCCTAGAGTTCTGGGAAGTATTCTAATGAAATACTTGTACAAGAAGAGAAAGAACTCTTTGTCTATCTCTGTAGTGCTCAGATCGTTCAGCCGTGAGTAAGCAATGCCTAATTGCATGGAGATTACTATGAGGTGTCACTAAATCAATTCACACATGATGCCAAAGAGCAAAGATAATGGCAACTATATAATATCCAGTTAAATGCACCATTTGGTGCATTTACTTCCCTAACCTGAAGTTGATATGTTGATAAAAATGACTTTCTGTTATTAGTGCTCATTTTATTTTATTATCATTA
This sequence comes from Neogale vison, assembly GCF_020171115.1. Classification (NCBI taxonomy): domain Eukaryota; kingdom Metazoa; phylum Chordata; class Mammalia; order Carnivora; family Mustelidae; genus Neogale; species Neogale vison. The sequence continues at coordinate 168,334,638 of NC_058094.1, forward strand.
TTATTCTTAAAGACTTTATTTATTTGAGACACAGAGAGAGCACAAGTGGGGAGGAGAATCAGAGGGAGAGGGTGAAACAGACTCCCCGCTGAGTAGGGAGCACCACACAGGGCTTGATTCCAGGACCCTGAGATCATGAGCTGAGCCAAAGTCAGATGCTTAACTGACTGAGCCACCCATCACCCCTAGGTGCTCCTTTCAGAAAGTAATGCTCTATATTTGGGGGTTGTTTTCCATAATATTAATGAAGTGCTAATGTATAAAAAAATTAAGAAAATCTCATTAAGATTAGTATTAGTATCTCAAAAGATTAGTATTTTACAAATAGTAATCCCATTCACATAACATCATCTCCGAGTTGGAAGTGTCCTTGAGTAAGTTGAGTGTAGTACCATAAGCATGACACTACCTCCAGTCTTTACCCAGCTCCCAACATGGACAAAGCTATTTTCTTACAACAGTCCATTTTGAGTGTTGGATTGCTGTAAATGTTATAGCTCTTTCTAATACTGAGCAGAAACTAACTTCCTCTGTTATCCATCCAACTAATCTTTTTTTTTCCCTTCCCTTCTCTCTCTCTCTCTTTCCTTCCTTCCTCCCTCCCTCTCTCCGTCCCTCCCTCTCTTTTGAGTAAAATGGCTCTAAACTTGCTGGTCTGGCACTTAAAGTTTAATTGAAAAATCAATGTGTGGTGGAAGGTGTATGAGTGTTTAAATATACTTTGTGAATGATCATTAGGGCTGGGTCTTTCAAACAATGCCAAGGGGGCAAAGAAAAAGAATGAGAATATTTCATTTTTTCCTACTTATTGTTGTATTTTTAAGCACCCCAACACACTGTTTTTCTCTTCTGAGTGAAATAGGTGTCTCAGTTTGGGACTGAAGTGGAATTCAAATGGGAATGGACATGATTGCCCATGATTGCCTAGTGGGTGAGTCTATGAGAAGCTCATTTGTATTTAAAAAAAAAAATGGCTGATTAGGAAGAAAAGTTTTGGTTTGTTTGGGTCACTGATTTAAGAATTGAGACAGGGAGAGTGTATAGCGTGGTGTTTGCCAGTCAGACTGTCCCTACATGAGCCTATAGAGCTGCAGCCAGAAGATGGAGGGACTCTTTACATAAAGGACTCCAGGAAATTTGAGAAAAGTGATAGTGCTTTGGCTTCACCACGTTACAAAGTGTGAGCTAAGTCAGAGAGAGATGTTATCTCTGCATCTCTTTTGAGTCCCTGGTTGGAGAGTTTTTGGTGGTGGCACTTTTGCTCTGGAAAACGTGTGCTGATGGAGTTAGACAGGCAAAGTAAGTGATTCAGGACTCTCATAATGGGAAAAAGGTTGAAACTCAACTGCACTGAGACAAACGGTGGGAAAGTTTTTAAACACTGAGGTGAATTAGTGGACAGTACCTGGAGGATGTGAGTGGGGAGGTTGGTCTCTAGAGTGTGAGTCCACCTGTGTTTGCTAATTGGCACTTATCAAAGTCGGGCTCCCACACTCCCACAGAGACAGGGAGACGGGTGCTTTATCTTTCTCCATGATTATTTTTCAAAGGGATGGTTCTCAAGTCCTTGAGGAAGATGTTCCTGGGTTGTAAAAACTGGCAAGAGGGAGGGAGAAGATTTATATCTCAAAGGGACAGAAAAGAATTTATAATTGCAAGTCTTCCAAAGTAAATGCTCTAAGAAAAGGGAGATGGGAAGTGTAGTGGGGGGAAGGCTAGATTCAGGAAGAAGGCTGTCTAAAGTTTAGTCAGGCTGAGGGAATGGGAAGGCCAGACTCAGTATTCTCTTTTGGTCAGACCTCTGTATTCTCATAGAAATGGCCCTGAGAGGCACTGCCCTTAGGTAGTTTCAAGGTAGTCCACTGCCCAAGGTAGTGGACATCACTGAAAAGACAGGACTTGGAGACTTTCAGAGAATAGCTTGTAATAACTCATGAGACTCTTGAAACTCCCAGAAGCACGTGGAATCAAGGGGCTAAGAGTGTGTGTAATGGAGGGAGAGGCAACACCAGTGAAATCTGGGTACTTGCCATTAATGAGGTCCCACAGATAGGTCCCAATAACAGGCAAGGCCTGGGGAAATACTTATTACTGAAGTAAAGCATTTCAGACTGACTTTAAAGTGATTTCACCTTTGGTCCAGGGATATCTATACTGTGACATCTTGCTTCTCTGTCCTTCATAAACAGAGTTGCTGCGGCAGAGTGGACTTAACACTGACACACAGCTAAAAGATCTGAGTTTAGGGGTCTTTTTTTTTTTTTTAATTCTAACATTATAGCTAAATGAGCTTATGTGAGTCACTCATATTTCTTTTACTTCCTTATCAGGAAATTGGTTATAATATATCTACTTCACAGGGTTGTTATCAAGATGGAATCAATGTCTATGAATAAGTATGATGCTTTTCTTTTGATCAGTAGCGTTTCATGCATTACTTAAACACAGCCTTAATTTGACCCTAGTCAAGTCTCTTTAGGACCATTGTAACTTTTCATAATCAGGTTACTTCTCCTATTCTCTGTTTATGCAAATTTACTCCAGTTCCCATTTATTTCAGTAGCTCATACATATTTTGACTAGATTTTTTTTCTATTTCGTCTGCTATGTTTTATCTCTCTCTCAGCTCACCCAGCCTTGGATTCAGACTTGGACTCACTTCTTGTCTACATACTCTGTCTCTCAGGAGAGCTTTATGAGGAAATGGAAGTCTTGCAGCCTTGCCCTGTAAACTCCCACCTGAATATATATGTTTCCATTTGCTCACCAATGTTTCAGTGTTTGGTTAACGATTTTTGTGTTCCTTATGCCTCTGTTGGAATCTACCTAAACTATACTGTGTAGCCATAAGCTGCTGGACACCATTATCTATACCTGATAAATGATCTACTTTAGAGAATATCTAAAGAAGATGCCAAAGAAAAACCTGTAATCTTTGATGGAAAATATGAGTATTAATTTAAAAAATCATTATTTGATGGGAAAGTTAAACAGTTGCTTACCAGAAAAAAAATAAATTCCTAACTTCAAAGGAATTGCTTATTTTTTCATTAAATCCTCAGAATAAAAAAATAACTATTCTGAGAGAACTGTCTAAAGATGCAGTTGCAGTTACTTTGGTATTTGGCCCTTGTTCTGTAGTAATTTATTCTGAACAAGACCCGAGTGTGTGCTATTCTTTGGCTTTATAGTCCTCTAACCATAGGCCCTGATGGCATTCATGATTATGGCTTAAATAGGGCCAACTCTTGTCAGTAATTTGTCAGAAAAGTCCCACAGAGATACCTATGGTGCTGCTGAACAATGATGTTGGTAGTGTGTTATTTTGCTTTAGGAAAAGCTACAGCATTCCAACACAGGGTTCAATGCCTAGTCTTGGAAGCCTCCTCTCTATTTGATGTAAATTAAACCTTGAGCACACTCTGCCTGGTATTGCAATTAGCATCTGTGGCCTGACCAAATTCTAATGTGTACAATTGCAGATTACTTACCACTGGATAAGAAATATACTCTGTCATAGCCTCGCTTTGTTAGATAATTTTGCCTGGGGTTGTTAAATCACTGTTGCATTCTGCCACTGTGTGCAACCAGTAGGCTTTTAGAAATTACAGCATGAAAAGCTCTCAAGAAAACATGAAAATCTTTTAACATAAGGTTATCTCCGGGAGACTACTTTTTGGTTTAGTTATGTGATTGTTTTTGAACAAATGTATTTTTCTTTAGTTCTCCTCAGTGTTTTTTAAATTGATGGACTTTCACGACAGGTTTTCAGATCTTGTGCTTTCAATTCCTTTTTTGGGGGGAGGGGGTAGAAGTTTCAGAGTGGGATATGAAGTGTTTTGTGAGACAAATAAGTTAAAATATCTATTAGTATTTTGCTGACCTGATTTTTCCCCCCTGGAAATACAAACAATAGAAAGCTGGTATTCTTAAGAGAAAATAAAATTTTGGGGAGGCAGCTGCCAGATAGTCTAATATTTTATTTACTGATGAAATCTTTTGCATTTCGGAGAATGTATTCATTTAGGTGCCCTTGGGTTCTTTGTGAGGTGGCAACAAAGGGCTGCTTGGTTAACACCAGGGTCAGCAAACCACCGCCCAGAAGCAAAATCCAGCCCACCACTTCTTGTAAACAAAGTTTCACTGGAGCATGGCCTTGCCCATGTCTATATATTTCCCATGTCTGCTTTTGTAGAGACTGTATGGCCTAAAATATTTACTAGCTGGCCATTTCTAGAGAAGGAAACCCCTGGCCAACCCCTGGTTATGTCATTAACTTTATCTTGTAGAACCAGAGCCGAGTGTGCAGGTCCTCTAAACTATGGGAGACTCAAACCACATATTTGACAGTTTAACCTAGGTCTTTCCCTTCCTTTAAACTCTTGAGCTAGACATTTGTGGCAACTTCAAGCTTCCCTTTGTCTTTATTCTTTATCAAGTTACTGGGCCCTAGCTTGTATTTGTAACTGTGGCACCAGTAATTTGGAGTCGATCCGTGTTGGACTGAGGGTGTGTATTTTTACCTAAACCACTGAAGTTATGTTTTGAACCCAGTGGAAACATTACATGTCTTGTAGCAGCTTTGCATTTTAGGCTGCCTGTTTAGAACTGCCTTTATGCTATAGTTTCTTACACTGTAAGGTAGAAAAACATACTTCTCTTTTATTGTTGACCCAAACTGGTCACACTCTTTCCTAAAACATTACTATAGACTAATCAGAATCTATACCTGTATTCTGGAATAGGATCCCTTACCCCCACACCAGTTGGAAGAAGGATGGACACCAAGAATACTTATTCTCCTTTTGCTCCTGCAGAATTTTCCATTCTCTATCTGTTTTATCTTGAGCTCTCCCAGAAGCAGCACTTGATAACAAGGATACATCAAGGTAGCTATTTTGGGAAATGATGTTAGGGAACAGAAGTCAGGGGACTGGGAGTAGTAACACAGAGAAGGAAGTAAAGTTAATCCAAGAGTAGCATTACTAAAGTTGAGAGTTAGTGTTATGGACAACTGGGGCTCTGTCTAGCTAAAAAGTCTGCAGAACTGTGTTGTTTCATTCTCAGAATGGTTTGTCAAGACATGGAAGGGATATATTTCTTCATCCTGGCTTCCAAACCTGATTGGCCAAGGATTGCCCCAGCAGCCACTCACTTCCTTGCATGTACAGTTTGAGCATGCTGCCACATGGATATACAGGCTAGTTTCATGTAGGTGTCTCACCCAAGGAAGGCAAGAGATTCCCGAGGAACAAGAGACTGCTGAGTCCAGGAGTCATTGCTACAAGAGGTTGATATAGGAATGGCCAGAACAAAATGGTGGGCCAAGGGCATGTGAGGCAGGACATAAAAGACATATGTCTCACTGCCCTTCTTAACCTGTTCCATACCTCAGGGGGCTTATTTCTGTGGTCTAGATCTCCTGAGCTCCCTTGACAGTTTGGTTTCTCATTGAGTTTTGGTACTAGGAGACATGGCAGGAAATTTGAAGGCAGGAGACTAGAATTTTTTTTTTTAGGAGGGTGGTATTTATTTTGGTGGGGTATTTATTTCCCCATGCTTCATCCTTTCCTGCACTGCCACTGGGTACAATTTCTATTGGGTAGGGCTGCTTCTGTGGCTCCAGCTGTCTTTGGGTTTTGGTATCGCCATTCTCTTGATACCCAAAGCCACAGATACAACCCGGGAAGCTTTCTCCTGCAGATATCGCTCTTTCTTGGATTTAATAACCTCTTGTCCCTCTTTTTCTTCAGGCCTAAAGTGGGTTTTAGCTTTCTGCTGCTACTGATCCTTGAACGCTTCCCAAACCACTTTAAACAGTCCTTTCATTAAATTTTCATCTGTTTAATAAAGCTTGAAGTCCGGAATTGTGATACCACCAACTTTGGCTTTCTTTTTCAATATCCCTTTGGCTATTCGAGGTCTTTTCTGGTTCCATATAAATTTTAAAATTATTTGTTCCATTTCTTTGAAAAAGATGGATGGTACTTTGATAGGAATGGCATTAAATGTGTAGATTGCTTTAGGTAGCATAGACATTTTCACAATATTTATTCTTCCAATCCAAGAGCATGGAACATTTTTCCATTTCTTTGTGTCTTCCTCAATTTCTTTCATGAGTACTTTATAGTTTAATCCTTTATGCTTTGTTATCCAAATAAAATTAAGGGTTTATTAGCAGTAAAGAAGGGGAGACATTTTGGGGTGGGCATTTAAGAGCATCTGTTATTCTTGTTATAAAGACCAAGAGCAACAGAAAGCTTGCCACCAGCATAATGGTTTCCACACACTTTGAAAAATGGCATAGAGATAAAATTCTTATTCAGGAATAGTTTTTACTGTCAGTGGCCCCCACTTCCATATTTTGGATTGTTGAACTCGGGAGGATGCTGTATTTTACATTTTCATTGAATTATTTTTTTTTCTTCTTATAACGTTAATGTCTTTTCAATGTAAAGGATTAAAATAATGCAAAAAGACATAAAGATAAAAGTGAAAATATCCTTTAATTCAACCTCCCATTGATAAATGTTAACATTTTGCTGTTTACCTTCAAACATTCTTTCCCCCACCCCGCCCCCACTTAAACAACAGAAATTTATTTCTCACAGTTCAGGAGGCTAGAAGTCCAAGATCAAATTGTCCCCCAGAGCTGGTTTCTTCTGAGGCCTCTCTTCTTGACTTGTAGGTGGCTGCCTTCTCCCTGTGTCCTCACATCGTCCTTCCTCTGTATGTCTGTGTCCAAATCTCATCTCCTCTTCTTCTAAGAACACTCAGTCAGATTGGATTAGGACCCATTCACATGAGTTCATTGTACCTCAAATATTTTTGAATGGAACTATAAAATAAATCGGCATCTCAATTTTATGTTTGGAAGGAGGATATAGTAAAAAAAAAAAAAAAACTGGATAGAGCAAGAGGAAAGGAGAATTAAGTCACCTTGTTGCTGGATAAACACCAAGTTTAAATATCTCTTATTATTCAAGGATATGCAAAAAGGAAAAAAAGAAATAGAAGGAAAAAAAAGAAAACAAAAACAATAAATATTTATAATTCCCCCCAAAAACTCAAGAATCAAAGGAAGACTATGCTTTTTAAAGAACATTTGTTATGGTTGAATACTTGTGACAACTTAAATGTCTATCATGGAGTAGTGGATAAATGAATTATGGTGGATTCATTCAGTGATACTGGTTCACTACTTTGAGAACAGTGTTACTTCAATGAATAGATGTGATAGCCATTCTATGATGCATATGGAGTGTTTATAAACATGTTAAAAAATGTTTCTACAAATGCTATTTGTGTACTACTTTGAGAAGAGTGTTATTCTATGTTAGTGGAATGAAGTAGAATATTATATGCTAACATGAAATGATCTTCAAGATGTATTAAGTGAATAAAGCAAGGCTTACATAAAATGATCCCATTTGTATTAACACCAGAAAACATAACTATACATTTACATGTTCGTGTATACATAAAACATTTATAGAAGGAAATGAGAAATAATTGACAATTTTTTATTTTAGGAAAGGGGTGAATATTCAGGATGAGAGATTTGCTTTTAATTACATATATTTTTGTCATGTTTGGTTGTTTTTTCTGCTCACATATTACTTATTCAACTAGAGGAGATTTACATGAGGGAACAAAATCACATCCTAATTATGCACCCAATTAACTTCCAGAAGACACAGAATCTCTAAAATGAGAGAAAAAAGAGGACATTAAAAAAAATGGAAAATGAGTTTCTACACTGTTGTAAGTATAAAGGGAACTGACAAGAAAGTTTAAATTGGAAAGAAATTTAAAATGTAATGAGGAAATTAAAGTATATGTTAGAGTACAGTTAACTAGGACAGATAAGAATCATTTCTTAAGAGAAGTAACAGTAACTTGAAAGACTTCTTTCAACAATTTCCCAGAATTCAGAAGATAAGAAAAAGAAGAAATTAACAAGAAAGAAGAGGACAGGTGCAAAAGGTAACAAACAGAAGTTCATCCTACAGAAAATTGGTCTTCCAGGAGAAGAGAAAAATAAGTGAGCAGAGCAAGCATCAGGAAATAATGGTGTAAAACTTTCTTGAGATGAAGAATATCCTGTGGCAGCACATAAAAACTGAGCAAAAGAAAAACAATACCTAAATATATTCTGGTGAAATTTTTGAATTTTCATAGTAAATAAAGAATTTTCTGCACAAGAAGAAAAAGTGGTGAGAACTGGCTGGTATTCATCTAGCATAATCATGACCATTAGATGTCAGTGGAGCAGTGTCTATAGAATTTTGAAGTAAAACTCAACACCCAAAGAACAAATAATCCAATCAAGAAATGGGCAGAGGACATGAACAGACGTTTCTGCAAAGAAGACATCCAGATGGCCAACAGACACATGAAAAAATGCTCCATATCACTTGGCATCAGGGAAATACAAATCAAAACCACAATGAGATATCACCTCACACCAGTCAGAATGGCTAAAATCAACAAGTCAGGAAATGACAGATGCTGGCGAGGATGTGGAGAAAGGGGAACCCTCCTACACTGTTGGCGGGAATGCAAGCTGGTGCAACCACTCTGGAAAACAGCATGGAGGTTCCTCAAAATGTTGAAAATAGAACTGCCCTATGACCCAGCAATTGCACTACTGGGTATTTACCCTAAAGATACAAATGTAGTGATCCAAAGGGGCACGTGCACCCGAATGTTTATAGCAGCAATGTCCACAATAGCCAAACTATGGAAAGAACCTAGATGTCCATCAACAGATGAATGGATCAAGAAGAAGTGGTATATATACACAATGGAATACTATGCAGCCATCAAAAGAAACGAAATCTTGACATTTGCGACAACATGGATGGAACTAGAGCGTATCATGCTTAGTGAAATAAGTCAAGCGGAGAAAGACAACTTTCATATGATCTCCCTGATATGAGGAGGTGGTGATGCAACATGGGGGCTTAAGTGGGTAGGAGAAGAATCAATGAAACAAGATGGGATAGGGAGGGAGATAAACCATAAGTGACTCTTAATCTCACGAAACAAACTGTGGGTTGCTGGGGGGAGGGGGGTGGGATTATGGACATTGGGGAGGGTTTGTGCTTTGGTGAGTGCTGTGAAGTTTGTAAACCTGGCGATTCACAGATCTGTACCCCTGGGGACAAAAATATATGTTTAGAAACAATAAAAAAAAATTTTGAAGTAAGTAAAAATAATTTGAGATCTAACTAGAAATTTCCTTTTTAGTCATGGTATCATATATAAAGAGAGACTTTTTATTTAATATATATTAATGTACCAATTATGAGATTTAGAAAATATGCTCCACATATTACTCCTGATGAAAAAAAAACCATTATTCAGATACACTTAAACTAGCCAAGATTTTTTAAAAAATATTTTATTTATTTATTTGACAGAGAGCGAGATCGCAAGTAGGCAGAGAAGCAGGCAGAGAGGCAGGCGGGGGTGGGGGGGCAGCAGTCTCCCTGCTGAGCGGTTAGCCCAATGCAGGGCTCAATCCCAGGACCTGAGATCATGACCTGAACCAAAGGCAGAGGCTTAACCCACTGAGCCACCCAAGTGCCCCTAGCTTAGATTTTTAAAATTTGTTTTTAAGGAAACTCAGGACTTCTCTTGAGAGGATGAAGTAAACATGCTTTTCTTTATTCTTGCCTCTAACTACAAACAAAATCACTACACATTACATATAAAACAAACATGAGAAGAGTTTGAAAGGTGGAGAGAAGAAGTTAGATTAACTGGGGTTCTTGGGACCCAAGGAATGACACGATGCTAAATTCCCTGGATTTTCCTCTTTGGCTCATAATCCCAGATTTAGAACTAAAGAAGCCAGCAGCCTAGAAAAACCATTGAGTACAGATTTGAAAACCTCACCAAAGCCTCTGCCTTCTAGCTAAAGGACTGGGAAAGGGGCAGCCTAGAAAGACTGAAAACTTTTAGACAATAACCACTCTGCTATAGTCAAACACCTCAGAAATTTTATGACCTTACTGTCACCCATGCCAACAAAAGTTAAAGTGGGGAACCTAGACTTCTACCCCTGACAGAATGTGACAATTTGGTCAGGGTGGTGTCAGAGAAGGCTGAGTAATGCACTCTGCAGTGTCAGTGGATACCATGTAGAAATCTTGGACTTCCAACCCCACCCAGCAGTAATGAGGTGCTTCTGTCCCTCCTCCTGGATTGGGGTCAGAGGACATCTAGAAGGGGGTCAAGACTTTCACCACTGTCCAGTGGTAAGAAGGCAACTCACATTTTCCATGATGTCAGCGGAGATCACAGTGAACAACTTTATAAACATAAATTTGATAATTTAGATGAATGGACAAATTCCTCAAAAAAATAAATTACCATAATTCATCCAATATAGAACAGATAATATGAATAGCTCTGTAACTATTAAAGAAATTGATTCATTATTTTAAAACTCCCCAAACAGAAATCTCCAGGATTAGCTAGTTTTCCTGGAGGATTATACCAAACATTTAAGGAGGAATTCATATCAGTTTTATACAATGTCTTCTAGAAATGAGACTAGGAGGAAGTATATCCCAGTTTGTTTTATGACACTAGTATTACTCTGATACAAAAAAAAATTAGTCAAAGATATTACAAAAAAAAACTACAGACTAATATCCTTCATGAATTTAGATGCAAATCCATAACAGATTAGCAAATAGAATTCAGTTAAATATAAAAAAAATTATGCATCATGAGTAAGTGGGGTTTATTCCAACAATGCAAGACTTTTTGATAATCAACCAATGCAATGCACCATATTTACAGGGTAGAGAAAAATATTATATGCTCATAACAAGCAATGCTGAAAAATCATTTGTCATAATTAAATATCCATTATGTCAAAAAGCATTTCACATAATTCAATACATACTTACCACAAAGACTTTTAGTATAAATAGGAACAGAATACGATTTCCTGGCCCTCTCCTCTCCCCACAATGGTGTATGCTGGCCCATTGATATCTATGTACTCCAAAAAGGGAGAATCATCTAGCAAAAATGTTACTTTGCCTGCTGTGTTCAAGGCTCCCATTCGACCTGATACAGTGAACTTTGTTCACACCAACTTGCACAAAAACAACAGACAGGCATATGCTGTTAGTGAATTAGCAACTCATCAAACCAGTGCTAATTCTTGGGATACTGGCAGAGCTGTAGGTCTATTCCCAGAGTTCGAGGTGGTGGGACTCACCGTTCTGGCCAGGGTACTTTTGGAAATATGCGTCGTGGGGGCACATGTTTGCACCCACCAAAACCTGGCACCATTGGCATCGAAGAGTGAACATAATACAGAAGTGATATGCCATCTGCTCCGCCCTGGCTGCCTCGGCCTTCCCAGTGCTAGTTATGTCTAAAGGTCACTGTATTGAGGAAGTTCCTGAACTTCCTTTGGTGACTGAAGATAAAGTTGAAGGCTACAAGAAGACCAAGGAGGCTGTTTTGCTACTTAAGAAACTTAAAGCCTGGGATGATATCAAAAAGGTCTATGTCTCTCAGCAAATGAAAGCTGGCAAGGGCAAAATGAGAAACCATCATCATATCCAGTGCAGGGGACTCTGCGTCATCTACAATGAAGACAATGGTATCATCAAGGCCTTCAGAAACAACTTGGAATTACTTTACTTGATGTAAGCAAACTGAACATTTTGGTGGGCATGTGGGATGTTTCTGCATTTGGACCGAAAGTGATTTCCACAAGTTAGATGATCTGTATGGCACTTGGCATAAGGCTGCCTCCCTCAAGAGTAACTACAACTTCCCATGCATAAGATGCTTAATACAGACCTTAGCAGAATCTTGAAAAATCCAGAGATCCAAAAATCCCTCTGAGTACCACGCAAGAAGATTCATCATTGGGTCCTGAAGAAGAATCCACAGAAGAACCTGAGAATCATGTTGAAGATAAACCCATATGTGAAGACCATGTGCCGGAATACCATTCTTCACCAGGCCAAGAATCACAAACTTTGGATGGATAAAGTGGTAGCAGCTTTGGAAGCCAAATCAGGTAAGAAGAAGGTTCCAGGCAAGAAGCCTTCCCTTCCAGGGAAGAAAGGAAAGAAGGCTGCTGGTGTGAAGAAGCAGAAGAAACCTGTAGTGGGGTAAAAGGCTGCAGCTACCAGGAAACCAGCAGCTGACAAGAAGCCTGCAGAAAAGAAACCCACTGCAGAGAAACCTGCTGCCTAAAAACTTGACATTTATTCATAAAAGTCAAATAATTTTGGATAGCTAATTTTGAATAAAGATGTGATCAAAGCCAAAAAAAAATTCAACTTCCTAAATTTAATAAAGATCATCTACAAAAATCCTACAACAAATATTTTACTTAATTGTGAAAGACTGAATGCATTTCCCTAAGATTGGGAAGAAGGTAAAGCAATATCTACTCTCACCAATTTTGTTCAACATAGTGCTAGAAATTATAGCTAAATCAATAAGAAAGAAAGGGAACTAAAAAGCATATGAATTATAATGTAAAAACAAAATCATTCCTTTAAGGAGGGTACATATTGCATGGAGCACTGGGTATGGTGCATAAACAATGAATCTTGGAACACTGAAAAAATAAAATTAAATAAAAACAAAACAAAACCTCCAAACTATTCCTGTTTTCAGATGACTTAATTGTCTACAAAGAAATCCCACAGAATCTACATAAAAACTCCTAGAACTAATAAGTGAGTTCAGTAGAGTCATAAGATGCAAGGTAGGCATAGAAAAATCAATTGTATTTCTATATACTAGCAATGGCCATATGGAAATCAAACTTAAAAACAAAATACCATTTATGGGGTACCTGGGTGGTATGGTTAGTTAACATCTGACTCTTGGTTTTGGCTCAAGTCATGATCTTAGGGTCATGAAATGGAGCGCCAAGTCAGGCTCTGGACTCAGCATGGAGTCTGCTTGAGACTCTCTTTCCTTCTCCCTCTGTGTTCCCCCCTTCTAAAATAAATAAATAAATCTTTAAAAAAATTTAAATTTATTTAAAAAACCCAGAGAGAAATACTTAGGTGTAAGATTATCAAATCTACCAAAATGTGAACAAGACTTGAATACTGAAAACCACAGAATGCTGATTAAACACACACACACACACACACACACACACACACACACACACAGATTATTTAAATAACTGAAGAGACATACCATGTTCATGGATTGGAAGAATCAACATAATAAAAATGTGAATTCTCCACAGATTGATAATAGAGGTTTAATCAATTCCTTTCATAATCCCATATAATTTCTTATTGATATGCACAAGGTTATTCTACTTTTTAAACGGTTAAGTCAAAGGAATTAGAATAGCTAGACAACTTGAAAAATAATAAATTAGGAGGAATCAGTCTACCCAGCTTCTATAGTATCAAAACTGTATATTATTGGCAGAAGCTTAGACACATGGGTCAATGAACAGAATAGAGAATTGAAAGTAGACCCACACAAATATGCCTGCTTGATTTTTGACAAAGGTAAAAAGCAATCTAATGGAGGGAAACTAGCCTTTTAATAAATGGTTCTAGAGCAAAGTGGACATCAGTAGAAAGCCAGAGATATATACCTTTGTAAAAACATAAGTAATCTACTAACTGAAAATAGAAATAAAACAAAAAGTATGATCAATATAGCAAAAAATGGGGGAAAAAAGCAGGTATAAAAGAATAAATCTAGCAGAGGTAAATAAATAATAAAAATATAAATATAAATAAAAAAATAAATAATAAATTAAAAATAAAAATAAAAAAATAAATCTAGTAGAGGGCATAAAACACATTTTATTTAAAGTGGGTAGGAGAAGAATAAATGAAACAAGATGGGACTGGGAGGGAGACAAACCATAAGTGACTCTTAATCTCACAAAACAAACTGAGGGTTGCTGGGGGGAGGGGGGTTGGGAGAAGGGGGGTGGGGTTATGGACATTGGGGAGGGTATGTGCTTTGGTGAGTGCTGTGAAGTGTGTAAACCTGATTCATAGACCTGTACCCCTGGGGATAAAAATATATGTTTATAAAAAATAAAAAATTAAAAAAAAACCTTAAAAAAAAAGGAATAGAGTAAGACCTATTATATATTCTATATATATTCTATATATATTATATACATATATACACATTACATACTATTATATATTACTATTATATTATTATGTATTACATTCATATTATGATAATATATTTAAGTGGGTTAACCTTTCTAATAAGAAAATGAAGATTTTTAGGTGTGGTTAATAAGCATATATCAAATAGAAGTGCAAAACAAATTCTAAAAAGTCAAGGTAAATGCTATTTGAGAGATAACATGAAGAAGGAAAATTTCAGAGTAAAAACTAGGAATAACATACATAAGATGAATACAAGCAGATTAAAGCAGACAGCAACATTAACATCAAAGAAAATAAAATTCATGGCAAAACCATTAAAGGAGATCAAGAAGATGTAATAGTTATTGATTTTAATGTACTGAATAAAATAACTTCAATATATATAAGCAAACACTAAAAATTTGAGATTTTAAACATCTCAGCTTTTAACTAATCAAACATAAAGAAAAAACATCTAAATAAACCAATTAATAAGAAATTTTAATAGTATGATTTATAACATATATAAAAAATGTATATGATTATGCTATATAATATTACAGTATGACAATAAGGTATATAAAATAATAATAGCATTTGAACAAAATAATTTATATTTCATTGGCATACTTCAAATCCATTACTAACAGAATATAATTTTCTGTCAACCCACAATAAAATATTTACTAAAAATTGATAGCCTATTAGTCCACAAAGAAACCAGAAAAATTCTAGAAAGCAGAATACAATAGGTACATTTCTGGCTGTAATGGAAAATAAACCAGAAATTAATAATGAGGAAGCAAAATATCTCCAACTTCTTGTTTGTTGAGATTATGCAATCATTAATACAAACTAGCCGTTTGCAAACTCTTAAGTCAAAGAGATACTCAAATTGGTTATTAGAAAAAACAATGGCAAGAAAGACATTAAGTAAAAACATTAATGGCATGTCATCAAAGTTGTAATCAGAAGCAAATTCATAGTTTCAAATCTTTCCATTATTAAACAAGAAAAAAATAAAGCAATTAATTCAGTAGGTTATTAAAAGTAAAACCAACTAACACAAAGTTAAGCAGAACCTGTGTCTTCTGTTCAGAGCTGGGGGCCCAGGCCTGTGTCCTGAAGTGGGGGCAAGCAATCAGTAAATGGCTGTTAAATTGATACGTAATAAATAAGTGACTGAATAAAAATGGAACTTGTGGAATAAAAAGAATATTAATAGAACTGAAAATCTATGACTTCCTAAGGAGGCTCAGTCTGCATTCTTGAGGAGGGCTCAAGCTGTAAAAATGGACAGAACAAGTGCAAGGGCTTGTTTACAGGACCAACAGGAGGCCTGAGGGGTACAGGTGGGGAGTGCTAGAGGCCTCATGGTTCATTTCTGGAATTTTTGGCACATTTCATGGGGGGAGTCTGTCACAGAGGAATTTTGCCTTGTGGCAATTTAGTGGCACTGCAGAAGAAAGCTTTCCCTTTCTGCTATTTACCTTTAAAATCCTTCAAACAGGTACTGAAGGCTTCCATTTCAGGCCCAAAACAAAGCCCTGCAGTAACAAAGTGACTTAGATTTACTTTTGAGGATTGTTAGCAGTAGCAAAACCTTTTCTGAACACACAGTTTTAGTATATGTGCTGCCGAAGCGAGCACTGAACACACAGTTTTAAATAGGCAAAGTCGTGGCACTGCTGGGCCTGAGAAACTGAAGGAGCGGGGAAGGGTTTTTTACTGTTCTGGGAAAGAGTGTAGGATCATTAAAGACTCATTTTGATTACACACTTTCTTCCGGAAAAATATGAGCAACAGATAGTATCCCAAGCTAATGACACATCGTGGGATATATTGACTTTAGGGAAAGTCACTTCTCATGGTTCCCTGTTTCAAATCACTCTTGACTGGCTGCCTTCACTTATATGGGCAACATCCCCAAGATTCTGAAGTTGAGATGAAAGGATATATTTTTGTCCACTATCAATTCTGAATCCTCAAATAATTCCCATTCTTTTTATCTGTGAAAAAAAAAATAACCAAATTGAATTGAAGGTCTTCACATTCAAAATATTGAATACTGTAGATAATTAAAATTTGCTATCATGGCCAAGGCTAAGGTTCCACTCACCTGGCCTCCCACTTACAAGAGCCCAACATACTCCTTTTAGATAGTATTTTTTAAGATCCTGCTTAGACTCCTAGTTAAACCTCCTAACTTCTCAGGTGCTTCACACAGAAGACTGGTTTGCCTCTTTGCTTTTGTTTGGAAGGTCACCTTTATCAGGGCTGTAATTAATTCTTGCCAGGCTAATAGTGTTCCCTGCGAATCACACAGGTCTTGAGGGGAGAAAATTGATAATCTAATAACCATAGCAAAGTGAGACATCTTCACCTTCCAGACCAGGTATCTGGCTTTCTCTTTCTTGGCTTACAGCGTGATCTGTGGTTATGACTGCTGCTAGTAGTAGGAGAAATTTAAAAAAAAAAAAAGTTTCTTGGCTTTCTGTAGGTTAGCAGCATGTCCCGGTTTTCAAGTACAAAGTCAGATTCTGAGTCAGCCCATCCCCTTACCTGGAATCAGAGGCTTTTCATGCAATAAGATACAACAGCTTAGCTTGCATGAGGTTTTTGGGAAAAAGCCAAATATTCAAAAAACCATCTGCTTGCACTGCTCATAAATCACAGAAATGATTGCCCTTGATCTGCAGCCATTCCCCATTATAGAGGATATTGGTTTCCAAAAGATGTCACAGCATATTGAAATGAGACAGTCTCTTCCAAGCAGAAAATTCCTCTTCACCATTACATTATATAGTAGAGTAGAATTATGTCATGTTAGCCCTCAAAGGCAGAAAGGATCTCAGAGAAGATGCAGGTGGAGGGGTGGTTGTAAATTTTGTAACTAGCATAAAGGACAAGCCACTAAAATTGTTTATGCTTTGCTCCAGTCAAATGCTGTAAGGGTTTGAAATGATTGGGAGCCATGAGCTCTGTTTCTGAAGATGCCTTTGAACCAGGTATCCATCTTGTCACTCGTAATGCTGTTTCCCACCAAGAGTGAAGACAACAGCCGTTGATAGAATGGGTGTAAAGAATGACTATACTGCAAATAGCCCTTGAAAGCTAGGCACGTTATTATTTAGCACTTGGGGAACCATCTGCAGAATACTTGGCATTATGCAAAGCATAAGGGATGACCAGACATCTGGCCAATGCCTTTGGTGATCTAAGAGAGACACAACCTTCTGAGGAGCTGGCATGGCTCGTGCATGCTCTGCTCATTTACCCTCTGTGGCCACAGCTAGTGAAGCCCTGGGTCCGAAACCCACAAAGCACTGGGAAATTCCTAATACATTCTTTAACATCCAGAGTTCATTCCAGCTGGGCTGATCTGACAGCATGTTTCTGGGTGATCTATAGGGAGCTAGTTGCCATAACAGGCTCATATGTGGTATCTTTGTTGAGAAAACGGTTGCAATGAGGGTTCTCTCATTCTAAGTTTACTTTACCATCTGGTCTGCAGTCACTCATGTGGTGTGTTCTTATCTCTACTGACATGAAAATTCTCTTGTTATTAAGTGGTGATGTATATCTCAGGTATATCTGGTATTCAGATGTCTTCATCAGGTTTTCAGATGTCTTTAATAAGCACCAAGTACTCTAAGTGTAACCAACTTCGACTATCTTTTTTGGTTTAATTTGATAATCCTGTGGGGTTTTATTAACCTGTTTTAGCTACTGAGGATGTTGGGTTATATTGTGTCTCATGTTTGGAACTGGGAAGTAGGGAAAAGGCCAGAGTGGGTGAGAAAAGGAGAAGAGAGTGGTGAGAGATTTAAGTGAAAGATTTTGGTGTTTTATAGACCTGGGCTTGCATTCCAGTTCTACTGCTTAAGGAAATACATGATGTTGAACATCATGTTATCAACATCAAGTTATCTAATCTCTCTAAAGCTGATTGTCTTCATTGATAATAATACCACTACCTCATAAGAACGTTATGAGGATTGAAAACACATAAATGTATACATGTATTATATATGTGGGTGTGTGCATGTAGAGCCTGAAGGAGTCCTCGGTACTGGGTAGCTCTTATTCCTCCCATTCAAGAAAGTAGTATTTGCAGGATGATCTCTGGCAGAATGGAGAAATTAGTGTCTGAGACAGAATGGAACAACCAAAGAGAAAATAAGGACTAGGGCAGGATTATTTCCTTTACTACCCCCCCACCCCGGTTATGTGTTTCACCCATTTTTATGAGGAATCGATTGAAAATTCAGATTGAATTAACAGTGAACACTGTGTGAGTGTGTGTGTGTGTGTGTGTACCTGCATGTGCCTGTCTGTGTGTATACATGCTTCAGGGTGTAAGGCAAATAAATAATTCTGTTACCTGAGGGGTGGAGATTTATTTCAAGGATACATGGAAAGTAAATACAGAGAGTTCTTTGCAGCTGCCCAGCACTTCGAGAGACTGCAGTGAGGTTTGCAGCTGTTTGGGCTACAGCAGCAGTTCCAGTGACTGCTGTGTGTATGAACACTCAATCATTCATCATTTCTCAGAAACATGCCTATTACCCATGGCCACCCTGCTCTAGTGAGCACAATTGTCTTGGCTAAAGTTATACCTTTCCCTCCTTCTGTTGACTTTCAGAATAGCTGACTGTCTGCCTTCTGTTGCTTTTCTCTGTCTTGTAGGTACTACAGGATCCTGTCTCCCTGGCATAGCGGGTTGATCCAAGAGTGGACACCTAAGTAGGGACAATATTATTCTTTCTTGCAGGAATTACAAATTCAGGATGGATAGCTAGGGAGGAGCAGTGGACTTTTGTTAACAGCCACCCTCTACAGCAGGGTTTCTCCATGCTGGCACTTTGACATTTTAGGCTGGGCAATTAGTCATGGGGAATGTCCTGTCTATGCACTGTAGGATGTTTAGCTGCTTCCCTGGCTTCTACCCACTAGATGCTGGGTGTTATCTCTCTGTACTTCTCTCTCCCAATCTGCCATGGTGTGACAATCAAAAATGTATCCAGATCTTGCCCAGTGTCCCTCTGGGAGGAAAAACACCCATGGCTCAGACCCATCACTCTATGCAGTGTTAGAAAAAGTGTGGTCTAAGGACTGGCAGCCTCAGCATCAGCTGGGAGCTACTTAATAATAGAAAATGTTGGCTCTCACCTCAGAACCAATGAATCACGATCTGGTGTTTTCACAAGGTTTGCAGTGACTTTTATCCTTGCTAAATTTTGAGAGCCACTGCTGTAGAACTTTGCTGTCCTAAGTGTGATTTGAGTATCCGCAGCCTCAGATCACAGGAGAACTTGTTAGGAACACAGAACCTTGGGCCCACCCCAGACCCAGGTTCACCATCACCCGGGAACTTGTTAAAACACACATCATTTCTAACCAATTGTTATGTATATCAGAAACTCTGGGATTGCAGCCCAGTGATCTGTTTTGATAAGCCTTCTAGGTGATTTTGATATAGCTAGTTTCAACAACGGCTGCCGATTGTAATCACCTCTGGGATTTTGAAAGATATTGATGCTTGGGTCCCATTCCAAAGGACTTTGATTTTAACTCATTTAGGGTATGGACTGAGTATCAGCACAGGATTTTATAATCCTCATGTGATTGTAATGTGCAGGCAACCTTGAGAACCACCACCAAAGACAGTTTTTGATCTCTACTGCAAATGTCCCTGGAGCTTCCGTGGTTTCTTCACATCTCAAATCTTCATTGCTCAACCCCTATTTTAATTTGTGGGCCACTCCTATACTTCCACTAATGTTTGCAATTAAGCCAGCCAGAACCCATTTCTGTTGCTACAGCCCCAGTAATCTCAACCCAAATAGCCACCATATAGGGGAGAGCTTGCAGTAGATTCTTAGGAAATGTGTAAGGCCAGGTATTTCGCATTGGTCATTGGATTGTGTGGTATGTGTGGGGGCACCCCAGTATATTCTGGAATAGAAAACTAGCAGCCTGTGATATACAGCCATACAGTGGACCATGAGGAACCCTGCTCAGTAAGTCTCTTCCTGCCTGGAGCCATTGGGCAAGAAAAGTCATTAGCCTGTAATATTCAGAGCAGCTGGGGGATTGGTGCACTGGCCTGGACAAAGTCTGCATAAGCCATCAAAAGTAGCTTCTGGGTGTGCCTGGGTGGCTCAGTGGGTTAAAACCTCTGTCTTCAGCTCAGGTCATGATCCCAGGGTCCTGGAATCGAGCCCCGCATTGGGCTTTCTGCTCGGTGGGGAGCCTGCTTCTCCCTCTCTTTCTCTGCCTGCCTCTCTGCCTACTTGTGATCTCTCTCTGTCAAAAAAAAAAAAAAAAAAAAAAACTTAAAAAAAAAAAGAGTAGCTTCTATACAGGTTCATTATACTGATGATGTTAAAGTGGTAGGCCTGGGAGAACAGGAAATGGGAGATGCCCCCTGATGTTTTGGTTCAAGGGGTAGGAGGTAATGCTTACAAGAATTCTGGGGTTTGCAACTTTGACATTTCTATGGCATACATGGTTTTGAGTATGTTAGGTTATGATTTCTAAAATAAAGGACAAGTGTTTATACCTAGTGTCTCCTACATGAAGAAGGAGGCACCACACGTGGCATGGCAATACTCTTCATGTTCTGAAGACAGTTTGTATCGTATTTGAAAGAACCATGTTGTGCATTGTCTCTGACTTAGGTATTTGGCATCTAGTCGGCTTTCGTAGATTTTACTGTGTAACAAAAGCCTTGAGAATCAGAGTGACTTCCAAAAGGAAGCATTTACTTTTCTTTCACTTGAATGACACATTGTTATGGCACGTCTACTGCACACAGCAGGGAGGGTTCAGGTCTGCTCTCTGGGTCTTTTCATTCTAGATTGCTAACCTACTAGGGATGTTCTTCTCCTGGTGTAGGGCAAGGGTATAGGAGAACAATTAATGCACATCACATCTTAAAGTCTCTTTTAGGAGCTGGAATGCTGGCATATCCACCCTATTCTACTGATCAAAGCAAGTCATATGGTGATGAAACCCAGAGTCTGTGAGACAAGAAAACATACCTGGAGTAAAACATGACAAGAAAGAAAGAGCAAGAATTGTGGATTTATCACCTCTGGGTTTGTGAAAATCTCCCAGAGCAAGAGGAGCATCTTTAGCTCTTTCATAGCAAATTTGTGTTGTTCTTTACTCAACTCGAACGAACCAACAGCTCCAAAGGTACTGTTTGGAGACCAGGATGCACAATGGAGTCTGTGATAAGCCCTAATGGGACAATCCAGTCATGATCTCTAGAGTTTGAGGACAAATCATGCTCTTTGTTAGGTAACTCCTCCTTTTCAGAATGAACTTCCAGATTTTAAATGGACTCTGGTGAAGACAGATTCCCTGGTCTTAGACAGCTATAGGTCTTGAGCTATTCATAAGCTACTACTGATCTATTTGTTATACCTAGCTTTAACGCTGGGCATAGCTAGTAATATTCCATCATCAAACCAGATACTGAGTGTACACAATTATTTGCACAGTCAGGTTGCCCCCACTCCCATTGTTCATGAATTTCTCAGTCTGTACCTATGGATAGCTTCATGGGTAGTTTCCCATAACCATGTGGCTAAAGATAAAACACCTGTACTGGGTTCTCTCTAAAATACTAATATGGATTGGAAGTAGTCTGTGGCATTACAGCTCCAGATAGGAGTGACCCTGAAAGACAGTGGAGAAAATTAAACCTCCTCTTGGCCAGAAAAATCAAGTGTAACAATTTGCTATTTACTTTGCCTAAAAGGAAATTTGGCTTAAAAATCAGGATCTATATTAATTTTTAGGCAGTTGTTTTTGTCTGACCCTTGTTGGGAGACAGCAAAATTAGGATATTGTGGGCAAGATAGTTAGGGATGGTCTGGTTTGGATGGCTCTTTCAGAATCAGCCTGGAGCATGAAACCAGTTGCACCCCATGTACACCTTTCAGAAGACTTTCACTGTAGAAGAGATTCTTAGTAATCAGGTAGACAGGATGGCCGGAGATGTCGTTATTTTCCGTTATTAGTCAGTGTGCTTTTTAATCAGTGGGCTTCTGAATGAGGCCAGCATGGGGCAGAGATAGATGCTATTCTTGCTAGAGGTTCAATTTTGTGAGTTTGCCCTCACTCGATCTGACTTGCCTAGCTAGGATCATTGCCAAGCGACCAGTTTATCAAGCCATGACATCCAATCCTGAACCACAATCTGGTGCCAAACCTCAAGGGTGCCTTCTCAATACCAGGTAATTAGATCAACTAAATTGGGCCCCCTGTCATCAATGAATAAATTAGATATTATTTTTTCTTTTTACTATCAGAATAGATCTGCATGCTCTGGACTTATATTTCTTTTTCTTCCCTTTGTACCTACACTCATCTTCTTTGAGTTTATTGAAGGTCATATACTCTGTCAGAGTAAACATTACCTCTAAGTTCACTTCGCAGCAAAAGTGGTAAGCAAGGGGATGATACCCAAGGGATTACTGGACACTATTGTATGTCCTGTCACTCAGAAAATACTGGCCTTATAGGTTGATTCAGTGACCTAATAAAAACACAGCTGTGACATGAGCTGGCCGTTATCCCCTTGCGATTTTAGTAAGATGCACGATATGGTCTGTGTCTGTTTTTGGCAGATTTGTAGAGAAAAAGTCCAAGACATCCTTGGAACATCCTTATTTTGTCTTCTTTCCTTCTGAGCGTAGGTTTTTTAAACTTTTCTTCACTTTTGTGAAACAGCCTAGTACCTGGCCAACAACCCAGCTTCTCCTCTCCTGCCCCAGTTTGTCAGTTGGTTTCAGTTGCTTGCAACAAAGGATTCTTACTGACTATACCCGATTACTAGAGTGTTCTTTAAAATAGCTTAAATAGTCTTCTTTTTAATAGTTACAAGAGAATTCCCAATAATCATTTTCATTGAGGCAAATAAAATAGTTGGCAGGTTTTGTTGTTGTTGTTGTTTTTAAGAATATGGTGGAGATCTTAGTTGTATATCCAGTATCTATTCTCCTTGACTTTATTCCTAAAGGAAATTCTGATGTTCTTTAAGAGAGCAGGGTACCGTTTTAAGAAACGGCATTGCCCAGCCTCTTCTGCAGCTGGGGATGAAAAAGGGAGACACAGCTCTGGTAATAGGATGGAAGGAGATGCTGCTTTCAGGCGAGGCTTTGAAAGGGAACAGTATGCCTTTTACTTCTTGCCCTTTGCACTCCCTTCTTGTTCTTGCCTGGAATGGAGAGTGAGTTGTAGTTGGAGCTGCTGTCTTGTGTGCATAGGTTAACAGTGTAAAGCAGAGCCATCTGCTGAGGAGGACAGAGCAGAAGGTAGAAGTTGTTGAGACACTGATGTCATTGTGAAATTCTTGGACTAACTGTGGATGGTCAACCTCTGAACTCACTCTAACGGGCAAAGAGTCGAACCCTTTTGGATTAAACCACTGCGTTTTGGGTTCTGTTACATTTAAATGATGACAGTGTTGAACCGGCTCACACAGCTTCCCTTCTTTGTATTATAGTTTCGGACAGAAGAAAAACTTCCCCATTTCCATATAGATGACAGAGCTATGCAGATGATTTGAGGCTATTGAAAGTACAATTTATGTCCACATTTTTTTTAGAGGTTGAAATAACTAATAACTTTTGTTAAGATTGCTATGATTTTAGCTGACAAAAGGATCAGAGATAAAGAATTTAGGACAAAATAACTTGTGATGTGCCAATTTCAGGCACATTTGTTTATCTTCAATTTATTTCCTAAATACAGAAATTACCTTGTTTTTTTAAAACTGTCATTTTTTCCCTGTTATCATTAAATTCTTCCATTACCAGGGAATGAGTTCTCCCCTCTAGGGGTGCTGATGGGTTTGTGTTTTACCTTCAACTCTGAAGAACTCTCTAGATTTCCTTGAGGAATATTCACATTTGCTTCTATAAGCAGCTGCTAGTTCACTGTGAAGATTTTTTCTAGGGCTGACTCAAGGCTCTTAGCTTCTCTTGTTCTCTTTCTTACTAAATAATCTTTGGAGTTTTATACGTGACCATCTGTAGGTTTTCCATTTTAGTTATGCAGGGTTTTATGTCACTGTACCAACCATGTCAAAACATAAGAAAATTAGGTCCAAGAACCCCAAGATTGAACTCTGGAACATTGAGGCCAAAATCTGGACAGAAGTTTGACAATCACCCATCCTAGAGCTGGAGGAGATCCTCAGGATCATGTCATTTAAATCCTGCTGTCAAAGATGCATAGACAAGGGCTAAAATGCTGAAAGGACACCATCCTCTTACAAGTAGAATCAGGGAGAACAGAACCCTAAATTTCTGACTTAGAGTTCTTTCTAGAGCCTTATACTTCTCTTTCCTTCTCCCTTTAGGTCTTTGTCCTCGTACTTGGTTTCTCTTTGAACTTCCTCCCATGTGACCATTCCTTGCCAATGCTACTTTTTTTTTTGGACCTTTGCCCCTTAAAGCAGAAAGGATTTGCATCTGGTTGCTCAATCATGAGGTACTTTCTTTGAGCGTCTATGAAGTCAGAAAGGGGCTGTGATACCCACCCGCTCCTGATGCAGGATTGTGGAGGCTCCTTTTGTATTGACAACTCAGAGCTTTACCAAGAATTCCCTTCCTGGGCATTGCCATCCCTCCTTGTAGTTTAAGAACTTCTATACTGGTTCCCTATGGGTGCTGCAATAAAATGCCATTAACTTGTTGGCTTCAAACCACACAAACCTATTCTCCAACAGTTCTGGATGCCAGAAATCTGAAATGGTTTTCACTGGACTGTAATCAAGGTGCAAGCAGAGCTGTGTGCTCTTCTGAGGCTGTAAAAGAGAATCTAGTTCCTTGTCTTTTCTCATCTCTAGTGCCTGCTTGTCTTCCTTGGTCTTGGCCCCTTCCTTCATTTTCAGAGCACATCACTCCAATCTCAGTTTCCGTCTCCTCTAAATGGAATTTCCTTCTGCCTGTCTTTTTTTTTTTTAAAGATTTTATTTATTTATCAGAGAGAGAAAGGGGGAGAGAGCGAGCACAGGCAGACAGAATGGCAGGCAGAGGCAGAGGGAGAAGCAGGCTCCCTGCCGAGCAAGGAGCCTGATGTGGGACTCGATCCCAGGACGCCGGGATCATGACCTGAGCCGAAGGCAGCTGCTTAACCAACTGAGCCACCCAGGCGTCCCCTGCCTGTCTTTTTAAAGGACACTTTTGTTTCCATTAGGGTTTACTTAATAATCCTGGATAACCTTCCCATCTCAAGATCCTTAACTTAATCACGTCTGCAAAGTCACTTTGGCCATATAGGTAATGTTCAGAGGTTCCAGAGATTAGAGCCTGGGTATCTTTGGGGGTGATGATTCAGCTTACCACAATCATCCTCTCCCTTTTTGACCTTTGTCTGGCCATCGGGTTGCAGTGAGCGTGGGTGTGCTTACACCTGAACACAGGTTATGGTATAAGATTAAGGTGCCTACATATGCCATTCAAAGTATTAGCCTGCATTTTAAAATTTGTCCCTGAAAGATAATTCTGTTATTGTGCTTTCCTGTCATAGGGACAGAGAAAATGATACCAGTTGAGATAGAGCTAAAGCAAGAGCGAGACTGAGAAAGACTGAAGAACACTCAGCAGAGATGGGGTGAGGGGCACTACTGTGGTCCTGCTTCTGTTTATGAACCCCAAGCCCTTCCCATAGTCTGCTGGTCAGCCCTTTCTTGGTTTCTGTGAGATACCTTCAACTCTGGACAAGAGATTCCTTTTCTTTCCCATAAGTCTGCTTATGCCACTTTCAACCAAGAGTCATAAAAAAGGCAGGATGACAGAGACAGAGAGAGAATGTGGCTGCTCACAGGGTAGAGAATGCAAGACCTGAGGATAAGAATCTGATTTTGAGTCCCTTACTGTGGGGCAGTAGGAAGGTGATGATTGGGACTGGAGACAGAGCTACCAGGATGCTCTGTTAGGGTAATATTCTGACTGTGGTAACTAGATATCAAATGTCTAGGTGCTGTGCTGTGACAGCAGGTAACCTGTGCAACCAAAAAGTAGGAAGGCAGGTATTTGTGACCTTGAAAAAGTAGTTGTTTTTTGATTCCCTAAAGCACTCTTACTTAATGTCTTGAAGTTTCTATAGTTCAAGGTGTTCAAGCAAGAGTACAGGCATTTTATTAAGGAAAGGCTGTAAAGATGAAGGAAGGGGAGGGCATAGTGAAGGTCCTAGCCTTCTTTTTTTTTTTTTTATTAATTTTTAAAATTTTTTATAAACAAATATTTTTTTCCCCAGGAGTACAGGTCTGTGAATCGCTAGGTTTACACACTTCACAGCACTCACCAAAGCACATACCCTCCCCAATGTCCATAACCCCACCCCCCTTCTCCCAACCCCCTCCCCCCAGCAACCCTCAGTTTGTTTTGTGAGATTAAGTGTCACTTATGGTTTATCTCCCTCCCTGATATGAGGTCCTAGCCTTCTTGAAAGTCCCTCGTCCTGGATAATATCCTTGGAGTTGCTCAAAGATTTTATTTAGAACATGGAACAGCAGCTTTCCAAGGTCATATAGCAGATTTTCCTTGCTTCTCACTTTTAGTTGCAAACCTCCTTGGAAACAGCCCCCAGTTAAGCCACTATTAATGATCTGTTAGCCGGCAGCAGCCAGGCAGCCAGCCAGCAGGAAAAGTGGAGAAGAGGTGCCTGGGAAAAGGGCACAGGTAAAGGTGGGGGCAGTTTTGTTTGGTCCGGTTGTACTACTGACACCCATCTGGTGGAAACCCTTGTGTTTTTCAACCTGATGAATAGAAATCACGCTTTCTTTATAACACGC
This sequence comes from Neogale vison, assembly GCF_020171115.1. NCBI lineage: Eukaryota > Metazoa > Chordata > Mammalia > Carnivora > Mustelidae > Neogale > Neogale vison. The sequence goes on from NC_058094.1 coordinate 168,361,593, forward strand.
AGACTTTCGTTTTAGTGGGCTTGGGAGACTTCTAAATTGAAGAGGAAAACTTACATGGGACACTCAATGTAAAGTCTGGGAGGAGAGATGTCCTACCCTATAGTTTTGTGGGGACATCCTTATATACTGCAAAACAACCTGATCTGTCAGTCATTCTAACAAGCCAAGTATCTCAGGAGGAAACCAACAATTTCCACTTAATGTAGAATGAATGAAGGATGGCATCTTGGACACTGCAATAAAAGGGATTCTCTCTCCTAGGGAACAAAAGGGTTGGAGATTACCAAGGTGCTTCCAGCAGTAAAGATGGGGAGGGGAGGGGAAGAGAGGAGAGTAAGAGGGAGAGAGAGGGGCAAGGAGGAGGGGTACTTACATGTGTCAGTGGGGTTGCTGAATGCTGCTGGGGCCCAGCGGGGGGAAGGCACTATCACAGAGTTCAGAAAGAAGTGAAAAGCCTCTGAAGGAAATGGAATGACAGCACAATACCCTCTCTCCTGGAGGAGATTATCTCCCTTGAAGCAGCGTGCTCACTTGTTTCCTGTGAGGGCTGGGGACCGCTCATTGCTAGGGTTGTATTATAAATGTTAGCTCTGCTGACATGACATCTCTTAATAAGGGGCAAGTCCTTCATGTATTTTCGATGGTGCACCAGTGACAAAATCCCTCTCGGTCTAGCAGAGAAATGCTGCAGGAGTAAATTGTCAATGACAACATCGGTGTCCTCACTCGGCTTCAGGGATTAACTGAACAACAGTCCAGCCAGGCCTTGACATGGCTTTAGGCACCTCAAAAAAAAAAAAAAAAAAAAAGCAACCAAATTAAAGCCACATATATGAGGGAGGGAAGCCTCTTACCCCGGCAGGGAGATACCTTTGATTAAAGCTCAGTCTGACCTTCCTGTTTCATCTCCACGGAAATCGAGACACATTTCCTAAATGGCAGGACTTTGCAGAATCATAATGAGCAAGGACCAGGATGCTTTGCGTAACATTTCCATCTTCATTCCTGGAGTAGGCAAAGGTGAAAATCAGGGAGAGTCTTTGTTATTTGTTATCAAGAGAACAGTGCAGTCCTCTTTCCCCTGTTTCTTTTGTGCAAAGGCAGGGTTATCTGTGGAACAGGTAATTCACTCCTGGACACCCCAGATTGCTTTTCTGCATGGCTGAATTCTTAAGTTATTAGTGCTTAGTGGATGCCAATAGTTTGATGGGAAATCTTCTGTTTTGAGGGTGATATGTATTAGTAAAGAATTCACCCTGGGAAAGCAACCCAAGCTTCAGAGAATTTAAAACAAAAACAAAACCCAATAAAACAAATCTGTTTCATAGTTAATGAGGGTAAAATAGACCAGAGCTTTATTTTAAATTCTTTGATTTACATTACAGTTACTTAAATTGCAAAATGTCCAAGTCATCTATGCAGTCAATGTGGCTTTCCTATTTTTAATTACATTAATCGTGTGGGATTAAAACAATTTCTTCCAGCTTGGAAAATATATCCACTGCAGCACTGTCTTCCTATGAATTCACATAAGATTAATAAAAACAAGATTCTTACATTATTAACAGCCTCCATTTTACTTTATTTTCTTTATGAACTATAGTACCTAGCTCCTTTTTAGTACTGAAACGATTAAAACATTGTAATGTGATATTTATATGGGAAGCAAGGTCCCAAAGAAATTGTGTAAATATCTTTCAAGCTTGGGAAACAGTACCCCTATCCATCATGTTTTCACATTAGGCAGTATGTGGCTCTAAGATTTTGGTGAATATATACTCACCCAAGAGAGGAGGATAGATTTTTCTAAAAGTCAACAGTGCTTATTAAAGAGAAAAATTCTGCCAAGTTGTGTAGCATGCATTGACATGATCTCAAACAGCTTCTCCTCTGTCACTATTGAGATTTAACATGCTTTTTATGCAGTGTTAGCTCTGTGTTCCTGCAAATGGCAAGCATGTGTCCAATAAAATCTCACCTGTGCCTGTATAGGAAAGGAATGTATTATGTTCACATCAGCGTTCCCAGATGAAACCAAAACACGTTTATGTGTAACAGTGATCTGCTAGGAAAAAAAGGAATCTTGACTGGAGAAGAGAATGGAAGCAAACCCCAAGCCGTGCTCTATTCAAAAATGAGGACATGCTGTCCTCTAGTGGAAACTTGTAGTGCTAGCATGTGTAGCCAGAATTGAGTGCCTTGTATTTTCCTGCAGAAATGGTTTTAAGTGGTCTACTTAATTAGGCTCTCAGAACAACATTTGGAAATTTCTAGTGGCATCCGTATACTATATTTATCTTTTTGCCTACCCTCTCGGTACAGAAGGTCAAATCTAGATCCAAGGCTTGACTTAATTGTTCTTTTAAAAAATAGTTGATGTGCCTTCCTCACAAAAAGAATATCTACTCCTTTCCTTCAGCTACCTTCTCTTGGTCCTCTTTGCTGTCTTCACTAATCCATGGAAAGACTTTACAGCTTTTTCTGTAAAATAAATTAGAGACATCTGGACATTTCAAGCCTTTTCTTCTTCTTTCTTTCTTTCTTTCTTTCTTTTTTTTTTTTTAAATAAAAGGTAATTCATGCACAAACCTGGATGAATGGTAAGCAAGGGAAAGCTAAGGAAAAGCCTGGCACCAAGCAGAAGAGATGGAAGGAAATAAAAGAAGTGGAAGAGTTTATGAAGAGCTTATCTCCACCTCTCCCCAATTGCTTTGTTCAACTGTCTATTCTCACCTTAGGCCTTGGCACACTGATTTTCCCTTCACTCACAGAAGACAGTCTTACCTCCTACTTTGTTGAAAAAGTAGAAGACAGTACATACATATTTCTTACAAGTTACTACTTCCCTCCTTCAGTGACCAATATATCTGGGTCCATGTTCCAAATCCTTCCACCAACTGCCAGAACCACCTTGCCCCCAGGCATACCTAATCTTTCCCCCTCTCAGGAACACACACCTCCTCCTAAAGGAGTGTTTGTGTTTTGAAGTTCTGCCCCTGTACAGACTCATTCCCCGTGACTACCTACAAACATATACATGTGTCTTCCCTATTACAAGCATAAGCAGAAACAAGGAAACCCACTAACAAAGCAGTACAAACCACACCTGCCCCCCATCCAATACTGTCCTCTGTCTCTGATCCTGCTTGTTTGGACTTTGCTAAAAGAAGTGTCTACACTGTGTTATATCTTTACTGTCTACTCATTGTTCAATCAGCCTGCTCACTGCATTCTCAGAGAATACCATGCTGTTGGCCCCTATATGGAAAGAGGTCCCAGGCATTTTCTCACCACCAGGCAGTTCATCATCTCCCCAAGTTCATTCCCTAAACCACTAGTTCCTTTTATGCACAGAAGAAGATTTGAGGGTTTAGTAAGTAAGTTTGGGAAGGGCCCTCATTGACTCAGAGTGAAGAGTAACACGTCTGAAGCTCTGAGAAATCCCATAGCAACCAAGTGAGATCAGTTTAATTTAACTTAGAGTTTCCTCAAACTACCTGACCAAAAAATCCCTTTTTTTTTTTTTTTTTTTTTTTTTTGCTTAATACCCATCAAGCATCTGGAGAAATGTGTTTCATTGCCTCCATTTTTTACCATACAAACAAGCCTTGACTTATCCTTGAATAGCCTCCTTGTGGACGTGTGTAGGTTTTTTTCTAGGTGAGACTCGGGGAGGAATGTACTGAGTCTTAGGTATATTCAGACAAGTTGTCCTTACATGTAGCTGCACCGACTTGTAATGTCAATAGTATACACAAGTGTATCTGTTTTCATACCATCGTCAGATCTTGGTGTTCTCAAATTTTTAAATTTGATGGGCAAAAAAGGAAATATTGAACTTTAGTATCTAATTATCTGGTCTTCAATGAAGTGGAGGCACCTTTATATACTTTCCCTTATCTGAGAGTTGCTGTATATATTGTTTGATTTGGGGGGGCGGTAATTTTATTCTTTATATATATATTCTGCATTCTGGTCTTTTGTCTTTATGTGTAATGGAGACATTTTTTTCACCCAAATTGTTACTTACATTTTGAATTTATGATGCCTTTTGCAACTTTAAAAAAAATGACCCTTGCAAAGTTTTTAATTTTGACATTGTCAAAATAATTACTATTTCCCTTTATATCTTTTAAGAAGACTTCACTGTCCCCAAGAAAAAAAATGTGTATTATTTTACATTTTCTGTATCCAATTTCTTAATTCAGCATTGATTCACTCCATTGATATTATCTCAGTATCAACTTGTCTTGGCACCTTTGTTCAAGTTCATAAGTGTTTATTTTATACATTTATTTTATAGTGATTTTTAAAATCTGATGCACAGGAAATCTTGAGGAGTACCTGGCTGACTCAGTCAGAGCGTGAGACTTTTGACCTGCAGGGAGCCTGCGTTGACCTCTCCTTCTGCCTGCCACTCCCCTGCTTGTGTTCACGCTCTCTCTCTCTCTCTATCTCTGTCAAATAAATAAAGAAAATCTTTTTTTTTTTTAAGATTTTCTTTATTTATTTGACAGACAGAGATCACAAGTAGGCAGAGAGGCAGGCAGAGAGAGAGGAGGAAGCAGGCTCCCTGCTGAGCAGAGAGCCTGATTCGGGGGCTTGATCCCAGGACCCTGGGATCATGACCCAAGCCGAAGGCAGAGGCTTTAACCCACTGAGCCACCCAGGCACCCCTAAATAAATAAAATCTTTTAAAAAATAGGCCAGGTGTTTATGCTTATATCATTGTATTCCAGATTATTGATAATGTTGCATTTCTCGACAGCATTTTTTTTTTCATTTTAGCTGTTGAAATTTATCTAAGTTTTGATTGTTCTAATTGACTGTTAGAATTGCAAATTCATGTCCTGAAATTCAGTGCAGCATTCTTGAGGATGTAACTGGCCATTGTCTGACACCATTCATTGTTTTATATTCATGCAATCTCCCTGTTTTGCTGTTAAGGATTACAGACCACTACGGTGTTGCTGAATTCTGGAAGGGGCAGACTATAAAGCATTACAGGGTTGTGTAGGGAGTGAAATAGAGTCACTAATACTTCTTCATCCAGCAAGTGAATGCCATGAAGTGATTTCTACTGATTCTTTGCACCAGCAATTCAATCCCAATTGGTGATGATTTTTTTAAAAAAATACTTTATTTATTTGTCAGGGAAAGAGCATAAGCAGGGGGAGCAGCAGGCAGAGGGAGAAGAAGACTTGCTGCTGAGCAAGGAGCCCAATACCAGACTCCATCCCAGGACTCCAGGATCATGACCTGAGCTGCAGGCAGCCGCTTAACCAACTGAGTCAACCGGTGCCCCTCAATTAGTGATGCTTTTAATGGAAGGATAAAGACCAAGTATTAGAGACTCAGAGATATTTCTTGTCCAGTTGGTTTAGTGCTGCTGTTAAGTTCATCTGTGGCATTCTCGAAATAACTGGAGACCTCATTCTGCTCTCAAACCAGCACTGGAAAGGGTAAAGATCCAAAGAGGAAAAGCGTAGAAAGCCACATTACACAGTGACCTGCACCCGAAGACCTGAGGACAAGTGTGGGGTACTATTGCACAACTTCGTCTTTCTGGGATGAGAGAGTTTCTCAATTGGAAGGCTTTGCAGGGCTGAACTTTGCTTCCAGCTTTTACTGCAGCCAAAAGGAAAAGTGAAATGATTTCAGCTTTTGGGGGCTCAGAAATGGCTGAATTTAAATTCAAAGTAATTTTCTTTAGAATAGAGGTGAGTCATTCAATTAGCATAAATTAACATAGTATCTTGGGAAGAGAGGAGAGATGAAGGTACATGATCCGTCTGTCATCTTGAATTGCAGATTTGTGTCTTTGTTTCTGTGTGTTTTGTTTATATCTTTGTGTGTCCCTAATTTTCCTTGCCACATGGGTGAGCCATCACCAAGTGAAGATGATTCCAGAGCCAGAGAAAGATGGCCACTGCGAGGCTACACTGAGTCTGGTTCACCCACTGACAAGGGCTGGTTCAGTGAGGATGCGGTTATGGCCTGAGAAATGCTGTGGAGAGACATGACTAGCACAACTCAGACCCGTGACCTGAGCATGGCTGAAAACCAGCCCCGTCACAGCAGCAAGTGCCAACTGCTGAGGTGTGGAAGCTGATGAAGAAGTAATCTCTGTTGACTCTGACCAGATACCCTAAGTGTTGGGAAACACAGCAATGGGAGCCTTCCAGAAGTTCTCCACACAGTCTGGTTGGAAGACCAGGGTCATCTCTGCTGCACTGTAAACCACCTACATTCACATTGGATTAGCTATCTCTCTCCTTCCAGAGAATGTGCTCAAGAATTAAACTGCTTCTCTATAGGTTGTAGGATACAGAACAGATAACCCTTATGAGGGGAATTGCCCTTTTTTGGTCACCAAGTGGAATGTGTACAATATAGTCTACTTTTCAGCTTTGGAGTCCAAATGCCTTTAGAAGTTCCTGCATTCAAGCCACAGTTCAGTCTGGGAACTGTCTTAGCTGTCATCAGAATATCACAGTCTATGCCAATATGATAACCTTTCTTTATTCTCCAATTTATCTAATTTTGTTTTTATTTTGGGTGTGTGCTCCTGTCTCAGGACTTTGGCACATGCTATTCCCCCTCCTGGAATGTTTGGCCTTCACTTTCTCCTCCTTGATGTTTGTGGTCTCCTCCAGCACAGCTCCTTCTCTGTTAGACATTTTTTTGTTCATTTACCATCATCTGATATATGTATATTTTACTCACTTATAATATGCCATAGAAGGAGAGATTTTTTAAAAACATTTTATGTGTCTATTAGACAGAGAGCTCAGGGGGAGGGGCAGAGGGGGAGGGTGGGAATCTCAAGCAGACTGCCTGCTGAGTGCTGAACCCAATGTGATCCCCTAACCCTGAGATTATGCCTGAGCCAAAATCAAGAGTCAGATGCTTGACTGACTAAGCCACCCAGGCACTCCCAGAAACAATGATTTTTAAACTATTTTGTTCACTGGTAAATTGCTAAAGTCTGCAAGAGTGCCAGGAAGACAGTAGATACTCAATAAATATTTATTTTAAATTAGGAAGTAAACACACTAATCACCCTAAACAACTCATGGCTCCCCTTGCCCAGTCCACAGTGTATGAGCCATTGCTTGTGTCCAGAAGCACAAGTCAAAAGCCTATCCACTCTTCAAAGTTTGCTCAGTGTCACCTTACTCATAGAATGTCTGTTGATTCTTCCCAGTTATAAATAATGCCACCTCTCTGGCCTCCCTAAAACTTGTACAAAAGTAACACTTTCTAAGTGGTATGGATACTTATTTATCCCTATCCCTAGACTGTAAGTAGTTTAAAGGGAAGACATATTTCTTATTAGAATGTAGGATACTAGGGCACCTGGGTGGCTCAGTGAGTCATTGCCTTTGGCTCAGGTCACGATCCTGGGGTCCTGGGATCAAGTCCCTCATGAAGGTCCTTGCTCAGCGGGGAGTCTGCGTCTCCCTCTGCCCTTCCCCCCACTTGTACATATGCTCTCTCTCAAATAAATAAGTAAATAAAATCTTAAAGAAAAAAAAAAGAATGCATGATACTAGAAACTTAATGCACTGCTTTTCACATAGTATGTGTAAAGTAGACCAGAGCTTATAGCCATGGGCTTTGCAGTCAGATGACGCCAGGTTCAGATAACTCTTCATCATCATCATAGCCACCCCTTTATTGTGGGTCCTGGGTTCCAATTTTGAAATCATGATACGTGGTGTCCAAACTCTCCGCTTACTGGGTGTCGGCCCTTCACCTTCTGGTACCACTTCTCCCCTTTGAACCAGGTTATGGTTCTGGAGGGCAGTGGCCATCACTCTTTCCTTTTGACCCAACTGAGTGGCTAGGGTGTAGTAGAAATTCAAGAAATACTAGTAAAAGCAATGAAAGAGTAATTGTGAGACCTGAACTTTTAACAAATAAGTATGTTCACCCTCTAAATAGCTGCACGGCAAGCTAAAGTGTAATGATGGCAGGTATTAGAAAATGTGAGCCTGGGAGCAGCATGTTCCCTGCTCCATCACACAGAGCGACTACAGCTGAGCGTGGTGAGAGAGAAACCACGAGGAGCTCACACATGGAGTTCTCATTCAGTTACTGACTCACTGGGGGGCCTAATAAGTAATGCCATCTTTGGGGCAGGATGGGGGCACTATGAATCATTGGTAGAACAGGATTCTGGAATACAAACATTTTAGTATCACAAAAAATCTGGATTGCAGAGTGCCCGCACAGAGGCAGCCACCAGTATTTGCTGAATGACAGAAAAACGAATGGATCACTATTAGTGGGAACAAAGGTGATGTTATTAATATAACCATTGATAGCAAATAATTACTTTTAACTGGCATGTCTGTGATTCATAGTTGAAGACATGTCAGCATTATTTTTCAAGGTTACTTAGTTACCTCTCTTTCTTTGTGGAATATATATAATTTTTATATTTCTTAAATCAAAGAAAGCAAAGTATGAAGGGGAGTGAACTATATACTGAGATTGCACATTTTTTAAAATATATTCTATTCATTTTATTTATTTATTTATTTTAAATTTTTTTTAGAATTTATTTTCAGCCTAACAGTATTCATTATTTTTGCACCACACCCAGTGCTCTATGCAATCCGTGCCCTCCATAATACCCACCACCTGGTACCCCAACCTCCCACCTCCCTGCCACTTCAAACCGCTCAGATTGTTTTTCATAGTCCATAGTCTCTCATGAGATTGCACATTTAATAAAAATAGAGATTTATTGTCTTTATTTCCTACAATTAGCCTGATCTATGATTATTTAGTACTTCCCCCTTGCTTGTTTATATTACCTAATTTTAGCATTTTCAACTTATTTTACCTTTTCATGGTCTTTTATCTTCTTTTTTTTAATTTTTTTTACTTATTTGACAGAGAGATCACAAGTAGGCAGAGAGGCAGGCAGAGGGAGAGGGGGAAGCAGGCTCCCCGCTGAGCAGAGAGCCCAATGCGGGCTCTATCCCAGGACCCTGAGATCATGACCTAAGCCAAAGGCAGAGGTTTTAACCCAGGGAGCCACCCAGGCACCCTGGTCTTTTACCTTCTTAGTCTTTCGGGTTTTGTTCAGAAATTGTACTCAATGTTACTTGCAGCATCCCACGTCTGCCATCTAGTGGAATTAATTGGTCAAGACAGCGTTTAATAGTGATGGTTGAAAGTCTAAATCAGGGGCAGTTTTGCTTGGAATAGAAATTACTCCTTTCATCAGAGTTCAAAGCAATGCGTGGACTCCAGTTTATAAAATGTCTGCAGTGAAACTGAAAGTTGCATTTAATTGTTTAAAATGGATGCTTGATATATAACTGCATTTGCTGTTTTATTAAATTTTGCAGAGCCTCTGAAGAGTTGAGTAACCAGAGGTAGCTCTGTTATATTTGCTGTGAAAAGTGGGATGGTGATACTAATGACAAAAATGATTTTAGAATAAAGGCTAAAATTAAGAGCAGGTGTCTTTTCTGAGGACTTTTTTCTGAGGACCATCAAAGATCACAGCTGTTTTGTCGTAGGGAAAGAAAATTGTAAAAATATGTCATTAACCTCCTTATAGTAACTATATGCCATGGAATATTTTAGGCTGTAACAGATGCTCTTCAAAAGACAAAGGATACATATAGCTGTTCTATGAAACAATATAGTATCAAATGATTTTACTTATATCATTCACTTGTTTTTTTTCTCATAGCTGAATGAAGAATATATTTATTTTATCATCAATCTGTGATTTTTGAAATATATTCTGTATTAAAATAGGACGGTTTCATTATAGATAATTTTTAAGATTCAGATGTATTAATAAAACAAATAATAAAAAAGGATTCCTATAATTTTGCTCACCAGGCAGAACCGCTTTTTATCATTTTGGTGTATTTCCTTTCAGCCTTTGTTATTTCATACATGTAATATATTTATAATTTTTCTTTGACAAAATTTTCATCAGTATGGTTCCACTTTTCTTAACATTACAAGATGAACAGTTTCAGTCCTGCAATTCAAGAATACAATTTTAATGTCTACAAAATATTTTTCATAATTATATATGAATTATTTAACCAATTCTAATTATTTAAAGCATAGGGTTTTTTTTTTCTAATATTTTGCTCTTAGATATACTGCCACCTTGATCTAACATGTACATGTTGGTGAGAATTTATTTCCTGAGGACAAATTCACTTGAAGTTTAAGAGTTCAAGATTATAAAACATTTTAAGGTTTTTGATTTAAGTAACAAAGTTACCTTTCATAGTTATAATAATCTTGTTTAGTCTAACATTGGATCAGAGGATCCTCTCAGCTCATCCATGGCAACTTAATAAATCTGTTTTAGTCAAATTTATTTGACTAAATAAAGATATAAAGAATATCTTGTTGAATAATAATTTGCCTTTCTTTGATTATTAAACACACTGAATTCTTTTACATTTACCAGAAATCACATTTCTTATGTAATTATTTGTACTCTTTTTCTTCTGTGGCATCTTTCTTGTTTATTTGTTAGAGTTATTTATAAAGTTAGGCTATTAACCATTTTTCATCATATATGCTGCCAGTCATCTCCCCAGCTTGTTGTGTGTGGTTTTTTTGGTTTGTGAAGTTTTAACTTTTTTGTGTATAGTAAAATTCACTGATCTTTTCCTTCACACTCCATTTTCAGCTTTTATGTTCAGAAATGTTCCTTTCATTTTCCACCTTCATCTCTATCTTTTGCTTCTGCTTTTCCATTTCCATTTCATAGAGGCCATGTCTTTTTATATCTTTTTGAAGATATATTTTAGAAATGAAAATCATTTTCTTTTGGTTTTTTTTATTAACCATTTTCCAATATAATTTTTTTCCCACTTAGTCTTTGGGAGTAATAAAACAGCACCTTCCATAGGTCATAATTAGTGAAAATTTTTCTCTAATTGTAGACAAGTTTTTATTAGAGTTAATTTTTAGCACTGTTAACAAGGGTTTTTTTTTTCTTTCTTTCTTTTTCCAAATTAAATTTTTAATAGGACACTGGGAGACACTGGGGTGTGAAATTCTTGCCATCCTAAACCATACATCTGTTTTATATCTTTTATTGAGTAAGGATCAGGGGAGAAGGAGAAATGAGTGAAAGCTGGGAGTTGTGGAAATTAAGATAATCCTAAGTGATACTAATTCGTATCTGATACAGATGACACAGATATGGTTCCTTCTTGCTGGGATTGTGGGTCAGATTTATCCCCTTAATTAAAAAAAAAAAAATAGATGGAGTTCCGAGGAAATTTAGGCAGTCAGAACGACTGGTATTTTCATCCTAAAACATTTCTCCCACCTATACCCTCCTCAGCAATTACTGAACTGTGGCATCTCATTTCTCTCCAACCCCCACTTACTAAAGTGACAGGTAAGTGGAATTGAGCAATGTGACATTTTAAGCCACAGTGTGCCCTTTCCCTGTTGTCCATCGGATAACCTGATTTTTTTTTGCCTTTTTGTGGTAGGAAGTCACCTTGAATAGCTTTACGGCACTGCATAGTCTCTGGTTTTATATCCTAATTCAAATTGAAGGTAATGCCCATCGGTTATTTTTTGTTTCCTCTATTTTCTCTTCTTCCCTCCTCCAGTTTCTCCTATAATAACATCACAATCTAAAGTTTAAAAGCATTAAATAAATGGTGTTGGGAAAACTGGACAGCTACATGCAAGGGATGAAACTGGACCATTTTTTTTACATTACACACAAAAATAAGCTCAACATGGATTCAAGAACCAACTAGAGATGTGCAACCATGAAATTCCTAAAAGAAAAAAAGCAATAAACACTTAGACATCAACCTTAACAATATTTTTCTTGATTTTCCTTGGGTTTTGGAAAACCAAAGGAAAAGGAAACATTTTGGGACTAAACCAAACTAAAAAGCTTCTGCACAGCAGAGGAAATCATTGACAAAATGAAAAAGCAATCTACTGAATGGAAGAAGATACTTGCAAATGATATATCAGATAAGGGGTTAATATCCAAAATATATAAAGAACTAATACAACTCAACATCAATAAACAAATAATCTGATTAAGAAATTGGCAGAAGACCTAAAGAGACATTCTTCCAGGAAGACATACAGATGGCCAACACACATATGAAAAGATGCTCATCATCACTCATCATCAGGGAAATGCAATTCAGAGCCACAGTGAGATGTCACCTCATACCAGTCAGAGTGACTAATACCAAAAAGACAAAAAATAACAAGTGTCTTAGTGTTTGTGAGAATGTAAATTGGTACAGCCACTATGGAAAACAGAATGGAGGTTCCTCAGAAAATTAGAAATACCATAAAAACTAGCAATTCCAAGGATAAATTCCATTTACCCCTCAAAAAACCCAGAAACACTAATTCAAAAGCATATATGCACCCCAATGTTTATTGCAGCATTATTTACAACAGCCAAGATATAGAAGCAACCAAGTGTCCTCACTAGATGAATGGATAAAGGCAGTGTGACACACATATACAATGAAATATGAGTCATAAAAAACAATGATATCTTGCATTTGTGACAACATGGATGGGCATAGAGGGTTTTATGCTAAGTGAAATAAGTCAGAGAAAGACAAATACCAAATGATTTCACTTACGTGTAGAATCTTAAAAACAAAACAAATGAACAAGTAAAACAAAGCAGAAACAGACACATAAATACAGAGAACAAACTAGTGGTTGCCAAACTGGGGTGGGTGGGTGGGTGGTGGAGATAAGTAAAATAGGTGAAAGAGATTAAGAGATACAAACTTCCAGTTATGAAATAAAAAGCCACCAGGATGAAAAGTACAGCATAGGGAATATAGTCGATAAGATTGTAATAACTTTGTATGGTGATAGATGGTAACTGCAGTTATTATGGTGAGCATTTTATAATGCATGTAATTGTTGAATTACTACGTTACACATCAGAAATCAATATAACAGTATATGTCAACCATGCTTCAATTAAAAATGAATAGAGGGGTGCCTGGGTGGCTCAGTCCTTTTGCTCAGGTCATGATCCCAGGGTCTTGGAATCAAGCCTTGTGTTGGGCTCCTTGCTTAGCGGTGAGTCTGCTTCTCTCTCTCCCTCTGTGATCTCTCTTGCTTTTACTGTCTCTCAAATAAATACATAAATAAAATATTTTTAAAAAATGAATATATAAATGGGAGAAATTTATTAGTCAAAAAAAAAAGGCCTTGGTTAGACCACCAGGTTTGAGAGCCTGACCCACCACTACTGCCTGTGGGCAAGTCTCTCAGCTCCCACTGTGCCTCCCTTTTCTCATGCCTGGTTAGAACTCTACCTACTTTACTGAATGGTTGTGAGGATTAACTAAGATAATGCATCTAACATTTAGAGGAAAACCTGACACATAGTTAGGGCTTTAGAATGTTATTGAGTGGGTTATAGATCTGATCTTCTTTAAATCAAATACTCAGCATGTATAAGTGGGGCTTCATTACATCAAAGATAATCCATGGGATGGTAATTTTATACTCTGCCACTGTACGGCTCTATAACTGTATTCAAGTGTTAATTTGGTGGGAACAGGAAGTCAGGTGTTAGAAATTACAGGGAACTAGAGATCAGAGATATACACATTGTCTTCCTAATGATACAAATCTAAGGATTTTGGGACTGCTATTATGGTAGCCTCTTTGAACTAGCATAATTAAAAGTGGGAGAAGGGTTACTGGCGGGCCGTTGAACTCTAAAAACCAAGAGAGTTAGAGCCTTGTATACCTGCAAGATTTCTTTTTCACTTGTCTCTGATTTACTCTTCCCCTCCCTCACTGTTGATTGGCTCTCTGCTTCCCAGGCCACATATGGTCAAAAATACTATTCCCAGTAATTCCATGTTTTCTGGTTACTGCTTCAGTCATCAGAGCTGCAGAATGAATCAATTCTGATTCCAGTTCCAGTGCTACCCACCCCCTAGACTGATAGATGGAATTACCCCATGTGACCCTTTTTGGTGAGTCCCACTCTGTCCCATCAACTGTGACTCTTTAGCATACCCACTATGAATGGTCTACACAGAGTGTGCATGGAGGGAAGGGGGGAGACCTAGAAAGGAGGGGCCAGGAGTTAACCCAGAGAGTGTCCACTAAACGTTGGTTTATAAATGTCTGTTGGGGCAGATAAACTAGAAGTGCAAGAGACTACAGGTAATAAAGACAGTTCAGAGGAAATTATGATAACTGCAATAACAGCATAACAACGATTCACTAATTGAGGAGTTATGACTTTATACCTTAATTCTGTCCAAAAGACTGCTGGGACTAGAAAAATGCTTGATGTATAAAATTTTATTTTACAAAGTGATTTTTGGGGGGACACATCCATTAGCAAAGCAAAATGGCATAGCTGTGGTTTGTGCCAAATCACATTCACATTTGACTATTCTTAAAATCAGTATCTACTTATGAGTTATTAATAAAGCATTTAGAACTGACTCTTTTAAGAGACTATATTCCTTGTAGCTGATGTTCAGCAAAAGATTTTTTTATAGATTTAATTTATCCCACAACTAGACTGGGGGATTTAGAAAACTGTAAATCCTACAGTCAAAAGATGAATGTGTCTACTACAGTCAAAGATGAATGTCTGTTCTCCTCATGTAAGATCGAAAACTAAATATAAAGTTCTCTCTCCCTGGCAAACAGATTAAATAACAAAGTGTGTGTGTGTGTGTGTGTGTGTGTGTGCTCACATGCACGCGTGTGTGTCGTCCAAGCTCCCTGTCTCACTTCCTGTTTCTGCCTCCACCAATTCACAGGTACCCTGTATTCTCTCATGCCTCCTTGGGGCTATCAGGATTTCCTAGAAAACTAGTTTTCAGAATTGTTGTTGAAAATATCTTCGTTTCTTTCATTCTCAAAAGTCAGGTATTATTTCAAATTACAGAAAAATAGAGATTAATAAAAGCCACTTATTTTTACCACTTAGATTTAACAAACATTAACATTTTATTACTTTGCTTGGGAATTTTCTGTGAACTGCTATAAAATTTACATATAGAGTAATGCACTTACCTGAAGCCCAAAGTTAAATGTTTGGCAAATACTTATTTCTGTGAAACCCACACTGCAATCAAGACAGAGTATTTTTCCATTACTGTAGAAAGCTCCTTTATGCCCCCTTCCCAATTAATCACTGTCCTAAAACCCCAGAGGTAATTCTGATTTCTATCAGAATTATTAGTTGTTCTAAAATTCGGTATAGATGAGATCTTACTATAAAGATTCTATGACTTAGAATAATATTTTTGCAATTCATTCTCATTGGTCATGCATCAATAGATTATTCCTTTAAAAAATTTTCTGACTAGGGGCCTGGGTGGCTCAGTGGATTAAGCCTTTGCCTTCTGCTTAGGTCATGATCTCAGGGTCCTGGGACTGAGCCCTGCATCGGGCTCTCTGCTCAGCAGGGAGCCTGCTTCTCTCCCACCACCCCCGCCGCCTGCCTCTCTGACTACTTGTACTCTCTCTCTCTCTCTCTCTGTCAAATAAATAAATAAGTAAATCTCTAAAAAAAAAATTCTGAGTAGTTTTCGATTATAGAAATATCCCAGGGTTTGTTTATCCATTCTCCTATTAATGAACATTTGCATTGTTCCAGTTTTTGGCAATTATGAATAAAGCTACCATGAACATTCTTGTACATTTCTTTTTGTGGGCAGGTTCTTTCATCTCTCTGGGTAGAATGCATAGAGGATGAATGGCTGGACTGTAGAGTAGATGTATTTGTAACATTGTAAGAAACTGCCATTTCCACTGAACTGCTTTATTATCTAACCAGCGATATGTGAGAGCTCTGCATCTCCACCACTGTTGGGGGCTATCAATTTTTTGGGGGGCTGTCCGTTTTTAAACATTTATAATTTTAGGCTTTCAGTGTTTGTAAAATGGAATCTCACTGTGGTTTTAATTTGCGCTTCCCTAACCTGTTATTTTGAGTGACTTTTCATGTGCCCATTGACATTTTTACACCTTCCTTTGTGAAGGTCCATCCTGTCTTTTGTCCATTTTGGGAATTATTATTATATGTTTGTATTTATTTATTTATTGTTGATGCATAATTAACATACAGTGTTACATTAGTTTCAGGTGTACAGTATAATGATTCAGTAGTTCTATACATCACTCGGTGCTCATCAGGATAACGTGCTCTTAATTCCCTTTACCTATTTTAACCCATCTATTTTACCCATCCCCCCCACCCCCCCAAACAACCAGTTAGTTCTCTGTATTTATGAGTCTTTTTTTGTTCTGTTGTTGTTGTTGTTGTTTTGTTTATCTCTTTTTTGTTTGTTGGTTTTGTTTCTTCCACATGTGAGCAAAAGCATATGGTATTTGCCTTTCTCTGTCTGACTTATTTCACTTGGCAGTTTACCCTCTAGGTTCATCCATGTTGTCACAAATGGTAAGATTTCATTGTTTTTGTGACTGAGCAATATTACACCATATATATATATATATATATATATATATATGAAAGTATGGTGTGTATGTGTGTGTGTGTATATATATATGTATATACACACCATACTTTCTTTACCCATTCATCAATTGATGGATACTTGGGTTGCTTGCATATGTGGCTATTGTACATAATGCTGCAATGAACAGCCGGGTGCATATATCCTTCTGAATTAGTGTTTAGTTTTCTTTGGGTAAATGCCTGCAAGTGTAATTATTGGGTCATATGGTAACTCCATGTTTTATTTTCTGAGGAACGTCCATACTGTTTTCTGCAGTGGCTGTACCAATCTGCATTCCCACCAAGAGTGCACAAGCATTCCTTTTTTTCAACATCCTTGCAGACACTTGTTAATTCTTGTCTTTTTGATTCTAGCCATTCTGACCGATGTGAGGTGAGATCTCAATGTGTCTTTGATTTGCATTTCCCTGATGATAAGTGATGTTGAGCATCTTTGCATGTGTCTGTTGGCTACCCTATGTCTCCTTGGGTCTTCTGCACATTTTTTCAATTTGATTATTTGGGGGTTTTGTTTTGTTTTTATTTTTGTTTTTTGGTGTTGAGTTGTATGAGTTCTTCATATTTTGCATATTAACCCCTTATCATAGAAGTCATTTGCAAATACCTTCTCCCATTCAGTAGGTTGCCTTTTCATTTTGCTGATGGTTTCCTTTGCTGTGAAGAAGAATTTTAGTTTAGTGTAAGTCCCAATAAAGTTTAATTTTTTTTCTTTTGTTTCCTTTGCCTGAGGAGATTTACCTAGAAAAATGTTTCTATGGCTGATGTCAAAGAAATTACTCCCTATGTTTCCTTTAAGTGTTTTAGGATTTCAGGTTTGCCATTAGATCTTGAATCCATTTTGAGTTTATTTTTGTGTATGGTGTAAGAAAGTGGTTCGGTTTCATTCTGTTGTGTGTGTAGCTGTTCAGTTTTCTCAACACCATTTATTGAAGAAACTGTCTTTTCTAAATTGTATGTTCTTGCCTCCCTTTTCATAAATTAACTAACCATATAATTGTGGATTTGTTTCTAGACTCTTTATTCTGTTCTGCTAATCTATGTGTCTGTTTTTGTACCAGTACTATAACATTTTGATTACCACAACTTTGTAGTATACCTTGAATGTGAGATTGTGGTACCTCCAGCTTTGTTCTTTCTCAAGATTGCTTTGACTATTCAAGGACTTTTTGTGCTCCATATAAATTTTAGTATTATATTTTCTAGTTCTATAAAAAATGTTCATATTTTGATATGGATTGAATTAAATCTGTAGATTGCTTTGGGTAGTATCACATTTTTTTTTAGATTTTATTTATTTATTTGAAAGACAGAAATCACAAGTAGGCAGAGAGGCAGGCAGAGAGAGAGAGGAGGAAGCAGACTCCCCGATGAGCAGAGAGCCTGAAGCAGGGCTTGAACCCAGGACCGTAGGATTATTACCTGAGCTGAAGGCAGAGGCTTTAACCCACTGAGCCACCCAGGTGCCCCAGTATCACATTTTTTTTTCAAGATTTTATTATTTCTTTATTTGAGAGAGAGAGAGATTCTTGATCTTGTGACCCCAAGATCATGAGCCAAAACCAAGAGTTGGACTCTTAACTAACTGAGCCACACAGGTACCTGGGTAGAATTACATTTTAACAATTTTATTTATTTTTTTAATTTTTAATTTTTAATTTTTTATAAACATATATTTTTATCCCCAGGGGTACAGGTCTGTGAATCACCAGGTTTACACACTTCACAGCACTCACCAAAGCACATACCCTCCCCAATGTCCATAACCCCACCCCCCTTCTCCCAACCCCCTTCCCCCAGCAACTCTCAGTTTGTTTTGTGAGTGATGCAACATGGGGGCTTAAGTGGGTAGGAGAAGAATAAATGAAACAAGATGGGATTGGGAGGGAGACAAAACATTTTAACAATTTTGATTCTTCCAGTCCATAAGCCCATTTACTTTTTTATTTTTTTACTTTTAATTGGATTATTCTCTTTTTCATGTTGAATTATAGTTGTTATGCATTTATTTTTACATTCTGGAAGCCAGAATTTTGTGACATAAAGATCAGAAAGGGAGAAATAAAACTGTCTCTATTTTCAGATGGTGAAATTATTTACGCAGAAATTCTTACAGCAACTCTTGAAATTAGGCTGTTTTAATTTTTGAAATTTGTATTTTTCAGGTTTGTTTTGATGACTCTAAGTTCTTTGCATTGTAAGTTTTACAATCATTTTGTCAGTTACTTCAAAAAAGCCTGCTGGGATTTTAATTAGTATTAAATTAATTTGCATTAGTCTTAATCAGTATAATTAATTATAAATTAGTGTTGATTAATTTGAATTAGTATTTAATTAGTATTAGTATTAAATCCATTTTAATTAGTATTACATTCTTTTATAAATCAATTTAAAAAGAATTGATATCTGGGGTACGTGGGTGGCTCAGTTGGTTAAAGCCTCTGCCTTCAGCTCAGGTCATGATCTCGGGATCATAGGATCAAACCCCACATCGGGCTCTCTGCTCAGCAGGGAGAGAGACTGCCCCCCCCACCCCGCCTGCCTCTCTGCCTACTTGTGATCTCTGGCTGTAAAATAAATAAATAAATAAATAAATAATCTTTTAAAAAATTAAAAAGAATATCTTAATAAACCATATTGATTTTTCCAATTCATAAATATAATAGCTCTCCATATAGTTAATCTTTAAAATTTCTCTCAGTAATATTTTGCAGTTTTCAGTATAAAGATCTCGTACATCTTTCATTAAATTTATCCCCAACTATTTTACTTTTTGATGCTATTATCAATGACATAGTTTCAAAATATTATTATCTCTTTGTTTGTTGCTTGTATATAGAAATGCAATCAGATATTATAATTGACCTTGTATCTTGTGATCTTGTTGGATTCATTTATTAATTCTTATACATGTTGTCTTAAACTCCCT
Organism: Neogale vison; assembly: GCF_020171115.1. Classification (NCBI taxonomy): domain Eukaryota; kingdom Metazoa; phylum Chordata; class Mammalia; order Carnivora; family Mustelidae; genus Neogale; species Neogale vison. Next base: position 168,381,050 of record NC_058094.1, read on the forward strand.
GGGAATTTCTAGGTGAACAATTACATCATCTGAAAATAGAAACTGTTTTAATTATTCCTTTCTGGCCTTTCCATGTTTTCTTTCTCTTGGCTTATTCAGCATTTGGGTCAAATGTAACATTGAATAGAGGGATGAACCCAGACATCCTTGCCCTGTATCTTATATTAGAAAGAAACTATTCACCATTAAGTATTCTGCTAAATGTAGGTTTCTTGTAGATGCCCTTTATCACCTTAAGGAAGTTTCCTTCTGTTCTTACTTTAATGAGAGTTTCTATCATAAACAGGTTTTGAATTTTGTTTAATGCTTTTTCTGCATATTTTGAGATAATCATGTACATTTTCTTCTTTAGTCTGTTAATTTGGTGAATTACATTTAATTAACAATCTTAACTAATATTGCTTATTTAACAACTTATATTCATGGGATAATCTTGATTTTGCCATCATATACTGTCCTTTTTATATATTTCTGGTTTGATTTGCAAAGTTTTCTGAAGATTTTATTTATTTATTTGAGAGAGAGTGAGTGAGAGAGGGAGAGTAAGAGAGCACAGAGAGAGAGAGAGGGAGCAGGAGAAGCAGATTCCCAGCTAAGCAGAGAGCCTGACATGGGGCTCAGTCTCAGGACACTGAGATCAAGACCAGAGCTGAGGGGCAAGCACTTAACTGACTGAGCCACTCAGGTGCAACTGATTTGCAAAATTTTCAAAGGATTTTTATCTCTATACCAGGAAGGTTCTTGATATTGATCTTCTGCTTTCTTTACTTTCATGTTTTTCTCAGTTGTATTAGTTTAAGCTGGTTGGTTTGGCAGAAAATCATTTGGATATGTACCATCATCATGTATCTTTTTTAGTTAGTGTTAGGTTGGTAGGTACTATTTCTTCCTGCAATACTTATGAACATTCACCAGTGACGCCATTTGAACCTAAAATTTTCTTTCTGGGTATGTTTTAAACTATAAGGTCAATTTCTTTAATCTATAGGGAGATATTTAGATTTTCTATTTCTTCTCATGTCAGTTTTGATAACATTTGTCCTTCAAGGAATTTATTAATTTTGTTTAAGTTGTCAAATGTATTGATATCATGCTTATTATATCTCCTGATTATCCTTTCAGTGTCTAGAGGCTCTGTGGTAGTTTCCTTCCTTCATTCCTGTCATGGATAATTTGTATATGCTTTGTGTTTAAAACATTTTTTTGATCATTTGGGTTAGGCTTTAATTAATTTTATTGATCTTTTAAAATAATTTGCTTTTGATTATTGTATTGATTTTCTCTGTCCTATTATTTATTTCTGCTCTATTCTTTTTTTTCTACTTACTTGTGATTTAGTTTATTCTTTATTATTATTTTTAGCTTTTTATGGTTCTAGTTTAGATCATTATTTGTTATCTTCCTTATTTCCTGATATTATCATTTAAACCATAAAATTTTCTCTAAAGTTCTGCTTTAGTTAAGTTCCAAGAGTTTTGACATGATGAGAAAACTTTATTTCTTCCTCTGGTGTGGTCTAAGCTCTTTGGGTAGAGTGACCCTATCCTATTTAGTATATTCTCGGCACTTACACAATGCATGACAGTGAGTAATACACAATTACTCTTACAATAAAATTATCTTTCTTTGCCATTTTCTTATCTTATTCTCTGCTCACAGGATACTTCTGATAGTTACTTTATCAAGGGTTGATTTTATTCTCTGGTGGCATAAAAAGTTATCTGTGTGCTCTAAGAGCCTGTATTCCTTCTAGCTCATGTCCCCTCAGTTTTTCAGGACATTCTTATTCTACCTTTGCACTGTCAATCATAGCACATAAGATACCCAGCATCCCTTTCGAATCCTCAATAACAAAACAGTCTAAGAAAATGCCCATAGCTATGTAAATGAAAAATGAAAGGCAAAAACAGGTTTAAGCAGATTTAGCTCAGGGATGTTTTTTCCTTCAAAACCTATGCCTTTTGTCTTTACTTCAGAGTCCTCATTAAACCACCTCCTGAAGATGTAGACACTTGTCTTGTCCACCATAGTTAACACTTATTTTTCATACTATGGGACACAACTGACCTGTCTGAAAAAGTGGAGCAAGAAGCACATTACTCTTCTTTGGGATTTGTCTGCATTAAGGACAATTGAGAGAAACAATGAATTCTCAACATTATGTGACTATTTTTTTATTAACATATTCTGAAATCTGTAGCCTTAGTTTGTAGTCTTCGCTTTAGACAAGCTCAGCTTTATCGTGCCAAATCATGAACTCCATAAAAATGTGTATATAACAAGTTCCTTATTTTCTAGAGACACATGATACATCTGTGACTTGATGAGCATCATCAGACAAAGGCGCTATGGCAGTTTTATTATGAAGACCCTAAAAAGATACTCTTGTTTTTCATTTAAGTCAATTGAACATTTTCCTGTCAAAACTACTAGGCATAACAGGCTTGGCAAGTTTATCTTAAAAACCATTTAAAGTAATTGGTGATGGAGATTGGAGACACTTCAGTTGCCTGACAGCTGCTCTGCAGTCAATCACGATGGCAGAAGTAAATTAATCCCATGGCCTTCTCTCTAGAGAAATCTTTATGCAAACAATCTTGTCAAAGAGAAATGTGATGGATCTCAGTAATATTAAATAGAAGTTGAAGCAGGTTTTCTTTAAGGTACACAAAGCTATCTTTGATTTCTACTTTGATTTGACTACCAGCCTTACCCTCAAACCTTTCTTGATTCGCTGAATCTTGTAGCTCTTAAAAGGATGGAGTTTGGAGCATGTCCACATGCAATACTTGCGGTGGGTGTGGAGTAGATAAAGCCAATTATGATTGTGGCTTATGAAAGAAGTTTGGGGACTCTTAGGTAACTAAAAGAGGTTTGAGATTGTTTAAGACATTTGATATTATTATATGAAAGAATATGTTCCGCCGTGCTTGGTTCTCCCAGAGAATAGGAGGGAGCTCAAAATACACATTTCAAGCCATCCTGACATGGAATACAGTTTCTTGTTCTTCTCCTTCGCCTTCTCTTCTTTCTACTTCTTTTTTGAATGACTTTCTATTATTCTGTGAAAACTTGACAAGAATTTTTGGAGATGGAAAAAAAAAAAAAAGCTAGGGTAGGCCAGCTTTGCTGAAATTGTACCGACTTCTCACTGAGTAAAAGAAATCACCTAGTCGGAAAATGCCAGATATCTTTCGTTCTTTTTTTTCTTAAAGATTTTATTTTTGAGTAATCTCTATACCCAACATGGGACTCAAACTTACATCCTCAAGATCAGGAGTCATACACTCTACTAATGAATACGGGCACTGACACCTTTGGTTCATAAAGAATACTTTTATTGTTTAAGTGATCCTTTTTTTCTTCTGAGAAGCTTTATGTGAGGATAGTAGAAATTTCAGATCCAGTGCATCATGGTCTGCCTTCCAGAGCTATAGCTTAATGAACTCCAAACGGAAGTGTTTCTTCTTATGATCCTAATTACAGAGGATGAAATAAGGGTGTTTAAATGCTTCACTCTGCAGATGAGTGAATCATAAATAATACCTTATATTTGCAATTATCTAATTTTCCCCAACTTGTGAGGTAGACATGGCAGAAATTAGTATCCTCAGTTTTCTTTAGAGGACATGGTGAGGCGACTTGCTTAAAGTCATATTGTCAGTGAGTGAAAAACCAGCACTCTCAACTTGACTTTGGTGTTTATCTCTCCCAACTGCAGTTATTTCTTTTTTTTTTTTTTCCCTCCAGACCTTTCCTTTTTCCTTCTAGGAAACAGATTCAAATATTCACTGAAGATGTTATAAAGCATCTGGACTAAGTATTCATATGTATTCATAAGTATTCATATTCATATGGATATAATATGAGAATCATTGGGAATTGTTATATTTCCAAAAAGTGGTCATAAAAATATTTACAACTATTCTTACTAGTTGTGTCTGCATATGAAAGGACTTCTAGTTTAACTGGTTTCAAATCTGAGATTATCCAGCTAACTTATTAAAAATCTGAGATATGAAAATTTGAGGGCACTATGCTAAGTGAAGTAGGCCAGAGAAAAACAAATACTGTATGACCTTATTTACATGTGATATCTAAAAAATTAATAATCAAATAGAAAAAGATCAGAAAAAGTGTAGTTACCCGAGGTGAGATGTCAGAGAGGGTGAACTGGAGGAAGGTGGTCAAAGGTACAAAATTCCAGTTATAATTTAAGTAGGTACTGGGAATGTAATGTAAAAAAGGACGACTGTAGTTAACACAGCTGTGTGGTATATTTGAAAGCTGCCAAGAAGGTAGATTTTAAGAGTTCTCATCACAAGAAAAAAACCCATTTCTTCTTCCTCTTCTTTTTCTTTTTCCCACTCCTCCTCCACCTTTCTTCCCCCCCTTCTTCTCCTCCTCCCCCTAACTCTTCCTTTTCTTCTTCTTCTCCTTCTTTTCCTTCTCCTTCTCTTCCTCCTCCTCCTCCTCCTTCTTCATCATCATCTATACAAGATGATGGATTTTATCTAAACTCATGTTAATCATTTCACAATATACGTAAGTCAAGCCATTACGCGCTACACCTAAAACTTTTACAGTGCTGTATGTAAATTATATCTCAATAAAACTGGAAAGAGAAGAAATTTTAAAATGTGAGACGTAAGAGTCAAAAAATTTGACAGTTTAAAAATAAATGATTACTGTCAAGTTTCCATTTTGGAATTTGTAGTCATGTTGATAATATCATAATAGCTACTTACTAAGAACGTACTTTCATATAGTTGGGTATGGTAGGAACAATAATGCCCTCCCCTTCACCAGAGATATCTTCGTCCTAATCTGTGGAACCTGTGAGGATATTACTCTTACATGGAAAAAGGGATATTTCACATGTGATTTACTTAAGCATCTTGAGATAGGGAGTTTGTCCTGGACTATCTGAGTTGGCCTGATATAATCACAAGGGTCCTTATAGAAGGGAGGCAGTTGGATCAGAGCTAATGTGATGTGATGATGGAAGTGAGAGGCTAGAGTCATGTGAGGAAGGGCTATGCCTTCCTATATGGCTATGCCAGGAAAGGAATGTAGGCGGCCTTTGGAACTTGAAAAGGCAAGGAAACAGATTCTTTCTTGAAACCTCTTGAAGGAATGTAACTCTGCTGACACCTCAGTTTTAGACTTCTGATCTCCAGGACTGTAAGATAATTAATTTGTGTTGTTATAAGCCACTATGGGGTAGTTTGTTACAGCAGCAAGAGGAAAGTAAACCATAGGAATTTATCTTAGTTTTTTCCCTTCAATTTAGAGCATTTAGCCAAGCAAAAGAATATCTATTTTATTAAATTAAAGACATGCTCTTTAAACAGCATGTTCTTCCATTACCTTGTTTCATATAGATTTGTGACATTTTAATTACTGGCTCATTTTCAGTATTTTTAAAGATTTTATTTATTTATTTATTTATTTGAGAGAGAGAGAGAGAGAGAGAATGAGAGGAAGAGAGATCACAGAGGGAGAGAGAGAGAAGTGGACTTCCCTCTGAGCATGGGTCTTGATGTGGGGTTCAATCCCAGGGCCCCGGGATCATGACCTGAGAAAAGACAGACACTTAATCTACTGAGTCACCCAGATGCCCCTCATTTTCAACTTTTATTTAACTGTAATGAATCTTTTTGAAGCAACATTTGACTTATGTTGGAGAAAAGTAGGCTCCCTGAGCAAATATTACTCAGAAGTGTATTTTTAATGAAAATTATTATGCTTTCTACTTGTGAAAAAATATTAATTTTCTGTGGACACTTCAGAAAATAAAAAGATATAAATAAGAAAGTCTGAGTTGTCTGTAATCCTGCCATAGTTGTGGGATCCTCTGATGTGGCATATAGTATGATTATCTCATGAATTTTCCCTGAAAGAAGTATGTGTTTCTTCAGCTGATCATCAGAGAATGAGGGCTCAAGAAGTGTGCTTTGGGGACGCTTGGGTGGCTCAGTTGGTTGAACAACTGCCTTCGGCTCAGGTCATGATCCTGGAGTCCGGGATCGAGTCCCGCAGCAGGCTCCCAGCTCCATGGGGAGTCTGCTTCGCTCTCTGACCTTCTCCTCGCTCATGCTCTCCCTCACTGTCTCTCTCTCAAATAAATAAATAAAATCTTTAAAAAAAAAAAAAAGAAGAAGTGTGCTTTGGACTAGAAGGTGAGCTTGGGAAATGAGAGAAGTAACACTAACGAATGTCAAGGGTCTGTGTGGTGTTTAGCCTGGTTAAAAAAAAAAAAGCCTCAAATTGCCCTGGTGGGCCATGGGTTTGGACAGAGGACTCTGGTAAGGAAACCTGGGGATCCAGCCAGGCTTATGCCCTCTCTGCGTAGCCACAAATAATGCTGCTCATGAACATTGCCCTTCCCTCCCTTTGCCCCACATCATTCCATAAGTTTAGGTGAAACTTAGAGGCTGGTCTCTGTTTTGTTTTGGAGAATCAGGTGAAATTCTGCCATTGGGATAGAGTCATAGATGTTAGCACACTTGGTTCTCCTCAGAAGTCTGGGTATTACTAACAGTCCAAGGAAGAGTAGCTTAGTGTTTAGTGGCTTCTCCTAACACTGTGACATTCTGCCTAGCTGCTGCAGAAGCACCAAGTTCCCCTCTGAATCAAGCACTGCTACAGTAGCTCTAAAGTGTCTCCTTACACTGTCACTTACCTGCCAGGGAACAGTCCCCAGAGTCCTCTGATAGAACCTCAGGGACCATCCAACATTAGAAAGGCCCCCATGTTTGCTCCATGTAGTATCATAGAAGCAAATGCCATGGGAGAATGACTGGATGCTACCTAGACCCCAACATCCAAATTAGAGACCTAAATTATACCTTTCTTGAATTTCCTGTTTGGAGATCACACAAGACTACCCCTTTCTTCAGTATCTTCACCCAGGAGACAGGGGCAGAAGGGAGTCTGATGTTTACCTTGTCTTCCATCTCATCCGTGGAGCAATGCATGTGCAGTATACAGTTGAGAGGTACTTGTCAGCTCCCAGGTTCACACTGTCTAACCCACTTGTGGCGGTCATAAAGTGGAGAGGCAGCAGCAAAGTGACATGATGAAGCTGGAACTGAAGAACACGAAGGACTCATTTCTAGACCATATGAGGCAGCATCATGGCAAGTGGAGATGAACTTCTGATAGGTTGGTAGTAGCTCAAGCACAATCATTTGGTCAGGGAATGTAAAGTGATATAATTTGGAAGCTGGGAGGGGCTTGATTTTTACAGTAGCAAGTTGTCAAGAGCAGCCATGGGAAATCCTTGCGTCATGTAGAGCTCCAAGTTTACAGGCAGCAAGAAAACCCCTGCTGGGATGTCTTGGTTGACTGTCTCGGGTTTGCTCGGCACACCATACCGTCTTCCATGTACATGATTTTCCCTGGAATTCTACAGTTCAGTTCCCCTCTCACCTGACTTCTGTGTATTCAGGTTTTTAAAATTCAATGTTATATGATAATTAATTTGCTTGGGGTTGTTTGGCATTAACTGTCACACACTTCAGTATTAATACCCTCAGGTGTTTGCCATAGTTTGCCCTAGTCTTAAGAGACATTTTAAGATGTCAATTTGTTTAAAGACAAGTCAACTACAGAAGTGTGTGTGTGTGTGTGTGTGTGTGTGTGTGTGTGTGGCACACACAGCATGATCAGCTCTGTTTTAGGGGAGTTTGGTTTCCTGAGATTCAAACAAAGATATGAAAATAAATACATGTATAATCTTCAGGATTCTCTCAATCCTATTGCCTTCAGCAAGGACCAAGCACAGAAGTCAACAATCAGAAGGTGCTAGATATGGCTCTTTTGGGAATGGTTGCAATAAATGGTTTTATGGCCCCATTTTCCTGTTAAAAAATTAAAGCGTGACATTTAAATACTTCTTTTGGAAAACAGACATTGGATTTTCATGGCTATTAAAATTTCTGGATGTAGATTACATCTTGTATTTTACATTTTGCACTCAATCATTGATTTAGAAAGAGACAACAGTACAAATAATCCCAAAGGTAAAATAATTCAAAACTGGCTTTTTTGGATGATGGGATGCAAAGTACCAGCTTTGTGTACTTGCTCTAAGAAAGCAAGCTCATTCAGAAGCTAGGCTGTGAAGACTTCTTACAGGAGTCAGACATTATCTGGTTTCTTCATCCTTCTTTTCACCAAATGCCTCATGCCATTTTGTACCTAGTTGACAATGGGCAACACTAACTCTTAAATGAATGGAGAACATTGTGCTGGTGAGAAAGACCACATCACCAAAGCCTAGTTTTTGCTTTAAGAATGTCCATTTTTGGAGTGCCTGGGTGGCTCAGTTGGTTAAACATCCAACTCTTGACATAGGCTCAGGTTATAATCTCAGGATTGTACAGTCAAGCAGACATGGAGCCTCGAGCTCAGTGGGGAGTCTGCTGGAGATTCTCTCTCTCTTTCTCGCCCTCTCTCTCTCTCTGCCCCTCCCCTCACTCATGTGCTCTCACTCTCTCTCAAATAAATAAATAAATATTTTTAAAATGGCCATTCATTATCATCTTCGGCTGTTTCCACTTTAGGTTCTACCCCAAAACACTGCAAATAACTAGTTCAGTTAAAAAAAGGAAGTGGACCCAGCTTCCTCTTGCCTCCCTCATTCTTCAACAACATCTACCTAAAGTTTGTTCCATGTGACTCACGTGGAATGGGAAATTTTTCAAGGCAGAGCAGCTCAGAGCAGGAGCATACTGCTTTTATACCAGGAGACTGAAGATGTGTCATGTTGGCAGTTATGCATTTACCTAGTACCATGTAAGGGATTCCTGGCTGGGCACTAGTCCTATGTTCTTAGTCTTACTGACTTTATCTAACAGATAATTCCAGTGGTTCTATCTCTTCCCTTTTTGGGCATAGGATTTATCTTCAAGTCTCCACTGCTTATTGTTTTTTCTTTTGAGGTATAATTGATATACAATATTATGTTCATTTCAGGTATACAACATAATGATACGATATTTTTATAAATTGCACATTGATCAGCACAATGTCTAGTTAGCATCCTTTACCATGTATAGTTACAGAATGTTTTCCTTAGATGATGATGATTTTTAATATCTATTCTCTTAGCAACTTTGAAATATGCAATGCTGTATAATTAACTACAGTGGCTCCATTGTCTCTTAGTTTGAACTCTGATTAACACAAATGAGCATGATTTCCATAGATCCTGCAAAGTAAATACAAGCTGAATTTGGTACTGTTCACCCCTAACTCCTTGAGCCAGATTGTGGTTATTCCCCTTAACTATTTTTCCCTTCTTTCTGAGACATGGCTAGCTAACTTGAGACTTGTGTCAGGGTGTAGTTACATGAATCAGTTCTCACTGATAAGACATGAACCTCACCAGAGACTTGGGTACCAAGAACTGGACCCTTGATGGTAACTGAGCTAGTAACCCATTCAGTCTTGCAGGGGTCCTGGTCTCCTTCTCCATGAAATAATACATGGATTCACTGCTTAAGTAGCTGGAGTCAGGCTTACTTATAGCTGAAAGCATGCAAATGAATACCGAGGCCAGCTAGTTCATCTCCCGTCTTCTTGTCAGGGTTTTCCCTGGAGGAAGAGTGACTGATTTATACCTTTTCAGGACTTACAAGCTTAACTCTTTTGCCAAGTGTGTTTTTAATTTAGACTGTCTCCTTCCTGCTGTTGTTTAAGCACATGTTTTATTGTCCTGTCAGTGGAGAAAAACTCTAGGTAATATACCAAGTGTCGTTTGGCAAATCTTCCCAGCCACTTCTATTCCAGTATTAATTAATCTCTAGAACTTTAAGGCTTTCTTGATAGATCTTATTTTACAACCACTTAAATTGGATCCAAAGCAGCTCATTACATTCTAGTCTAATTGATCTATTTTTCTTTCTTAAATTATTTTATAAGTTAAAACTTTGAGCATAAGCTTCAAAAACTTGGGAGTGAATAATTATTCTAATATGACTTACCAAATCTACAGCCGCCCTAAGTTAGGAATGGCCCATCTGGCTTTTACAAGCAATCCTTTGGAGACCCTTCCAGCTTCTACTGCTATATGGTAGCAAAGCCAGTGTCACAAGTTTTAGATGTTTGTAACTTCCAGGAACCAAATTCTGTTGTGTTATTGATTTCTGAGTAACAAATCATACCCAACTTAATGGTTTAGAACAACAGTAATTTATTTGACTCTCCAATCTGTGATGTGGGCATAGTTTGGTAGGACTAGCTGATCTTTGCTGCAAGTGATACAAGTTGAGGTATCTCAGCTTCTAAGGTAACTCATTCATCTTGCTTGTCAGTTGGTGCTGGCTAATGTCTGAGAGCCCAGTCAATGTTGGTGGATGGGGATGATTCCTTTCTAGAATGGCTAGAATAAGAAAAAAGAAACATATAAAAGTTAATTTCCTTAAAGTCACATGGCTTATAAGTGGTATATCTAAGGTTTTAATTTAGGTAGTATGATTATACAGTCTTAGTTCTTTATAAGGATATCTTCATGAGAAAATTTGACAAGAGGAAGCCTTTTACAACTAATCACTATGATTTAATGTTAGGTTAGCCAATCAGGTCTTAAGGAAACCAAGTCTCAATATATAAATATAGGAAGAACTCCAATTAATCAGTAAAGACTAGATTTTATTCCAATGTGGTGATATAACACATTTTAACAGTTTAAATTTTAAAAATTATTAAACTTTGTTTCACTAAATTTAAAATTCAGCAAATTTTAACAAACTTTAAATTCCCATTATTTTTATTTTGCTCAAACCTGGTAAGAGAGAGAACCCGGTAAGAGGGAAAACCTGGCAAGAGGAAAAGTAAACTTTTTAGTCAGTCTAATTTCCCATTGGCTATTCTACGGGGTTAGCCAAAGTATTGAAGCCAATTTACCACAGATGTTTCCTAATTTAGCAAAACTAATATCTAAACCAACTGAGTAGCTTAAAATACCAAATACTTTTTTTTTTTCAATTAAAAAATCAAAGAGGAAATCTATTTGCATGAGTGAGAAAAATGAAAGGCAAAGTCTCTGGTAGAAAGAAAAGAGGAAAATGGAAAATGGTAAGAATTTCTAAGCAGTTGAATGGAACAGGATGCTGTTGGAGGTAGTCTGATGGACTTGAGAAGGGTAAAGGAGAAGGGGAAGAATTGAGGTGATCGCCAGAGAAAAATAGAGAAGAGAAGTTATGTAGCAGTTCTAGTTTAGAAGCTCTTACCCATCCCTATCTTTAACTTGAAGTCTTCTAGAAAGTATATGTATGTATGTTTACATCTGTATGCATAATATATATATACATATATATATATACATGGCATATATGCATTTGTTATCTTATCATACATTCAAAATGGCAAATAATTTTGTGTTTGCTATGTAAATGTTAAAAGAGGAAGGTCTACTTTTTTTTTTCTTCTAGATGTATATACAATTGTATCAGGACTATTTATTAAATAATTCATCATTTTCTCATGCAATTGAACTATCATATGGACTATCTACTGCTTCTCATGTATACTGGCTATAATTTCTGGATTCTCTAATCTCCTCCACTGGTCTGTTTGTCCTGCCATACAAATACTATGTTTAATTAATTATTCATAATATTTTCAAACATCTGATAAATCATTATGATTTTTTTGTTGACTATTCTTTGGTGATGGTAATTATTGTTAATATAAACTTAAAGATCATTTTTCTTTTTTTTTTAAGATTTTATTTATTTATTTGACAGAGAGAGAACGATTACAAGTAGGCAGAGAGGCAAGCAGAGAGAGAGGGGGAAGCAGGCTCCCCCGCTGAGCAGAGAGCCTGATGCAGGGCTCGATCCCAGGACCCTGGGATCATGACCCAAGCTGAAGGCAGAGGCTTCAACCTACCAAGCCACGCAGGCGCCCTAAGATCATTTTTTCTAATTAGAAAAAAATGTTGAATTTTTGATTGAAATTTTATTAACCTTAAATATTAATTCAGAGAAAAACTTTTTAATCAACTTTTCATGATAGATTAAAATATAAACTGATCTGATAACTTAATTTTTTTCAGTTTTTCTTGGTTAAAAATGTTCAGTCTCTAAGATAATCTATTTCTCTTCCTGCTTCTTTCCAAAATATGGTGTACACCTGAATGGGCTTACCAAGTCTGCTCTGGTGTAGAGCCAAACCAAGAAACACTCTTATCTATAGAGAGCAAACTGATGGTTACCAGAGGGGAGGTGGGTGGGGGATGGGTGAGATAGGTGATGGGAATTAAGTAGTGCAGGTGATGAGCACCAGGTGATGTATGGAACTGTTCTATTATGATATTGTATGCCTGAAATTAATATTATGCTATATGTCAACTAAATGGTATTTAAAACTTAAAAAAACAAAGTAAAAAAAAAACAACAAATTGGGCATCAAAATGAAGCTTGTCATTTAGAGACCTGAATGGGTCCATCCTCTTGAGTTATTGCCTAGTTTAGAGGACCTCTTAACTACACAGTCTCCTAAACAAAAAATCCAGATACCGATAGTGATTTCCTCCCCTTCTCTATCTTCCCCCCTTTACCAAATCTACCTAAAAATGTCTCAGTTCTCTCCACCTTCCTTGCATGGTCTTACTTCATGCCCTCACATTCTCCCTCTTGGACCATTGGTACAGACTTCTTGTTGGATACCTTCCTCTAGCTCTTACTACATCCACCTCCCCAAATCTTTCCTCTCAAAGTCCATTGGATCAAGGGTGTGATCCTAGAATTGGCCATGTCACTGTACTCTTCAAATTGCTTTGGTGAAGAGGCACCTGGGTGCCCGAGTTGGTTAAGCATCTGACTCTTGATTTCAGCTCAGTCATGATCTCAGTGTTTTGGGATTGAACCCTGAGTCAGGTACTGTGCCCAGTAGGTGTCTGCTTGAGGTTCTCTCTCTCTTCACCCTCTGCCCCTTCCCCACTCGCTTGCATGCACTTACATTCTCTTTCTCTTTCAAATAAATAATCTTTTTTTTAAAGCTTTTATTTACTTATCTATCTGAGAGAGAGAGAGAGCACAAGCAGGGGTAAGAGCAGGCAGAGGGAGAAGCAGGCCCCCCACTGAACAAGGATCCTGATGTAAAACTTGATCCCAGGACCCTGGTATCATGACCTGAGCTGAAGGCAGTCGCTTAACAGACTGAGCCACCCAGGCTTCCCAAATAAATAATCTTTAAATGGCTTTGGTGAATATTTAGCCTTAAGTTACAAAAGCCAAGCTCCATACAGAAACCCCTGCACCTTCATCAGTGATCTAGCCTCTGTTTACTTCATTCTTTGCCTAACCAGTGGACAATATCAAACTGTTGGCCTACTTGTGCCTGGGAATTTACTCTTCCTGGGCCTCTACCTGATCTCACTTCATTTCTTTACAACTTCACATCTTAAGACTTACCTCTGAACATGGGAATTCTATTATGTCTTTGAGATCCTGGTTTCAGTTCTTTTGGATAAATGTGTAGATGTGGGTTTGATGGACCATAGGTAGTTCTATTTTTAACTTTTTGCAGAACTTCCATATTCTTTTCCTTAGTAGTTGCACCATTTTTCATTCCTACAGGTGGCATACAAATGTTTCTGCTTATCCACATCCTCATCAATACTTGCTGCCCTGCTTTTTTATATTAATTATTCTGACAGATATGAGGTGGTATCTTGCTGTAGTTTGATTTGAGTTTCCCTAAAAACTAGTGACATTGAGGATTTTTTTCATATACTTCTTGGCCATTTGTAACACCACTCATAACAGCCAAGTGTGGAAACAACCAAATGTCCATAGACATTATCCATAAACAGATGACTGGATTGAAAAGGTGATATATACATACAATGGAATTCAGCCTTTTAATAAAAGGAAATTCTGTAATATATGACAACACTAATGAGCCTTGAAGACGTGCCAAGTGAAATGAGCCACTCCTAGAAAGACAAATACTGCATGATTCCAATTATATGAGTTATATATTCTTTTCTTCATTCTGAGAAGGTGGATGGTGATTAGTCTTTAAATGTCCTACCTAAAGATTATGTTTGTTTGGTGATTCTTTCTTTTTTAAATATTTTTATGCATGCATGCAGATTTACCACTTTATGGCTTCTTATTTGTTCCAGTAGAACATGTGTATTTTTTTAAATTTTTTATTTTTTTATTAAAATATAATGTATTTTTATCCCCAGGGGTACAGGTCTCTGAGTCACCAGGTTTACACACGTCACAGCACTCACCATAGCACATACCCTCCCCTATGTCTATAACCAAGCCACCCTCTCCCTATCCCCCTCTACCTGGCAACCCTCAGTTTGTTTTGTGAGATTAAGAGTCTCTTAGAACATGTGTATTTTTATTCATCTATTTTATATTTCTGAGAAAGAAATTGAATTAATCTTCCTTGTTTTGATTAGAAAGCGCAAAAAGAGTGGGGTCCAAGATTCAATGAGAAGGGAATCTCCAATCAATTTCCACACAAGTATTTTGTCAGATAAGGTCTAAACTCGAAGTTCTTTTCTTCTTTCTATCAATTATATTGTGAAAAAGTCACAGATAAAGCACGAGTCACTAAATCTAAGATTCAAGGGGCAGGACATGACAGAAGGCTACTCAGATGCCTCCACCTCCTAACTGAGGGACATGTTATTAATAGAAGATTTACTAGCAGATTCAGCACCTCAAAGTTAATAGGCTATAGAAAGGGAAGTGTTCACTGTAATGAAAGGGCACAGTATGACATGCCAAAGGATTCTTGGGCCATCATTCAAGAAATGTGAGGTTCCTTACTTAAGAATAATATATTTTCCTGGTTTCCTTTCCTTTCTTCCTTGTAAAAGAATAACTGCTATTTATTGACTATGTCAACAGAAGGGAAGTGAAATGAAGTAGGGATTCAATAAGTGAACAGATATCATCAAGGAGTCTGTAGAGAGATGGGAGGCCATATGAAATACTTGGGAATTAGAAGTGGCAGGTTTAGGAGAAGCAAAGAAAATGTTGATGTAAAAGAATCAAATCAGGTATTTAATCTCATATAATCTTTCTAAAAATCAATTATATGTTTGAAAATGTAGCTTTCAATTCCCTAAGTATATTTTTAGTGCCTGGCCTGCTAAATCCATGTATAATAGTGAAGAGATGTAGCATCTTATAACTATAGTCAAAGGAGCTTACAGCAACATTTTCCCTGTATATGATCAGTGTTGTTCAAAAGTTATATGATAAATATTACCAATAGGTGTTGGAGAGGGTGAACGAGGCACTAGGCTTAGAGATTCAATTGGTAAGATATTTCTGGAGAGAGATTGTCAATATAAATCAAAAGCTTTAAAAATTTGTGTATTAGATGGTCAACATCACTAACCATTAGGGAAATGCAAATGCACATATTTTGTTAATATAGTCCCAAAATATAAGTTATTTTTACTTAAAAAATTATTACAATTGAAATTGTAATATAGAAAGAAATGAGAATCTTTAAGTCTTGGAACATAATCCAAAATAAATAGGCTAAGGAATCAACTGCTCATTTTAAAATTATTTTTCAGTATCCTCCTAGGTTAGTACCACAACCCAGAGGATACAAGTTTCAGCTCAAGTTCTACCAGAGGTTTCTATGTATATCTCTTTCCCGCACTTTCTCACCTAGGCAATATACTTCAGAAAATCTTATCCTTAATGTGAAGAAAATGACCACTCTTGTGCCTTCTAAGAGGTAAAGGGCACAGGCCTGACTGACCCTGTAGTAAACCGGCATTCAGCAGGCTTTCCCTGGCTCCGTGAGAGACCGAAGCTCTGTACCTCAGCTCTTCCTGGTGTCCAGGTACTGCTAGAACAGATTGTCTCCTACCTTGTAAGGCCAACTGACCTCTGATTCATCCACTGGCAGCCGCTCAGTCCTACCTGCATGCTGGTCGCACTGAATGGGGGGCTTCCTTGGCCTCCCAGGCCCCAGGGCTGAGAGACCAGCCTAAAAGCAGAGTGGGAGCCAACATCCAAAGGACAATGTGGTGGGAGGAGGGGGATTACTTGGACTGGTGTCTCCAGGGTCCTCTCCACAGCTCTGCCCCAAGGTCTGAGTCGGTGCTCTTGCCTCTGGCTGCCTCCTGCCTGGCCGTGCGGTCCTCTGGCCTGGTTCTCTGGACTCGCAGAGGTTCTGGGAGCTACCTACAAGCCTTTAATGAGTCCCTTTCTGCAATTCTGTGATTCTGCAGAATTCTGCAATTCTGTGAGGGACAATTTTGTGATCTGCCACTAAGAATCCTAACTAAATCAACTTTTTTGTTTGAAAATATATTTCTTCCCTTCTTGTCTTTGAATAATAGATTCATTGGATATGAAATGCTAGCTTCAAGTATTTTTTCCTTCAGACTTTTTTTAGGATTCCATTTTCTTCTTGTGACTTATATCCCTGCTTCTCATTCCCCAGTAAATCTGTTTCTTCTCTCTGGAAGTTTTACCAGTCTTTTCCTTATCCTAAGTGTTCAGAAATGTGCCTTCCATTTCCCTGGTGTCACTTGATGTTTTTCCTTTGCCCTACTTAGCACTCAGGGAGGCCATTCACTCTGACATTAAGTGCAGAGAAATTCTGCTCTGCTCTCCTTGGCAGGTTGCCTTTCATCTATTCTCTCTGGTGTCTTCTGTCTCCTCCTTGACCGGGACCAGAACTTCCTCACCTATCCTACATCTTTTACAAAGTTCTTTCATACTCTTTGTGACTTTATTTCATCGCTGCAGATCATGCCCTGTTGGTGTGTCGCCCAGACTTCCATGTGCGTACAAATCACCTGGGGGTCTTAGTGTCTGTGAAGATTCTGATTCCTCTCGGGCGGTGGTGCCTGAGCGTCCGCATTGCTTAGGAGCTGGCGGAGATGCCAGGGCTGCTGGTCTGCAGCTCCTGCTTGTGTAGCAAGGTCCCAGGCAACTTGGGAGGCAGTGTAGGTACTGGACTGAATGTGCACTAGGAGCACAGGGAGTCGGCCATCAGCCAGCCTGGGGAGCTCCCTCCCCCACTCACTAGCCATATGACCTTGGGAAAACTGAGCTCATCTCTTTGAGAATCTGCTTTTCCCCCTACGAAATAAAGCTACTTGTCCCCACAATTCAGATTCCCTGCCATGAGTAAGTGTGATATTTAGCCTGCACACACCGTGAGGGGCAGGAAGTGGACCAAGGACAACCCTGGGCTTCTGCTCTCAGGGGTAGGCTTTCATCATACCAGACAGAAAGTGTCCTGACAGCCAGGGCTCTGCCCAGTGGGGAGGGATCTATTCTCAGCTTGACCTCAGCTATGAAGTTGTTCTTTGAGTTGAAGGGATTGGAACAAAACCCCCACACCTGTTTCATCCCCACCCACAGGATAGGAACAAGCACACTCAATTTCAATAAAGGCAACCTTCAGGATCAGCCACACAGATACAATAAATTATTCTGTGATTAATGGGGTATATTGAAAGAATAGATTTCTGTTTAAAACATAAAGGCAATACTTCAAGTGGAAATTGTGAAAAGTCATGGACAGACAGCGAGGATAAGGGCCTGGTGTTTGGAGGTGAATCTTCTTGTGCTAAAACTATTTGACAGTTATGGCTGTTCTGAGCAGAGGGAATGAAACAGGAAGGAAGGAAGTCAACATGCCAGACATTTTGCAAATATTATCCTGGGATCCCCAGTGATAATATGGGGTTCACCACAGCTGACTTCATCTCCCTCATGGGAAAGAACAAAATGGAGTCCACAGAACACAAGTAGCCTCAAGCATCAAATGTGAGGATAAATTGACCCACACAAATGTTAAAAGTTCTTTTCCTAATATTAGAAATTTACTTATAGGAATGTGTTTGATTATAATCTTGCTGATAGCACATATACAACCAAACATTTGTTTATAATTTTGCTGTTAAGAGGCTAATTTAATTATTGGGCTAATTTAAAGATTTAGTCTTGGTAATGACATTTTTAGAGGTTGAATAAACTTTGTTAAACCAAATACAAAGGGAAAAGAAAAGCCAAAGATCACTAGGCTCTTGAAAGAATAAAAGTGAACTTACTTGATATTGCATAATTTGCTAAAAAACAATTAAAAGGACTTTTTCCCAAGAATTGCTGTGTCAATATCTCCTGGAGGGTAGGTTGTAAGAAAGGGACTCCTTTCTGACTATTTCTGTCAAGAGTCAACTCTTTAGAGTAGATTGTGATATTGCGATTTTTCAAAGGAATACATATTTGGTCTTAGTCCAAGTTTCCTGGCTTACAGCTCCTAAAGCCCTTGGAATTTCCTGTGATGGAGAGTGCGAAAGGTGTCTATCATTACCTTAATGAGGTGAGTTTTGGACCCCAGCTCAGTATGGGGTTATTTGTCAGAAGAACCAACCATGTGATTGGTCCCACCCCCTGACTCTGGGGAGAGGGGTGGGGCTGGAGATTGACTCTAAGCCCTCAGTGGTCAGTGGTTTAATCAATTATGCCTATGTAATGAACCCTCCGTAAAAATCCAAAAGGAGGGGCTTGGGAAAGCTTCCAGGTTGGTGAACTCGTGGATGTGCTAGGCGCATGAAGCCCTGGAGAGGACGTGGAAGCTCCGTGCCTTTGTGCTCTTTCCTCATGCCTTACTTTATCAACTCCAACACCTGGCTGTTCCTGAGTTGTCTCCTGTTATAATAAGTCGGTAATTTAGTAAGTAAAATATTTCTCTGAGTTCTTTGAGTTGTTCTAACAATTTCAGGGAACCCTAGGAGGGCGTTGTGGGCTCTCTGACTTATAGCCAGTCTGGCAGAAGTATAGGTCACAGCCTGGACTGGGGAATGGCATCTGAAGTCCAAGAAAGGAGACTTTGGAACCTCCAATTTGTAGCCAGTTGGTCAGAAGCTCAGACCATAACATGGGTTGTGACTGGCTTCTGAAGGGGGGGATGGTTAGGACTGTAGAACTGAACCCTTAAGCTGTGGAACCTGATGTTGCCTCCAGTAGTTAGTGTCAGAATTGAGTTGTATTGTAGGATACTCACCTGGTTGGAGAGAGAGTATCGCGAGAGTATTGCTTGTTGCTGACGCGAATCTTTCCCAGATCCACCTTCAGGACTGGGTTCAGGAATCTAAAGTGGTGTGCCGGCATTCCCTGTCACCTACTTTATTTTCTCCCTGGCAATTTCACCAAGGGGTGTATTCTATTTTCTTGCCCTTTTTTTTTTTTTTAAGATTTTATTTATTTATTTGACAGAGAGATATCACAAGTAGGAAGAGAGGCAGGCAGAGAGAGAGGAGGAAGCAGGGTCCCTGCTGAGCAGAGAGCCCGATGCGGATCTCAATCCCAGAACCCCGAGATCATGACAGCTGAAGGCAGAGGCTTAACCCACTGAGACACTCAGGCGCCCCTGTTTTTGTTTTTGTTTTTTTAATTGTCTCTTTCCACTCATGTGAATGTATGATCAGTGAGAGCAATTTGTCTCTTCTCTTTGCCACTTCCTACCATTTCAGAGTCTAGAACGGTGCCCCACACAGTATTCTCCGTAATTCCCACTGCCTGTATTTGGTGAATACTTCCATCACCTCTCATTCTGTTGGAGAGATGGTTTTAGACTGCTCACTAACCAAGTGGCCTTCTCAGATTATCAGCTTTGTCTGCAGTTTCCTCTGTGATGTAATATAGTTTGCCAGCAGTTAGGATATTAGCGAAGCAATTGGAGAATGTTAGAACTGTCTTTTCATTTGGCAAAATAACATTCTCATTACACCTGCCTTTGGATTGACCATTGATACTCCCTTCCCAGTGTTTTCAAATTCCTCTAACTAGCTTGGGGGTGGAAGATAAAAGCTTCTTGTGTGTTTGTTGTTTTTGTTCTTCACAGACTTCTAACAGTGCTTCAGAAAATATATAGTGATAATCCAATTAGATAAACATTTGTTCCAATATTTTTACCCAGAGGCCTCTGATACACTTTTTTTTCCTTTTCCCTATTTACTTTATTAGCGTCAAAAATTGAGGCTGAATATCTAATCAGAAAGACAATTATTAGTTCTCTGTGCTTCCTAGCTGGTGTTTGATGTTTTTCTAAGTCCAGATGAGCTGCAAACGTTTTGCTCATTATCTGTTAAGCTTCGACCACTACAGAAAGAAATGGGGCTTCTTTTTCCAGCTGCTCTCCCTAATGTTGCAGAAACCTTTCTTTTCAGTTCATTAAATTTAACTTCAGGCAATAGCTAAAACACAAGATAATTCTTTTTTGTTATTTCTTTGGCACTTCTAAAGTTCAATCTCCCATTAGCAACAATGAGCCAAAAGGTTTCAAAGTTTTGTTTGTTTGTTTTGAAGTTATTTGGAATGTAGGGATTTTTAGGCAGGGAAAAAGATCCACTCCAAGTGACCACTATTTAGCATTATTTTTCCTTTCACTTCTATCAAAGGGCCCTTAATTATAATTACTTTTTAAAATAGTTATTTTTTCTTAAATTCAGTAAACATACAGTGTTTCTCGTTTCAGTGATTCAATGCAACAGCGATTCAGCAATTCTATATGTGACTCTGCTCATCATGACAAATGTACTCTTAATCCCCTTCACCTCACCCATCTACACCTGCCACCTCCCTGCCCCCCCCCCACCCCACCCCCTGCCCAGTAACCATCTGTTTGTTCTCTGTAGTGAAGAGTCTGGTTTTTGGTTTGTCTGTAATTGCTTTTTAACTTGGTTTTTCAAATGTATGATTAGGAGAAAATGAGGCTCATACTGCACCCAAAAATCTTGACTCTGTTTTCAATCATTTATAATATTTAAAATAAATGGCTTGAAGACCATTTTCAAAGCATAATTAAGAAACATGTTGTGAGTATGTGGGTATTGTGATTTCTTACTTATTTTTGCCAGTTCTAAGTTCTGAAAAATTAAAGACAGCAGTTAGAGAATCATACACAATCTTGCATAGTATCCTGTGTTACAAATGCACTATTACTTAAACTTTCCATTTTTTCTTCTTTTTAAACTTTCCATTATTTACATCCATTCATGTTGTTGCTTCCATATGTTTGTAACTACAAATGTAATAAATATCCTTCTATCATTGTACCCAGGCTACGTATCCATTATCTGTCTTTCCCCACAGGCACCACATGTCCTCTTCTCTATCATCTCTCTCTCTAGACTTTAGGATCAGCTCCTGCAAGTGGAGTAGGTCAAAGGATTTGTTTATTTTTAATTAAAAAGCTGATGTTCACATTGCCCTTCATTGACTTGAATCAATATTTTCCTCACTAGGATTAAAAATATATATATATATTTTTTTTCCTTTGATAAGATTGTGTATTGCCGAACTTTATTTTCTCCATGTTTTGGGTCACTGTTCTAAATGCCATTTCTTCAACTATGAATGTCTGTGATAATCTTTTCCGTAAGTTCAGATTATTTGTATTTCCTTCTCTGTGCTGGTGCTGTTTTATCTTACCAGAAAGCGATATGGAACTTTGAACTGAGACTTTTCGTCCTTCCTTAGTTTCCTTTTCAAACAACCTGTAAAATATGCAGGACCTGATCTTTAGCAGTGATAGGAATTGCTGTTAATACTTACATGCCCAAAGGACTGTGCCTACGAGTGGCTTTGTAATCTAAGATAATGTACCAATTTATTGCTACATCTGCTTTGGCATGGATCCATAATTACATTTAAATGATTCTGGCCAGAAATTGCTGATTTTTGAAAGTCAATATAGTGGTAATTCTGAAGGGAATCTTATCAAAGTCCTCTTGAGTTTTTATCCCTGAATAAACATTGACATAATCTTTCTGCAACTTGCGTTATATCATGATTACTACCAGGCATAGCCTCAGTTTATCATTTTTTTACTTCATCATAGAAGATATATTAATTAGATTTTTCCTTTGGATTCTTACGTAGAGACATTAGAATAAGCATGAGCATACAAAATCAATTCTTGAAAGATCTAAGTATCTTTTATACAAATATCAGATCAAAATTCTGTACATAGGATGCCTTCTACAGCCAGGATATTTTTCTTGATTTACTTCTATAAATCAGTTTTTCCATAGGTAGCATCAGCAGAAGAAAGGACTAACAGCGCTTTGGCAAAGATAGTACAAAGTAATAAACATTTAAAAAAAATCCCCCAGCAGACAAATATTATAAATGAGTGAACCTTTTATAAAGATAAATTTTGGGTGGGTGTGGTTATCTATCAACTGTCAGACTAGCAGCTGAAGGGTCAATGGGGACATGGTTTGACGGGGTTTTCTTTTTCTTTTTTAACATTTTATTTGTTTATTTGACAGAGAGAGATATCACAAGTAGAGAGGCAGGCAGAGAGAGAGAGAGGGAGAACCAGGCTCCCTGCTGAACAGAGAGCCCGATGTGGGGCTCAATCCCAGGACCCTGAGATCATGACCTGAACTGAAGGCAGAGGCTTTAACCCACTGAGCCACCCAGGCCCCCTGTGACAGGGTTTTCACTAAAATCACTGTTTATGAAAGACTGGGACACTGGCCTATCCCTCCCCATAAGGTGTTGAGTCTCTTCCGTGTTACTTTCTAGACTTAATGGTTGACTCCAACTTTGAAATTCCTTTTACTTTTCTGAGATATCAAAATGGTAAATGCTATAAGGAATTTTAAGTTAATGTATTTACCTGGTTGCTAAAGGTCCCCCTCTATTGTTGGAAAGGGAGTTACAGGGATCAGGAAGGACTCTGAATTGTAACTTCATATAGTCCTTTCTGGTTTATTTATTTCTTTTTTTTAAAATTTTTTTATTAACATATAATATATTATTTGCCCCAGGCATACAGGTCTGTGAATCATCAGGCTAACACATTTCGTAACACTCACCATAGAACATACATTCTCCAATGTCCATAAACCAACCACCATATCCCTACCTGCCCCCCCCAACCCCCAGCAACTCTCAGATTGTTTCATGAGATTAAGAGTCTCTTAGGGTTTGTCTCCCTCCTTGATCCCATCTTGTTTCATCCCCCCACAACCCCTTGCCCCGCCCTGCCTCTCAAATTCCTAATATCAAGGAGATCATATGATAATTGTCTTTCTCTGATTGACTTATTTTGCTTAGCATAATACCCTCTAGTTCCATCCATGTCATTGCAAATGGCAAGATTTTTGTTTTTTGATGGCTGCATAGTATTCCATAGTATTCCATTGTGTGTGTGCATGCATGTATGTATATATGTGTATGTATATATATGTGTGTATATGTGTACATACACACATATATACATACATGCATACACACACACCACATCTTCTTTATTCATTAATTTGTTGATGGACTTCTAGGTTCTTTCCATAGTCTGGCTGTTGTGGACATTGCTGCTATAAACATTCAGATGCATGTGCCCCTTTGGATCCCTACATTTCTATCTTTAGGGTAAATTCCCAGTAGTGTGATTGCTGGGTCATAGGGTAGCTCTATTTTCAACTTTTTGAGGAACCTCCATACTGTTTTCCAGAGTGGCTGCACCAGCTTGCATTCCCACCAACAGTGTAGGAGGGTTCCCCTTTCTCCACATATCACCAACATCTGTCATTTTCTGCCTTGTTAATTTTAGCCATTCTGACTGGTGTGAGATGGTACCTCATTGTGGTTTTGATTTGTATTTCCCCGATGCCAAGTGATGTTGAAAACTTTTTCATGTGTCTCTTGGCCATTTGGATGTCTTCTTTGCTGAAATGTCTGTTCATGTCTTCTGCCCACTTCTTGATTGGATTATTTGTTCTTTGGGTATTGAGTTTTGTAAGTTCTTTATAGATTTTGGATACTAGCCCTTTATCTAATATGTCTTTGTGAATATCTTCTCCCATTCTGTCACCTGTCTTTCGGTTTTGTTAAGTGTTTCCTTTGCTGTGCAAAAGCTTTTGATCTTGATGAAGTCCCAATAGTTCATCTTTGCCCTTGCTTCCCTTTTCTTTGGTGATGATTCTAGGAAGAAGTTGCTGCAGCTGAGGTTGAGGAGGCTGCTGCCTATGTTCTCCTCAAGGATTTTGATGGATTCCTCTCTCCCATTGAGGTCTTTCATCTATTTTCAGTCTATTTTTGTGCGTGGTGTAAAGAAATGGTCCACTTTCAGTCTTCTGCATGTGGCTGTCCAATTTTCCCAACACCAATTGTTGAAGACACTGTCTTTTTTCCATTGGACATTCTGTCCTGCTTTGTCAAAGATTAGTTGACCATAGAGTTAAGGGTCTATTTCTGGGCTCTGTGTTCTGTCCCATTGATCTGTGTCTGTTTTTGTGCTAATACTATACTGTCTTGTTGATGACAGCTTTGTAATAGAGCTTGAAGTCTGGAATTGTGATGTTGCCAACTTAGGTTTTCTTTTTCAACATTCCTCTGGCTATTTGGGGTCTTTTCTGATTCCATAGTAATTTTTGGATTATTTATTCCATTTCATGAAAAAATTGACATTATTTTGATAGAGATAGCATTAAATGTGTAGATTGCTTTAGGTAGCATTTACCTTTTCACAGTATTTGTTGTTCCAATCCATGAGCATGGAACATTTTTCCATTTCTTTGTGTCTTCCTCAATTTCTTTCATGAGTACTTTATAGTTTTCTAAGTACAGTTTCTTTGCCTCTTTGGTTAGGTTTATTCCGAGATATCTTATGGTTTTTGGTGCCATTGTAAATAATTTTTACATTTTAATATTTCTTTAATTTTTTATTCTTTGGTCTTGCTATTGGTGTATAGAAATGCAACTGATGGGCGCCTGGGTGGCTCAGTGGGTTAAGCCACTGCCTTCGGCTCAGGTCATGATCTCAGGGTCCTGGGATCGAGTCCCACATTGGGCTCTCTGCTCAGCAGGGAGCCTGCTTCCTTCTCTCACTCTCTCTCTGCCTGCCTCTCTGCCTACTTGTGATCTCTGTCTGTCAAATAAATAAATAAAAATCTTTAAAAAAAAAGAAATGCAACTGATTTCTGTGCATTGCTTTTATATCCTGACACTTTACTGAATTCCTGTGTGACTTCTGAAGTAGGGTCTTTTGGGTTTTCCACATAAAGTGTCATATTATCTCCAAAGAGTGACAGTTTGCCTTCTTCTTTGCCAATTTGGATGCCTTTTATTTCTTTTTGTTGTCTGATTAGTGAGGCTAGGACTTCTAGTAATATGTTGAATACCAGTGGTGATAGTGGACAGCCCTGCCATGTTCCTGACCTTAGGGAAAAAGCTCTGTTTTTCCCCATTGAGAATGATGTTCACTGTGGGTTTTTCATAGATGACTTTGATGAAACTGAGGTATGTATGCTCTATCCCCACACTTTGAAGAGTTTTGATCAAAAAAGGATGCTATACTTTGTCAAATGCTTTTTCAGCATCTATTGAGAGTATCATGTAGTTCTTGTTCTTTCTTTTATTAATGTATCACATTGATTTGTGGATGTTGAACCAACCTTGCAGCCCTGGAATAAATCCCACTTGGTCGTGGTGAATAATCTTTTTAATGTACTGTTGGATCCTATTGGCTAGTATTTTGGTGAGAATTTTGCTTCCATGTTCATCAAAGATATTGGTCTGTAATTCTCCTTTTTGATGGGGTCTTTGGTTTTGGGATCAAGGTAATGCTGTTCTCATAAAGTGAGTTTGGAAGTTTTCCTTCCATTTCTATTTTTTTGGAACAGTTTGAGGAGAATAGTATTAATTCTTCTTTAAATGCTTGGTAGAATTCCCCTGGGAAGCCATCTGTCCCTGGGCTCTTATTTGTTGGAATATTTTTGATGACTGCTTCAATCTCCTAACTGATTATGGGTCTGTTCAGGTTTTCTATTTCTTTCTGGTTCAGTTTTGGTAGTTTATATGTCTCTAGAAATACATCCCTAGAAATTCATCCATTTCTTCCAGATTGTCAATTTGCTGGTGTATAGTTGCCCATAATATGTGTTTATAACTGTATTTCTTTGGTGTTTCATTCATGATTTTATTAATTTGGATCCTTTCTCTTTTTGATAAGTCTGGCCAGGGGTTTATCAGTCTTTTTATTCAGAATGAGCTCCTACTTTCCATTGATTTATTCTACTGTTCTTTTGGCTTCTATTTCATGGATTTCTGCTATGATCTTTATTATTTCTCTACTCCTGCTGGGTTTAGGCTTCCTTTGCTCTTCTTTCTCCAGCTCTTTAGGTGTAGGGTTAGGTTGTGTATTTGAGACCTTTCTTGTTTCTTGAGAAAGGCTTGTATGGCTATATACTTTCCTCTCAGGACTGCCTTTGCTGTGTCCCACAGATTTTGAACCATTGTGTTTTCATTTTCATTTATTTCCATGAATTTTTTCAATCTTTCTTTAATTTCCTGCTTGACCCACTCATTCTTTAATAGGATGCTCTTTAGCCTCCACATATTTGAATTCTTTCCAACTTTCTTCTTGTGATTGAGTTCTAGCTTCCGAGCATTCCTGTCGGAAAATCTGCAGGAATGATCCCCATCTTTTGGTACCAGTTGAGACCTGATTTGTGACCCAGATCTATTCTGGAGAGTGTTCCACGTGCACTAGAGAAGAATGTGTATTCTGTTGCTTTGGGATGGAATATTTTGAATATATCTGTGATGTCCATCTGGTCAAGTGTGTCATTTAAGGCCTTTGTTTCCTTGTTGATCTTTTGCTTGGATGATCTGTCCACTTCAGTGAGGAGGGTGTTAACGTCCCCTACTATTATTGTATTATTGTCAATGTGTTTTTTTTTATTTTGTTATTAATTGGTTTATATAGTTGGCTGCTCCCATGTTAGGGGTATAGATACTTAAAATTATTAGCTCTTCTTGTTGGACAGACCCTTTAAGTATGATATAGTGTCCCTCCTCATCTTTTATTCTAGTCTTTGGTAAAATCTAATTTATCTGATATGAGGATCCTTCTTTCAGTGCCCATTAGCATGGTAAATGGTTTTACACCCTTCACTTTAAATCTGGAGGTATCTTTGAGTTTAAAATGAGTTTCTTGTTGGGTATTGATGGGTCTTATTTTTTTATCCTTTCTGAAACCCTGTGTCTTTTGATTAGGGCATTGAGCCCATTTACATTCAGGGTAACTAATGAAAGATATGAATTTAGTGCCATTATATTGCCTGCAAGGTGACTGTTACTGTATATTGTCTCTGTTCTTTTCTGGTCTATTACTTTTAGGGTCTCTCTTTGCTTAGAGGACCACTTTCAGTACTTCCTGTAGGGCTGGTTTAGTTTTTGTCTTATGGTATCACTTATCTCTCAAATTCTCCCCTCGTGGTCCAGTAGTTTTTTTGTCTCTCTTTTACTAAACATCTTTATTCTCTGTCATTTGGTCTTCTATATCACTAATTCTCTATTCTGCCTCATTTATACTAGCTGTAAGAGCTCCCATTTTTTTTTTTTATTGCACCTCATTACTATCTTTTTGATTTCAACTTGGTTAGGTTTTAGTTCTTCCATTTTTCCAGAAAGGGATTTTATTTCTCCAGAAAAGGATTCTCTAATATATTCCATGATTTTTTGAGCCAAGCTAGCACCTTGATAATCATCATTCTGAACTCTCGTTCTGACATCTTACTAATATCCAAATGATTAGGTCCCTAGCTGTCGGTACTGCCTCTCTCTTTTTTTTTTTTTTTTTTTTGTGGTGAGTTTTTTTACCTTGTCATTTAATCCAGATAAAAATAATGAATGAGAACAAAATAGTAAAAGAGTAGCAATGACCCCAGAAAAATAAACACTAACCAAATAGGAAGACCTGAAACCAGGGGGAGAAAAAAGGGAGGAGGGGAATATATATGACTGGTGAATAGAACAGAGCCACACACTTGATTTGGGGGGTATTTTGGTCTGTTAGAAGAAACTACCTCCCAAAATATTAAAGAAAGAAAAACATACACACACACACACAAATAAGGGTAAACATGATGAAGGGATGGACTATGACTGTAGAGATGAAAATTTGAAAAGATCCTAAAAAAGGAATAAGAAGTTGGTTGACATAAGTGACTCTTAATCTCACGAAACAAACTGTGGGTTGCTGGGGGGAGGGGGGTTGGGAGAAGGGGGGTAGGGTTATGGACATTGGGGAGGGTATGTGCTTTTGGGTAAATTGGAAGGGGAGATGAACCATGAGAGACTATGGACTCTGAAAAACAATCTGAGGGGTTTGAAGTGGCGGGGGGGGGGTGGGAGGTTGGGGTACCAGGTGGTGGGTATTATAGAGGGCACAGCTTGCATGGAGCACTGGGTGTGGTGAAAAAATAATGAATACTGTTTTTCTGAAAATAAATAAATTGGAAAAAAAAATAAAAAAAATTTAAAAAAAAAGAAGTTGGTTGAAAAAGAAAAAAAAAAAAGAGGAAAAGACTGTGATCAGGCTGGAAACTAGAACAAAGCCATGCACTAGATTTAGGGTATATTTTGATCTATTAGAAGAAATTGTATCCCAAAATTTTAAAGGAAAAAAAAAAGTATATGTATACAAAAAATAAGGTTAAAGACAATGAAGGGATAAATAAGACTATAACAATGAAAACTTAAAAAGATTTTTAAAAAGGTATTGATTAAAATAGTTTAAAAACGTTAAAATAGGAAAGAGGAATATTTTTAAAAAATAGCATAAGAAAAATATTTTAAAACTTTAACTTTGAAAGACTAAAAGTTCATTGGGGAAAAAAAAGACAGTGATTTTATATGTTGTGTTCCCCTAGCTCTGGAGTTCTGCAGTTCTCATTGATCAGTAAACTTGGTCTTGTCTGGATGTTCCTGCTGATCTTCTGTGGGAGGAGGCTATTGCAGTGATTCTCAAATGTCTTTGCCTGAGGCAGAATTGCACCACTCTAGCCAGGCGCCAGGCTAAGCAATCTGCTCAGGTTTGCTCTCTGGAGCTTTTCCCTGAATGCTTTCCGTACTGCTTTGGAGGATGGGAATGAAAATGGCGGCCTCCCAACCTCTCCTTCCCCACCCACCCCAGGAGCTAAGAGCTCAGGGCCCCATTCCTCAATGCACCCTCAGAGAAAAGCAGTCAGTCCTTCTCATCTTCTTGGTCTCTGGCTGCACTCCGTGCTCACCCAGCCTGTGACTGAGCATTTCTATCTCTGGTGTATGGCCCTGTTTGCAGTCTCCAAACCCAGCAGATTCCTGCAGCACACTCCCACACTGCTCCTCCCAGAGGCAGAAGGAGGGGTGTCTCTCCGGATCTGCCACTTATGGGGTCCTTGCTAGAAGAAGTGGCCTGACTGTGCCTTGGATAATGGTTAAGATAATCCTGAGCTGAGAGCACCGCCCGCCCCCACCCCAGCAGCCGGCTTACCTGCTCCAATACCTGGGAGCTCTGCCACACTCAGACACCCCTGGTCTTTTGGTGACCCTGCAGGTCCTAAGACAACACTTTCCCCATGAGGGCTCCATCTCATATGCAGCCTCTGGAATGAGTGAGTGAGTGGGTGAGTCTCCAGTGGAGCAGACTTCTAAAAGTTTGGAAAGTTCCAATTTTGTGCTCTGCTGCTCTTTCACTGGCTGGAAGCCTCAACCCGCCACCCCCCCCCACACACACACACCAATCTATCTTCCCGTATGTTACCTCAGATTCAGTTCTCCACACATCCTACCTTCTGGAAAGTGACCAGTTTTCTGTTCCTAGAATTGATGCTCTTCGTCTCTACTATCTCCTGTTGAATTTGTAGCTATTCAGAGTGGTTTGATAACTACCTAGCTGAACTCCTAGGACATGATGATATTTAGGTCTCCTACTCCCCCACCATCTTGCTCTTCTGACCTGGTTTATTTCTGCTTTAAAGCAAATGGCATTTCATTAGGCTATTTTTGATACCATAAAATACCATGCAATTGCTCTTTTCTTACTCAGCTTTCCTGCCCTGTTTTCTAGTATTCCCAGCTCCCTCTTATAATTGGTATATTCTCAGCTGTCACTCATTTGTGATGTGAGGCCCAGTCATGACAGTTTTTATTTCTTCAACTGCTCTGTTCTGGTTCTGTCCTGTGTCACAACATCATGACTTCTGAAGAGTTTACATAAACATACTTCTGGTGAGTGAAATGAATATGAAATGTCTTCATGATGGGAGACTGACTAGTTTAAGCTTTGGATGAATTTGTTGGTTTCTTTCTTTCTTTCTTTCTTTTTTGTTAATTCGTTGGTTTCTTTACTGGCCTCCTTGTGGTTGATCTGCTATCTAATCTTAATTACTGTTTGCCCATAAACCTTGCAGTTCACTAATTCTTTTGTTAATTTATTCATCCAACAAGAACTCATTATTCTTACTATGTGTTGGGCTAATTCCAGGCAAGGAACAAAGCAGAGACCTGGCCTCTCTCATGTGTGAGAAAACATAAAAAAAAAAAAAAATCACCCCACACTAAAAAGATAGTGTTATATCAGGTGCCATTAAAACAAACAAGTGAACAAAACAAAACAAAAAAAAACTAGGGAAACCTTGGTGGACCAGTCAGTTATGTGTCTGCCTTCTGCTCAGGTCATGATCCCAGAGTCCTGGGATAGAGCCCAGCCTGGGGCTCCTGCTCAGCATGGAGTCTGCTTCTCCCTCTCCCTATCTGTAGGTTCTTGTGCTCTCTTTCTCTCTCTCTCTCAAATAAATATAAAATCTTTAAACTAAAGGATAGGAGTACAGAGAATGACAGGGTAGTCAAGGAAGGCTTCCTAGAGGAGGTGGCATCTGAGCAGCCACCTGTACAACGTAAGGGAGCAGCATAGCCTATATTGAAAGAAAAAAGCATCCCAGGTACAAGAAGTAGTAGTAAGGGCACAGGTTTGAGAAAAGTATGTGATTTTAGTTGAAGATTGGGATCCAGCTTCACCACCATGTGACTGTGTCCTTGAGGGTTAGCATGAGATGGGGGTGAACATGCTCAGTATCTAGCAGAGAGCTGGGGACGGTGAGGTGGCAGAGCCCATTATAAGAGCATCTCTGCCTGAGATAAATGAACTATGGAGGATTAAAATTCAGAAAGCTCTTTTCTTTACTGAAAAGGTAAAATTGTTGATGGCCTAAAATAAACTAGAATTGTCATTTAAAAATAACATGTATCGAGAAAAACATGCAGCCAAGAATACTATATCCAGCCAGGCTATCATTGAAAATAGAAGGAGAGATTAAAAGCTTCCAGGACAAACAAAAACTGAAATAATTTGCAAACACCAAACCAGCTCTACAGAAAATGCTGAAAGGGGTCCTCTAAGCAAAGAGAGAGCCTACAAGTGGTAGATCAGAAAGGAACAGAGACAATATACAGATACAATATACAGTAACAGTCACCTTACAGGCAATACAATGGCACTAAAATCATATCTCTCAATAGTTACCCTGAATGTTAATGGGCTAAATGCCCCAATCAAAAGACACAGGGAATCAGAATGGATAAAAACCCAAAACTCATCTATATGTTGACTCCAAGAAACTCATTTTAAGCCCGAAGACACCTCCAGATTTAAAGTGAGGGGGTGGAAAAGAATTTACCATGCTAATGGACATCAGAAAAAAGCAGGAGTGGCAATCCTTATATCAGATCAATTAGATTTTAAGCCAAAGACTATAATAAGAGATGAGGAAGGACACTATATCATACTCAAAGGGTCTGTCCAACAAGAAGATCTAACAATTTTAAATATCTATGCCCCCAACGTGGGTGCTATATGAACCAATCAATAACAAAATCAAAGAAACACATCAACAATAATACAATAATAGTAGCGGACTTTAACACTCCCCTCACTGAAATGGACAGATCATCCAAGCAAAAGATCAACAGGGAAATAAAGGCCTTAAATGATACACTGGATGAGATGGACATCACAGATATATTCAGAACATTTCATCCCAAAGCAACAGAATACACATTCTTCTCTAGTGCACATGGAACATTCTCCAGAATAGATCACATCCTCGGTCCTAAATCAGGACTCAACCGGTATCAAAAGATTGGGATCATTCCCTGCATATTTTCAGACCACAATGCTCTGAAGCTAGAACTCAACCACAAGAGGAAGTTTGGAAAGAACCCAAATACATGGAGACTAAACAGCATCTTTCTAAAGAATGAATGGGTCAACCAGAAAATTAAAGAAGAATTGAAAAAATTCATGGAAACAAATGATAATGAAAACACAACGGTTCAAAATCTGTGGGACACAACAAAGGCAGTCCTGAGAGGAAAATATATAGTGGTACAAGCTTTTCTTAAGAAACAAGAAAGGTCTCAGGTACACAACTTAACCCTACACCTAAAGGAGCTGGAGAAAGAACAAGAAAGAAACCCTAAGCCCAGCAGGAGAAGAGAAATCATAAAGATCAGAGCAGAAATCAATGAAATAGAAACCAAAAAAACAATAAAACAAATCAACCAAACTAGGAGCTGGTTCTTTGAAAGAATTAATAAAATTGATAAACCCCTGGCCAGACTTATCAAAAAGAAAAGAGAAAGGACCCAAATAAATAAAATCATGAATGAAAGAGGAGAGATCACATCTAACACCAAAGAAATACAAACTATTATAAGAACATACTATGAGCAACTCTACGCCAACAAATTTGACAATCTGGAAGAAATGGATGCATTCCTAGAAACATATAAACTACCAAAATTGAACCAGGAAGAAATAGAAAGCCTGAACAGACCCATAACCAGTAAGGAGATTGAAACAGTCATTAAAAATCTCCAAACAAACAAAAGCCCAGGGCCAGATGGCTTCCTGGGGGAATTCTACCAAACATTTAAAGAAGAACTAATTCCTATTCTCCTGAAACTGTTCCAAAAAATAGAAATGGAAGGAAAACTCCCAAACTCATTTTATGAGGCCAGCATCACCTTGATCCCAAAACCAGACAAGGATCCCATCAAAAGAGAGAGCTATAGACCAATATCCTTGATGAACACAGATGCGAAAATTCTCACCAAAATACTAGCCAATAGGATTCAACAGTACATTAAAAGGATTATTCACCACGACCAAGTGGGATTTATCCCAGGGATGCAAGGTTGGTTCAACATCTGCAAATCATTCAATGTGATACAACACATCAATAAAAGAAAGAACAAGAACCATATGATACTCTCAATAGATGCTGAAAAAGCATTTGACAAAGTACAGTATCCCTTCCTGATCAAAACTCTTCAAAGTGTAGGGATAGAGGGCACATACCTCAATATCATCAAAGCCATCTATGAAAAACCCACTGCAAATATCATTCTCAATGGAGAAAAACTGAAAGCTTTTCCACTAAGGTCAGGAACACGGCTATTCAACATAGTACTAGAAGTCCTAGCCTCAGCAATCAGACAACAAAAGGAAATTAAAGGCATCCAAATCGGCAAAGAAGAAGTCAAATTATCACTCTTCGCAGAGGATATGATACTCTATGTGGAAAACCCAAAAGACTCCACTCCCAAACTGCTAGAACTTGTACAGGAATTCAGTAAAGTGTCAGGATATAAGATCAATGCACAGAAATCAGTTGCATTTCTCTACACCAACAACGACACAGAAGAAAGAGAAATTAAGGAGTCAATCCCATTTACAATTGCACCCCAAACCATAAGATACCTAGGAATAAACCTAACCAAAGAGGCTAAGAATCTATACTCAGAAAACTATAAAGTACTCATGAAAGAAATTGAGGAAGACCCAAAGAAATGGAAAAATGTTCCATGCTCCTGGATTGGAAGAATAAATGTTGTGAAAATGTCTATGCTACCTAAAGCAATCTACACATTTAATGCAATTCCTATCAAAGTACCATCCATCTTTTTCAAAGAAATGGAACAAATAATTTTAAAATTTATATGGAACCAGAAAAGACCTCGAATAGCCAAAGGGATATTGAAAAAGAAAGCCAAAGTTGGTGGCATCACAATTCCGGACTTCAAGCTCTATTACAAAGCTGTAATCATCAAGACAGCATGGTACTGGCACAAAAGCAGACACATAGATCAATGGAACAGAATAGAGAGCCCATAAATAGACCCTCAACTCTATGGTCAACTAATCTTCGACAAAGCAGGAAAGAATGTCCAATGGAAAAAAGACAGCCTCTTTAATAAATGGTGTTGGGAAAATTGGACAGCCACGTGCAGAAAAATGAAATGGGACCATTTCCTTACACCACACACAAAAATAGACTCAAAATGGATGAAGGACCTTAATGTGAGAAAGGAATCCATCAAAATCCTTGAGGAGAACACAGGCAGCAACCTCTTCGACCTCAGCCACAGCAACATCTTCCTAGGAACATCGCCAAAGGCAAGGGAAGCAAAGGCAAAAATGAACTATTGGGATTTCATCAAGATCAAAAGCTTTTGCACAGCAAAGGAAACAGTTAACAAAATCAAAAGACAACTGACAGAATGGGAGAAGATATTTGCAAACGACATATCAGATAAAGGACTAGTGTCCAAAATCTATAAAGAACTTAGCAAACTCAACACCCAAAGAACAAATAATCCAATCAAGAAATGGGCAGAGGACATGAACAGATGTTTCTGCAAAGAAGACATCCAGATGGCCAACAGACACATGAAAAAGTGCTCCATATCACTCGGCATCAGGGAAATACAAATCAAAACCACAATGAGATATCACCTCACACCAGTCAGAATGGCTAAAATCAACAAGTCAGGAAATGGCAGATGCTGGCGAGGATACGGAGAAAGGGGAACCCTCCTACACGGTTGGTGGGAATGCAAGCTGGTGCAACCACTCTGGAAAACAGCATGGAGGTTCCTCAAAATGTTGAAAATAGAAATGCCCTATGACCCAGCAATTGCACTACTGGGTATTTACCCTAAAGATACAAACGTAGTGATCCAAAGGGTCACGTGCACCCGAATGTTTATAGCAGCAATGTCCACAATAGCCAAACTATGGAAAGAACCTAGATGTCCATCAACAGATGAATGGATCAAGAAGAAGTGGTATATATACACAATGGAATACTATGCAGCCATCAAAAGAAACGAAATCTTGACATTGCGACAACATGGATGGAACTAGAGCGTATCATGCTTAGCGAAATAAGTCAAGCGGAGAAAGACAAATATCATATGACCTCCCTGATATGAGGAAGTGGTGATGCAACATGGGGGCTTAAGTGGGTAGGAGAAGAATCCATGAAACAAGATGGGATAGGGAGGGAGACAAACCACAAGTGACTCTTAATCTCACGAAACAAACTGTGGGTTGCTGGGGGGAGGGGGGTTGGGAGAAGGGGGGTAGGGTTATGGACATTGGGGAGGTTATGTGCTTTTGGATAAATTGGAAGGGGAGGTGAACCATGAGAGACTATGGACTCTGAAAAACAATCTGAGGGGTTTGAAGTGGCAGGGGGGTGGGAGGTTGGGGTACCAGGTGGGTATTATAGAGGGCACGGCTTGCATGGAGCACTGGGTGTGGTGAAAAAATAATGAATACTGTTTTTCTGAAAATAAATAAATTGGAAAAAATAATAATAAAAAAAATAAAATAAAAAAATTTTTAAAAAAATAAAAACATGTAGTAGAGGACTGAATCTAATGTGAAAAGATGAAAAGTTGATCAAATTTTCTAGTAATCAAGAAAGTGGAAGCAATGAGAGAGAGGAGAGTGATATTTCATTTTAGTCTGATTTGGACATTGGGGAAAAAAAAGGCATTGTTGACACACCAGGTTACATTAGTGTCAGGTGTATGAAATAATGATTTGACAACTCTGTATGTTATGCTCTGTTCACAAGTACAGCTACCATTTGCCCCCATTCAAACTATTACAATATCTTTGACTATATTCCCTATGCTGTATCTTTTATCCCTGTTACTTATTCCATAGCTGGAAGCCATACCTTCCCCTCCCATTCACCCATTTTGCCCATCCCTCCTAGCTCCCCTGTTCTGGCAGCCACCAATTTGTTCTATGTATTTATTGGTCTGTTTCTAATTTCTGTTTGTTTTTTAGATTTCACATATAAGTGATACCCTATATTTGTCTTTTTCTGATTTAGTTCACTTAGCTTAATACCCTCTAAGTCCATCTCTATTCTTTTTTATAGATAAATAGTATTCCATCATATATGTATATATACCACACTTTCTTTATTCATTCATCTGTTGATGGATAGGAGTTGCTTCCATATCTTGGCTATCGTAAATAATATTTCAATAAACATAAGGGTGCACACATCTTTTTGAATTAGTGTTTCCCTTTTCTCTGGGTACATAGCCAATAGTGGAATTACTGGGTTGTATGGTATTTCTATTTTTGATTTTTGAAGAATCTTTGTACTGTTTACCACATTAGCGACACCAATTTATATTCCCAGCAATAGTGTGTGAGGCTTTCTTTTCCTCCCCTCCTCACCAATACTTGTTATTTTTTGAGTCTAGCCATTCTGACAGGTACAAGGTGATAGCTCATTGTGGTTTTGATTTGCATTTTCCTGATGATTAGTTGTATTGAGCATCTTTTCATGTTTGTGCCATTTGTTTATCTTCTTTGGAAAAATGTTTATTCAAGTCCTCTGTCTATTTAAATCAGATTATATTTTGTTTTGAGTTGTATAAGTTAAATAGTTTCAATATTAATCCCTTATTGAATATAACCTTTACAAATATCTTCACCCATTCAGTAGGTCAACTTGTTGTTTTATTGATAATTTCATTCTCTGTGCAAAAGTTTTTTATTTTGGTTTAGTCTCAATAGTTTAATTTTGCCTTTGTTTCCCTTGCCTCAGAAGACATATATAGAAAAATATTACTAAGGCCAATGTGAGGAAATTACTGCATATGTTTTAGAGTTTCATGGTTTCAGGTTTCACATCTAAGTCTTTTTTTTAACATCTTAATTTTATTTTTTTTTCAGTATTCCAAGATTCATTGTTTATGCACCACAGCCAGTACTCCATGCAACACATGCCCTCCTTAATACCAACCACCAGGCTCACCCATCCCCCACCCTCTCCCCTCCAAAACCCTCAGTTTGTTTCTCAGAGTTCATAGTCTCTCATGCTTCGTCTCCCCACTCTGATTTCCCCAGTTCACTTTTTCTTTCCTTCTCCTAATATCCTTCATGTTATTCCTTATGCTCCACAATTAAGTGAAACCATGTGATAATTGACTGTCTCTGCTTGACTTATGTCATTCAGCATAATCTCCTCCAGTCCTATCCATGTTGATACAAAAGTTGGGGATTCATCCTTTCTGATGGCTGTGTAATATTCCATTGTATATATGTACCATATTTTCATTCTCCACTCATCTGTTGAAGGACATCTTGGCTCTTTCCACAGTTTGGTGATTGTGGTCATTGCTGCTATGAACATTGGAGTACACATGGCCTATCTTTTCATCACATCTGTATCTTTGGCGTAAGTACCCAGTAGTGCAATTGCAGGGTTGTAGGGTAGCTCTATTTTTCATTTTTTGAGGACTCTCCACACTGTTTTCCAGAGTTGGCTGCACCAACTTGCATTGTGGAGAAAGAGGGTTCCCCTTTCTCCACATCCTCTCAAACACTTGTTGTTTCCTGTCCTGTGAATTTTGTCCATTTTAACTGGTGTAAGGTAGTATCTTAGTGCAGTTTTGATTGGAATTTCCATGGTGGCTAATTATGATGAACATTTTTTCATGTATCTGTTAGCCATTTGTGTGTCGTCTTTGGAGACGTGTCCATGTCTTCTGCTTATTTTCTGACATGATTATATGTTTTTTGGTTGTTAAGTGTGAGGAGTTCTTTATAATCTTGGATATCAGCCCTTTGTCTGTATTGTCATTTACGAGTATCTTCTCACATTCCGTTGGTTGCCTCTTTGTGCAGAAGCTTTTGATTTTTTTTTTTAAGATTTTGTTTATTTATTTGACAGACAGAAATCACAAGTAGGCAGGGAGACAGGCAGAGAGGGAGTGAGGGGGAAGCAGGCTCCCAACTGAGCAGGGAGCCTGATGTGGGACTCAGTCCCAGGACCCTGAGATCATGACCTGAGCTGAAGGCAGAGGCCTCAACCTACTCAACCCAGGTGCCCCAGAAACTTTTGATCTTGATGAAGTGCTAAAAGTTCGTTTTTGCTTGTTTCCTTTGCCTTTCGAGGTGTTTCTTGAAAGAATTTGCTGTGGCCAATGTCAAAGAGGTTACTGCCTTTGTTCTCCTCTAGGATTTTGATAGATTCCTGCCTCACATTGAGGTCTTTCATCCATCTTGAGTTTATCTTTGTATATGGTGTGAGAGAATGGTCGAGTTTCATTCTTCTATACATAGCTGTCCAATTTTCCCAGCACCGTTTATTGAAGAGACTATCTTTTCTTCACTGTATATTTTTTTCCTGCTTTGTTGAAGATTATTTGCCCATAGAATGGAGGGTCCATATCTGGGCTCTCTACTCCGTTCCACTGGTCTATGTGTCTGTTTTTGTGCCAGTACCATACTGTCTTGGTGATCACAGCTTTGTAGTAAAACTTGAAATCAGGCAATGTGATGCCCCCAGCTTTTACTTTTTCAACATTTCCTTAGCGATTTGGGATATTTGCTGGTTCCAAACCAATTTTAGGATTGTTTGTTCCAGTACTTTGAAAAATGCCCATGGAATTTCGATCAGGATGGCTTTGAAAATCTAGATTGTTCTGGGAAATATAGACATTTTAACAATGTTTATTCTTTGGTTCCATAGGCATGGAACCAAAAGACATCTTTTTGTGTCTTCAGTTTCTTTCATAAGTGTGCTGTAGTTCTTCAAGTACAGATCCTTTACCTCTTTGGTTAGATTTATTCCATGGTTCTTGGTGCTATAGTAAATGGAATCAATTCTCTAATTCCCCTTTCTATATTTTCATGGTTAGTGTATAAGAAAGCAACTGATTTCTGTACATTGATTTTGTATCCTGCCACATTACTGAATTGCTGTTTGAGTTCTAGTAGTTTTGGGGTGGAGTCTTTGAGTTTTCCATACAAAGTATCTTGTTATCTGTGAAGAGAGAGAGTTTGACTTCTTTTTTGGCAGTTTGAATACCTTTTATTTCTTTTTGTTGTCTGATTGCTGTTGCCAGGACTTCTAGTCCTATGTTGAACAACAGTGGTAAGAGTGGACATCCTTGTCGTGTTCCTGATCTCAATGGGAAGGCTGTCAGCTTTTCCCCATTGAGAATGATCTTCACTGTGGGTTTTTCATAGATAGATTTTATGAAGTTGAGGAATGTTCCCTCTATCCCTATACTGTGAAGAGTTTTAATCAGGAACAGATGCTGTATTTTGTCAAATGCTTTTTATGCATCAGTTGAGAGGACCATGTGGTTCTTCTCTCTTCTCTTATTGACTTGTTCTATCACATTGATTGATTTGCAAATGTTGAATCACACTTGCATCCCGGGGAATCAATCCCACCTGGTCATGATGGATAATCTTTTTAATGTACTGTCATATCCTATTAGCTAGAATCTTGTTGAGAACTTGGTGTCCATATTTGTCAGGGATCTTGGTCTGAAATTCTCCTTTTCGATGGGGTCTTTGCCTGGTTTCGGGATCAGGGTAATGCTGGCTTCATATAAGGAGTCCAGAAGTTTCCTTTTGTTTCTATTTTTTGAAACAGCTTCAGGAGAATAGGTATTACTTCTTTCAATGTTTGGTAGAATTCCCCAGGGAATCCTTCAGATCCTGGCCTCTTGTTTTTTGGGAGGTTTTTGATCACTGCTTTAATCTCATTACTAGGTACTGGTCTCTTCACTTGTCAGTTTCTTCCTGTTTCAGTCTTGGAAGTTTATAGGTTTGGAGGAATGCATTCATTTCTTCTAGGTTGCTTAACTTATTGGCATATAGTTGTTGGTAATAATTTCTGATGATTGTTTCTATTTCCTTGGTGTTAGTCATGATTTATCCCTTTACATGCATAATCTTATTAATTTAGATCCTCTCTCTTTTCTTTTGGATTAGTTTGGCCAGTGGTTTATCGATCTTACTGATTCTTTCAAGGAACCAGGTTCTAGTTTCATTGATGTGTTCTACTATATCTCTAGTTTCTAACTCATTGATCTCAGCTCTAATCTTAATTATTTCCCTTCTTGTGCATGGGGTTGGCTTAATTTGTTGTTGATTTTTCCAGTTCTTTATGGTGTAAAGAGGTTTAGTGTATTTGGGATTTTTCAGTTTTTTTGAGTGAGGCTTGGATGGTTATGTATTTCCTCCTTAGGATGCCTTTGCCATATCCCATAGGTTTCAAACAATGTGTCTTCATTCTCATTGGTTTCCATGAATTGTTTAAGTTCTTTGATTTTTTGGTTGATCCAAACATTCTTGAGCAGGATGGTCTTTAGCTTCCAAGTATTTTAATTCCTTCCAAACTTTTTCTTATGGTTGAGTTCCAGTTTCAAAGCACTGTGGTCTGAGAATATGCAGGGAATAATCCCAGTCTTTTGGTATCAGATGAGCTCTGATTTGTGACCCAGTATTTGGTCTATTCTGGAGAAAGTTCCAGGTGTGCTCGAGAAGAATGAGTATTCTGTTGTTTTAGGGTGGAATGTTCTGTATACATCTACGAGGTCCATCTGGTCGAATGTGTCATTCAAAGCTCTTGTTTCTTTGTTGATTTTCTGCTTAGATGATCTATTGCTGAGAGTGGCATGTTAAGATCTCCTACAATTAATGTATTCATATCAATATGACTCTTTATTTTGTGTAACGGTTGGCTTATGTATTTGGCTGCTCCCATGTTGGGGACATAAATATTTACAATTGTTAGAACTTCTTGGTAGATAGATTGTTTAAGAATGATGTAGTGTCCTTCTGTATCTCTGACTACAGTCTTTAGCTTAAAATTTATCTGATATGAGACTCACTACCCCAGTTTTCTTTTGAGGCCCATTGGCATGAAAGATGTTCACCATCCCTTCACTTTCAGTCTGGATGTATCTTTATTTTTTTTTATTTTTTTTCCAATTTATTTATTTTCAGAAAAACATTATTCATTATTTTTTCACCACACCCAGTGCTCCATGCAAGCCGTGCCCTCTATAATAACCCACCACCTGGTACCCCCAACCTCCCACCCCCCCACCACTTCAAACCCCTCAGATTGTTTTTCAGAGTCCATAGTCCTGGATGTATCTTTAGGTTCAAAATGTATCTCTTCTAGATAGCATATGGACAGATTCTGTCATTTTATCCAGTCTGCAACCCTGTGCTGTTTTATGGGAGCATTTAGGCCATTCACATTGAGTGTGATTATTGAAAGATAAGTTTTTATTGATATCATGTTGCCTGTGAAGTCCTTGTGTCTATATATTGTCTCTGTAAATTTCTGGTCTATGTCAGTCTTGAGTTATTTCTTCTTTTATAGAATCCCTCTTAATATTTCTTGTAGTGCTAGCTTGGTGGTCAAATAATCTTTTAAACCTTGCTGGTCTTGGAAGTGCTTTATCTCTCTGTCCATTCTGAATGTCAGCCTTGCTGGACAAAATATTCTTGGCTGCATGTTCTTCTCACTTAGTGCCCTGAATATATCTTGCCAGCCTTTTCTGACTTTCCATGTTTCTGTGAATAGGTCTGACAAATTCTGATGGTCCTTCCTCTGTATGTAAGGAATCTCTTCCCCCTAGCTGCCCTTACGACCTCCTGTCTGAATTTGATTCGTGAATTTCATAGTTAAGTGTCTGGATGTCTTTCTGGACTTGTTGATCTTGGGGGATGTCCTCTCTGCCTCTAGGACACAAACATTTGTTCCATTCCCCAGATTAGGGAAATTTTCATTCAGTATTTTCTTAACTATATCTTCTAGTCTTCTATCTCCACCCCCTCAGGGATCCAATAATTCTGACACTGGAAAATTTCATGGCATCATTTATTTCCTTAATTCTGTTTTCATAGCTTCTAAGCTGTTTGTTCCAGGCCTCCTCCTGATCCTTCTTTATTATTCAGTTTGTGTTCTGCCTCGTTATACTAGCTGTTAGAGTATTTAGATTAGATTGGATCTAATTGATAGCATTTTTAATTTCTGCCAGATCAGCTTTCCCTTCCTCTTTTAGAGATTCTCTGTTGCCACTAATGGTCTTCTCCAACCTAGCCATTGCCTGGATAATTCTTGCCCTGAATTCCATTTCTGACATGTTGTTTATGTCCATATCCAATACTTCTGTTGCAGAGGTCACAGTCTCTGAATTTTTCCTCTGTTAGGTGTTCCTCCTCCTAGTCATTTTGGTGAGGGGTGTTTGAAGGGCTGTATAGCTGAAAATATCAACCACGATCTAGTCAAGGTGTCCCTTGGAAAGTTTCAGAGCAATTGGAAGTCACCACCAAAAAGAGATAAAAAAGAAAAAAAGAGAGAGAAAAAGAGGGGAAAAAAAACCCCAGCCAAAATGAGCCCCCAAAGTAAGATTTATAAGGTCATAAACAAAAACAATCAAGAATACTGACAAAATTAAAAGACAAGAAAAAAAAATCCCAGCTAAAATGAACCTCAAGAATAAGATTTATATAGTACAAAAACTAATACACAGAAACACTGACAGAAAAATAAGATAGGAAGGTGGTTATAAACCCTCAATGTGGGGGGGAAGGTTATTTCAGTTCTTCCTGGGTGTATCTTATTATCTTTGTTAAAAGACTCAACTTTCCAGAGATACAGGGAAATTATAACTTGTTTACGTATAGGGGTAGTATTGGATAGGGAAAAAGGATTACCTTGAGGCTTATATCTATATATATTAAAAAGAAAAAAGGAAACAGGTATATTTATGCAAAAAGTTCAAGTTAAAAAGTTATTATGTAATATGTTTTATTAAGCATCTAGTGGTAGTGGTAAGTAGATTAAAAAGTAAAAGAAGAATTGTGAGAATGAATTTTTTTTTAAAGTTGTATCTCTGAAATATATAGGTTTTGGGACAATAGCGGGAATTGTTTTCCCGTGATGCTGGTGTTTTACAGTTTTATGGGGACCCTGATATGGTTGTCCTGGCATTCTTTTTGGCTTATCTTTTGGGGGAGGGGCCTGCTGAGTTGGTTTTCACCCAGTCTTGCCTGGGCTGAGTGGCCTTGTTGTGCTCTGTGGAAACCAGTTTTTCAGGCTTTTGTTCTCTGGAGGTTTTTGTTCTTTGGTGACTTTTTGCGGCTTTTCTTATCAGAAGGTCAGAGCAAAGTAAACTTTCCACACCCAGACCTCTGCCTCAGAAAGAAGCCTCAGTCTGTTGCCCTCTGGGTGGTCCAGAACACACAGATTCCCTCTCTGCAAACTCCACTGAACATCACAGCCTCTCATCGGTGGTGCACACCCCCAGCCACCATCTCCGTTGGCTTCTGAGGCTCCCGCTTGTTTCTGCACCCTCGTGCCACTAAAACCATGAGCGATATTGGTCCTGGGAGCCTGATACTGGTGGCTGTCATTGCCGGGACTGAAGTCTGGAGTCCAGGCCCACACTAGGTGCACTCACCCCTGGCAACAGTGGTGGCGCAGGTCGTAGAAGGCTGTGGACCCAGGGACCTTGGGTAGGAGCCTGCGCCGGGCTCTCTGAGACATGGAGGGGGATGCACCCAGCCCCAGCGGTGGTGAAAGCAATGGAAAGGGACCTTTCCACTCAGGGACCACTGACTGGGGCCCCCTCCTGGGCTCTCTCAGGCTCAGGTGGTCACCAGTTGTGACCACCCTGGGACCTTGGGCTTGGGTCTGTGCCTGTGGCCACCTGATTCCACTTGCCCCTTAAGACCCTTTGTTCTTTTTGAGTGCTTTTGACCAGACTCCAAGTTAATGGTGGTCCCCAAGCACAGGGCACTTTCGTATTGGGATATTACTTTCTAATGGGTCGCTTCTGGTGGCTCCCTCCCTCTTCTATTTATCCTGAAATATCAGTCTGAGCACTCCCAATCCACTCTACCACTCCACTGATGATCTCCTGCCCCTGTAGAGATCCAGAAGTGTATAATTTTATATCTCGGGCTGGTTTCATGGGTGTTCATAGTATTCTGATGGATATTTAGCTCACTTCAGTCACATGTAGGTCTTGAATCTTTTTTGTGTGTGTGTCTAGTGTAAGGAGTAGTCCAGTTTCCTTCTTTCCTTCCTGTCCAGTTTTCCCCCATACATATATTGAAGGGACTGTCTTTTGCCCATTGTATCTTCTTGCCTCCTTTGTCATGATTAATTGGTCATTTAAGTGTGGGCTTATTTCTGGGTTCTCTATTCTGTTTCATTGATCTACAGATCTGTTCTTGTGCCAATACCATATTGATTACTACAGCTTTGTAGTACCTCTTAAATCTGGGATTTTGATACTTCCAACTTTGTTCTTTCTCAGGATTGCTTGGGCTATTTGAGGTCTTTTGTGGTTCCATACACATTTTAGGATTGTTTGTTCTAGTTCTGTGGAACACACTGTCGATATTTTGATAGAAATTACATGCAATCTGTAGATTGCTTTAAGTAGTATGGACATTTTATCAATATTAATTTTTCTGATCTGTGAGTATTGAATATCCATTTGTATCATCTTCAATTTCTTTTATCAATGTTTTCTGGTCTTCAGAATGTAGGTCTTTTCACTTCTTTGGTTTATTTTTAGGTATTTTATTCTTTGTGGTGAAATTACAAATGGAATTATTTTCTTAATTTCTCAGTTATTTTGTGTATAGAAACACAACTGATTTCTGTATATTTTGTATCCTGAATACAAAATCCAATCCAGTAAATCCAACTTTACTGAATTCATTTATAATTTCTAATAGTTTTTTGGTGGCATCTTTAGTGTTTTCTATGGGATTGGGACTTTTCAAAACTCCAGTTGTGACCAAAATGCTGTGGGATTTGCTTTAGGTATTGC
This sequence comes from Neogale vison, assembly GCF_020171115.1. Classification (NCBI taxonomy): domain Eukaryota; kingdom Metazoa; phylum Chordata; class Mammalia; order Carnivora; family Mustelidae; genus Neogale; species Neogale vison. The sequence continues at coordinate 168,425,824 of NC_058094.1, forward strand.
TGAGGTTTGGGAAAGGGGCAAAGGCCATTTTACTTGTTTGAAAACAGCAATACACACAAGAAAAAACAACAACAACAATTTTCTGGTGTATCTACTAAATTCAGCCCATTTTTCTCTTTTCCTCTCCTCCCCTCCCCATCCCCAGCATGTTTATAAGATCATATAATCATGGAAAAAAATATCCTTGTTAACATCCTTGTTAAACTGAGATTTTAAACTGAGCTCTAAACTGAGATTGTTAAACTGAGCTGCCTTGGCAGAGAGATACTATGGGGTAAGGTAGAGAGGGGAAAGGGAAGTCATCTGAAAACAAAAACAAAAACAAAAAACCCTGCAATATTGGAAAGCCTGACTGCATTTACATGTTTTGTATGTATTTCCTTTCTTTTGAGACTAATTGACACTGATGAGAACTGTACATTGAAGTGTATGTCGGCTTTTCTTTCAATATGTTCAGAGTTTCATGACAGAGATCACTAGAAACTCAGAAGAAGCAAATATAGAATATAGATTGGTCATGTTCCTATTTTGGTTTGCAGGACATAAATTGGCAGTTGCAAAATAAAAACTGAAGTTTTTAATTAGTAATTAAATTAGTAACTTGAGTATCTACAGATATATAAGGAATAATTTGGGTGATATATTTTAAACATTTTTTCATCTAGATTCACTTGTAATCAACAATATGGAATGCATTTTTCATCCAGCATTTATGGCTAGCTGCATATTTTGAGGGGGTTCATATACTAAGTGTTTAAAGGGTTCTCTGCTTAGTTATATTTCAGCAAACAGCTATTTCAGAAAATGCGCTAAGCCCAAGCTACATGGGCAGTAATTTATCTAATTTGTGCATTCCTTTCTGAATTTGTGCATCTTAATTATGGGGAATTGAGGGAATCTTAATTTCTTAATGTATGAGCTCCTACTTCGTTTTTAGGCTCTTTCATTGGTCAGCAGAAGGTAGGGAGAAGGGATAGGAAGAGGCCTGCCTTCTGACTGAGGGGGCAAGAAGAGCTGGGCTGTTTCAGGGTGTCTTAGTACCCTCTGCTGGTGCTCTTTTGACTGGGAACTAAGAGGTCATTTGTCCATAATGATTAATGTGGTGGCCTCAGCAGACTTGTAAAGTTAAGGCTTGCATCTCTCAAACTTTCTCAGTTGAAGTTGTTTAAAAAAAAAAAAGAAAAAAAAAAGAAAAAGACTAAGGAACAGGCAATACAGTAGAAAAGGGTTTGGATATTCACTTTTTTTTTTTTTAAACCCATGTATGAACAGCAAATAATGCAAATTTAAAAAGTACACATGAATAGAATGAAAATGACTTCCATGTTTATGTTTGTCAGCAACATAGTTATTTACAAATAACCCATATGAAAATGTAAAAAAAGCATATTACATCTTCACATGCCATCTGTATTAACTGAATAAAGCTTAGTGACATTTTCAAATCTGTAGTTAATTGTACATAGACATTTTGTGCGTTAAAAAAGAAATGTACATAATTTAAAATAAATTACATTACACAATTTACAAAGTAATATTAACAAAAACTTCTTAGACAGCTGCCTCCTAACTTAAACAAAATAAATATTCAGGTAATTAAATTAAAAAAACACATTTAGGGGATTATAATTTATATAAAGACATATTGCAAATTTAATAAAGTTATATTTTACAATGACCGATACTGATCTCTTCAAATCTCTGTGCTACAAAGAGTCAGGAAAAAGTACCAGAAAGGGAATCATAATGTTTAATTTTTAAAAATAAACCTAGATAGACTGCTGAAAAATAGTTGTGAAAATTTCATTAAGGGTTCAAAGTAGATGCTCCAGAAACTACTGACTTAAAAAAAAAAAGTCTACAAAACACAATAAGACTGACAGTTATATTCTAAATAGACTAGAGATTTTGACCGCTGAAAACATGACTGCCACAAACTAAAAGTCTTCATATACTGCCCGTTTTAAGACCTGGCTTGGTAGAAGCATGAAAACCTAAAACTACAAAGTTAACTCTAGCCACTTAGGATTTGTTTTACTCATTTAATAATGTAGACCTAACCATTTCCAGTGTTCTGCTGATACAGAATTACCGTTAATCACACTGCAAAACATCCTTTTTATAAAGAGTCAGGTTTGCTAGGCCCACACTCCAGCTTCAGACTCTGAAATCCTCTTCAGTCACGGCCACCTAAAGGGAAGGAGGCGGTGGGACAGGCAGGTGTTTTTGTTCTCACATTTAAACTAGCCCCAGGAAAACTCCCTTTTTGACAAGATGCTTCACAGATTTGTTCCTAATACTGCTCTCCTTTCAACACCCTCAGTCTCAGTGGGGAAAATATCACACGAAACATATTTGAATTTGGTAATATTTTACAAATAGATCTCAGATCATTTTGGAGGCATGATTCTTGGGAATCTGTTCAAACTCCAAATAAGTCTAGGAACAGGCTGTCCTTTCTACAAGGTACAGGCCTGCCTTACTGTCCTTTAGGGTGGGTCGTGAATACAGAAGCAAGGTAGAGGTAGGAGCATACAGAGTCATACTAAATAGAGTATAAAAATGGGCATATTTACAGAAGGTCTTTTTTTGAGGGGGGCATGTCTTCTACATCTTTCCTTACCTTTTTACTCATGTCTTTAAGCAGTACATTTAGTTTAAATCGAGATGTTCATACTCCTAGTGACACTTTACTAAAGGTAAGTAATATAGACCTACATCTCCCCCCCACCACCACCTTATTTAAAAATTTGAGCATGTTTAGTAGAAGCTAGTTCTGAGAGAAGTCAGTAAGATTAAGTTGTAAGCAGACTAGAGACCAGAGGAAATCATTATAAAGAAGCAAAAGTATGATTTGGAGGAGGTAAAAGAAATAAACGAAACTGAGAGGTGTTAATCCCTGTAAGAAGTTCTGGGTAAGTGACTTTATCTTGAAAAGTCCAGGATCATAGCAGGGTTCTGGTTCAGCCACAGTGAACGTTGCCACCTCCCTTGGGTGGAGAAGGATTACAGCAAAGCCTAAGAGCATAGCCTGAGACATGGACGTTTCATCAGGAAAAATACCACACTGGAAGCAAATCCAGAGTGAAGGGTGATTTAAGTGCTTTCTTTACTGATGAAACATTTTCCCTTCTTCTGAGTATCTTAGATACGTAGGTATACAAAAGCCATGAGTAACTGTATTACAGTGCCCAGCAGAGGGTCTTACATATGATAATTCCAAGAAATATGTCTTGTTATGAGTAACTTGTGCTTTGTTATAAGTAATTACGAACATGCTTTTATGCACTGCTTTTCAAATCTGCTTTAAGATACATGGTAGTGTCCTCAAAAAGGCTTTCAAATAAGAATTATGGTCCATATCTTAGATTAGGTACTGATAAATCAGCTCCTTTCAAGAGAGATCAGTTGTGCCAATTCTATGTGGTTTATACTGAAATAGTCCAACAAAATAGCATATAAAACTGTGTCATTATTTTCCTTTTCTTCTTTTTTTAACCAAGCCAACCTTCATATTTATAGAGCAGTAGTTCTAAATATTTTTGGGCTCGCAGGCCATTTTGATAAGGCAAAAGTGTCAACAGACCAGTTACTACTATATTCCCCTCCTGAATTGTCAGAATGAACAGGAGGAATAAGGTTTTCATGAAATTCCAGTAACATACTTATTATTGACTGATGCCAGGAACAAAAATAAGGCTATTATCATGTTCTAAACATGAATAAAGTAATCTTCATTTGTCGAAAATAGCTAGCTGGCTACATGCCCTTCCTTTTATTTTTCTAATAAGAGGGTACCTGGTATTTATCCTAGTGGTGAACTTCCAGTATGTTCCCTAGTTTTAGGTCCCATTGAACCTAGTTTCCTCTGGGTATGTAGTATTATAAAATTTAATTCATTTCTGAACAAAACATGTATTTTCATAAAATTTTATTTTGATCAATTCATTCTTACGGGACGGGTTGGATGATACTGATCTGCCTTCTGAATTAATGACATTTTACAGTACCCTAAGTATAGCTTTTGTAGCAACAATATATTATTCAGTAATTTCAAAGTTAATAGGTTTGACATACTGTTAGCTAAATTCTTCAAGTAACTACAAAAGATTCTTTCTCAACTATTTTGGACAAATGGAGTTCATTTTATTCACAGAGACCAACTTGAGGATATCTGAAAGACCCCTGAGTACATAGACTAGCAATCACAGTTTTAGAGCAACGGTATTATTTTTGTCTTCCTCTTCAATAAGACCAATGCAATGGAGTTTGCTTTTATGCTTCGCCTTGTTTAAATCCTTGGTTTAAAGTAAAATTCTCCTCTTTGTGACCACCTGTTTGCTTTGAAATGATTGCTTTGCCTAATACAGTGAGTAAGGCATGCATGCTTTCCACATTTAATTCATATTAATTAATTCAGGGAGAAATCTGTTCGTTTTGGGGGCAAAGACCTATCCTAATCAGATGCCTTTTTGTCATCTTTGCAAATACTTTAATGAACAGCAGGGGGAGTCCAAACTCTACTTGAAGGTAAAACACCCTCTAGTCTAAACCAGTTTTATAGCAACACAGCTGTTTAAGATAGAGTAGCTTATTACATTATTTTTTAAAGGACCTGGAAACTTAATGTCCTCTCCTCTACCAAAGCTTGTTGCAGTAAATGTTGCCTGAAAAATGGAATTGCTTTTTAATGGCACCATTTGATTTTTTTTTTTCCATAAAAAAGAAGTTTGCCAAATTAGATAGTATTTCACTGTGCCATTCCCAGGGCTACATGTGTGAAAAATATAATTACTTAAAAAACAGTGATGAAGTTTAATGACAATTTTTCACCTTTGAAATTAAACACTGATGGCATTCTAAGGGTGAATGAATGAAAGCAAAAGATACAACAGAGAGGTAAGCACGGAGAAAACTACTAGACCAGTGGTTTGCAAAGCACAACCTGCAAATGTAGCATGCTGACTGTTGTCACTGAGGTTCACTGGAAAACAGCCATGCTCATTCTTCTTTGTATTGGGTATTGTCTACACTTGCCTCCTTACGATGATGGAACTGAGCAGGTGCAACACAGACCTGGCGGAAAATACCTACTATCTGGCTCTTCACGGAAAAAGTTCGCCACCCTTGGTCTAGATAGTTAATGAAGCCCCACGCACACTATTTACTCTTTTTTGAACATTTAAAGTTTTAAAATCCTACAAAGGCCGCTTCAAATTTTACCAGTGAGAAAGAGTAAATGATGGATACATTTGATGCGAAACTAGGAAAAACAAATCTGGGAAAAAGAAAAACCACAGGATTTTGAGTTGTTTTAGTTAAAAAAATGATCAGGATGTTATTTTCTCCATCTGCTCAAAATTAAAAAGACAACTGGCTCCTTTTTTTCTTTTCTTTTCTTTTTTTAACAAAGGTAACAAATATAAAAATCTAGTCGTAAACCGCCTTCAAAGTACAATTAAAAACCAACTAGAGGGATCCATCTTTTGAAGGGTTAATGAGTTCGGGATTAGAACATTGAAATCACCGCCACGTTGTCGATTTCACAATGGCTGCAGCAATGAGGAAGAGCATAGACAGCAGGTGTAATAGCTATTTCCATCCTGTAGCCATTCAAACTGAACTTTAATCTCTTCCGGATGTAAGAACTTGAAAATGGCTCCATGACACTCTTAGCACAGGTGTCTTCATCCCATATGAAAAGAGGCAGTTTCTATGGCAATCCTGGTTAAGTGCCTATCATGCTGCACTAATATAGTGCAAAAATGTGCCTTCCATAGAGCAAAAGAGATGCAGTCAACCAGTTTGAAAATTAGGGAAAGTAGAAATGTATTAACACAAACAAATTAGTTTTCCAGACAATAACCACTATAAAATACTGAACTTGAGGACTTTTTTTTTTTTCTCTAAGATACTAGTACATGTCCAGCATTCGTACTTTGGAGAAAGACAAGAGTTAAGTCTTATAAAAGAGTCTTTGCCTCTGAAATGCAGGTTAATGAAAGCTACCATCAACCACCAAGATGCTGAACTTACTCAATGGATTCTCTGCTCAGCTTAGAGCTTATCTCTTATTCACCATTAAAACTGCTTATTAACAAGTACATAGTCTGACATAGTAATGTGTATCATTCAATTGAGTATACATTGTTATGTTGACTATAATATTGTAGAGATCTTGGTATATACTCTTCATGCTAAAATGTTACTATGGGTTAACACTGCCAACAGAGGCTTGAATCAGGTGTTCTAACTGACCAATTCCACAACCGTATTTTAGAGATGAAAGTGAATGGTCAGTTGGTAGATTTCTGAAAAGATCACAAACAAACTCTGTTTTTTTTTCAGTTGCCTGTAGTCAACTGAATCTCCTAGAATTCTCATTGCTGATTTTTTATTTTTACATAAGTGGTACTATCTTGATATCTCCATTGGCACTGATTTTCACTCTTTGATGCTCTTTTAAAAAGTTACAATGCATTTGAATTCACACAGTATGAAGAGCTTTGTGGCTGCTGGATGTCTACTGCAAAGTCAGAAAGCTGAAACTGGTTGTTGCCCGGTTAAGTTCTATTTTACATATCTGCATCTCCATCGTAGGCTAAGGTTAAAGGTTTCAGTCGGTTGTTTTGCCTTCTTTGAGGTTTCTTTGGCTTTTTGCTGTAGATAATAATAAAAATAATTGGAGAAGGAAAATCAATCTCTCATCGTAAATTTTACTGTCTTAAATGAAAAATGCAAGCTATATTGATAAAGTTGCCTAACTGCCTACTGACCTAAATTCAACATTAAAGTTTTATTTTCTGGTATCTTTGAATTTCTTACTTAATGCTCTGAATAAACCTGAAATAGAACCCATCAAATATTTTATTATCCTGCAAAAGAATTATCAAAGGAAATTTCTCACTAACAATGGAAATAATACTATAGTATAATCATTAATATTTGACCAGAAATCTTTGTAAATAATACGATTTATAATACATGTTTAAAAAGATAGATGAGTAAAATTAGGTATCACCATAATATCTTTCTCCAGTAGTAATTCAGTATCAAACTCCATAGTTCATGATAAGCATACAAAGCAGTATTATCTTGTATAACCAAGGACAACACACTTGAGATGACCTGGAGCAGCTCTGGCTCATCTTCAGATAGTAAATGGCTCAGATTTGGTATTTTTAGAATATCTATGACTAAAGCTATTTTTATTTCTAATTTCAGATAAGCATATTAAATAAGTGTGGAATACTTATTTGAGACAAATTACTGTTTCTGTATTATAGTCAACTGACAGTGTTTTTGCTGAAATAGATATGTATCCCCTTAGATTTTGAAATATTTAATCACTCACCAAGCTAGATAAATCATGGAGACAATAAAGATGAGTAACACAAATGCCCCAGCTGCTACACCGTAAACCCAGGTCTTTAGTCTCCCATCTAAGAAGAATGGATATTAGTTATTAATTTACATTAGTCTGGTGTGTGTGTGTGTGTGTGTATATATATATATATATATATATATGACAGTCTTTAACTATGACCAATGACCAGTCACCTACAGCCAAATCCTTTCAAAACAAAATGAGTTATTGCTTAGGCACAGTTAATGATTAATGCAAAGCTGCTATTATGAGTTAGATGCTGCTTCATTAAAGGTAAATTATCAATGAGAATTAATGGGAAAGAAATAATATTTTCAATTTACATTCAGATTTCAAGTTCATATGCCTAAATTTTTGTAGCTTCTTATCTAAATTTTACTTCAAATTTAGTGTATGTGTAATGCTAACTAAGCATTTTCTTATTTTTATTCTGAGAATGGCAATTATAAGAAGAAAAGTAATGCAATTTCAATAAAGTCCTATAGCTTAGCGTTAATGCAGACAGGTTTGTGAACATAAATTTTGTTATTTTAACCTTTTTTCCGAGATGAATTAAAGTGAATATATTTAATTTGGGGGGGGAATTAATCTTTTATCTGATTTACACTTAACCCTGTCCTTTATAGTTCAGTCAACAATATCCTTTGTAAAAATAGCCAAGTTTGATAATAACTTTTTAGCTCCAAATAACATTTTTCTAACTTTTTATTATATGGAATTAGGCAGGGTAAGAACTTTTCTAATTTGATTTTCTAGTCTCATTTTCTTTGAGGTTCTTAGTTTTGTGTTCAGAATAAACTTCAATTAGATGATAGTATTAATGACCTTGCCTAACTTGATCATTACATCAACTTGTATTTTCTTTTGCATAGATACATTATATTACTGCTAAAATTACTGCTAAACTTATAGATTACTGCTAAAATTATAGACTGGGCAAATTGACTCCATAGACACTGTTTTATTCAATATTTGGAAGGCATCGAAAACAAATCGGTACTGTGAAAGTTTTTCTGCTTAGAGCTCAATCAACTTAGGGGTCCATTTAATATTCTAAATATAATTCTTTTCAATTCTACGGATTTTAAAAATTAGAGACTGGGTTTAAAATCAACCATTCTTGGGTTCATCTGCCTTGAGAGTTGTTTTTCAACAAATATTCTTGGAGCTTTTAAAAAACCAAGAAAAAAGTCTAAATGTACTTTTTAAGAACATAAATCTTTTTACTATATTAAAATATTCATTTTAGAGAGGGTATATACTTAAAATGACAATATTCTCTTTAAACTTTTTTTTTTTTTTTTTTTTTAAGTTTTGATGTGAGAAGTTCTGCTTGGATTCTTAGTTGAAGCCAAGATTGCTAATAGCCATTTGCAGCTCCACTATCTTGAACACTGAGAGGAGTTTGCCAGGTTTGCACAAACAAGTCAACTTTGCAAAATAAATTATATTTTCAGCTAACAGCCATATGAAGGCAGGAACAATGTGGTTAAATCAGTGTTTTGGTTAAATCATCCAAATACTGAAAATACTTAAAATCCTTTTAGTGATTCTCTAATAAGGGAAAGTGTTTTGACTTAATGCATTAGAAATCGAGATGTGCTGTGCAGACTCCCTCCTTTCTCATATTTCTAACAATAGTAAAGTAGACTATGCCTGGCTTTGCCTGGATATTTCCTTTGGCCATTAACTAGTAATCCCTCTTGATGTGGGGAAAAAACACCATGATCTGCACTACCTTACAGCCCTTGCAGCACAATTTTAAGCACCAGCTTTAGTTCCAGGACTAAGCATACAGTTCATTCCACCTGGGGAGACTGTGTGTACAGGGTAGGGCCAGCACTGGATTAGGCCTTCAAGCTTTTGCCTGTGTTGGCTTCAAGTCCATTACTAGACACATTAAGGGTGTCTGTTTAATATAACAAGGATCTGGTAAGTCTCCAAACTTAAATCATCCCATTTAGACAGGAAGGCTCCATCCTTGCCCTGCTGTATCTGGCGCTAGTACAGATTCTGATTATCTGAGTTTACCAGATCTAGGGGCTGATAGAAAATGGGCTGGCTACCAAGGACTGCCACTCCCCCAGTCCTGTCCTGGCATAGCACTGCATTACTGATATTCCTACTTTTAGGTTCAAATTATTACCGGTCTGTGATCAAATGAAAAATTCTTGAATGCCTTTAGAGTTTTACTTGCTTCAGTTCTGAGTGACAATATACTTTATTCCTAATTAATATTTCATTGTTAGATTTCTTTGTTCAATGTGAATATAATTATACTTGTAAATTTAGGTCTGAGATCAAAATAACTAATATCCTAAATTTTTTTCCAGAAGAAAGTAATTTCATTTCTCTGAACTTTGAGCATGAGTGCCTTTTCCCTAATAACAAAAACATTATGCTGTATGGCAATATCAGAATAAATGAGTACAGATGAAATGATAACTCCTGAGAAAATGCTTGCTTATTTTTTTTTAACCCTTTGACATTGGTTAAATGTATAACTAAAGGATTCTACATTAACACTGTCTAGTCACTTCACCTGGCCCAAATGGCTGTAGAAACCAGGTCCTTTCCCGTCCTGTTGGGTTACTGGAGGATTGGGTGGGATGTACTGCCCGGCTGGTTTTCACATCTCCTCTTTTGTCCTCCACAGTGGGTATCACCACCACAGGGATAAGTGTGCACTGCTCAAGTGTACCATTAGAAGACATGACTTCAGTGTACCCTTCTTCACAACTGCATGTCCTCATCTGCAGAAGAACAAGAGGATTTCTACTGTACAAAGAAGGGGATCTTTGAGAGCATAATCGATCTAACTTGAAGAGAAGGCTTTAAGGAAGTGCTGTTTGGGGTATTTACTATGTGTAATTTCTGTCTCAACTGCATAAAAACACACTTTTTGTACTGTATACAAATTATTTTAACAGTAGAAACAGTAAAAACATTCAGAATATTCATAGGATAAAAGGAGAGATCTAGAAATAAGGCTTTAAGGCCCCAAGGCATGCTTTTTCTGGGGGTGGGCGAATGGACTTTTAAGAGGTGGTGAGATGACAAATAATGAAGTTGGCTTGTCCTTCCTAATGAAGTCACACCTACCTCACTACAGTATGAGTGGGGTTGACTACACGGTGGGTTACAAGACCTGTCAGCATCAGGCTGGCGCACCACCAAGCAGCCCCCTGCAGAACAGAAAATCATACATTGACAAGTAGCATCTCTTGCAATGAGAGAAACACACTGTTGTATAGACTTGTCTTTGAATCCTGAGCCACTTGGGAACCCCCGTGGATTCTTCTGGGGGTGACTAACTGTGAACTATTTGGTTAGCCTGGACTACTTTGTACAGGAACTTGAGGCCCTTCTTATTCAGAGGAGATAGCACAGTGCTCGGCACTCAGCAGGAGCTCCACAAGCACTTACTTGTTTAATTGCTACTTCGAACACGCTAATTGCACACCAGCTATTTCTGTCCTTGTCCCCAGTTCCCCCTATTGGTCCAGTCCAACATTAAAAAGCAGATTGAATTTTTCTTTAAAGTTAAATTTCTTTCTTGGCTAGTCAGAGAAACCATTTTCTTGTCCCTTGAGTCACATAATTTATGTGACTATCATATAAATGTGTTTTTTTTAAATAATGCATAGTTCTTAGAGAACAATCACAATTCCTACCAGTTCAGGATTTTTGTGGGTATAGGAAAGAAAACATTTGTAGCTACTAAGTGATGTATTCCCTTCTTGTTTAACTTGATATTGCAGCTCTCTGGTTTTTCTTCCTTATCTTTCTTCTTTTTAAGTGTAGTACCAAGTGTGCCTAAGTTGTTACAAGTGAGGTTTCAAGATAAGAATTGGTGTCCTAGAGAAACAATATTGGTGATCTGGAGGGAACTTGAGTTTCAAACCATATTTGCTCAGTTGAATAGAATTTTAAGAAAGTGAAGTTTTTCCTTTACTTATTGAATTGATGATCCTTTGGAATTGAATCAGAGATACCTACTGTTAATTCTTTGCTTTCTCTCTCAATAATATAACTTATTCATCAAAAAACTGTGATGAGAAAGCAGTTAGTCACTGAAACGCAATTGCAGTTAAAAGGCCATTATTAAGGTTATTATCATGAAACACACGAAGAAAAAGGAAGACAACATCTTGATTTCTAATAAGGACGACTTCATAAAATTAAAGCAATCGATCAAGATAGGTAATATACTTTACATGCTTGTGTATTTCTCATAAAGAATCCCATTTCTCCTAAAAGATGGAAGAAGAATGCATATAGAGTTTATCACATATCATTTACACACTGGCCTTTTTGGTTTCAGAGTATCAGAAAGAAATACACTGGGTACTTCAATGGATTAAAAAGAAGGTGAACACATGATGTCTTAGAGGTAAGCCTTTTAAAACTGGACTTACCTTTGCATTGCATTGAGGAGTATCCCCAAATTTAATGGAAAAAGAACTTTTAACATGTAGAATAAACAGCAGATGAATATTACTTGTACCCATATTTGGGGAGGAAAAAAAAAACATGAAAAGTAATAGGACCCTCTGGGAAAACTCCAGTGTTCCCTCTGAATAGCTTCAAGAAGAATGTAGACCTTCATTTTCAACACTTGAGTTGAATGGACCATCTCTATAAGTGCCTTCAAATTCAGAAAAACTATGCTTCTCTTCCTAGGGTGCTTTCCCCCCTTAGGCCTCTTACAGTGGTGTGGCTAGAAGAGATTCCCCCCCCCCCCCGTAAATAATATTGTGAGAGAGAAAGGTTTCCTGGTAGGTGTCTCTTCTTTGTTATATATGTGTCCACTGGGAATTGCTGTTATCAATGGTTTCTTGATATAGATTTCTCATGTATACAATCTTACCTTCACAAGAATATAATTTGATATCCTGTTCCAGCTTTCATAGGAAATAAGTAAATTAGGTTTAAATAAATCCAGGTAATTTAAAATCTAATATAAAAATTGATGCTTTCCAAAAAGCATATTGATCTCTGTTCCTGTTATCTTACTGTATATATTACAGCTAAATTTATAAATGGACATTACTAACAGGCACCCAGATGCACATTACTTTTTATCTCTGCCAGAGGGCCAAAACAATGGCAGTAAGTCAGCAGGTCCCCCTGAAGAGTCAGCTCTCAAAATTTTTGCTACTGGTACACTATGAAGATTCCTACAGATTAGATCTACAAAAATGTTAAAGGAGAGACATTAGATCTTTGGGTCATGTGCTTAAGGTTGAGGTTCTTGTTCTGACCTTGATTTCTCCTAGGAAATTTACAAGGTACGTATCTGGAACCAAGTTTCTCTCCACTTCACAGGGTCCTTAAGAACTCTGGCATTTACTGAGTTAGGGTAAGGAAACTTTCAGTAATCACAGATTAGAGAAGCTCTTTGGTATATTTGGGTCAATTTCAGAAAAATTTCTCATTTGGGTTTCTTGACTATATAATTTTTGAGTGGGGATAGAGTAGGTTAACTACCCAGATACTCTCGGCTTGAGATCTAATACTCTTACCTATTAATTAATTAAAAAAACCCTGAATTATAGATTTCTGAATTCAAGCAAGATAATTCAAGACATTTAGCTTTGTTTAATTACATTCCCTTGATAATGTTTTTGGTCTTCATCTGTATTGTTTTTGAGGTACAGAAAGAGATATAGTCAACAAAATACTGATTTTTTTTTTTTTTTTTGAGAACATGGTGAGTTATTCACATAAAATTTTTAGGGAAGGCAATTTGAGATGATAATTTATTGGAATTACAGAGTATGTTAACTAAGTTCTAGCTACATTGTCTAAAATGGCTGGATGAGGGAGAATTTAATTGAAATAATAAAAAGTAAAACAATTATGGGTTACATGGGTACAGCCTAGAAACTGAATCCCAACCATGTGCTAAATAGTGAAAGAATATCTTTGTTTCCTTATTTTGTTGAACCAACTGTATGTGTGTTACAGGAAGACTTTTAAAAAAGAGAGAAATTGGAAGTTTACCTGTTACATTTATACCATCTGACCTTTGACACCAGACTGTTCGGGAAGAACCCTTCCAGGCACTGGCCATCCATTTATACTCATAACACTGTCCATCTGCAGGGACACAATAAACATGAACAGAAGCATTCTGCTGTCTAGAAGGATAATCATGGGGAAAGAATATTAAGAAAATATTTATAAACAATTGTAAAAGTGGTAAGTCCATCTCAAAAATTATTCAAATGTTATTGTCTTGGAATTGCCATATAGATGTTATAAAATTGTTATAAAAATTCCTGATCTATTCCTAGATCTCTTTTTTTTTTGCCATGGTTTTTATTCTTTTAATGATAATACAGTACAGTTGATCCTTGAACAACATGGGGAGTTGGGGCATGTACCCCTATGCAGTCTAAAATCTGTGCATAACTTTTGACTCTCCCAAAACTTAACTACTAACATCCTACTGTTGACTAGAAGCCTTATTGATAACACAAAATCTGAGTTAATTGTGTTATATGTTACATACTATATGCTTATAATAATGTAAGCTAGAAAAAAATGTTACTAAGAAAACCATAAGGAAGGGAAAATATTTTATACGTATTTATTATTTTTTTAAAAGATTTTATTTGTCAGAGAGAGAGAGTGCACCAGGAAGGGAGGGCATTGCAGAGGGAGAAGCTCCCTGCTGAGCAAGGAGCCTGATGCAGGACTTAATCCCAGGACCCTGAGATCATGACCTGAGCTGAAGGCAGATGTTTAACTTACTGAGGCACCCAGGAGTCCCTGTAATTCTATTTATATTAAAAAAAAAACCTCTCATGTAAGTGGATCTGGGCAATTCAAACCTTCAGTTCAAGGGTCAACTGTATTATTAAAAGTTTTAAGAAGTATCATTACTCTATGTATCATTCTGAATTATACAGATGAAATATTTGTGGTTTTTTTTTTTTTAAAGAGTTTATTTATTTATTTGACAGAGAGAAATTACAAGTAGATGGAGAGGCAGGCAGAGAGAGAGAGGGAAGCAGGCTCCCTGCTGAGCAGAGAGCCCGATGCGGGACTCAATCACAGGACCCTGAGATCATGACCTGAGCCGAAGGCAGCGGCTTAACCCACTGAGCCACCCAGGCGCCCCGAAATATTTGTTTTTTTAATGTAGCTATAGTACATTTATTTTAACTGCTATATAGAATTCCAATGTACTAAATGCCACTTTTTTTTTTTTTTTTCCTTTTAAGGTATTTCCTCTGAGTGGCTTTTTAGGTTGTTTTCAACTTTTGCTGTTAGAGCAATGCCTCTGTGACCAACCTTGTGCAACTCTCTTCATTCTCCTTTAAGGTAAATGTCTAGAAGACAAATTTCTGGGATCACTATAGGGATTGCTGAAACTTTACTAAATCTTTATTTTTTCCTCTAAAAAGTGACAATCTACATATCCACCAGCAGCAAATAAAGGTTATCATTGTTTGAGCCTTCACGAACATTTATAGTTGCCAGATTTAAAATTTTTGGTTAGTCTAGTGGGTGTGGAAGCTCTATCATCATTTTAAATTGTAGTTCTTTATTAATGCTATTAAAGAGTAACAAATGTTTGGGGGTATTTAGACGACTTCTTATGAGGGTTGCTTCTTTATATCTTGTGGCCATTTTTTTTATCCTCCTGAAATCTATGCCTTTTCTTATTGAATTGTGGGAATTACTCTAGAATAGCAGTTCTCAAAGTAGGGTCCAGAGAACCTGGGAGACTTAGACATTTTTTTCAGACTGTGTGTGTGTGTGTGTGTGTGTGTGTATGTGTGTGTATTTCCCTTTTTTTCAACTACACATCTGTGTGAGTAGAGCTGGATTTTCTTCGTATATATAAACTAAACTAAGATTACAACAGATTGAGTGTAGAAACAGAGATGAGAATCCGGCTGTCTTCCTCTAAGGCAGACATTATATATTTGCAAATATGTAAAACAAGACCATGTTTATCAAAGTTACTGTTTTTATTTTACAAAGTAGCTATTTTTCAGGAAGTATTATTGTTACATAAAATTGGTTTTTGGTTATTTAAATCTCATTTTTAATATAAACTTTTGTGTATATATAACTCACAAAAGAAAATTTGGGGTCCCCATACAATTTTAAGAATATAAAATTAGACCAAAAAGTTATAAAACTGTTGTTCTAGATACTAATCCTTGGAAATTAATTGACTTCACAAATACCTTTTCTAAGTCTTTGGCTTCTCTGCTAACTTGTTTAGGATCTATTACTATGTAGAAGATTTAATTTTTCATCTTTCCCATTTTTGTGTTTGTCCTGTCATTTAGGAAAATCTTCTCTACCTTGAGTTCATAATGATATTCTCCTATATTTCCTTCAAGTGTTTGACAGTTATGCTCTTCTCCTTTTGGGTTTATAATTTATTTAGCTTATTAATTTATCAGTTTTGTATATGTGTGAGCTTACAGATAATTTTAAAAACATTCTGTAGATAACAAAGTATTTCAACATTTACCCACCATTATCCTCCTGACTTTCAGTTCTGTTATGTACCTATATATTAAAATTTGTTCCTGGGATCCTTTGTTTTATTAGTCTAATTGCTTTATTGTTGACTGGTCATTTTTTTTTTTCAATTATTAGTGCTGTAGAATAAATCTTGAATAAAGCCATGAAAGCTCTTTGACCTCTTCCATTTTCTCTTCTTGAAATTCTGGACTTTAATAATTCTGGGATCTTCTTGGTCTTCAACTTCTCCATACAAATTTTAGGATCAATTGCTCAGATTACTTGAAAATCTTTTTAAATTACAGGGAATTTATAGATAAGTTAGTATAACTAAATTTTCATTAGATTTTGTTTGTACTGAGTTATGTAAGTTCTTTATATAGTCTGGAGATTAACCCATTATTGGAAAAATCATTTGCAAATATCTTCTCCCATTCAGTAGGTTGCCTTGTTGTTGGTTTCCTTCTCTGCACAAGCTTTTAATTTTGGTGTAGTCCCGATAATTTTATTTCTGCTTTTGTTTCTCTGGCCTGAGGAGACCTATCTAAAAAAATGTTGCTAAGGCCAATGTCAAAGAAATTACTGCCTATGTTTTCTTCTCGGAGTTTTATGGTGTCAGGTATTATATTTAGGTTCTTAATTGATTTGGGGCTTATTTTTATGTGTGGCATAAGAAAGTGATCCAGTTTTATTCTTTCACATGTAGCTATCCAGTTTTCCCAGTACCATTTACTGAAGAGACTGTCTTTTCCCTGCTGTATCCTCTTGCCTTCCTTGGGGTGGATTAATTGACCATGTAAGTGTGGGTTTGTTTTTGGGCTTTATGTTCTACTGATCTAGGGGCCTATTTTTATGCCAATTCCATACTGTTTTGATTACTATAGCTTTGTAAACAGTTTGACCTCTGCTACTTTCAGCTTTGTTGCTCTTTCTCAAGATTGCTTTGGCTGTTCAGTTTTTTGTGATTCCATATAAATCTTAGGATTATTTGTGCTAGTTCTGTAAAAAAAACCAAACCAAAACAAACAAACAAACAAAAAAAACAACAAAAAAACCCAAACCTATTGATACTTTGGTAGGGGTTATACTCATTCTTCCAATCCATGAGCATGATCTCTTTCCATTTATATATGTGGTCTCTAATTTTCCTCATCAATGCCTTATGATTTTCCTCATCAAAGCCTTATGATTTTACTTCCTCAGTTAAGTTTATTTCTAGATATTGTATTCTTTTTGGTACAATTGTAAATGAAGTTTCTTTTTCTTCTGTTTTGTTATTAGTCTATAGAAATGCAATGGGTTTCTATATATCAATTTTGTATCCTGCAACTTAACGTGATTCATTTTATTCTAATAGTTTTTGGGGGGAGGGTCTTCTGTGTATAATATTACATCATCTGTAAGCAGTGACAGTCTTACTTCTTCCTTACCAACTTGGATGCTTCTCATTTCTTTTTATTATCTGATTGCTATAGCTCGGATTTCCAGTAGTACACGGACTACAAGTGGCGAGGGAGGATAATATCCTTGTTGTACTTCTGTTCCTAATGATGAACAATTACGAGCTGGTCTATGAAGTGTAATAATGTTAGCTGTGTGTTTGTCAAAGATGGCCTTTGCTATGCTGAGAACCACCTGTTGAGTTTTTATCATGAGCGATGTTCTATTATTTTTTTGTTTTCTGTTACAATTTTTAAGGTGAAAATCATATAGTAATCTGAATGGTTATTTCTTTGTTTTCAAGTATTAAGCTTCTGGTTGTGCTTTGACTAGAACCTTCTTTCCTAGGTTGAAAAGAAGTAGCCACAGTGAGCATCCTTGCTTTGTTACTGATTGCAAGGGAATGTCTCTTATGTTTCCCCTAATATTATGATGTATGCTGTTAGTTTTGGTACATAACATTTATCAGGTAAAATGATTTCCTTCTAGTTCAAGTTGTATTGGGAAATTTTTATTGTAAATTAATTTTGCATTATATGAACACATTTCAACGCATATTTAAAAATTGTATGCCGTTTTTTCTGTTGCTGTGAGGACTGACATTAGTTTTTCCTAATATTTAGGCATCTTTGTACTTTCAAAATCATAAGATATGATTGTTGGGTTAGATAATACTCTTTCATGATTTGACATCTATTTTCATTGGTGAATTTATTGACTGATTTTACTGACAAGGTTGTGCTCTCATGGAGCTGGAGAGATTTTCCTCATCTTTTTTCCCCACACAACTTTATTTTTTAAGATTTCACATAAAAGGGAGTGGTTTGTTTCTTTAAATTTTGGTAAAACTCAAATATTTGATATATCTGAGGTTTTTTTATTTTTTAAAGATTTTACTTATTTATTTTCCAGAAAGAGAGAGAAAGCACACAAGAGGCAGAGAGGCAGGCAGAGGCAGAGAAAGAGGCAGACTCCCTGCTGAGCAAGAAGCCCGATGCAGGACTCGATCCCAGGACCCCGGGATCATGACCTAAGTCGAAGGCAATGGCTTAACCCAGTGAGCCATCCAGGCATCCCAATAAATCTGAGTTTTAAATAGTTACAGACTCCATGGTGTAGATTCTCAATTATTCTTGGTATAAATTACAACAACATTCTAGATTACCTTGAAGTATTTATATTAGCAAAATTTATTCAAAAATATATTTTCAAACTCCATTCTATTTGTTGTAATACTGATTTTTATTTTTTCCCCCATTTTGCAGTATTGATTTTGCTCTTCCCCACCCCCCCCCTTGATTTTTGCCTTGAGGTGGTCTATTTAGTTTTGGTCAACTATTGGTTGTTGATTATCTTGTTTTCTATCTCATGAAATTTATATTTATCTGTATTAGGTACAGTCTACTTTTCTTTTAAAAAAGATTCTCTTGCGTTTAATGCTTAGCTCATTTTAAACTTTTCTCTTCCCATTTAGGCATTTAAGACATGAAGTTCTCTCCTAAGAACTTTTGTGCTGCCTCCCACAGGCCATTTGGTATGTAATGCCCTGGAAGTGTGCTTTTTAGTTTTTACCGATGTGTGTGCATGGGGAGATTTCTTCTGTAATTTTCATTAGTGACTTCTAATTTTGTTTGTCCTTTTGGTTTGAGCAAATCTTTCCCTGGGATTTATTTCATTTTTATTACTACATTGTCCTAGGATGTAAGGAATGATTTATCTGGTTGGTGAATTTGGGAAGATTCAACTGACAAGGGGTATGATTCTACCTACTTCTTAAGTCATCTAGCACATTTGGTTTTTATTCTAAGCATTGTTCCTTCACATTCTAAGCTCTCTCCTCCAACTTTTCAGTAATAACAGTAATATTTTGACTTCCATTTGCTATTAAATGTCAAACTCTCTAATTGTTTCAAAACACAAGCAGGAAGGAATGGGTTGTTCGTTGACCCTATAAATTCTTAGGTTTTCATCTAGACTGCCTCTGTGTTCCCAAACTATGACATTTTAATGTGCAGTGGTTCTTGGAAATGTCATGAATTACGTGGCTCTATATGTACATACACATATAAACCTATAAACATGTATGCTCATGTGTTATGTCAAATTCTTATCAACACTTTATCAATTTCTAAGAATACAGTGAAACTTCTCACTTTGCTGTGGATTTTTGTTTCCACTGATTTAAATAAAGGATACTGTTGTGACAAGGGTTGTCCTGGGTGTACAAATAATGTGCTCTCAGTTATTGTAGCTCATAAATAGACATTTTTTTATATCTCTTATCTAATTTATGAAAGGTGGAAAGATTTTTCTTATAAGCTTTTAAAATTCAGGATCATACTCCTAATTCTCAGTCTTAAGCAAGATCTTAGCAAATTACTTATTGAACAGAAAAGTCCATATCTTGTGTTTTTGTCTATCAATGTAAAAATGAATTAAAAAGATTTCATGATTTGCAGCACTCACCATTACATGATTTTGTTTCTAACATTTGCTCTGGGCACAGATGCTGATTTTCTAGTTCCTGTATAATCACAGCTCTAGAACGGACCTGTATTCCACCAAAGCCTAGGTCTTCACCATTCACACAGGTTAGCTGACACAGGCTCCACGAAGACCAGTCCTTCAGATAACAGTCACCTGCAAAACACAGGTTTTTGGTTTATACCCATACCAATAAACAGTGGCCAATAGTAATTTTACTTCTTAACCTCACTGGAAAATGTAGGACTAGCATACCAAATAAACCATGATATTTGTAAGATTTAGGTAACTATTTAATATTTGTGAATTTGTAAGTGTGTATCGATGTTACTTTTGGAGTGGATGTTATTGGGTATGGACTATGGATTGAAGGAGTTTGTTCCTTGTGATTCACCTCCTCTGAAGAGACAAAAATAGTTGATTTAAAACCTACCACCACTACTCTTGTCATTATTATAAACGGGTATATCATCTTGTAGGTACTTATAATTTCAAAAGAATTTGAACTCCGAGGCTGAGAAAACTGGCATTTATACTTTTTTTCTCCCCTATTGCTTACCAGAGGTGTGGAGGTGAGAAAGCTAATTGAGCAACTAGAGTAGTGGCGATAATGCTTGTAATTTTACCTGATCTACAGCTCAATCCACTTCTCCTTTTTTCAATTATTTACTGAAGAATAATACACATGAAAAAATGTTGGAATTTTCTCAATGTGATTTCAAAACCATGCAACCAATACTCATATCAAGCAACAGGGCATTCTCAGAATTTCAGAAGCCCTTCTCGGGTTATATATGGAATTACACTGTACATATCTTCAACAAATATTTCACTCCTTTATGTTTGCAAGATCCACATGTATTTATGTAGTTCTAGTTTGATCATTCTTACTGCTGTACTTTGTTCCACCATATGAAGGTATCATGAAGGTATCACGATATCCATTCTAGTGGTGGGTAGGTGGAGAGTTGTAAACTTTTTCTATTAGGAATACCGCTGTTGTGAACATTTTAGTATGAGTCTTTGAACTTTTATGTGCATTTCTATTGGGTTCATACCTAGGAGTGGAATTGCTGGACCCTGGTGTATCATGTGTTCAACCTCTTCAACCATTTTGAGAACAGGGAAGAGTTAATGAAATATCTTTCCCATATACCCATCCATTCTTCAGGACTGACTGATGAAACTGTTCAGAGGATACAGTATTATGATAGACACAAATCCATAGGGATTCTTATCATGTTAATTATTCTAGCCATACCACATGCATAATTCATATTGCCTTACATTATGCTGCAGATGTCTAATATTAGCACAAAGTTGCCTGGAGATCTGATTAATGAAAACATGTCTTGTGTTATAATTAAGAAATCTTGGTCAGGCATGAATTATTGACTAATAGATATATAATAGTAAGTGGAGTGATTTTGGTAGATCTTTATAATAGTATATCATTAATATTCAATGTCCTCCTGAAGTGCAGAAAATTCTAGTAAATTTTACAAGTGTTACAAGCATGTTTAAATACTTTTGGGTCCCCCAGTTTTTAATTACGCAGGGGAAACTATTAAAATTTTAAATACTCCTCTCAAGATAAAGGTAATATAACTCTACCTCAGTGATTGCAGACTACATGGAAATAAAGCCTACTAGTAAAAAAGGTAGGTTTTATCTCTCTGCTTATAGCACTTGAAATAGTGTATTTTACAATAGAATTCAATACATTTTTAGTAATTGACTGTGATTTATATATTCCTCACCCCCAAAGAATCCAGTTCAGGCTTCAGAGATTTAATAACAACAAATGAGAATGAGACATTAGCTTGTACTAAACATACTTTCATATTGTGACTGTGACCATACAAAGCATAATAATAAACTACACTATGCCTGCAAAAGACAGGACAAGTGTATGAAATGCACATCCCTACTTTAGTATTTTGCTCTTTAAAGCTTGGTAGCTCCTGTATTGCCAATTTTCAAAACCCATTATTGGAGAAAACCAGCCAAGAGAGGTACTGAGATGCATAGATTGTAATTTACCAAAAAAGAACAGCCTCCTCCTGGGTATATAATTAATTTAATTAGAATGGTGTGTTTTCCCTGTTGGATATTATGGGATCTTCCTTTCCTCTGGGTCACTTAGGACAAAGTTCAATCTTGTATTTACTTATATTAATATTAGATTTGCAACTCTCTCTTCCATTAGAAGGTAAACTCAATGTGGACAGGGTATATTTGTCTCTCGCTGTATCTCCAATCTTGAGCCCTCGGCAGGGCCCCCAATAACACTTGATAATAATCAAATGAATGGGTGATTGGGCTGCAGGAAGTATAATGAAAACAAGTAGGAGAAACTCCACAAGGAAGTAGACACCAATGCCTGGCGAAGAGGCCAGTGTTGTGGGTATCACAATAATCATATTAATGGCACTGGAGAATTGACTTTGGAAGAAATGGGCCTTACCAACTTTTAGCTTTGGTCACATTTCGGGGACTATGTGACCATTCAGCACATCAAAGCCCAAACGTTCAGTCCTTGGCTCTTCTCAGAGCCCTTACCTGCTGCCACCACCTGAACCTCAGTCTGTTGTGAAGCAAAATGATTTTATTAAATTTAATTGTGTGTGGGATCTGGACTGAGATCGGGCCAGTATGGGGGGGGGCAGGAAATGGAAGAGGGGAATTGCTGGATCAGGCTGTTATTAGCAAGTGTTGGAATGTCCAAGAAACAATACTTAACCTACGTCTAGAAAGTAAGATTTTTGAAAAGCTCTTTCTTCTCCTGAAGAAAGAAGGAACCCATTTGTACACCCAAAACTGTTACAGTTGAATATGCACAGTGAGAGGATGCTCTCAAACTCTAGCACTTAGTTCAAAGGATTGGGTTTTATCTACTGCTCTGTTTAATTTTATTCAGTTCATCTTGATAAACTATAGAAACTGCCAATAGAATCACCTGAAATAATTTACCTGCTGAAGAATAAGCAAATTAATGAGAATGAGTGAACAACCTCTATTGTCAGCTTTTTACAGTGTTTAGACACTTAATTCCATTAGAATAAACTTTTGAAAATATGTTCTCCATCTTTAAAATTTTCTTTGACTACCTAAGTAAAAAAAGTAGGATTTATTTTTGTCTCCAATATTTGTTTGCCAAATACTTTTTTCTTGGGGGGATCTTGTTTTGAAATAACACATTCCTTAAAGATATTAATACTTTTCTTATATGCAAATTGAGAGAATAAAAACTTTCCACTGAGGGTGAACTATAGGCAGTTTATTTCCAATCTTCTTCTTTCCTGGCCTACTAATAATAAACTGTTGCCCCCATCTTTCTCAAAGCCTTAGGCTCATGCTTGACATTGAACTTATTTTGACTTCTATCTACCCTCAAGTTCTCTGCCTAAAGCCCAAATTCCTAAATATTAGCTTCTCACTGTTTGCCAATTATCTCTAAACTATCTGATATATAATATTTGCTTTCCACATTTTACTGCATGAACCCCTTGTGTCTAACTTTGAATTGGAATAATTTCTTTCAATATTTTCTTCCATACATTTTTTTCTCTTGATGATGTAGCTGGGGATAGCACTTGAGGTTCATGACCATTTGCCATCACACTTTGCATATATTCCATTGTCTTTTGGCTTTCATTTTAACTAAGAAGAATTCTTTTATAATTTTAAATTATTGCCTTTAGTTGCAAGTAATCTGTTTTTTTTTCTTGATGTTTTCTAGTTATTTCTCTACATTTTATGTTTTATCTACAATATACCAATGTGCAAATTTATTATTGACTCTATTCAGGACCTAGAGTAAGCTTTCGTTATAAGGACTTAATCTTTATTTAGCCATTATGTGTTTAGATCCTGCTTCTCTTTCTCCTGGAAGTCCTAAATTTCCTAAATGGAAATTCTGTCATACTTGTCCTGTCAAGCATGAGCCTAAGGCCTTAACTGCCATTCCCTGCAGGTGTTAAAACTCCAGGTGGGTGGGTGTCAGCAGAGGCCACATGGGAGACCCAGACTTCACCCTTTGCTGGGTAACAAGGCAGTACCCCCTTCACCCACACTACAGTATCCAGTTATTGGCACAGATATTTACTGAATGAGAAGAACTTGCTGACAGGACTTGAGTATCCTTACAACTTAGACTATACCCCTTTCTCAACCCTGGTGCTAACAGGAAATGACCAAACTATGAATTCTGTTTTGGTTTTGTTACCTGGGCAAGGTTGGGTGCAGGTCTCCTCGAGAACCATTTTTTTATTACCATCTATGATGGGTTCAATGTCAGTACAGAATTCTTCATCCACCACTTTGCTGAAATCCTCAGCTGATCCATCACTCACTACACAAGAAATGTTCCTTGTTCTGGTCCCTTCACCACACTGGGCATCCTGAAATACAGGAAGAAATAACTAATTAGGAAAAGAAAAATAATTCATTAGCGAGCTCATCACTTACTACACCACTGATTTTGATTTATGAGCAGTTAAAGAAGCATTTGTAACCCTAGGGAAGAAGTCCTGTAGGACACTAGCTGTAAAGTAGACAATGAACAATCTATTTGTTTTCTAGCCAAAGACAGGCACATAAATTTTCATTAAAATGAACAGTCTCCAAATGATTTAAAAAACACAGGACAGGGACTGCTTATTATCAAAACTAATTAAACAGTTACAAAATGGCAAAGCATCTAAAATCTTCAGGAGGAAACATGCTGTCAGCTCTGAAAAATACTTCTGAAAACAAGTCTCTGCGGATAAAGGACACACATTTCCATACAACTTCTTGAGATCTGATTACCTGCACTTGGCATAGAGACCACTGGCCATACTGCCACTGGTAACAGGGTTTCACTGGGCAAGGCTTGGACTGTTCCATCAGGGCAGGGCATGGACGCCCATCACCCTGAAAGGGCTGGGTCACTGTGCGTCTTCGGACCATTTTTCCTTAAAGAGATACAAAGGGATGCAACTCTAGTGACATATTTGTGCAAGCGTGTATCTTGAGAGAGGGCATCACAGACATTTCTGCTGAGGAGACCTGAGGGGTGAGTAAGGCTCAGACGTTTTGGAGAGAAAGACCCTGACTCAACCTTTCTGAAGATTATCTGGTAAGACTTAAAGCAAGAAGGATATTTTATTTCCTTTTTTTTTTTTTTTTTAAGATTTTATTTATTTATTTGACAGAGAGAGAGATCACAAGTAGGCAGAGAGACAGGCAGAGAGAGAGAGAGGAAAGCAGGCTCCCTGCCGAGCAGAGAGCCTGACGCGGGACTCAATCCCAGGATCCTGAGATCATGACCCGAGCCGAAGGCAGCGGCTTAACCCACTGAGCCACCCAGGTGCCCTATTTCCTTTTCCTTGACCTTGGGTCTAATGGTAATGAAGGTACAAACCTGTGAGGCCACATGTTTGAGAACATTCTGACCAAGGAGACCAGTCGGAAAGCTGACAGTTGACCGGGCATTCCACCATGCAGGATGTGTTCATTGGCCAGTTCTTCTCCAGGCCAAGCTGCAAGGAAAGAGGTAGATCTGTTTGTCCTGAGCTGGAAGCATGGCTCAGTGCTTAGAAGGAGGGAGGAAGAGAAGTAGAGTAGTGGAGAGGAGAGGAAGAAAAAGCAAGATGTATAACAGAATAAAAAGGTACATGGAGGTGAAACACCCACACTTAAAAATAGAAAGTAGCTCAATCAATCCAGAAGAGTGGGAGCAAAGGGCACAGGATGAGTGCTGGAGCCCATTTACTCAATGCTGTTGAACTGTTTAAGTCATGAAAAAAAGTAGCTTTATTCTCCAAATTGGCTTAACTTCCCTAAACAAGGAATGAAGAGGTGTAAGCACAATTCCTTTCCATTAGTTAAAAACCAAGAATATCACTAATACGTAGATCTATAGTGATATCTCTGGGATATAACTTATTTTTTCACGTGCATGTTAAACTGAAAAGCAAAAGGTTTGAAAGACAAATCACTATTCGAAACTATTATTATAACACACTGAAATAATACAAAATATTCGTTAAGTACACTAGCTCTTTCAAAAGGAAATACTGTTCAATAGAACTTTTTGATTATGACTATTTCATACACACTATTTTTTTTAACAAAGATTTTATTTTCTAAAACTGATCTCAGCAGCTAACTGTAGGATAATTCCCTTATTCTGGTTAGCCTCTCATCAGATACTAATATTGTGACATTCTGTTGGCATTGAGTTCCTTACTTAAGCATTCTACTTTTAAAATCAGAGATTTCAAACTCATTGTCTGTGTACACAAACAGTTAAAAAGTCCAAGGTTCAAAGTAGCATGAAAATAGAAATATTTAAGAGCTTGTTAGAAGAGTACAATTTTGGGGGTGGGAGTAATCCTTGGGAATTTGCAAGATCTTGTTTCATTTCTGTATGGAAAGGAAGTTCAAGTGTCTAATGTACATAACAAAAGCTGGCAAAAGAAAATTTTTCTGAAATCTTGTGTTGTGGCCCAAGTATAGCTTGTGGCTCTAGGTTATCTGCTGAGAGAGGATCAGGTCATGACTGCAGGCTACATACCTCTGCAGGCACTCCCATTATATTCTTCACCAGTAATACCTGACAAAGCTGAGTATTCGGTAAAAAAGTTTTTTTACTATTTTTACCATATCCACTGAAGTCTCATAAAGTCACTTAAAGTCATGGGAGGTCGAAGAAAGGAGACTTACAGTGATTATATGCAAAAAATGATGTGTAACATTTAAGGTAGACCATTGTTTTCAGGAGAGAAGATCTGAATCACAGAATTCAACTGTTACTCATTTCACTACAGAATTGAAAAGAATGTCTGTGTATAGATGCCCTGGGCATCCAGTAGTAAGACATTTTAACCCTCTGCTCCTTTTTTTCTTATATTTATTGTGTCCTTTTTTCCCCCCTCTCTCTTACTCTCTCATCTGTCTAAACCTATGTGTCTAAGTAAATGGAATCTATTCAGGGATCAAAGAATAGGAAAGGAGAAACCAATTACTAGATATTGGGTGAATAAAGAAAACATCAAAGGAAAAATGCTATATACATGCTAGATGGGTTTAACCCTAATTGTCCTCTTTGTTGGGTAGGAATGGCATTTTTTTTTCTTTTTGGCTGTTAGGGACACAGCAAGAGTTAGCTACTGCTGTTGTGCTGAATGCAGGGTTTGCACATGTATTAGTAGGTAGGCAATCAATCCATTATTTAAAAAGATAGCCAGCTTTTCTCAGGGCTATTATTTAATACTACTGCATCCATGGGGATGGATAAAATGGGATAGGAGTTGTTTATTCCAATTCCTGCAGAGAGAGCACTATTCTCCCTAAAGACAGTGTTTACTAGAATGTTGTAATTTGAATCCCTAATTGTCACCACAGCATTTGAACATTATAATATTAGTGCATAAAAGTAAGTTTATCTAGATTCCTGGATAATTGAAATTAGTTATTTCTAAGGGTTTACTCATATTTCACTAAGGACATAAAGGAGTCTGGGAATCTCTCTGTTTTATAGTCATGTTTTTTAATTGGTTTTGTATGATTTGGGTTTAGCTTTCACAAAGCTCTCAGCTATTCATGGTAGATTTCATTCTGATCCAGGATGACATTTATATGTACATTTGCAAAAAAGGAGATACATTAATTAACTAGAAGTAGATCAAAGCTCTCCAGCCAATATATGACTATAATAATGTTCATTAATACTAATGTTATTTTTATAATGATTACATTACTTTGATGTTACTAGTTTCAAAACCAAATTAATTCAGGTATAAAATTTACAATTAAAGTGTGAATACACTAAATTATGTTATAAGATGGTGGTGAGTGGAATTTATTAAGTAAACAACTTGGTTTCAGCACACTCGGGAACTCCATTCCCATGGACAGATATAACGAAGTTGTTAGGGCCAACATGACAAAGTTATCAAATGGATTAAGATATTTCCATCTCGAGTTTTTTCAGGAGCTGGAACAATTTACTATGGGCTTATATAACCCCTGGGATGTTTAGATAGAAGTTATGGTCACCATGTTTATTGAACCCTAATAGAGTCATAAGCTCCTCTCTCTATGTCCAAGATCCGTTGAAGCTCCTGCTTATCTTGGTTCATGTTTAACCCTTGGTTCCTGCTTAACTTGGTTCATGGGGATTACATGCAGGAGAGGTTAAAACCTGTCAGGAACGTGAGTACACATTTGGTATGGGAGTCAGACAAAATCGTTACAACATGAAGTATAGCTTCATGAAAGCTAAGAAAGACCAACAACTATGTTTCCCACATTTCATAAGGTCATACTTAGAAATGACGACATCACTTTTATAAATTGGGAAATTAATAGCTGCAGTCTCTGCACCTCAGAGTTACAATGGCAGACTTCACTCCTTTGTCTGAATTTCAAGCTCGCATCCAGACCTGAGTACTTAGACTCTCACAGCTGGATATTAGATCCTAATATCAAAATCTGCTACCAAACCACATGCGATCAATGTTTAGCAACAGAGAGAATAAATGATGGCTCTTGGCAGGTGTCCCAGGCAACACAAAATTCACATGAAATTACAAAAGATGATGAGTAGTCTGATTAAGATTTATTGCCTTTATTCACCTTGATTACTTATTGTTCCCCAAGCATTTCTTTCAAAATAGGCTAATTAGCATACCTTTGGGCTCCAAGCAGAACAAAATACAGGAAATTATGTGTAGAAATCAGTAGTTGGACAGTGTTTCTTTACAAGAGGGTGCTGAGCAGCCTCTGAATAGTGCAGAGAAACATCTGCTGGCAATGAGCTGCACTGAGCACAGGTCACTTGGCTCAGCATGAACTGAAATTATTAGGGAAGAATTTACTCACAGATATAACACAGTATCCCCTCACCTCTTCACAATATTTCAGGTCAACCGACTTGCCATCACTTCGAACACAATCCAACATCCTGGTTTTAATGCCATTTCCACAAACTGCCTTCTCACTCAGCTGACATGTACTCCAGTCTGAAAGGAAGGGAGCCTATCAGAACAGAAGGCTATGTAGGAAACAGATTTCAAATGAAACTCTGATGACCTGAATCCCATATTTAATTCACAACTGCTTCCTAAGCCCCACAATCAATCATCCCACATGCAGAGCATATGGGTCCCGGCTTTGAACATATCAAGAGTCAAATGGAATTGCTGGGGTTGCACAAAGCTACAGGGATTATTCTTGAAGGCAGATGTCTACTTGACAATCTTCGACAGCTAGCCGTTTGGTGACATTGTGAAACTGGCTTTGGCCTGCAGATCAAATGTCACTTAAAAATTTTTTTCCCTAATAAAAGGAGAAATTTAAAACTCAACATTAGTTTTACTTTAGCAAAATCATCATAATTTTAATGGGTGCCACTTTAACTGTGTCGCTTTAGTCAAATAAAATACCACTTGGCTTACTGTCCATTCTTAGAAATTTTAAAATATATACTTATTTACTTCAAAATCACTTTTGGCCAGATCTATTTAGTACTTTTATTTCATGTCTTTTGCAAAATGAGTTTTTCATCTTTCCAGAGTAGCATAGCATATCCTGGAGAACTGTGACTTCTTTATATCATCAAAGGAAACTGAAGAGAAAAACCTAAGGAAGCAAAAAGCCAATCTGACTGCTGTGTGTTATGGTACGAGGTTTGGAGTTTATTTTAGTGTGAGAATTACTTGGGAAGAATTCCCAGATAAGCTTCAGTATTGCCATGCATCATGTAAACCAACACATTCTCTTCTTTCCTAGACTATTTGCCTTGATAGTATGGAAGGGTTATAGGAAAAAAGGGAATTCCTAATAAATCTTTTTTTTCTGAATGAACAACCCACGTATCCTTTTTCATCTGTACCTTTGATAATACAGAAATATTAGTATCTTTGTCATATACTTTTTGGTAGCTCAAGATTGCCGACATTTTTACATCAGACTAATTGTGCTTATAAACTGTCTCCACACAAAGAATTGTCCCGGGATGATATAGCGATTAAACACCTCCTGAAGAGGATGTTTACCTTTCAATAAACCTGATACTTATGGGAAAGATGTATCTTTTACTTGCACCTTCCCAAAGTGGGAGGATGTCTTGAACGGAATCACTTAGACTCTTCACAATCTGCCTTAATCCCCTCATCTCTTCACAGTATTTCTCTTCACAATATTTGCAGACATCCTCTACATCTTGATGTTTATTAAAAACTATTTCTGTCTTTAAATAAAGAATTATCTCTTGGAAAGTAAGCAGCATGCCCAAGAGGGCCACAGATGGGGATGAACAGTATTTACGCATTGCTGCTGGGCTGGAAGACGTGCGATCTGGCTTACCTCTCGGGGATGAGGAGACTATGCACATACCTGTTACATTATAATTGTAGTGGAAGCAGTTTTTGTTCAGGTTACAAGGTTCCTTCTCAACAGCATTAGGGCAGGCTCTTCCTTCATCAGCGGGTTGTCTGATGGGATCAGCTGACCTTTGCCGGAAGCTGCTTTGACTGCAAGGCTGACAAAGAAGAAAGCAGCTCCTCAGAAAGGTGAATGAATACTCAGCCACACGAGGGCTGATATATTAGGGAGAGCACCGGAGCAGGAGGGAGACTGTTGGGGCCGCTGGCTAACATGAACAATCCCATTACAACTAGGTTTCATCATCTATGAAATCAAGGTGCTAGATGAGTTTCCGATGTCCCATCCAACTGTAAGATGCTCAAGGGTCTGTGTGTCAGACACTCAGCTATAAACACACACACGTGATCCTATTAATTATTGCACATCTCTGCTATAGAATCCGTAATCCGTCAATCTATCCAGTACAGTTTCTTGGACCTGAAAAACCATTATAAGGGTGACTTTAAAAAACTAGATTTTAGTGACCTCCTTGATTTTCCTAATGGGCACACACACATGCACAGGAACACAACTCAGCAGGTAAGGAAGACGAGCCTGCCACTTGCTACTGGCACCGTCTTGTTCTGAAAACATCTGGTTTCTTTTTTTTAATTTTTTATTTTTTATAAACATATATTTTTATCCCCAGGGGTACAGGTCTGTGAATCGCCAGTTTTACACACTTCACAGCACTCACCAAAGCACATACCCTCCCCAATGTCCATAACCCCACCCCCCTTCTCCCAACCCCCCTCCCCCCAACCCCCTCCCCTCAGCAACCCTCAGTTTGTTTTGTGAGATTAAGAGTCACTTATGGTTTGTCTCCCTCCCAATCCCATCCTGTTTCATTTATTCTTCTCCTACAACATCTGGTTTCTAAGAACAGGAACTTCAGATAGGATGCTATAGAGTTAGAACAGAAACTCCTTTGCACAGGCTTGTTGACTCTTTGTTGCTCTTTAACTTGTATCCAAGTCAACTGGCATCTCTGTTCTGCTCCGCTCAGTCAGCTGGCTGCCAGTCGCATCTTTAATCATGTTAACACGGAGACAGAAAATTAACTTCGCCTTGAAAACATGCATCATAAATTCTTTGAAACTGTCTTATATCATATTTCAGCATATTAATTCCACATTAGATGTATTCTTCCCGTGCTTTTTGATGCCATTTTGAAATGTGCAGCTTTACAAAGATGCCCGGGCCAAGGCAAATTTCCTAAATCCTAAATAGCCAGTTCTGTTTCAAACAAGCCTTCCCAGGGTCCCGCGGAAGAGCGCCTACGGGCTGTTGAAATCTAGAAGCTCTGTGTGATTTGAAACTCTCAGCTGGCTTTGCAGCCCCACGGAGACACCGAGTCCGTGAGTGCAAAGAGATTCACTGACACACAGCTTTCTTCTTTCGATTCCCTTTTTTGCCAGCCTCCTTTGGGTTTTAGTGTCAATACTCTGGCTGCAGTATGCCCACTGTGTGGAAGATGATTCCTTCAATTTAAATAAAACGGACTGGGCAAAAAAGCAAGGGATGACAAGAACCCGACACCATTAAAGTACCTTTACTAGAGCTTCCTCCTTTTTTCCCTTTACCTGGAGGGACTCATTATCACCGGTGCAGTTTTTAACATGCTGTGTATTTATAGGCCGATCTGAAGGCATTTTGTGTGGGCCCAGGAGGAGGATGGAAGAACACAGAACTTGCAAGAGGTTGAGCTGTTCTCATGTGGGTCAAAACACTGCTGACTGTAAATGGCCTGGTCACAGAATGAGGTAGCCAAGAAAACACCCTTGCCATGATAACTAATTTGGTAACTAATTTAGTAATTACTATTTTTTTATTTTTCTTTTTTTTTTTAGTAATTACTATTTTCTTAATAATAGCTTTAAAGCTTTAGTGGTAAGGAATTAAGTAAATGCTACTTATATAAACAGTTAAACATCTCACCAAAGTGCATTGGGTCCACGGGCCCCATTCAGATATCACACAATCCTCAGGACATGGTAATTTGCACTCTCTAGAGCCCAGGGGCATTTCTTCTGGATCACAGAGGTAATCTTCTACATGGTCAGAAGGGCCATCTGCTGTGTTCTGCATGCATCTAGAAGAAAACACACTATTCAGTGAAGGAACCAGGACACTTAGAACAAGGGCTAACCCATTGATAGATGGTTCTTCCTAAGGCATCATTATGGGGTTGGGAGGTGGGAAGGTTTGCTTTTAATAACAAAAATTCTCCAAATATGAAGACATAAAAGGATCTCTACTTCCCACAAATACTTGCAGAGTTTCAGCATGACATAAAATGTACCCTTGCTTGTATCATCATAATCTTTTAAAATTATAGCCCCTGTGTGGGTTATAAACTCTGTATGTCTTCCTCTGAAAGAAGAGGGTCTTTTACCCTCATAGATGATGCAGCAACTAATGAGGAATGGTCCAGAGAGAGTCATGGAGGGGCTACTTCTGGGAATTTGGGAATCTAATACACTTCTTTTTTCTTTAGAAGGAAATGGCGGATTCCAGAAAAGGTAGATTCATACATGAGGGAGGATGAGACACACTGAACTTTTCTGGTGAGAGGTTTCATTAAGAATTTTCAAAAGCAACTGATGGCATTTACCAAGTTATCTTGTCATTTTAAAAGTAATTTTAGCCTCCTATATGCTGATAACTTTAAAAGAAAGCCAGAAGTGAAAACACACTTATATTAGTAATAATAGCACAAATTCTCTAAATGTAGTTGTTTGAATCATCCTCTATCTTGACCTTTTTTATTGTTAGTTTCCTTTCTAATAGAACAAAATCAAACATTTTATTATGTTTCATTCTTTTGTAAGCAGTCATGGACGGCTCGTTTACTCATCTCTTGGGGGTCTAATTAACGTAGCTAGAACCAGACTTCACTCTTAGAGTAGTTAATCATCTCTCCAGGCACTTTCCTAGTGGAGGAGAAAAACTTTATCCCTTGTCTATAACTCAGAGAAGGTCAACCAAAGTAACGGGTTGGGGAAGAACGTGCGTTGTTGGAGCTAAAAAGGCAGCCTTGTGTTCCTGAGCCTCTCAAACTCATGGCACTGTTTTAAACTGTCGGTTACATTACATTATTAATTATACCTGGAATCTCACCTTTCCCAGGGATTTACAATCAGTGGGGACACTGCATTTTCACAAATCTACTCTGCAGAAATTCCTTTCTATATGGTGCTCCCGAATTTAAGAGGAATGTCATTTTCCTGTGGGATGCATCTAATGACTGGAAAACTGTGCTGCTGGTCATGTCTTAATTGGGTTTGGAATCTGAAAAAATACGTCTATGAATACTAGCCTCTGCATTTTGTGGTGTGTGGTGTGAACTGGATAAAAACAGAAAAGAGCAAACACACGAATATGCACAGGGAGATATTTGCTTGATTTCATCACTGAAGAAAAAATTGTAAATTTCTTTGGGAGAATTTTAGTCTCTCAGGAAAGAGTTCTGTCTTCGAAGGCATTTAAAAAATATTGTGTTTAATACACACCACCAGGCTAAGGAGGGCACGTATTGCATGGAGCACTGGGTGTGGTACATAAACAATAACTCCTGGAGCACTGAAAAAATAAAATAAAATAAAATAAAATAAATAAAAATATTGTGTTGACAGCAGCTTTGAGAGGACATGAAGCAGCTTTAAGACAACATGCAGCAGAGTTTAAACCCAACTGAAAAGCTGGGTTTGCTGCTAAGAAAAGATTATATTCATGGTAGGCACTGACGCAGTGTACAAGGATTAACTTGCAAAATTAC
Organism: Neogale vison; assembly: GCF_020171115.1. NCBI lineage: Eukaryota > Metazoa > Chordata > Mammalia > Carnivora > Mustelidae > Neogale > Neogale vison. The sequence continues at coordinate 168,459,822 of NC_058094.1, forward strand.
CTATTGATCCGGAGTTAAAGACAGATGTTCAATACTCTATTAAGAATTATGTACATAAAGCTACATTTTCACAGGCTTTTCTCCTTTCATTTTTTTACTATAGAGCTAATTTATTCACTTTAGGAAAATCAGAAGAAACAAAAAAAAAACATATGATTCTATCACTGAGAGAAAAACACTCTTTACAAATGATCCTATATAAGCATATATTTTATTTCATTAAATAGAGCAAATTTTATTGACTATTTGTACCATTAAGAAATCAATGATACATTATGAATATCTCTTCATATCATTAACTATTTTTCTAAGATATAATTTTTTTTTAAGATTTATTTATTTGAGGAGGGAGGGGCCGAGGGTGAGAGAACCCAAGCCAACTCTTCACTCAGCACAGAGCCCACATGGGGCTTGATCTCGGGAGCCCGAGGCCTGAAACTAAGACTCAGATGCTTAACCAACTGCACCACCCGGGGCGTCCCAATGAAGATATCATTTTTAATGACTGTATTTGAATGACATCATTTCAATGTGCCACAACTGCTAAAAATGCCCTTATTGTTGATACTCAGATTATTTATATTTATTTTATTTGGCATTAATCAGTTTTTAAAATCACTCCAGAATACAGAATAAATATTTGGATCAAGTTTTAAGCACAAAGGAAGGCACTTTAAGTTCATTTGCTTTCTTCAAATTCTTGGCCTTTTTCCTTTCCATAGGACAAGGAATTATGCTGCGAGAAAACTGCACTGTGTTAGAAATACAAAGTGCAGAACCAAGCTCGAGGCAAAGGGTGGGACCAGAGGCCAGCCATAGGTATGACAATAAGGGGGTACACTCTCTGCAGAGAATTCAAAAGCAACAATAAAAGTAACCAAATATGTTGCTTTTTATTGTCTCCTTTTTATTACCATCAGGCACTAGAAACTCTTAAAAAAAAAAATCTGTGAAAAATATCCCTTCCCCTCAGGGAATATCACTTCTGCCACCAGCCTCTGAGGTACATACCATCCTAAAAGAGAAAGAACAACTTTGGATAAATTGGTACCGCCCTCTCACAGACCCATCTATCCTGGAATGCCACCCAGTGCTTGCATATAAGCAGGACGTTCTGACCTTAATTAGCAGAGGATAAGGTTAGAGAGGCTTACTACTCAATCAGTAACAAATAGGAACATTATTACATGATCAGAGATCACAATCCATACTGACCTTCTCTTTTCTCTATTGACATTAAAGATGTTTACTGAAAAAATAAATTGATCTCCAAAGTTACTTTGCTTTAGATGTACCTGGAAATGTTGAGAGTACTTATAAAGCAAGAAACAGCAACATCTACAAAGATCATTGAAGGGAAAGCTGAAAGAATAGTTCCTTATTATAATTTTTCTTACAAAAAGCCAACTTGATCAAAACCTTTTAATAGAGAAAGTATTTTTAAATTTGAAGGAGAAATTTTAAATTTGGAAGGGAATGGTGGAAAATGGAATCTCTGTCTTTTGTTTATGTTTCCCTATCCAACTTATTACCTCCCGACTCCTTATCCACCTTTATGAAGTTCCTCAGAAAAATAGCTTGAGAGTTCAGAGGGCTTGTGAAAAAAGAAATAGAGACTATCTGTATTGGAAACAAAGTTATACAGAGTGTGCCAAAGTTTTATAATATAAATGTTAATTCGCCCTACTTTTCTATTGAGAAATATAAACCTTAAATTCATGAAAAGTTAGGTCAGAGCTTGCCCACAACATGAATTGTTGAGTTCTGGATGTTTTGACACCTGTCTTTACTGTGTGTCACTCAGCAGGGTTAGAAGAAACTGGTATAAAGAGTGACAAATCTGTCACTTTACTAGATGGGTGTTCCTGGTAAATTACTTAGTACTTCTGAATCCACTCTATAAAGTGGAGATAATAAAACCTCATACACTTGTTCCATAGAGTTCCAGAACCCTTAAGAGTCATATGTAGATACCATAGGGAAAATTTAATGAGTATCCAAACTGTATTAGGTGTTAGGAAATTTCTGTGACTATGACAGGGTTTTGGTTTGGAGAAAGTTCTAGAATTTAATAAGAATGACAGACAGTAAATGGATCTTTCCAAAAACAGTGAGGGGTATATGGGGTACTAAGAGAAACACTGCTTAACAGAACTTTCTGTGATGTGGAGAGGGTCTATACCTCTGCTGTCTGACAGAATTATCCACTTGTGGCTATGGCATAAGCACTTGAAATATGTCTCGTGTGGCTGAGGAAATCTATTTTTAATTTAATTTAACTTTAGTTTAAATTTAAAATGAAATAGCCCCACATGGCTAGTGGTTACCCTACAGGTCAGTGCACCCACAGAACAAATGAGCAGCACTAGGTATTAGGAAGGGCTTCCTGGAGGAGAATAGAGTAGTCAAAAGTTAGCCAGTTTGAGGAAACCAAGCAGCAAGAGTTTAGAACAGTTTACCACTAAAAAGCAGCTGGAAATATTTTTGGCCTTTAAGAACAAAGTCCCCGGGGTTGGAAAAACCTGCATTAGCTTAGCTTGCATTCAATATGCAGATCTTTCTACTCAGGGGCACCTTGAAGTGAGGCTTCCTGTCAGAATCCCCCCTCTCCCCGCTCCCATGACCACCTGTTGCTTGAAGCAGGTCCCCTTGGAGTATTCCATGAGGGCATATTCCCTAGAAATAAAACTTAAGACAGTTTTAGGCAGGAGACTCAGGAGGAGTGAGGGCCTTACCTCACTTTCCGGGTTTGCACGCCCTCTCCGCAGTTATCTCGCATGTTGACAAAGGTCACTTTGCAGATGCTCCACGGCTCTGAGACCCATATGTACTGGCTGCAGTCACTGTGGCAAGGGACCACCTCATACACCTGAAACACACACAGTTCTCAGGGATTTCTCCTCAGGGAACCCGATGAGCGTGAGTGGGAGCCCTTCACACCACAACACACACCGTATTCTTGTTCAGCTATCTTCACTCCTCTCCTTTACGGCTCACTATTCTAGGAGAGGAATATAGAAAACCTCTTCAGAGTTCTAGCTGTAATGGGCAGGACCAGCTGTGCTGTATTCTCTCAATTCTTGATCCTATGTGACATTACAGTTGCGTATGTGACCTGAAGAAGTGCCCTAGACACATCGCACACTGTCCCACACTGCCCCTCACCGCACAACACTATAATTTCATGGGCCATCTGTCTTGTTCACAGTGTTGTGGGTCTTCAATACTTAGGCCACAGTGCTCCAATGTAAGGCATTCTATAGAGATTTGTTGAATAGGTGAATGAATGAAGAAGTGAATTAGAGAATTAAGTAAGCATATAAAGTAGCTGTTTTCAAAGAAATACAATTTGGCTTGTTTTTCCAAACGAATGTATATCGCATAAGAATTTATATATTTTTTGCATTCCATATGTGAAACCGAATTAAACAATAAATAAGAAGAAATAAATCCATTTCAAAACTAACCCTTAAGCATTTAGGTCTTGGAAGCAAGGTCTGAAATTGGCTTTATATTACACAGTCATAGCCCAAAGTAGGGAGGATCACATGACACAATGCCAACTGTCTTGCTCCAGTGTCCACAAAGGCAGACAGCCCCACAGTTAGGCAGGGGTGTTTGGTTTCAGGATTTTTAGAACAATGAACCAATTATGCCTTTTTCTGAATGAGAAGAATGACTAAGCCAAGGAAATAAATAAACCATAATCCAATGCGCACAGCTGACTCAACCATTAAAGAAATGTATTCTAAAATAATTTCAAAATCTATGGTAATTTGAGTGTATTTTCTACACACACACACACACACACACACACACACACGTATATTTTGTGTTAACTATCTAATTCCAGAAAATATATAAATAGTCCTTTGGAGCTATTCTTCTGTGCAAATTTTAGTGAATAAAGTTGACCTATTCTGAGTAAGAATAAAGAATATGCACCGTTGGAATAAGAATCTATCATTGTTATCAACAATCACCTCCACATTGGGTACTGCATTAAAATAGTACAAAGTACTACCAAGTAAACCCTACCACTTGTGGGGAAGGGAAAAATTGAAGGAGAAATGCCATTTCCCCTAATCTTTCAATGGCTTTCATTTTAATCTTCTACACTGGACTGAATACAAATCAGTTCAGAGCAACTTCCTGCCACCCACCTTCAGCCCACCTGCACCTTTACCTCTCCCTCCAAGAAGCATGACAGCATTAACAAGAGATGTCACTGCCTTTTCAAGGCTGGTGAAGTGAAGCTTGTTCTTCCCACCCCTGCACCTCAGCCCTGATATTAAAGTGAGAAAACACAGGTAGCATGCTGGGGCTGGGGCAGGGGCGGGGGGTGGGGTGGAGAGGAAACAGCTGCGGAACAAAAATTTTATGGAAAATGTGGTATTTTTCTCCCTGTAAAAGATAAAAGACCATAGCAGGAAAAGAAATACATTCTCTGACATCAGGAGTAAAAAGAAAACAAGCAGTACAGTATTCTGCCACGAACTGGGAGGTTTAGAAGTTCTTACCTGTGCCTGGAGTAGTGTTCAACAGGAGTGAAGAAAAGGGAGAGGAAAAAGATAAGGAAAAATGTCAGTATATTGAATGAAAAAATTCATGTTCTAAGTTAAAGTATTATTTTATCCACACATAAGAGCCTACTTTTCTTCTTTTTTTTTTGTTAAATTATTAGAGTATCTTTATTAAGCCTTTGGAGAGAAAAAGCAAGTCATTATTCTTTAAAGTTAAGATACACAAATGAGTATTGTAAACAACACAGTCAAGGAAAAGATTAGATGGGCACGATGAAGAAATCTTAAAAAACTGAGTAGACCTCAAAATACATGTCATGGGGGATTGATAAATGACTGCAACTATTTTGTGATCCAAACTGTGAGTGAAATCTATCCATAGATTGATTGATCTATTGATTTTAATTTAATTAATCTATTTGATTTTAATCCATCCATCTACCCATCTACATTTCTTGGGAAATGAGAATTTGCTTCCTCAATTAGAAAATGGTACTTAAAAGACCATTTCCAAGTCAATGAGCCAGTAATTATTTTATTGAGGAATGTATAATTGTGGTAAAAGAAATCCTTGTGACTTACAATTTTCAAAGTTAACAGAAACCTTTGCATATTCTTTCTTAATGTTTTACTAATAAGGTCCTAGAAATTTCTATTTTTAGATGTAGAATATTTGTATTCAGATAGTCATGAATCTATTATTTCTTGTTTTAGCTTTAATTTTTAGTTGTTAATGCCTTAATATCCCACCAGTAAGATGATTAACAAGTTCCTAAATGTGCACATCAAACTCTGCATTAAATTTTATCAGAGTTGAGAGTGACAGAGAAATGGCTTAGGTAAAAGACTTTTCATAGCAAAGGCAACTTGTCAGAAGGTCCCACACCTTTGCAAATTCAGTAGTTTAAAAAAAAAATGCTGAGGCAAACACAGCTTATTTTAATTGAAAGACTGGCCATCCACACACACACACATACACACCCTATACATTCATGGAGAATTTCTCTTTATTAGGAACATGGATCAGAAGTTATTATGATTTAAATTTACTGATGAAAATTTAAGACTTCACAACTTGTAGAAAAATATTTCTTTGCATTATAAACCTTGCATTTCAGTTATTGTGTTTCATTAGTGTTACGTTAACTGAATTTTTTCCGCAAATATTCACTCTGGCAGGAAAACCCATTCGCCAGTAGATGGCAGCAGTGCAGCACATTAGTCACCCATGCTTGAATTTAAGGGCACCTTCAGCAACTTCTCTTGGGGAAAACATCAAGATTTTTTGAGTAGTACTTCCTATGGTGCTTAATTCTCCACCTTCTTTGTCCTTACTGTCTTTATTCAAAATGTATTTTTATTTTTTCTAGACTGTACCTTTATTTTTCTTTACTATTTTTGAAGCTTTAATTGGCTTTCTCATGTGATTCATGAATTGGGTGGCATCCCAATTAGCAGGGAGATTAGGAGCACCCTAGAGTGTATCTTTATTATCATTAACAATTTAAGTTAATTTGGGAAGTAAAGTATGTGTACTGGTAAGCAGTTTGGAGAGTAAGTGTTTAGACATTAAAATTAGTCTATGTATGCACGAAACCTACCTGCATATTTAAGGTTGGTTCATATGTATGATTTGGTTCATTTGTAACAATATAAATACACTTCTTAACATCTACACATACTATATTAAATTTATTCTTTGTTAATTCACATGTAGGTCAAACATGATAATAATTGCCTACATCTTCTATTACATTTGGATTAGTCATGATTCCCTCTATTAGTCTTTTTATTTTATATCTCTAATAGAACACAAGGAACAACTATTAATGAAGTGAGCATACAAAAATCAAAGAAGGTTCCAAATAAAATTTAAAAGGTCAAAGACTATAACATGGTTAAACTGATTCTGAAGTAATCTTTATATTTTTTTCTTTTAAAATTTTACATCAAACACATTTAAATGAACAGTCAATACATATTTCTTAGTTTTATTTTTTGATTTTTTTTAGAGAGGGAGGAAGAGAGAGAGAGAGAGAGAGAAAGAATATGAAGGGAGAGAGGGAGAGAGAGAATCTTAATCAGTCTCGAAACCCACGCAAACCTGTCAAGGGGCTAGAACTCACAACCCTGAGATCATGACTTGAGCTGGTATCAAGACACTCAAACAACTGAGTCACCCAGGAGACCCTCCACAACCTTTTTTTTTAGAGATGGAGAGGGAGAAAGAGAGAGAGAGAGAGATTTCCTAGTTTTAAGTAGTTGGTACTTGAGGTATCTTTTCTGAGAGTCTAGGGGAATTATGATAATGGGACAATCTTGCTCTCAGCACACAGCTAGATACAATTTTATGATATTATCTTAAAGGTAGGTGTCATTTTAATTTCCATTTTTCATATGCATATACATGCAGCTTACTAAATCATGTAATGCAAAGATAATATATCTGATTTGGGATTTTAAGAAAATATATATATATATATATATATTTACTCAGGGATTCTAAGGATAAAATGGATCAAATTTCTTATTCAGAGCTATTAGCTATTATATATTCTTCTCCATTTTGGAGGGAAAAAATAGATCATTGGGAATCGAAATAATATCTTCATATTCTCAGTATTAGAATCAATGGTAGAAAGTACCTGGTTGACATGGTCCAGTTTGGGGCAAGGCCTCCCTCCATTATATGGTTTTTCACGCAACCACTTGGACCGAACCTTCACGCCGCTCCCACAGGACTTACTGCAGCGGGACCAGTTGGACCACTCGCTGAGCTTGCAGTCGGAGGGACACGGGATGATGCAGGCCTCTTCGATGTAACCTGAACAGAGACAAACCAGATGAGAGCCACCTTCTCCGCATGCCACTTGCCCACTTCCACCCATCATTCAGCTCATTCAAAGGTCCAAGTTCGACTTGACAGCCCCAGGCAAATGCAAAGACGTCTGCGTTGTTAAGGACCCAAATTAAATTCTGCAGGAAAATGACACATACATACGGCGACTCTGGTAAAATAACAGCTGAGCAGCCGCCGTATGATCTGCTTAGGATTCACGCTCTCCATATTTCAACATCTCTGCCTCTCTGACAGCTCGTGTTTAATTGACAATAACCTGTCTGCTGCTGTATCGTTCTCATGCTGTCAGAGTGATACATTAAGAAAAGGATAACAGCTTTCTCTCAAATTCCCTGTTAATGTCACACAAGTCTTAAGTGTTTGAGTCCGTGCAATGTTCTTCCTCAAGGAGAAAGCCAGACACTCTCAGTCAACATCCAGCAGGAACAGTTTAACTTAGCACCTTATGTTTCCCCTTCTTAGCAAATCAAATCTGGAGAAGAAAAATGAAGGATGTTACGTAAAAAATGTCAGCATTTTTAGTGCTATCAGTTTCAAAACAGTTTCTGATCTTGCATTCAGTCGATTCTCTCGAAAATCTTCCACATGTTGTGGGCAGGTACTGACCGTCTGCTGGACAGATAGGAAAACAAACGCAGAAAGATAACTGGCAAGTGCAGGATCACACAGCAAGAGATGGGGTCTGGTCCAGGGCTCATTCCATCGAATCACACAGCTAATTAACTTATTAGTCTATAGATGTGATTTGAGAAATGGGTGCATTTTCCTGGAACAGTCCCTTATTACCAAGTTGGCATCTTACAACATCAATTCATCACCAGTATTCTCCAGGCAACTATGTGGAAAAGGTAAAATTTCCTTTGGTTGAGAGTCAAATGCATGGTTGTTCTGTGTAATACTCTGATGTGCAGAGGGTTTGCTCTTGTAGCATTTTACATCAGCATCAAGGATTCTGTTTTGAAAGTGATAATTATATAAACAACTAGGAAATTCTAGGGTGGTTTATAACTTTTTTTAAAAATTAAGATATAATTCCTACACAGTAAAAGTCAGCTCATGTTTTGCTTTTTAATATATTCATTGAGTCATACAATCATCACCACTATCTAATTTTAGAACATTTTCATCACCACAAAAAGAAACTCTATGTCCATTAGCAGTCACCTCCCATTTCCCCCTCCCCCATCATCTGGCAAACACTCATCTACTTTCCGTCCTTAAGAATGCACCTATTCTGGACATTTCATAAAATGAAATTAAACATTATGTGGTCTTTATTGATTGGCTTAATATAATGTTTTCAGGGTCCGTCTATGTTATAACATGTGTTAGTATCTCATTCCTTTTTATGACTGAATAGTGTTCCATTTATGGATAGATCATATTTTGTTAATCCATGAATCAGCTGATGGATATTTTAGCTGTTTCCCTGTTTTTATTAATAATGCTGTTGTGAACATTTATGTATCAGCTTCTGTGTGAACATGTTTTTAATTCTCGTGTGTGTATATCTAGGAGTGGAATTGCTGGGTCATATGGTAACTCTACATTTAAATTTTGAGGAATGCCAAACTGTTTTCCAAAGCACACCATTTTACAACACCACTAGCAAGGTATACTGTTCCAATTTTTACATTTGTCAAAACTTGTCTTTCTTATTTTAGTGTCCTTTGAAGAACAAAAGCTTTAACTGTCAATTGAGTCTAGTTTATCTATTTTTTCTTTGAGCTTTGACATCACATCTAGAAAACTATTACCTAATCTGAGGTAATTAAGATATACACTTATGTTTTTCTTCTATGAGTTTTATAGTTCTAGCTCTAATATTTAGGTATATGATTCACTTAATTTTCGTATATGTTAAAAGGTGTGTGTGGGGGGTACAACTTCATTCTTTTGTATGTGATTATCAAGTTATTCCAGGCCCATTTGTTGAAAAGACTATTTTTTTTCTACACTGAATTATTTTGTTGAAATCAGTTGACCATAAATGTTAAGGGTTTAAGTCTGGATTCTAAGTATCATTCCTTTGATCTCTGTGCCTATACCACACCATCTTGATTACTGTAACTGTAGTAAGTTTCAGAGTCAGGATTTGTGAGTTCTCCTAGTATATTCTTATTTTTTAAGATAGTTTTGGCTTTTTTGGGTCCCTTACATTTCCATATGCATCTTGGAATCAGCTTGTTAATTTCTGCCCAAAAAGGCAGCTAAGATTAAGAGTTATTTGCTTTTTGGAGTGCCTGGGTGGCTCATTTGGTTGAGCCTCTGCCTTGGGCTCTGGTCATGATCCCAGGGTCCTGGGATGGAGCCCCACATCAGGCTCCCTGTTCGGCAGAGAGCCTGCTTCCCCCTCTCTCTCTGTCTGCTGCTCTGCCTACTTATGCTCTCTCTGTCAACTAAATAAAAATCTTCAAAAAAATTGTTTTATATTTCAAAGTAATAGTTTATGAAATAGAATCAAACTAGAAATGTCTAAAATTTCCAAATCAATGGCATTCTGTGACCAAATTGTTTAATGTTTGCAAAAGTATGATTTTTTAAAAAAATCCCAATTATTTTCAAATGTTATCAATAGCTTTGGTAAAAGGACACTAGAATTTCAAAGGTAATAATTTTTTATTTAAATTCCAGTTCATTAACATACAGTGTGATATTAAGTCAAGTATACAATATAGTGATTCAACACCTTTATACAACACCCAGTACATCATCAAGTGTACTCCTGAATCCCCATAGCCCATTTAACCAGTCTCCCCATGCACCTCCCCTCTGGTAAATATCAGTTTGTTCTTTATAGTTGAGGGTCTCTTCCTTGGTTTGCTTCTCTCTCTTCTTTTCCTTTGTTCATTAGTTTCATTTCTTAAATTTTACATATAACTGAAATCATATGTTGTTTGTCTTCTCTAATTTCATTTGGCATTTTACTCTCTAGGCTCCATCCAGGCTGTTACAAGATTTAATTTTTTTATGGCTGAGTAATATTCCAGTGTGTGTGTGTGTGTGTGTGTAACACATTTTCTTTATCTATTCACCAGTTGATGAATACAGATACTTGAATGTTTTCAAAATTTGGCTATTGTAAATAATGCTGCTATAAACAATGGAGTGCATATATCCCTTTGAATTAGTATTTTTGTATTCTTTGGGTAAATACCTAGTGGTACAATTGTTGGATTGTAGCATAATTTTTAAGTTTTTGAGGAACCTCTACACTGTTTTTCAGAGTGGTTGTACCAGTTTGCATCCCCACAAACAGGGCAGAGGGGTCCTTTTTCTCAATATCCTTGCCAACACTTGTTGCTTGTGTTGTTGACTGTAGCCATTCTGACAGGTGTGAGATGAGATCTCGCTGTAGTTTTGATGTGTATTTCCCTGGTCAGTGATATTGAGCATCTTTTCATGTATCTGTTGGCCACCTATATGTATGTCTTCTTTTGAAAAATGTCTATTCATGGCTTCTGCCAACTTTTTGGGGGAAGAAAGGGCAGAGGGAGAGGAAGAGAGAATCCCAATCAGGCTCCATGCCCAGCATGGACCCCGATGTGGAGCTTGATCCCATAACAAATTAAGTTCCTGTCTGTGTTCTCCTCTAAGATTTGTATGGTTTCAGGTCTCACATTAGGTCTTCAAACCATTTTGAACTTATTTTTGTGTTATAAGAAAGCAGTCCAGTTTCATTCTTTTGCATGTCGCTGTCCAGTTTTTCCAATACCGTTTGAAGAGGCTGTCTTTTTCCCATTGGATATTCTTTCTTGCTTTGTTGAAGATTAATTGACCATATACTTAGTTAATTTCTGAGTTTTCTATTCTGTTTCACTGATCTATGTGTCTGTTTTTGTGCCAGTACCATATTGTTTTGATCACTATAGCTTTGCAATATAATTTGAAGTTCAGAATTGTAATGCTTCCAGTTTCACTTTTCTTTTTCAATTGCTTTGACTCTCAGGGTCTTTGTGGTGCCATCTAAATTATAGTATTAACTGTTCTACTTTTCACAGAATACGATTGGTATTTTGATAGGCATTGCGTTAAGTGTGTAGACTGCTTTGGTTGGTACATTAAGTGTGTAGACTGCTTTGGTTGGTATAGACATTTTAATAATATTTGTTCTTCCAATCCATGAGCAGGGAATGTCTTCCCATTTGTTTGTATCATCTTCAGTTTCTCCCCCCCAGTGTTTTATAGTTTTCAGAGTACCTTCTTTGTTTCTATATCATTTATTTCTGCTCTAATCCTTATTAGTTGTTTGACTCTTTGGTCAGATTTATTCCTAGGTATCTTACAGTTTTTGGTGCAACTGTAAATTGGATCAGTTCCTTAATTTCTCTTTCTACTGCTTCATTATTGCTGTATAGAAATGCAATAGATTTCTGTACATTCATTTTGTATCCCACAACATTACTCAATTTGTGTATCAGTTCTAGCAGTTTTGGGTTTTCTATATAGAGTATCGTGACATCTGCAAACAGTGAAAGTTTGACTTGTTCCCTGCCAAGGTGGATGCCTTTTAGTTCTTTGTGTTGTCTGATTGCTGAGGATAGATCTACCATTACTGTGTTAAATAACAAGTGGTGAGAGAAGACATCCCTGTCATTTCTGACCATAGAGGAAAATTCTCAGTTTTTCTCCATTGAGGATGATATTAAACTGTGGGTTTTTCACATATGACCTTTATTATGTTGTGCTATGTTCCTTCTATCCCTACTTTGTTGTGTTTTTTTTTTTTTTTTTTGTTTGTTTGTTTGCTTTGGATCATCAATTGGTGTTGTACTTTGTCAAATGCTTTTTATGTGTCTATTGAGAGGATCATATTACTCTCATCCTTTATTAATGCAGTGTATCACATTCATTTGCAAATACTGAACCACCCTTGCGTCTCAGGAATAAATCCCACTTGATCATAGTGAATGATTTTTTTTTTTTTTGTCTGTATTGTTGAATTTTGTTTGTTAGTATTTTACTGAGAATTTTTGAATCCATGTTCATCAGCAATCCTGGCCTATGGTTTTCTTTTTCAGTGGAGTCTTTATCTGATTTGGGTATCAGGGCAACGCTGGCCTCATAGAATGAGTTTGGAAGTTTTCCTTCTTTCTCTATTTTTTGGAATAGTTTGAGAAGAATGGGGACTATATCTTCTTTAAATTTTGGTGGAATTTGTGAAGCCAGCTGGGCCTGGGTTTTATTTGTTGGGAGTTTCTGATTATTGATTTTTTTTTTTTTTGCTGGTTATTGATCTGTTCAAATTTTCTATTTCTTCCCGTTTCACTTTTGGTAGTTTATGTGTTTCTAGGAATTTATCCATTTCTTCCAGGTTGTACAATTTGTTGAAGGATAGTTTTTCATAATATTCTCTTATAACTATACTTCTCTATAACTGTACTTCTGTGGTATTGGTTGTTAGTTCTCTCTCATTTGTGATTTTATTTATTTGAGTCCTTTCTCTTTTCTTTTTGATATGTCTGACTATGAGTGTATCTGTTTTTGTAATTTTTTCAAAGAACCAGCTCCTGGTTTCATTGATCTATTTTTTAAAAATTTCTGTATCATTTATTTCTGCTCTAATCCTTATTATTTCCTTCTTTCTGCTGGCTTTAGGCTTTGTTCTTTTTCTCGCTCCTTTGAGTATAAGGTCAGGTTGTTTGAGATTTTTCTTGTTTCTTAAGGTAGACCTGTATTGCTATATACCTCCCTATCAGGACCACTTTTGCTGCACCCCAAAGGTTTTGAACATTGTGTTTCATTTTCACTTGTTTCTATGTTTTTGTTTTTTTTTTTTAATTTCTTCTTTGGTTTCCTGGTTGACCCATTCATTGTTTAGTAGCATGCTGTTTAACCTCCATATATTTGTGTTCTTTCCATATTTTCTCTTGAGGTTGATCTCTAGTTTCATAGCACTGTAGTCAGAAACAGTGCATGGTATGACTTCAATCTTTTTGTATTTGTTGTGGCCTGCTTTGTGAATGAATATGTGAGCTATTCTGGAGAATGCTTCATGTGCACTTGAAAAGAATGTGTATTGTGCTGTTTTAGGATGGAATGTTCTGACTAAATCTGTTAAGTCCATCTGGTCCAGTGTGTCATTCAAAGTCGATGTTTTCTTGTTTATTTTCTGTTTCGATGATCTGTCCATTGATGTAAGTGGGTCTTAAAGTCCCCTATGGTTATTGTTTTATTATCAATAAGTTCTTTTGTGCGTGGGTGCCCCCATGTTGGGTGCATAAATATTTATAATTGTTAGATTTTCTTTTCAGATTGTCCCCTTTATTATGATATAGTGCCTTCTTTATCTTTTGTTACAAAGGTAATAAATTATTGAAATATTTCTAGAAGAATTGCATTTTCCCACATTCAAAATGACCACAAAAGTAAACTTTTAACCTTTTGTTATTTAGTACTCCTAGTTGAAAGTAGAATCACAGGATCATTCACATCACTACTTCACAAAGTAACAGATAAATGGATATTCTTTCTTTCCATTTTATCTGTTGGAAGATTATGGCATTAGGGAGAGTTAACATGTATGACTTCAGACTGATTCACATTATATTACTTAAGTAAGCAGATATAAAACTTTTATGTCTGATCTTCCAACAGCATATTCCAGAAAACATCTCTCAAATAAAATTCAACCTATAAAATTGTTAAAAGATATAAATTAGGCACTGACATAAAGACAAACTGCAAAAGAGTGTAATGCTCAGCATTCCATTTTTATTTTCCAATGTGTAACAACACTCAATAATTGTCTGTCATGTTTATCTAGCACAATTAAAATCCTTAATGCTACTAGTAAATTGCTAGATAAGCATTCCCTTGCCTTCTCTGCTAAGATCATTTTTGAGGGCAATTAACACCAAACAATCACAGGGGAAAGAAAGACAGAAACATTTCATGCGTTTTAAGGCTAAATAGACTGCTGGCATCTTGTAGCAATTTATGCCTTCTGAAGAATGCAGGAATAAAACAAATGACTTCACAATCAGCGTGTTAAAACTTTTAGCAGTTCAACACTGAATTTGACACATGGAAAAATCAACCTCCTGACTTCTGATCATGTTTTATGTATCCCGTCTCTATTCTGACCACTCTTCCAGGTTGAAATAAAAACAAAACACTAGCAGGCTTAAAGTGGCAACTGGAGGACATACTGCTTTTGAGAGACATCCAATCACCCCATTCATTTGAATTATGAATGCACAGATAAAGCAGCTTTCTACAACCTTCACAGTTACTATATTGTGTTGTTGAAAGGTGCACTGCTGATAAAGAATTCATTTTCAAAGCACATGGAAAATATTGGTTGGTTCTGATTTACAGCTGTTTGAATAAGCAACTCTGTGGCACTCTGTGTGAAACTTCAAAAAATCTCTCCTACTTTAATATACATTCTATGTACATGACTGCAATCAGGAATGAGAAAAATTAGCTAGAACTTTATTACTGTCCTCATGGGTTTAAAAATGTTAAAAATATTGTTAAAAAATTCTCAAATAGAATATTCTTTTATAATTGCATATTGAGGACTGATAATTCAGGAAAACCAAATTCCGATTTATAGCCAAATTCTTATCATCAAATGTTCTATCCAAATTCATATATTCAATGTATGAAAAGTTATGATCAACCTTGGGCAATCGTATTTTTCATAGTGAAGTGTTCAGGAAAATGTAATTACAATGAAATGCTATTTTAATTTTATATTTATTGTTTTTATATACATATGAAGGCCTATCTCTTCATATCTGCTGGGTACTTAAAGATTTTCTCAGGAAGTTTCAGCATCAGTGTTCATGGCCATGGGATTCTGTTGCTGTTATTATTCCAATACTGGAAGTTACCCGATGAGGCACATTCAGATTCACTTAGGTATAGCTATGTACAAGTTTATTACCAGGGCCATTTCTTATTGCCAACTCTAAAACCTCCCATTGTATAATAAGGGATTTGGCTGTTCTTTGTCCTGATTCCTGGGAGGTAGCCTTCAAGTCCTAAAATTTCCTGACTCTTTCTTATTCATGGTGGCTTTTTGGACTACAGGTGAGTACATGTTAAAAGAGATGCCTGAAGAGGTAGGGCGGGTCATACCACAAAGACACAACAAGTTTAGAGGGTTTGGGTTTTAAGCCGTATGATATCCATCCAATCTCTGTGTGCAGGTTGGGGGAAAGAGTGAGTTCAACCATGTGCCCAGTGAATCAATTAATCATGTCTACGCAATGAGACCCCAGTAAAAACTCTGCATAGCAAAGTTCAGGTGAGCTTTCTGGCAGATAATACACACTGATATGTAGAGAGGGCCATGCCCTTGCAGACCTTGCCCATTTGTCTCTTATTTTGGTACCTGTTTCTTCTTCTTCTTGTTCTTGTTGTTGTTCTTTTCTTTCTTTCTTTCTTTCTTTCTTTCTTTCTTTCTTTCTTTCTTTCTTTCTTTCTTTTTTTCTTTCTTTCTTTCTTTCTTTTTTAAGAGAGCGAGAGAGATTATCTTAAGCAGGTTCCATGCCCAGTGCAGAGCCCGATCAAGTGGGGCTTGATCTCACAACCCTGAGATCATAACCTGAGCCAAAATCAAGAGTCAGGTACTTAACTGAGTCACCCAGGCACCCCTGGGTACTTCTGATTTGTATTCTTTTGCTATAATAAGACTCTAATTATAAGTCCTTGGAGGTTATGGGAACTGACTCCTTGTGCAGCTGAAAATCCTTGTACAACTTTGACTCCCCCAAAACCTAACTACTAACCATCTACTATTGACCACAAGTCTTGTGGAATACATAAGGAGCTGATTAACATGCATTTTGTATATTGTATATACTATATGCTGTTTTCTTAAAATAAAGTAAGCTGGATCCAAAGAAAACATTAAGAAAATCTTAAGGAAGAGAAAATACACTTATAGTCCTATACAATACTTACAGAAACAAATCCGTGTTCAAGTGAACCTACACAGTTAAAGTCGTGTTGCTCAAGGGTCAACTGTATAGTGGTTTCCTAAGTTCTCTGAGGTGTTCCAGTAAACCTGAGGGGTGGCTAGAACCTCTAAATCTGTAGCCAGTATGTCAGTAGTAAGGGTAGCCTGGGGAGCCCTGAACTTGCCGCTGGTATCTGAAGGGCCGAGCAGTCTGGTTGAAGACTAAGCCCTTAACTGGTGGCACTTGGCCTAACTCCAGGTAGTTAACGGCAGAGTTACACTTCACTTTCAGACATACCTTTTAATCTAAAAAGTAAATAAACTTATTTATATAAGATCCTGTATCTACAGTTCACTTATTCAACAAAAATGAAGCCTTGGGAATAATTACATACATTAAAGCATTCATGGGCCTTCTCTCCAGATTTAACATTTATAATTTTAACTAATACTGTATTAAAAACAAGACATCAGTACTAAAAATCTCCCTTCAGGAATAAGGCTTTGTCAGCAATGTAAATGTATTTGGTGGAATGTTGAGACCATGAAGTAATGAGAAATAAATTCATTCTAAAACGTATTAGAGTGATTTATTTTTAACTTGATCCAATGTAGGACATTTTTCTTTCAATCAGTGAAAACCATATATTGTCTTAGAAGTATTTCCAAAGGATGATCTTTAAACATTAGTTTGCTGGATTCTAATAGGCATTACGTATAATTTTAACTTAAAAAAAAATAAAAAATTCTGTGGTCAAGTTAGAAAATCACTGCATTTAAATTAAGTAGGTTTCTTTACCCTGGGCTTTCCTTTTTTTTGCTAATATGAACTGTGAATCTCTAGAATGATTTGGTTGGTACATTCCTATAATGACTTTTTTCTATAGCATCTTCTGGACCAGTAAGAAACAGATCATTCAGATAGGTTGTAATTATAATGCATTAGACTTGGATTCATATGATCCTGGTGGAGGGTATTAAGGAGGGCACATATTGTACGGAACACTGAGTGTTATATGTAAACAGTGAATCTTGGAACACTTAAATAAATAAATAAATAAATAAACTTTGGATTCATGTTTTAAGGTATACAGAGTTTTTAATGTGTAAATAGTAGGATTTTTCGTGTGCATTTCCAGATATGGGAAAAAAAATGCAAAAGTGGATAAACAAATACAAAACTTCTAACTCTCCCAAAGTTAAGAAATTTTCCTTTTCTTAAGTTATATTTACTTTAAAGTTCTAAGGTTCTGAAGGTCAAGCTAATGGCCAAGTGAGGGGGAAACTGTTATGTGAATAAATACCTTGAGGCTTTTTTTTTTTTAATGGCTATTTAAAAAGACCAAAAGAGGAATCGAGTTTGTTTTTATGCAAGTTAACTAAAATTTCCTAGAAGAGATATAGTGAATTTTAATGCAGCTATGAAGAAATGGGATAAACATGGAAAGTAAATACAAGTAAAGATTTTTCTTCAACATTTAAATTTAAAATGCCCATAAATTTGTTTGTGTGCTCTAGGGTTGCTTTTTGAGCCCACAGATAGGGCTCATGTCTAACATATAATACCTTCTTCATGTACACATAAAAAATTCCTTATGCATAAGTTTTGTTCACTATATAACTATTTTGATGATGTTTTGAAGAAGAAAAAGACCTACATTGAAGGAATGAGACCAGACTATTGGGTTATGGAACTTAAATACTATTTTAGATTTGCAGGGTTTTACTACTACAATAAGAATCTATATGTGGATTCACACAGGTCATTTAGTATCTTTATGAATTATGAACCTTGTGACATAATGTAAAGAATGAACAATTCTATGGTTAAATCAACGAAATTGCCACAGATATCAGCAAGATTACCACTCTGTAATCATTTTGCTGAAAATTAGTGTTACAACTTCTCTAAAGAATTAGGGGGGATTAGGGGCCACAGGCCTATAGAAAGGATGTGAAATAAAACACAATGGCAGACGCTGTTGATTAAGGCGAAGATCAAAATTCTTTTTTTTAAATTGTTACAGATAATGAACTATTTTTAGCAGTTAAATTTACTTTAAGCCACAGAGCACTTTCTTTCTAAAAAGCTGAAAAGAAAGTCCAGTACATTTATGGGATTTATTGGACGCTATGTTTGACAGCCTGGCCTGAGGGGCTCCGTGGAGCCCAGTCTGAAAACCATGTTATTAAGTAATAGATGAGTTGAGGTCTCCAGGACATGGAGCACATAGAATTAAATAATAACGCCAGATGTTTTTCTGTCACACACAACAGGAATGGTAGCTGCAGGAAATTTTCCAATGAAAGTCTCTCCCTCATCACCTCTATAGTCCTCCTTCAGGGAGCCTGTTGGAGAATAATGCTGGTCTCCATACCTTATTTAAATTTGACCCTAGGCTACTGCTTTCTTTTTGTACTCAGTATCCACAGTGGCCCCTTCCTTCTTTCCCTGGCTCTTTAAACTTGCAACAATTACCTCAGGAAAAGTGTGTCCCTCAAAACCTGCCTCTCTTTTACACTTAAAAAGAGAAAGATCTCAGTTGTGAATGACAAATGCAAAAGTCATACTAGCTGTACCTGTGCTGTCAAATGCAAGATTGAAATTCTGAAATGAATTAGACATTAAACAAATACGACCAACTAAAAAAGGTTTTCACAGAACTTAGCACTCCCTTTCAGCTTGTTTACAAGACTCTATTTATTGCCTTTTCTGCCTGGTTTAATTAAACATGCTCTTCCTCAAATACCACCATCCATGATGATAAGGAAAAGTTTCTCATTCAATTTTGTTTCTAATTAACCTCTAATATTAAACTTATATAACCTTCTATAGAATCCTATTACAAAAGTAATACATTCTAGTTATACTATGGTTGAGTGGTTATGTAGGTTATCCTCAGAATCTACTGTCCCCATATTCATACTTATTTTTATCAGATGTACCCTGAATTCCACACAATATCTTGAAAGTACATGCTCTTGAACTAAAATCTATTTGTAAGTTGAGTACTGATAATCATTAAATTGCCAGTATCCTTTATACAGAGCCCTGTAGACTTGTTCAGTTTGAGAATCACACCTAAATAGACATTCACCTTATGAAGACCCACCCTTGTAAATTAAAAAAAAATTCCTAATATTCTTTTCCTAATAAGTGGTAATCAAGTGAACAAGTGAACTATGACATGGGAGGTATTGATTATTTTGCCTAAGTTAGCATATTGTGCTGCTGTAGGGGGTGATCTCCACACGCCTTTCCTACAAAGATTTAAGTTCACATTCCTACCAAAACCCAAAACCTGTGAGGATATGCGCAATCCAGAAAAGCAATCCTTAAACTTTAAAAGTGTGGGGTACCTGGCTGGTTCAGTTCTTAGAGCATGTAAGTCTTAATCTCAGTGTTGTGAGCTCAAGACCCATGATGGGCATGCAGCTTACTTGTAAATGAATGAATGCAAATTTTTAAAACGTGCAGTAAAGCTTCCTGGGGATCTTGTCAAAATGCAGATTCTGACTCAGAAGGGGTCTGTAATGTGGGTTGAATTTTCACATTTCCAAGGTTTCTCTGTGAGGTTGATGCTGCTGGTCTGTAGACCACTTGTGTCTTTACTTGTACAGAGAACTTTTGGTCCACAGAGCCTAAAGTATTTGCTAGCTGGCGATTTAGGAAAACATCTGGCGATAAGATGGCCACCAAATTTGACCTTTTATCAGCTTTTCCTCTCATTTTAATGCCAGAAAACATGCCCAGAGGTGGAGACTTAACATACAAATGAAACCTCTGATGTATGAAGAACCATGTTCTGTCAACTGCACCATGTGCCCACTTGCCTGGGAACCCCAGCCCCTCTGTGCTTAAGTACGACCCCTTTCCACCTCAGCCCCTTTAAAACATTCCCTGGCTGTTGTTCTGAGAGCCAGTCTGACACTTTCGTTGAGATGGTGTCTCCCTTTGCCTGCAGGTGCTGCCCCAATAAAGCCTTGCCTGTGCCTTCAAATTTGGGGTCCAGCCTTGTTTCTCCTGTCGCTGGGTCCGAGAACCTGAGCCCAGTAACAGGTATATCATCTTTCATACAAAGTTCACCACTATAAAGAATTCCAGACATAACAGAACTGTGCCTTAGGGAGAGGATATTAAAATAATGGTGACAACATGGGAAATGGCCTAAAATAATATAATTAAACTGGTGAAAGTCCAACTGTTTTATCAGTATAATAACTGATAATATGATCCACAGATGAACAGCACAGATAAAACAGAAAAGCCCTAAGGCCACTATCGAACAGGGAAGAGTTGCGTCTTTGCACTGCATACACGTGGGGATCAATTCTATGTTTAATCTGAAAGCAGAAAGAGACTTGTTCGTGAAAGCCTCTTTTTTCACCATCCAGATGGAAAGCCAGTTTGGCTGAGAGAAGGCAGTGGTCACTGAGATTGTAATGTAGAGTGCGCCTTGCATAGAACACCGAAGTTAGAGTCTCCCACCAACACCATCAGAACTGATAGAACATATATAAGCAAAGAGGCAATTTCCAAAGAAATCAGGCCACAGAGATTCAATTTCCTTGGATGTCACTTTGAGTAAATGTATTGGTAAATACTAAAATATCCCACAGGGCATCTACCATAGATTAGATTTAATGATAAAGAATTGATGCTGGACAGACACAAGGAACGAAGTGGAATCACTTACTTAGTTAAGGGTCTTAGATCCTTCCGCAAGCCCCACAAAGCTCAGTGCTGTCAGGAATCTATCTTTTCTGCTTTTGTTCTAGAGTACAGTACTGTCTTCTTCATGCTTTGAGTCAACAATCCTACGGTATTAGGTTTACTGCCTTTGTTCAATTTCTATTATTTTTGTACTTTGACTTTTGTTAAGTGATTAAACATCTTTATGAGATTCACAGGATATTTTTAAGGGTTTTTTTTTTTTTCCCTAAAAATAAGATTGACTGTTAAGTGGCTTACTGACACTCTGCTGCATCTAATTAACAGATCAGGATAAAAGTGAGAATATACAAAAGTCATTCTGAAAACTCAAAGGTTATGTTACAAATGATTATCTTGGTGATTCACTAGGCATAACAATTTAATATGTGAGCAAACCCTTATAAGCTATATTCTAGGAGAAACATATTTTTAAAAGTGATCTTCAGTTTTACATTTTAATGACTAATTATGATCTTCTACATTATCATATAACTCAGAATGGCAAGTGCATTTACATTTTTCCTGGTCTCTAATCTATAGCACTGATATTATTGATACAAAAAATAAAATACCAGTTACCCTTGCACCTGTTTCTCAAAGCACACCTATTATAAATATCAAATTCTTTTTTCTTTTGTAGTTATTGTTCTAAATGCATTGACTATCTTTAAGTTAGGAATGTAGTAAACTAAATATATTAATCTGAAAATACTTATATCTAGAGCTTCAATATAATGGAGTCTCTGGGGCTATTTTTACTAGACTTTGATAAAAAAGGAATTATGAGATAAGGTGAAAAAAGGGAAATGAATTTTGGAAATTTCTTTGCAGGGGGAGGTTTAAGAGATTCCAATAAATGTGTCACTGATGGTACTTTGACGGTTTATAAATAGAGATGGTCCTATTAGTTCATGTTGTTTTCTGAACCATATAATGAAACTGGAGGAGCACTGTTCCAATAGCAGAGGCTATTCCAGCAAGGTTCGAAGGTAACTGGTACGTCCCTCCCTCCTGGCAACGTAGCTCATCTTTCTGAGGTGACCTCCACGAGGAAGGTAGGAGGATCACTGCCCAGTGTTTGCAAATATATGGCATCTGTGATTCAGGCTGACCCACTGTAACCTAATCTCAGTCCAATACAAAAAGACAGATGTATTAAAATAAAGAATAATGGAAAATATTGCTTAAGGACTACCATATTAAGATTTAGAACCAAAGAGTTTACAACATACTCTGATCAAAGATGGCCACTCTTCACAAACATCTGGCAATTTAATTATTATTACTGTGTTTGGTTTAGAAAACTAAAGAGGGCACAGTTAACTAAGAGTATGTACATTTTTTTTTTCTCCCCGCCACCATTTTTTTTTTTTTTTGCTAATCTTAACACAATGAGGAATAAACAAGAGATATTTGACTTCACATCAGTTATGACTTTCAGTCTTTCTTCTCTGCCACTTAGCGACATTTCAGGCATATTTCAAATCTTGCCAGTTTGGTTATTAGAAGACTGTCTAGTTATTTGCAGATTAAATTCAAATCTCCTCCCCTCTGCCCTCTCTTGTGGCCTTGTTGGGCCTATTTTTTGGGCCTATATCTTCATCTGTACCAAGGGAAGTTTCTTGCACCATTTTTGTCTGCCCATAAGGCTTTCTTGCCACCCATTCTGGGATTTAGTTGCCAACTTCTGGACAAGACAAATGTCTCTGTGTGTCCTATCTGGTGCCCCGAAAATGCTCCATTTAGAGCACTATCTGTAAACCTTCACTTCCCTCCGTTCTGACCCATGTTCATTTAAATTCCACCCCCAGAGAAAGCAAACATGTAACAGTGAACAAAAATTGGATTACCATGGCTGTTACATCTGGACGTTTCCACGAGCCGGCCATTCTGGTCGTAGCATGCCATTGCTTGGTAACGATATCCTTGACCACATTCCTTGGTATCTCCTTGTGTTTTCACTCCCAGCAACAATTCCACTTTCCCCTCTGGTAAAATGCAGTCTGACCAGTTCCCCACAGGCTGTGCATTATACTTGTCACAAGGACAGTACTGAGTCTCAATCAGGGGGTACAACTGAGAATTTTTACATTTTTCCTTCTTTTTACTTTTTCCTGTGGAGAAATTTAAGTTGGAAAATATTGTTATTCATTTTAAGCATCCCTAATTTTCGTCCTTTCCTAACTTCCTTTCTCCATTTTTAACCGTATTCAACATTAGCTTACAAATAAATGCTATTTTCTCACTCCACAGTGCTTTCTCTGGAGGCTCTTATCAATACTAGGTGCCTTGCAACAGTGAAATTTTTCTTACTTTCTCATTTTAAAATCACCATTTTGCAAAAGGTGTTCACTGTTGTGCTGCATTTTATACTCCTTGAATGATTAAAATCCTTTCAAATGATCATGGGCTTTCACTGATTAGGGGAGTTTAAGGTAATTGCATAAATCTCTCCTTTATAACATGTGCAAAAATATGAAAGAGAGAGAGAGTCACTGTACTGGACTGTACAGCTTTCTGTTTATTCCAAATAGATGGCATGGTTATATAGGATTATAATTCAGAAAATGAGATTTTTTTTTTATAAATTTTTTTAATAGATTTTATTTATTTATTTGATAGACAGAGATCACAAGTAGGCAGAGAGGCAGGCAGAGAGAGAGAGGAGAAGGAAGCAGGCTCCCTGCTGAGCAGAGAGCCCGATGTGGGGCTCGATCCCAAGAGCTTGAGATCATGACCTGAGCCGAAGGCAGAGGCTTAACCCTCTGAGCCACCCAGGCGCCCCCAGAAAATGAGATTTTTATATTTACTTTTCCGATTATGAGTTTGCATCTTGCATTATTTCTGAAGAGTCATCATTGTGACATACTTGGTGATTAGTGTAGTAAATAATATCCACAGTGAAGATATTGAGTGTCAGAAGAAATGCTAGGAATGGTCTGTATGTAAATCTAAATAAATTCTCTTTTAAAATAAAAAATGAACAGTAATATGTGCTTGAAAATTAATGTATCATTATTTTAATTTAATCACATTTCTATTATGTTATGTTAAATATGTATCATACTATTAGTTATATCACACACAATTAATTGCATATGTTTTACATATATTTATTTCTAACTTTCAGAATGTGCCTTATATAGCCTTCAACAGACTTCTTTATGACGGGTGGTTCATCGTATAACTTTTAAATTCTGAATAGTCTACTGGCTATTTTTTTTTTCTTTTAGCTTTCTTTTTGCCACTGACAATATTTTTGAATGCACCAGGTTTAGCTCAGTATGATAGCTCCTGTTCTTGCTCATTATATCGCCACTTTTTGTCATTGTGACTGCCTTTTAAAATGCAGTTTTCAGATACAAAATTAGTGTCATATTCCTCTTCTAGGCTATGAAAAATAATCTGAGGCTGTGACAGTGAGAATGGGTTAAGAAAATGAAGTGGCAACATTTCCTTTTGTTCTCTAAACACCTCACAGTCTGTCGGCAATCTGCCAGAAGTGTATGCTTAAACCAAAAAAATAATCTACCTATTGTATGGGGAGCCAGCTCAATTTTCAGGGTTACTTTTCCTTTCTACCAAAAGTACATAGCACGTCTGTCACTGTCAACTTACATGAAAATACACATGCGAATCCCCTGGTGTGGTATCAGTACACCAGCAATAAGGCATATCTATATATTTTCCAAATACGTTGTCAGAACTCTGTTGGTCTAACTTTTAACATGTTTTCTAAGTTGACAGTATTGGCTTTCGCATCGCAATTATTCTTACCAACAATAGTGCGCTTTCTGGTCCTAACTGCACCACAGTCTCCGTTGCAAGAAGAAAACTTGGACCAGCTGGTAAACTGACAGTCATCTTGGCAGGGGATCTGGCAGGGCTGGGTGAGGGCTGGCACGGGGCCTGCGTACCAAAGGCACTCGTGGATGCCAGCCTGTCCTCCATCTTGCTTTCGACAAGTAATAGCTAAAGGAAAAGCATACAGAGCTGTTTAAAACAAATTTGAATGTCTATAATTATTCCACAATTTCGGAATTCACCAACATTTTCTCACGCAGTCAGAGGAATCTTCTTTTAATTCTTTATTTGCAGCGGAAATCTGGGAGGAGTGTTTCTAATAATCATAGTAGTCATTAAATTGTAGTTTTTTTTTTTTTTTAAGATTTTATTTATTTTTTGTCAGAGAGAGCGAGAGCGAGAAAGCGCACACATGCAGGGGGAGAAATAGGCAGAGAAGGCAGAGGGAGAGGCAGGCTCCCAGCCGAGCAAGGAGCCCCATGTGGGACTCGATCCCAGGATCCTGGGATCATGACCTGAGCCAAAGACAGTGGATTAATTAACTGAGCCACCCAGGCGTCCTGATCCCATGGGTTTTTTAAAATAATGGATAACCCTCAGTGATTTTTGTGACACAGAAAAGCACACACACACATACACACACACAGGCACAGCATTTAGCCATTTTTATTACATGCTATTAAGGATTTCAAGTCCTTATTTAGAAATTAATTATTTAAGAGACAACACATGGGTTCTGATAATAGTTTATGCTGAACAAAGACTATTCATAGAGGTTCTGGGAGACACCACATTCCTCTAATAATATTTATATATCATTGGCTGCTCTAGGATTTCTATATAGAGGGATCTTAGTGGCAACAAACTGGAAGGTTTGGGTGAGGAGGGGATGCTTATGGAATCCATCTTGTAGCTACATTTGCATGGAAAGTATGTTATTTTACATTGGAAGCTTGTTGGGATGGCTGTGGAGTGGTTAATGGGGAGGGGGGCCTGTGTCCAAGTCCCCTCATTCAGCTCTGTCTACAAGTTCTTCACAAGCACAAATATCAACCATGAATTTAAAAATAAAAACAAAAATTTTAGCAATCTTTATTATATCATAACCGACATTTTCCCAATTACATATAAGCCCTAAAAAATGGTCAATTTTATACACACACACACACACACACATATATGAGTTCCCCCAAGATATCGTTCTACTGGATTTTTTAAAATCATGTCATATTTTTATTGCTTATTGAATGTAGTCATAAAATTGCTTTAAGGTATCATGTCTCAAAGAAAAAGAGCAAGTGATGTTTTAAAGTCCCCTTTCTCTGCAATTTTCTCCTATGGTTTTAAAAATAACTTATTCATTTCTTGAGGAAGAAGATGAAACATTTAGACCTTGGTCCTAAAATTGTCTTCCTTGAACTAGCTTACATGGCCCCCAGGCACACCGATTTACGTGGCCCATTCAGGTTTATGGCTTAGGCTGGAACTTGATCACTTTCCTGCTCAAGATTCTATTCATCACGAAACTAAGTGAAGGAGCCTGACATTGTAATCCTAAATTATAGTTAGGGCACCCGGGAGCCCGGGTTAGACAACACTCTCCAGATCTGTATAGTGAAACTTAACACCCAGCAGCAGGGCTGTGTGACGGGGTGTCTAAGAGGATGTAACAGTTTTCACAAGGGAAGACTTTCTCTGTGTAGGTGAATACAGCTTGTCACAGCTGGTGCAAGAAAAGTTACCTAATTGTGCAAAGGTAGGTCAGTATTCATTTAGTTTTGAGCTGAAGATACTCTTCATTTAAGGTGCACAACACTGAAAGGGCCAATTTGTATGAAGAGGAGACAGGGCTCCCTGAATTTTAAATATATGAAAACCCAGTAGAGTGAACAGTGGTGCTGGTTATGAAAGTTTCGTGACAGGAGACAACAACAAGTGCCCTGAAGAGACGCTCACCACCCAGGAGAGCCGCTGTCTGCGGCTCTGTGTTTATCCTGCTGGTCTGGTCGCAGTTCTCATGGCAGGCTGCGGACTACCATCACCTGGAGAGCTTCTGAGAGATGTCCGTCCCCTTGCCCAACTCAAACATTCTGATTTATGGGTTGAGGACAGGGTCCTGGGCATCAGCATCTTTTTAAAACTCCTTCATGATTCAAATGCACAGCAGTGGATTCAGACCACTGCTCTGGCCAGTGATGTTTTTTCACTCACAACAGAAACACCTGGAATATTGTGAAAGTGGAAGATTCTTGGATTCACTCCAGAACTCCTGAATG
Organism: Neogale vison; assembly: GCF_020171115.1. Taxonomy (NCBI): domain Eukaryota; kingdom Metazoa; phylum Chordata; class Mammalia; order Carnivora; family Mustelidae; genus Neogale; species Neogale vison. The sequence goes on from NC_058094.1 coordinate 168,486,910, forward strand.
AGATTTCTGTGGGTGGAGTCAGAGAATATGTGTCTCCCCTCCAACCCCACTCCTACCCCGCAAGCTGCTCAGATGTTCCTTATGCACATTAAAGTTTGAGACCCATTCACTTGAGTAGTCAAGGCACCGGGAAGGGTCTGCTGAGATCTGGGACCAAGAGCGGAAAGTTCCTTGGTGCTCAAGCACCCTTGGCAGTGCGCCAAGGTTGGGAAACAATGCTGAGCACGTGCAGATGAGCTAAGGGAGCTCGAAAAGTAGGACTCAAGGGGACTTGCTCAGCAGTGAACCAAGGGAGCACCGACATAGCTTGGGAGGATGTTATCCACGGATCAGTGCCGGAGTGGGTGCTAATGATGTGGTTCTGCAGTCTGCTGCCACGTGGAGGCAGAGTGGGTTCCTTAAACACTGTAAATTTAGTAATCTCTGATGGTTTGTCAGCCGAGCTGTCCCAAGGAAGCTCGAGAGGAAGGACTGACAAAGAGGGAGCTATTACATGATTTGTTTGTTGGGATATGTAGGAATCTGAAGAATGATTAATTTGGAAAATATGAGATTTGACCATATCAGAACTCTAGGCTGTGAAGAGGGTCCCACTGTTTTTAATAAAAGAAAATTACAAAAATCATAAAACTAAATTTGGGTTCTTTGACATAAGACTACTTTTATCTACTCATCCAATCTGACTCTCTGAAACAGAGAACTGAATAGAAATCTTTTGAGAAACTAAATGAAATTGCCTTGGGTTCTCCATTAAGGCTCACTTTCTAAGGTTCTCTCACAAGTTTTGTTTCAGAATTGCTCTCTCATCACATTATGTGACGCCAAAAAACCAAGATAAAAGGAAACCACTAACAGCACAGTTCCAGAAATGAGCTAGCTTATTTTGTGCAGATCTGTATTATTTGCATAAATGTGAAGCCGTCTTCCCTGTATGTATACCTTAAGTATTTCAATTAGTGGAGAAGAAAAAAAAATGGAAATTTTCCATATCTGTTCTCAGAAACCCACGCAGCATTCTGCTGCTCTTATCTAAGATTTTAGACAGTGTACTTTGAATGAATTACTCATGTAATGTTATCTAAACACGTAACAACAGCAATATTTGCACAATATATTGAAAATTTATCATACATCTCAACTTGTTTCTGTTCTGACTTAGAGGAAACACAACAATTCAAGCACAGAAATGCAATCTGAAATGAACTTCCTGCTATTAGGGTGAGGAAAATAAAAATGTTTGGAAAGGAAACCATCTGGTCTCTCAACTTTATAAACCCTATATATCACCTCTAAGATACTGAAAACAGGGTGGTTTTAACTGTAGAAAAGATGCATCAGACAAAGCATGATTTCCTAGCACACCAGAGAGCTACCTACACCCAGACAGCTGTCTCTGTATTTTCAGGTGGAGGGTGTGTGATGATTATGCAAGTTCTCCTTTGGGCAGAGGTCTTACGCACAAGATGGGCCAAAACCCATGCTGTCCATCTGCTTCATTCACCATGAAATCATCTTAGTGAGGTCAGCAAATATCAGAAGAATTATTTTAAGGCAAAATTCTTTAACTCTACGTTGATTATATCCTGTTTGTTTATAATCTTATTTTACTTACATGAGGCACAGCAATTTTTATTTCTGTGTCACGGACGGGCTGCTTCCAGCAGACTCAAAGCCTGAGGGACACCCATGTGGCTGCCTTGTGGGTTATGTCTGAATTAGGGAAGGCATGCTGGGCCCATCAACATTGAGGGAATGACGGTAAGGTAAGTAAGACAGCGAGTGTCCTGAACAAATAAATGCTCTGGAAAAGGGAGCTAGAACTGTTAGATTAAAAGTGACTCAAGTATTCTAACCAAATGCAGTGCAGAGACCTTTATGAACCCTGGTTTGAACAAACTAACTGTGGACATTTTTGAGATGATGGGGGGAAATTAGACAGGGTGTGAATATAGATGATATTCAAGAATTACTGTTAATTGTGTTTAGTGTTATAGTAATACTACTGGTACATTTGAAACAATAAAGTATTTATGGATGATAGACATCTTATCTGGGAGTTGCTTTAAAAGATTCCAGCAAAATCTTTGTAAGAGTGTGAGAAGTGGCAGATGACCAAGAATGGCAACCTGCTAAAAGCCTGTCAAAGCCGTGGAAAGGAAGACCATGCTACCAGTGCTCATTACATCAGTCTTCCTATTTCCGTGTCTCTTTGAAGCTTCCCATAAATTTAAATAAAAAAATTAATCAGTTGAATAAGTAAAGTCAATTTTAGAATGTTTTCATGATGGTTGAATTTTGAGCTATGTTTTAAAGAGGAGCATAATCAAGGTTTCAGGAATGAAAGGGAATAGATAACACTGGTTTGAGCTAAAAGGACACGGGTATCTGTGTTATGCATATATGACTGTGTAAATGGAACGTTACCGACGCAGCCCTGAAGTAAATCTAATAGAATTCCAAATGCAGTTGCTCATCTTCATTTTCTTGAAGAGGAATGAAACTCCCTTATTATTCAGGATGCACAAAAGAAGAAGGAGTTCTCTCGGTCTGCAGATTACCCTTCAGCATGCAAGACCATGTCATTTCGTTTGAATAATCAGTGAAATAAATGACTAGATCTAAAATGTGCACATAGAAGTTCATTACAGGAAACAGGAGAAGATGAACGCCCCAATGCAGTGAAAGCTGCTGGATTGTATGTAAACAAAGAGTTCAAGGAGCTCTGAGACATTATTTATTAAGCTGAGTAATATTAACACGGTTTACCTCACAGCAACAGCATCTGGGTATGTGTTCGACGGACTGAATGCTTGGAGGAGTGATTTTTTTCCTATGATGTTAATGAAAAAAATGGCAAAAGTGAGAACAAATCACGTAGAAAGGAAGAAGAAAAAGCTTAATGTGAGTGAAAGCTAGTTACCAAGAGACCTAATTGTGCTTAGAAATAAGACCCAACCCATAAATAATGCAAGAGGGCCCCAGTTGTTTACTAGGCAGACGTAATGATCCCCGGCCTGCTCTGTGTGGAAGAGATTTTCACTGACAAGTTTGCCAGATGACTTTCTAATTACAACTTGTGAGTGTAGCTCTGGAAGAATGCAAGGAAATGTACTTTTCTTTTATTGATCCTAAAAGTTATCAATGATTCCCCGGTCTCATTGAGGCTGATAATATATGTGAATCTATGTGAAGGCTCTTGGATGAGGACGTACTAGGAAGTAATAATCAACTCCCAGGGGAGTAGCTCAGACGAGCGACCAGAGAAGGCCTACCTGACTGCATCACTGAGAAACCAACCTGGACACAGCACAGTGTCAAGCTTATTTTATGAGCTATTTCAAAAATAGCACATTCTAGTAATAATTTCATGACAGGGCCCTCGCAGAGATACAAAACAAAGACCAAAATCTCCCAATCACCTAGGAAGCTCATGTTCACAGGCAATTAGAGCAAACGGTTTATATTTAGAAATCATTCTGGAAATTTTTTAAAAAATAGCTTTGTAACTAAAAAGGAGCATTGTAAATGTATAACAATATTGGGTGGTAACTAATATGTATTCCATCCAAAAAGTGTTTTAAAATCATGTCTCTGAAAAATCTCTTCAAAGCAAGTACCTTTGCTCTTTGAGTTATGCTGAGTGTAGCTCTTTCCTACCTCATTCTTTTTCCACTTTCATTCTTTTCTTTCTCATTGCATAGTAATCTCTGAAAATCAGCACATTCATGTGAATGACACAAGTTAACCCAGATATTCTGGGCCTAACCTTGATAATGCTTCCAAAATGCAATCTCTTAAAAAAGAACAAAATGGGCCAGAGTTTAAGTAAAGGGATGATGCCAAGAGCACCAGTAGAGATGAAGCCACGTAATTTAAGCACAAGATCTAAGCATATTTGCTCACAAATAAATAAATAAATACGTAAGTTAGCGTTAAATACTTTGCACATCCTTTAGATTTAATTCTGGTAGAAGGAGAATTAGAACTTCCTTTTTCCCCCTAGACTTTCCTTTTGTAAACTTTTCAACCAAACAGATGATACAGAGTGAATACTTCTGGGACCAGAGGGGTCTTAGTCATATGAGCATGGCATTAAAGTTGTGTTGTTTTTTTTTTCCCTCTTTTTGCGATCTATTTGAGAATACATCGGAATCGTACTGGCTTCCACATAAAGAGACTGATGTCAGAACTTAGTGACAGGTCAACATTCTAACAGACATTTTTTGGCAGGCAAGAATACAGAGGGAATGGGGGATTAGGATAGGCAGGGTTGACCCTGGGAATCATTAGCCATAGATCCATCGAATTCACAGGAAGTACACTTGGCAGGAGACAGCATGAAGACCAAAAAGGAACCTGAACAAGAGCCGATCTGAAGTTATTTTGTGAAACTCAGCATCTAACCTGTGATATGTTTACCTCATACTCATGGCATAAATGTGTCATAAGGTAATAAACACTGGAATAATACATATATATTTTAAGTAGTAGTGACTGACATTGCCCCTTCGGGCAGACATAAAGAAAAAATACGTAAATTGTCGAAAACTGTCATTATCATGAGCTATGTATTTAATTTGGAATACAGCTCTCATGGAAAGTCTGGATGTAGCTATTATGGCCAGGTTTCAATGACACAGTCACTGACTCATATGCCATAAGTTAGCCTTCCCATGCCAACCACACTGTAGACATGTGAGCAGAGAGAAAAGACAGCAGCAATTACTGTTCTATTGAAAATTTATATACAAGTGACGCAAACAGTATGAAGTAAATATGAGTGTCTATTCACCTAAAAATTACAAAGAATGTGAAAGTACTTTCATGTTATTTCCATTTCTTTTATTGACAATATTATAGGAAAGATGTCTTTTTCAAAGGCTCTCTAAAATTCCCCTACAATATTTAAGAATGATTCCAGGCTTAAAGTTGGAAAATATGTTCAAATCCTTCTTTAACGTATCTCTCCTTTCTTTATTTTTTAAATCACTGCATGAAGTTTCTTGGACGATATCATCCTCAATATTCAAAGCCTTGCTAAAATTCTTCTTGTGTCTCATTTCCTATTGCAACAATATTCCTTCTCTCTCTCCTCCTCTCCTGGACCCCCCTCTAGTATTCCAAACCTCCTGAGCGTGGCCCTTTGCCTCCAACTTACTCATAGGAATTACAGGCAACCTGCTCTGTTCCCTACATGTCTGGATTTTATTTTGTGCCTTTTTGCTTTTGTCATCCTAGATTTAAATGTCATTTCCTCTGTCACTATGGCCTATCAAGTGGTTCCCTCTTTTGATCTTTTCTTAATTTTTAGTGGTTATTATGTATACTATTACTAATGTATTATTTAATATGCTTAACACCTGGATCACATATACCCATAGAATATGACCTACCATAAGAAATGAGTGAAAATTACTTATTATATACTGTTATTCTCTCGACAGTCTGGACCCACCACCATGTAGGCAAGAGGCAACATGGGGCATATATTCAACAAATATCTGTTTTATGAAAGAATAAATTGTGCTGAATGATATTCAGGAAGTTTAATCTGGCTTTTAGGGACTGGTGTTAACCTATTCTCACAGCTTTCTGAGAGAGCTAGTATCCACAAACTTATAGCATGTACAGTGGAATAGGAACATTTTTCAAGACACCGGCCCTTTGTTATTGCTATGGGTTGAACTGTGTCCCTGGAAATTCATACGTTGAGGTCCGAACCCCCAGTGTGATAGCATTTGGAGATGTAGCTTTCGGGAAGTAATCGGCAGAGATGAGGTCATGAGGGTAGGGTCCTCACAATGAGGTTAGTGCCCTTAGAAGGAGAAACCAGAGAGCTTGCTCTCTCCCTCTCTCTGCCATGTGAGGAAATAGCAGGAAAACAATCATGGGTAAGTCAGAAAGAGAGATCTTAGCTGAATTGGAATTAGCCAGCATCCGGATTTGGACTGCCTAGACTCCAGACTGTCAGACATAAATTCCTCTGTTGCCAGTCAGTAGAGTTTTGTTACAGCAGCCTAGGGAGACTGATAAAGTTCTCAACATGAAGTCTTAAGCACTTATCTTATAGAGGATTTCTAATGTTTGTATAGACACACTTGATAAACTTCAGGAAACTATCCTGTTTTGTACCACAGCAGCTAATTCAATTTAGAGAAGACTGGGCAAAAATTATGTGGTTCTGCAAATGCTTGATACAAAATTTCCCTTCAACATTATTTTACTTTTCCTTCAAAATATAATGGGATTGGGTCGTAAATAAACATGGTCAAAGTTTCAGAGCATATCAATTTTCTTTTAAAGCTCTTTATGTTCTGATGTAAGAGTTCTGAGAGCATTTTCACATAGTTCTGAAATATAGAGAACGTAGCCTTGGTCAAAACTCCATTTCCTTGATTGGGACAGAATATTCCTATATTCTTCTATCCATGTCATTCTAACTCATTTCTGAGTAAGGTTGCTTCTCACCAATTTGCTTTATAGGGAATGTCAATGCTGGGATGGGAAGCAGTTGCAGTCACTTGTTAAAGGGACTCTGCGACCAGAATTACTTCCCATATCCTCTGCAGTGTATCAACACAGACAATACTTAACGATTGGACCAATGATGCTATTAATAGTAAAAATGAAAGTCTGTCCATAATGGCCACTTTATTGTTAACAGTTTGCTAAAAGTAGGTGTAGGTGACTCGAAACGAGGAAACTTAGGACCGCTGGCTAGTAATCTGATAAAAGGGAAATTCAGAGTTCTATTTTTCCTCGACTGTGTAAGGTTCGAGTCATTTGAGAAAATCTGAATCATAATAGGTGATCTTGTCAATGTTCCGCTGAGTGGCACATGCTATATGAGACACACATGTTCTGTCCTTTCTCTGAATACTTAGTAAATAAACTCTTACTGTCCAGTTCTTGGGTATGATTTATCAGCTGCTGGACAGGAGAATTATGAGGGTCTTCTTGCTTGTCTTCGATCCCATGTAGTATCTGCTTTCACCTTTAATGCTTTTTTTTAAAAAAAAAAAAATTTACTAATAAAGTTTTAGGGTCAAAATTTTACTTCTCACACCCACCGAAAAAAAAACAGCACTGCAATTTCATCCTAACAGTGTATGTTTTACTGCTGTGACAATGTTTAAAATCCACTGCTCTTATAAACTAAAATAGTTACTTGAATGTTGAATTGAATGGAAAAACTTCTTCCCAAGGGACCAGACGAACTTCAGAGGTTCTCTGATCCTACCGAGTAATGACTACTCAGTATTATTAGAAGTTGTGATTCTATCATTGATTACCCGGCTTCAGAGTTTAGACTGTGGGTCAGCAAACTTCTTGTGTAAAGGACTAGATAGTAAATATTTTTGACTCTGTGGGTCATATGGTTTCTGTCACAACCTGCTCAACTTTGCCTGCTTCTCATGGAAGCAGCCATAGGCCATAGGTAAAGAAAAGGGTGCACCTGTGTTCCAATAAACTTTTGGATGCAAAAACAAAAACAAAAATCAAAAATACCCAAGCTGTGGGTGAGATTGGGTGCACAGGCCACTGTGTGCTGACAGCTGGTCTAGAACAAGAGTTTGATAAAAGCCATGTGATCAACATTTTTATCTTCAGAATCACAGAGTGGTAAAGTTAGCAATCTCATATTTTAGTTCATATGGTGTCATTTCCAACCCAAGCAAGGGTTAATAGTAATTTAAAGCTAATACCATTGAAGTTCTTTAGATTAAAAAAAAAAAGGCTTAAAGACTACACACATGCAAACAGGTTACTGGAAAAAGAAACCTATTAATGGGAACATACAATAAGCATTTCTCCTCCTATGTAACAATATATCATAGAGATCTTAGCTTCTCCCTTGGCTTCATCAAATCCTTTTATGGAAATGCTGCCCACATTTCTATCTGCTGTCCTGAGGCATCTCTAGAGTGACATTTCTCTATTTCAACACATACCTGGATATTCCCAGTTGGCTCCCATGCCATCATCTCTACGGCACAATATAAAAAAATATAATTTCTAAAATTAGTTCTTTCAGACCAAAGAATTTTCACCAATATTACAACTACTCTCAAGCAGAAAATGCTGGACTTAAAGGACCATATGATCATCTTTGACTCACTTATTTCCATCTCTGCTTCTACAATTTGCCACTAAGTCTTCAAATTATTTTCCTCTACTGCATGTTGAAATACCACTTCTTTTGCCCATTCCCCCTGCTGTGGTTCTAGTCTGAGGCCCTATTCCTTCAGCCTCATATTGCTACAGCCCCGTGCTAGCTGGCATCCGACCCACACGTCTTATCTTCCTAGCTTATTCTGTACATGCTGACAGATAAAACAGTGCTTTCTTCAGGTCCTTGCTCCTCCCACTTATTGAACAAGGCCGAAAATACTGATCCTGACATGTATATCCTTCTACAAAATCACCGCTGGCTCTAGCTCACATCTCTGGAGCTTGAACCTACCCAATTTCCCGTGAACACTTTTAATGTTTTTGTTTTTCTTTCTCCAAATACTGACCCTGTATAACTGATCTTATTTTCTCTCCTTCCTACTCACTCTAATGTTACGGTACAAGTCAAGTCCCAGCCCTTCCTTTAGGTCTTTCTTCAGTGCTTTGGCTTCAAATGGTTGCTTTTGCAAAGGATCAGTTTTAGTTTTTACCTCGCACTCATGGGGTGATGTTACCAGTGATCTCATTTCCCTAATCAAATGTACGCTCCCTGGCTTGAACATATGCATCCTTTGCTGACATCCGTGGCTTCTACAGTCTTCTGAATTCAGTCACAGCTGAATGAGTGACTGGAACGAGAAAGTCTGAGGTATAAGAAAGGACAGGGGGTAGCTTCTCTATAATCTTTGCTGATTGATCCTAATCCTTACCATATAATAATTTTAATCATCATCCAAAAAAAAAAAAAACAAAAAATAAACCTCCAGCACAAGTTGGCATTTTAGTCGCTGATCAGATAAGAACAAAGATGAAAATAGCAAGAATCTGACAGGTCAATCACACAGAGTTCTGAAAACAGCCAGGACCATCAAAGGAAGAAAATTCTGTCTTTTTGCCACTAGCAAAAGATATTTCTATCCTCTTAATTCTCTTTATTTCATGTTTCTGTAGGAATACAGGCTCTAAGAAGAAGCATCTTTAATCTCCCAAGGCAACAAAGAAAAAGGCTATCTTCATATGGAAGTTGAAGGGGTTCTTCTGATTGTATTTATGTAGAAATTATTTGTTAAAATGCAACTTTTTCTTCCCAGATATTCTGAGACTAGAGGAGACTGACAAGGTAGAGTTAAATACCAAGATGAGAAAACATTATTTAAGTACAGGCTGAGGAAGAGGCACCAGTAACCGGAAACTACGAAAGGAATAGTGAGAAAGGCAGGAGAAAGTAGCCTCGAGGAAGCAAGAGGAAGCTCCTCTTTTCATGCCGGGAGTGGGTCACAGTATTAGATACTATGGAGTAGACACCCAGGAGGAGGGATGAACAGAGGTTTTCAGATTTGGAAATGAGAAGGTTGCCAGTAATCACAGAAAGAACCGTTTTTATGCAGATTATGTGTCGAAAACAAAAACACCCGTGTTAATATTGTTGCTTTTATGCCTACTGTGACCTCTGTGTATATTCCCTGGGGCCATGATCTAACAGGAAGGGGGAAGGAATTAACTCTGAAGAAATACTTAATATGTACAAAGCACTGTGGGGATCATTAGGTTCTCAGCCTCCGAGGGAGGAAATGAATGAACCACAGTTGCACAGTGGTTAAGGAATAATTTGGAACTGAAGCTCTTTTCATACTTGTGCTGCTGTTACCATATCTCAGGTTTCCTCCCATGCTATTTTATAAAAATACGGCTTTCATCTGTTTTACCTAAACTTCATTTCACACTTTGATCCCTGGGCATTATCTGCGCATAGATTGTAGAATACGAAAATTGGAAAAAACCTGCAAGATCATTTCGTCCAACCCTCTTTTCATTTCTTCATTTAAATTAACTGAGACCCAGGAAGGAGGAGGGATGAGCAAGCCTCACCCTGTGTTAGTGAAAAAACTAGACTAAAACTCATGTTTCCTGATTCCCAAACTCAAGCCCGTTTCGTTATAAACTCTGTGTAGGGCTAGAGCTGTATGCAACCGTATGCTTGACTCAGGAGGAATGAGGAAGGTGAACAAGAAGCTCTTTTAGCAGTCAATTTCTTTCTTTTCTTTTCTTTTTTTTTTTTAAGTTTTTATTTATTCATTTGACAGACAGAGATCACATGTAGGCAGAGAGGCAGGCGGAGAGAGAGGAAGGGAAGCAGGCTCCTAACTGAGCAGAGAGCCAGATGCAGGGCTCGATCCCAGGACCCTGAGATCATGACCTGAGCCGAAGGCAGAGGCTTTAACCCACTGAGCCACCCAGGCGCCCCAGCACTCAATTTCTTGATGAATGGTTTGCAGTGGGGAGAATGACTTTCAGTTCTAAATACCTAAGTCTCTCTAACAGTAACAGGAGATAATTATGTTCTTGCCATAGCTGATGGTGGAGGACAAATAAGGAAAATTAAGTATATGAAATAAAATTCTAAACATCGCTAGATTGTTAATATTCTTTACAAACTAAATTTTAGGTTTTAAATAAAGGTTTCTAAAAAGATGATGATAAAAACAGAAGATATTTACCAAAAAGAAGTTAGAAAGTTAGAAAAGCAACCTTTTCACTGTCAAGGATCAAAATCAACAAAAATTGGAATTTTATGTGTTCAGTCTTTTGCATCATCACCACATACATAACTACAAATGAGGGGGCAAACAGGTTTTTATGAATTAAATTAAATACATAGCTACATTTTAAGAATATAGCAGGAACTACATGCTCAAATTCAACGTAAGTAAAAACAATCATGTTCTCTAAAGGCCGAAGTTGCTACAAGTATAAACAACATGTTCCAAAGCATGGAATGTATCATCCACAATACCTAGTAAATAACCACACTACCCAGTAAATGTTGGAAACATTTCCGTCACTCATTTCTGCAAGATTACATGTTATCTAGTAGTGCAGACAGATTGCAGTCCACATATGGCAGTAAATTTGAGTAAATTAATCTGCCATTTAAAAATCAGTACTGAATATGAACAGGAATGGGCATAGCCATGGCAACATTAGGAATGTCGTTGCTGAGCATTTCTGGAAAGTTAACCAACCATAGTATGCTGTACGCATGCACATATAGAGTTCCTATGGGCAAGGATGTATGGATCTCATTGAGTGTTAGGGCGACAAGCTAACTGCTCTGGAATGCCATGAAAGAAAAGCTAACCAAAAAATCCCAAACAAGCTGCAGGGTACAGTACAGTCATAGCCTCCTTGAGAGTTTGCTCTGATTACCTTCTAAATACGAATGGAGGAAAAATTCAACCAGAGTAGTTATAGGCTCCGCTCAAAGAACGAAGGACACAGTTTAAAAGGATGTTTTCCATGTAGCCATGTCAGGTGGACTGGGCAGAAGTGGACGGACGTCTGCTCCTCTGGTCACCAAGCATGTCTTCAGAGCAACAGACTCCTCAAGCTAGTGGTTAAGTGAATGATATGACGGAGGAATGAAAAGTGAATTAAGTGTGGAACGGAGCTTCCCACCTCTTGCCTGGCGTCCAGGCCCACAGCCTTCCTGCGCTCCGGGGCTGTCCTGTCGCACACTCCAGGGAACCAGCTGGCACCTGCGCCATTTGTGAGTCTTCCACCTGCAAGGAAAGAACGGAAGCCCCACAGAGAGGAAGCAAAGATGCCAGGCAAACCATAGAGAGATGGAAACATGACTTTGAACACGGCAAGTGGGAATTTATTTCCCAACGCTCAGTCCTATCTAAATGTAATTTAGTTCTCTATCAAGACATTGTAAAAAGCAGCATTAAATATACAGGCAGTTTCTATGGCTGTGGAGACAAGAGTTCATTATTGTCAGCTTCTATAGAAATGAACTCTATAGATGTATTTAGCCTTTTTAAAAAATATTGAAGTATAGTTAATACTTGTCACATTTTTAAATCACATCTACTATGCAGATAGTACTACAAGTGATGCATTCCATTTAAATCAGGTATGTTTATTTTATATTCAAGTTATAAAAACTGTATTCAAGTCATGAACCTTTTGTATGGTATCTTTTGGGTAGCATCGCAGGGGTAACTCAGAAACTGCAATTAAAATACATTTTACAAAAACAAATCTCTCAAATAAGTAAGTCTGGGGCTGACAGTTGTCAGTCACTGTTCAGAGGAAACATGCATTTATACTGTTTGTCATGTCGGAATTAAATACAGAGAAAATAAGATGGCAAATATGCCATCGTATTCATCAGATTCATCTTATTTTGTGATCACACATTCTATCAATTAATGCCATAATACATCATCTGTCATCAGACTGCAATTATGTACGGCATCGTTTTAAGTAGGTGCTTTCTTTTAATAGTTATGAAGAAAAATTTCCCTAATAATCATCAAGATGATGTTATATAGCTTGAATAACCTGAATTTTCCTCGAGGTGGCCACAAATGAATAGCACAGACAACTTATTAGCAACACTGAAGTAAAGATGTCATTTTGGAACCGGAATGCCAGCATTTATGAGGAACAGGTGCTCTTTGGAGCCAGGGGAAGAATGCTTAGGCTACTCCTCGACCAGGAAGAGAATCACTTAGATGTTTCATAATTATTAACCACCTCTCTGAATTTCTTATAGTTTAGATCATCATAAGACACTTCCCCCAATCCCTGGAGCTAGTGACACAGTTTGGAAATTTACACAAGTATTTGCCTCCCTGGAGATAATTCCGGTAGGGGGCAGCTCCCCTAAAGAGGCAAGCAATGGCATACACACAGCCACAATCCGTGCAAATTTCCACCGAGCCTGCGGGACCGTCCTTGGCTTTCTTTTCTCATCGTGGGAAAGAAAATGGTCTTGGAGTATTTGCTCAGTGCATGGCTTACAATGGTTTTTCTTTAACCCCATTACCTGTAGCTTTGGCACACTGGAGGGGCCTCACAGACTTTCTCTTCATAGAGCGGGTCCGGGCAGTCTCTGCCTCCGTTGGCTGGCAGCTGAATGATGACCCTGTGCCGAGACTGCTTTCTGACTCCGGAGTCCCCTGGAATGAGGCAGCTTTTTAACTGCTGTACCCTGCGCTGATAAAACAATGTCCACATGCCAGCCCTTGTGAAGAAATTACCTTGCTTCCAGCTACATGTGCTTTGACATCCTTGAATGAGAGGCCTCATCTAGTCTCATCATTTTCCTAATTTCCAAATTCTCCAGACCCTTATATTGAGAACCCAACCAATTTATATTAAAAAATGTGAAGAACAGAGAAAACAGTTCCATATCAACTAGCCTTGCTAATGTACAGATACAAAGTAATTGCTCTTTTGTATATTTCTTTCCCCTTGAGAAATATGACAGATCTAATTAATTTATTTTCCTCTACCTTACGCTTATTTTTATGCCATTTCACATAGTCTTGTTTACCACATGGGACTCATACAGTTCTAATGAATCTTTCTTAGGAGACTATATTCAATGTTTTAATGTGAAATTTTATTTCTTTGTTATTCACTTAATTTGAAATGCACACCTCATAAATTATTCTAGTCATTTATTATTCATGTTAAACAGCCTAAGATCTTCAATTCAGGTCACATTCTAAACATCAGGGCTGTAAGTAGTGAAACGAAAGTGGTTTCCTAGAGGCAGAAGTTTTACAGAAACATTCAGAGTAGCAATTACTGTAAGTAAATAACTCCAAATTATGTTTTAAAAAAAACCAATGGAAATAATTAAGATTTACCTTCAATGAAGATGCCAACTTAACAGTATTACTTATCTAAAGATGTCCAAATATTTTCGTATTTGAAAGAGACAATGTAGAAGACTTGCCAACTTTAATAAAAGATATTCTAATTTGAAATATATACCCTTTAAGGACCAAGGCACAGTCACATGGCATGATTTTACTTACATTAGAATTCCCTAGAAAAAAAAAGAAAAAAAAAAAAGAAAGAAAAAAAAAATCATGCAATAAAAAAAAAAGAATTCCCTAGAGAATTATTTTAATATAGTTCTCATGATGCATTTACATTTTTTGCAAGATATTAAATATTTGATATGCAGATATAAGAACAGAGAAATTTAGAAAGGTTAGCTGTCCCTAACAATGGATGTTTAATAAACAATTAAATGAGACTCTCTTAAAGTTACTGTGTTAGTAGAAAAACGTGATTTGACAATCACAACTTTCTAATAAAGGACATCGTCCCTCATGAAGTCGGGGTATCCCTTAAAATGGTCTGAGCAAGTGACTCCCAGCAATGCGGACTGAAGATTTCCATAAGAGCAGGGAGTAAGAAGCATATTAAGGATTCCTAAATGTCTGACTGTATAGGAGAATTTCTTTCAAAACCTGAAAATAAAAGTTAATACAGATTTCTCACCCTCTACCCAGAACTACTAAGTCAGAATCTCTGAGAGCTGGATTTGGGAATCAGATTTTTACAAAGCTTGCTAGGGAACTGTGAATGAACAGCCAGGTTTGAGATCTACTGGAATAGATGACCTTGCATATTTTATCCCAATTTAAGATTCCCAATTTAAGATTCTAAATCCCAATTTAAGTTTTTAGGATTATTCCCATCATGGTGAAAACCTCTACTACTAGTGATTATATTAACTATTTCAGTGAATAATTAGAATACGACAGGTAAGGAAGTAGGAGGTTAGGGGCTGGAGGTAGTGAGTAGCAGAGAATTAAAGAATGTGAAAATACTGGGGTGCCTGGGTGGCTCAGTGGGTTAGGCCTCTGCCTTCAGCTCAGGTCATGATCCCAGAGTCCTGGAATCAAGCCTTGCATCGGGCTCTCTGCTCAGCGAGGAGACTGCTTCCCCCACCTCTCTCTCTGCCTGCCGCTCTGCCTACTTGAGATCTCTGTCAAGTAAATAAATAAAATCTTAAAAAAAAAAAAAAAGAATGTGAAAATACTGTCAAAGACTTTTTTAAAAAAATTTAAACAATAGCAGTTTGAATACCAGTTGCAACTTTTACATATTAAAAATCATCTATCTAGGAAAGATCTAAGAAACACCAAAGGGACTTCTAATAAAGTTGCTAATGCTGCCTCCATCCATTATGTTGTTCCAGTGGCCCCTATTTTAAGGTCCAGGTGATAAATTCCTCTAATAATTTAGAGCTAGGAAAATTTTGTTTCCCTTGACAATCTGTTAAGACTCTTAAGGCTTCTATTTTTTGCTTTGTTCACCAGAATCTCAGGGCTAATTTCCTTCTGAATTACAGGAGCTTACCTTAACTTTGACTTCACAGTGTGATTTTTCTCTTCCTGTCCCCTTTCCCCAACTCCATGTACTACCTGACTCCATCCTTCTTTTACACTTTCTACTATTTTTCTTTTCTTTTCTTAACATTATGGTCTTTCATCTTTTTAAAAGAGTATACAAACTGCATATTCATTCTTATTATTTGGTTAGCATTGGGGGAAGGAAGGAGGTGGTTGTTTGTTTAATAGGGAAAGAAAGAAAGAACATAAGAACATGGAGGAGTGGGTCTTTGTTTCCAGGACGGCCAAGGTTCTCAGAGTGCGTAACTCGCCAACCATGTTGTCTACATGCAGGTAGACAACAGACATGGAATTGAGACCCAGGGATCTGGAACCTGGAGAAGACAATTAGTTCAGCCTCAATGGCCCCTTATACACTAAAAGCTCTGCATCACTAACTGTCACAAGGGACACAGGCAGTGCTGCTCCTGTGAGAGTTAGTTCCTGTGATAGAAGCAGCAGACAGTGTCTCAATCCTACTTCATTTTTCAACCTCAAAGCAAAAATTTCACCTCAGGTACAACTCTGAAACATTCTAGTGTCTTTTCATCACAACGTCCACGAGCTTGTATTTGATATATAAGATCACGATAACTCTTTTCACTTCCACAATTGATTCCACACTGGCAATCCACTTATTCTTAAAAAAGGTTCAAATACCTTGCCCTTGTGTGGCCCACAGAACAGTGACTGTGAGCTGATGAAAGCAGAACAATCCAAAGCTGTAACACCTACAGAGGAAATTTAATGGGGTTACACAGGAAGTGTCACGATATCCGTGTTTCTCTCCACTGGGAGGTACGCGGACTCTCAGGTCTCAGTTACGAAATTACTTGTATACTCAAAGAAACAGCACTGTGGAGCTCAGCCAGGTTAGAGAGCCCTCCGATCAGAATACAGACAAAGAGAGAGCTATGGCACATATTTAGAAAGAAAAGTGGAAGGTTTCTCACTAATAACTTGAGCGGGCAAAGCTGGAGTTTTACAACCTTCATAGTTTCCTGTATACATTCGCACTCAGTTATTGCATGTGGTTGATAGACATCCTTAGTTTTCCATTTATCTTTGTGTCTTAGGACACAGACCACCAGTCACATATGGTAAGGATCTAATAGATATTTGCTGGGTGAGCAGACACATTTATTTCACTTCTCAAGTGGATTGTTAGGTAGCACCTTCTGTTTCTTTTTATCCACTTCCTTATAGTAGGAAGCACATGGGTACAAAGTCTGTGCACTGAAAATTAATAAAAAATAAGGGATTGTTTTGTTCATTGGAAATAATAAACATGGGGAAAATAAAGAAATATACCTATTGTGCTTATAGTGAAAATATCTATCTAGGATAGCAACAGAAAAAGGAGTTAGATACTCAAAAACAATTACGTGATAATGAGGATATGCAGTCTCTCATGTAGTTATATTATAGCATCTTACAGATTATCTTATGATATTCAATATAAATTTCACCAGATAATTTACTTGATGGAAGGATTTAAAGGGCAGGCAAAACCAAGATTTGTTAAGCTAGACACAGGATGGATGGCAAATTGAGCACCGGAGTGCTAGGAAATTTAAAGGGAAATGTTTCATGCAAGAAGCAAAATGTAAAGGGAGTTTTCATATCTTTGGGGGTAATTCTAGTGCCGTATTGCTTCAGGGCATCAAGGTAGACTAGACTTCTCTGCAATATCCCTTCTAGCTTTCAAGTCAATAAATGTATTAGAAAAAAGGAGTGGACAGAATTTGAAGAGTGAAATGTATTATTTAATCAAAAGTACTGATATTTTTAAGATTATAGTTACAAGTACTTATAGGCATAAATGTTTCCTATTTTTTAGAAGAGTCCCGCATAAAAATTTATAAAAATCTGGAAAAAGGTAACAAGTGAACTGGTTTGAGGATTAAAACTACCCTTTACTCAATACTGATCCTTATCGGCATTGATTTTTCAAGACACATCTTGAGAGAGGGCTGAATGACATTTCAAATAATTCTTTTTGTTTTTCCTGGCATGCTAAGTTATTCTAGTCCATCTTCTGCAATACTACAGCGTAATCTTACTTCTTAAAATGATTTTTAAAGGGAGGGTGGCCCCACCTTTTCTTAAGTTTAAAGCTCTAATAAGATTTAGACTTTACCTGAAGAATTAAATAAGCACCCCATCCTTGAGTTAATTTTCTGTTGCTATTATCTGTCCTTGAACATAGAACTCCATTTACTATTTTTAATTGTGTGCGGAAGTCAGTGTTATTTCAATGAAGCCTGGATTATTCCCATTTCATACCAAATAATGAAAAGGAAAATAAAAAACCCTAACCACATGTCATTGCTTTCCCCCCACCCTTACAACAATAGGCTAGTCTTCTATAACACCATTGTATTGCTATTATCAGTTAAAGCAGTCTACAGGCAAAAACAGAAAAGGCTTCTCTGGGTATACAATGCATCTTGGCACCGTTGTCCAACAGCAAACCCCTGTCTCATTCCCTTGGCTTTATTTCCTCAATACACAATTAGAGTTATTCTTTTTAAGTCTGAGTGCCTAGGTTTAGGGTTTCTGAAAGCCTTTTGTTATGTGAGACTCAATACAAAGCTTCCAAATAGAATAAGCAGGGCTGGTCTTCTGCTCCTGCTGAGATGACCCGGTTTAACCAAACACAGCCCTGCTCTCGAGAGCCTGTCACAGGACAGCAGGTTTCTGAGCTGGCATTCTTGGACTCCTTGGCCACCACCACCCAGGAGCTCCAGGGGCGAGAACAGTATCCTAGTGGCACCGTGCATTTTAATTCACAGCGGTTACTAAATCCTTCAAGAGACAGCCAACTAAACTCATTCTATACCTCACATGTCTGTCACTCACAAGAAACGAGCACCACTGCCACGACCCCCTCCCAACACCCCCACGTCTTCCATCACCATTTGGACCCACAGCACTCCCTACGTGTGTAACCTGATCTTCGAGTTTCTCATTTTATTCCATCTTCTAATCCTCCCACCCAGACCCCCATTAGAACACATGGTCTCTCATCTCCCATCTCTTCTTGGAAAGTTTCCTTCACTTCACACTTTTTGCCAGTGAAGCGGATTCTACACATTTCCTAGACTTTTCTTCTCCTTTTATCTTTAAAAATCTCCAGCTCCTCTGTCACCAGCATTCCTTCAGATACCCACCTCGCAGCAGCCAGCTACTAACATTTCATTAATTAACCACTTTAGAATGTCCCTCAATGCGATCCTTTCTCTTCCTACCCCAGCCACCACTCTGCTAGCTTTGGCAACCACATGGTTATTCCAGGCAAGGTGCTAGGCTCTGAATTACTGTACCTCCTCATCTTCAATGACCTTTTCCTCTGTTTCAAATCCATTACTAGCGCTTTCTGTTCAGCCCTTGATTATCATTAGTACTTGTACACTCTCATCTTAAAACATCTTACTTTCCTGTCATTCCTCCTAACCTTCCAGTTCAACAGATTCGGTTCTCATTTTACTAAAATTCTTCAAACTCAGTTGAGACTGCCAGTCCACTGTCCTTATTACTTCTTCATTATCTATCATTCCTTTCATGACCTCACTTCCATCCCAACCCAACTGAGATTCCACCTTCATTACTACAATGGAGACTCCCTTGAGAACACCCTTGATTCCCTGCTCCTCTCTTTTTCCCTTGTAATCTCCTAGAAAAACCCCAATTCTAGTCAAAACCAATTATTTGGTTATACTTTTTCTGCACTCAGGCAGCTGAACATGGCTGGAGAAACAATGACAACTGCTCTGAGGAATCCCTTTTTAAACACATAACTAAGTGGGGTGTCCACGTTGCCTAGAAATTCTATGTTATTAGCTTGTCTGCTTCTGCATTCTCCAAAATGATGGCACATCTTTTCTTTTCTCAAGACCCCCTTCACCCATGCCTTGATCCTTCATACTCATTGAGAGATTAGAACAATCATTAAATGCCCAGTCTGTCTCATACCACCAGACTGTAAGCTTCTTGAGAGCAAGGAACATTGATTTCCTTGTTTACTGCTATATCATTTATATTTAAAATTTAAAATATTAAATTTATTTGAGACATCTCCACAGAAAGGAAAAAATAGATAATTGCTTAAAATAATATTTATGATGTTTAATTACATAATGAGTATTTAAAAACAAGTATCAGTAAACATGTCAACAAATACTTAAGTAATGATCACTTTTTTCTTCATCATGATCTAAATACTTTTCTCACACTGATACACAAACTTCTAAGAAAGACAACATTTAGACTGCATTCACCAGAAATTAACCATATGCAGCATGAAGGTTATTTCCTACAGGAACTTAAATAAAAAGAAAATACAGGATGGGTGGATAGATGGATGGATAGATAGGTCAGTCAATCAATCATCAAATCAATAATAGGCTAACCAATAAATTATATGTCAGTTGGATCATGGTTCACAAAGCATAGAGCACCGTCCCATACATTATCTCATTTGTGCTACAGAACCACCATAGATGTTATAAGCAAGGCCTGGTGAGCTTAAGTATCTTGCATAAGCTTACAGGGCTGCTACGTGGCCAAGAAGAGGTGTTCAAAGATTTGCTGATTTGAAGTTCATTCATTCCATTATATCATAAAACCCACTATTTATATGTATGCTCAAAAACTAAAAATTGTGTCCTGCTAGACATAAGCCCAACTTGGTTTTCCATAACTTGTCTCTATTCTTCTTTCCAGCATCACATCTTGATTTTTCTCCCTATTCTCTGTCTCTTTCCTCTTAAATAACATACCTTCACATGGTCACCTAAGAGTCTTCCTGGTGCTTTTGATCCTCCCTTGGGATTCTTTTTTATGTTCCTGCTTTCAAAACGATTGCTTCCACCTTCAACAAGGTTTTCCCTACTATTTTTTTCCACAATATTTCCCCCTTCCCTTCCTTAGAGCTCTGTTTTACAACTAAATTTTATTGAATCAAGTCTTAACATTATCTGGTTTATATTGAAGAGTTTTACATTTTAGAACTCATGCTATTCTGTATTTTAAATGAAATCAAAATCTCACTGAAGTCAGGGACTGTGTCTTCTCTACAGGGCCAGTAATGTACCAGTTTTATATAGGAAGCAATAAGTAAGAAATTCAATAAGTATTTATGCATATATATACACCAATAAGTATTAATTTAATTAACATGTACATAGTATTTACAGTTATTTCTTCATATGCCTGCTAAATTTAATTAAAAGGCCTAATTCAAGTAATCATAGTTTGTCACATAATTTTAATAAATTATAAATGGTCAAAATAGAGAAGAGCAAATCACTTTCTTGGTACTATAAAATTCAGCAGAAATCAAAATAAAAATTATATTATTCAATTTTAAATTACAGTATTTTTATAATTAATTACATCTTTTGTTTCTTTTCCAGGCATATATCTTTTGTTCCTTTTCCCTACACTAGAAAATTCATAGGCTACTAAAATAGTCTCTAATTCCTGGATATATCCTAATATCCCAAACTAATTTCAAATGAAGACCTAAAGAAATGCGAATTACTTACCTGATTCCTCACTTTTGTGACTATCCTAGAATCAGTTTAATGGAATATTTTGTGTTCTTCAACTTTATTTCCTTGAAATACTTTAGAGCATTTCAAATTTTATTTTAAAATACTTTACCCAGTACAAGGAAGTATTTAATATAAGAAAAAGGCAAAGGTTTTTCTTGCCTTTCATTTTCATTAAAAATATTATGTTTGTGTTAGTTTATTAACTACATGATTATAAGTGTAACTGCACATTTTTGGAATTATTAAATAATTGCCTTATACTAACATGAACATTATGTATAAAAACATTAAGAATAAATTTTGAAAGCACATGAATTCCATGTAATCAATAAGCTTTTTTACTGTAGTGATGAATAACTAATATTTACCACAGAAATGTTGACTGATAAAATATCATTCTGTTGCTGATTATGACCAAGCCAGATGATATCATCTGCTATTTAGTTTTTAAGCAAATAAAAGAAGAAAATGGAAAAATTGTCAGTGACACTGGTTTATGATTAAGTTTAATGCCATTAACATTGTTTTGAAAATGTTAATGCTTAAAACTTTTTACACCAAAACCGGTTTAGGTGTCTTAAAAGACTTTTAAAATAAAAATTTTATATTCTTGCTCACTTTATGGTTTAATTTTATTTGATGTTTCAAAGGTACCTAAATTTTTTTAAAAAGCGTAAAAAGGAACCCATGTTTTAACTGTATAAAATGATAATCACTCTGTAAAAACAATCCATTATTAAATTTATGATCTCATATAACATCTTAATGATTTAAATATTTTTGGCAATTTAAAATAGTGGTTAATCTAGAAGTTGATACATCTTTTTCTTTTTAATTATTTCATTTGCTTAGAGAGAAAGAGAATAAACAGTGGGAAAAGACAGAGGGGGAGGGAGAGAGAATCTCAGACTCTGCACTGAATGTGGAACATGGACGTGGGGCTAGACCTCACCACCCTGGGATCATGACCTGAGCTGAAATCAAGAGTCAAGTGCTTAACCAGCTGGACCACCCAGGCCCTTCAAGAAGTTGACTCTTAATTGAATCTCTTTAGTAAGAGTCCAGAAGCTTAAATAAGATAAAAACACAAAATAAATTTAAGAAAAACTATCAGTATTTGCTGGGAGAGTAAAATTAAAAAAAAAAAAAAAAAAAGGAGAGTGTCACCCAGGACACAGAGAAAATTCCTTCGAGTATTCCGTAAGTCACCTGGAGGATATGGATATCCTTCTCAGCAGCAATGAGAAAGGACACTTTCTGAGAAAAAGACACTCGGTTATCAAAGTGTCTGCCATGATATTAAAGAGTCTTTGTGAGAAATAAAAACAAAACCAACCAAACTGGGAGGAAATCCTCATCTTGCAAATGCCTCATGGCAGGTAAGTGTTAGAAGAGGTCTAATCCAGCCATTGTTCTCTTTCCTTTATTTGCAGCCTTGGGGGCTGCATAATTGAATTTTATGGTGAATCTGGGCCCATGGCTATCTATTTCTTGCCAGTAAGAGGGCTGGAAGCCATGAGGACGGATAAGATTGTTGTATGTTCTTTCTGAAATACACGGGGACACTACACATTCTTTTAGAATAACGTTAAAGGAAACCTTATTAATAGAATAAAGCCTAAAATCTACTCATTTCGATCTACATCATATAGTCTTAAATCAGTTTTTGGCATAAAACTCATCTGTTTGGCTCTTGAAAGCTGGCTATTTTCTAGAAGGAAACTAGAATTTTACGGCATGCACGACAAACCAGGATTACACAGTCCCATGTGAGAAGCACAAACACTGCTCAGCCAGAAGAACCTGGAGGTCCTGCCTGGTGAGTGTTTTCTAGGTGAGTGATCTGCAGAACTCTGGAGCTCATACCTTCTTTACATGAGGTGGGACATGATGTCCAGTCACTATATGGCGTCACAAGACAGTCCTTCCTGCAAGGAAGGAGACAGGGCCTCACTGTTTCAGGTCGAAGGCTTTCAGGACACCTAGGAAACGCAAAGGGAAATTACTTGGCCTCTTTGGTAACCCAGAAAACCAGGTAATTTAGTATCCTTAAATTTTTCATTACTAAAATGGCTAAACAGTCATCAACTTGTATTATTTAACTTCTAGGAGCCTGTTCATTTTTTCTAAGAACTATACAACTACATGATTCTTCCAAACTGGACCTCAGTAAAGCTTCGCAAGGCAGGATGTATAGATTTAATAATAGTAATTGTGTTACTAGAACAAAATAAATTAATTATACTGTAACTCCTTATAAAAATCTCTCCATTAATAAATACGTATTTTCTAACATGCTCTAAAAGAAATTTGTGGAAATTCAAATCACTAATTTAAGGACTAATTCTGCATCTCTGTATAATAGGCTTATTGCTGATTATAAGTTTCCAGGTTTTTCTACAGTTTATTTCTATAAAATATGCATGGCATAACATAAAATTTGTAATGGAATATATTCAATATACAGTACATGCTTCAAGAGGATATTTATAGCTATATATTTTATAATAACAAAACAATAAATGTATATAGAGTATTATGATAAGCAGTTTTTTGCTTTATTTCTGATTTCATTTAGTGTCTCTATTCTTATTTTGTCTTCCATTATCCCCAGTTTCAATTTATCCTAATTATGGGATTTTAAATATATATTTATAAATTAAAATTAAATATATTTATAAATTAAATTATTAAATAAATTAAATATATTTATATATTAAAATTATAAATATTGGGGACAAAAGAGTAAATGTAGATAAAACAAAAATAGTCAACTAATAATTCAAAGAAAAATAAAACACTGTGATTTTGACAAATTACAGTAAAATTAATTAAATTATTTTTAAAAATACAGCAAACATTTATTAGGAACACAAGAGAAAGAAAATGAGAAAACACTGAAATGTCTTAATTTATATAAGAGTTTTCACTTTTTAAAAGATAACTTTAGGAAGCTGATGTATGAGCTTTGAGTACACTGTCTTATTGATTGTATATTCAAGTGATTTTTTTTTTAACTTTCCCAATTCTTCTCTGTATCTTCAAGAGCTGATTCTACCATTTCTACTGGTCAAATATTGACCACTAGCATTTACTCTAGAAGAGGATGTATCTTAAGGACAATGAAACATAACAGCATAATTCATATGACTAAAAGTAACTTATTGTTCTGATTCCTAAGGAGTTCTCTTTTGACGTCATATAAATCTCTGACAAAGAAGCTAAGAGGCAGCGAAGAAATAAACCAACAACCACTAGTATTACTAGTTGCTGGAATAACTTGGCAAATTAGTGAAAAATGGGATTTAAAAACACTCCTGATGGCAGAAGTCAAATTTTCTGTAGGTCAGGATAAATTGCTTTTTAACAAATAGATTAATCAGATTTTCACAACTGAACTATGAGTAGAAAAAAAAAAACCCCAAAACATCATTAATCTCCTTTCCATAATATCTTTATAGCACTTTGCTGACACTTCACTTTTTATATAACTTGTATTACACTTATTTATCTACATGTTCCATCTCATACATAAATATTATGTTCTATTCAATTATACAGATACATGCTTTCCTCTTTCACTCTATAACACTAGGGTTTATTTGGAAGTATGTTTGAAAAATATATTGGACTCAAGATTTCAAAAAGAAATAATCTCCCTGGTTTATGTTGAGGATAATCTTGGATTTTCCTAATTGCTGGGACAACAAAGAAATTTAGATGGGAGTCACAGAAGTTAATGAATTGTTAGAAATAAAATTATAAATATCTAGAATTATAATGTAACCTGCATTAGCTAGAAAACATTGTATGGCAAAACCCCACATATAATACTGTTAATTATTTTGGAATTATGGAATTATTGATTAATAATTATTACTGGAGGCACTCCTTCTCAATGAAGCAATTTTACAATTTTAATAATGGAAGAGCATTCATAGCAAACTCTTCAAATTTTAGCCCTTTATAAATCAATGGAATTTACAGTGTTATCATTGACAACCTCCAAAATTCAGTTTTAGTTTTGAAATATCCACAGCAAGATACTTGGCTAACTGTGGAGAATAAAATTACTAACAACAAAGCCGTTAAATGAACACACAAAGATAAATTATACAGGCTAGATTACATCCAATAAAACGAATTCAGACTTCCTTTGGTGAAGCAATTGGTTCAGTCTACATGCTTCTTTTCTCCTTTGTACTGTTTGTATTTAGTGTTTGTGGTTTAAATCAAGGAATTGATTTCCCCCCAAATCTTATTCAAGGTCAAATTAAACAGATGTGATAGGAGTTGAAGTTTGTTACTCGGAGGATAGATAAGATCAATAACATTGATTTTACCATTGCACAGTAATCTGTTTTATTAAGAGGAGTTTAAAACAATGTTTCTATTTGCATTTTTGTTTCAAATGCCTAGCACTGAAAAGCATTCACTGAATTTAACCTAGCTGTTAGGGATAAGGGCAGTATCATCATCTCCTGGATTCACAGTATTTGCTTAATTTTTCAGAACTTTAATGGCAAAGTAAATCCATTTAACTTGACAAATCTATACACGCATCCAGGTCATTGGATAAAGGCTGCAAGGGCAAAGGAAATTTTTAATGGATTATTGTGGTGGCTGGACATGAGGCTTCAGGATAGCCTTCCTATTGAATGATTTAATGACATCCATCCATCAGGCTCTTTCACACATAGGTTTATACACATGTATATCTACTGCTTAGCAAAAACAGACTGTAACGTGGTAAGTGAGGAAAACATCAACAGCGCTATTTGTCGGTGATGAACTGTGAACAGGAACGGAGCGAGCTCACTTGTAGCAGCTCAGCATAATAACCCATAATCCTGTGCCAGGTTGGTCAGGTCACAGCCCTCCGCAGCAAGTATATCTACCTGTATGCTCATCCCAGCAACACCCAGAATCTTCCAGGGCTTGGCACTTCTGCCCCTGCTGTTAGTGCCAGAGAATTTTAATACACTACCCATTAACTCCCTGTGTTACATGGTTTACAACTTCAGCATTATATCTATTAAAATAGTGGTTTGGGGCTACCTATTAAGGATGTGGAATAGTTTCTCAATTTATTCCAGTCTTCCTGGCATGTATTTCCTAATGTTTCAGAATTTCAAATTATATAATCAAATGAAGTATGGGGGCAAAATATCCTTAATGCCTGGTACCCTGGCCACATAATAAGAACTCTTAATGGGATTATTATTTATCCCCTGAAGTTTTCCACACATCAGCTACATTATTATCATTTCCCCAAAACATTAGAAAGGATCTCAAATTTTTAAGGGAAAATAATATTTTCCCAGATTTATTGAGTGCTTATATTACTATTTTTTAAATCAAATCCTTTCAATTAACTTCAAAAACTAAGGCCAGAATCGGTTAAGGAGCATGCTTAAGGTCACACATGATACTGAAGCACCTGGCCAAGTGTTTGGAAATTTCGAGGCTGTTTTCATACCAGAGCAAACCTGACTGGTTTGACTTTCCCTGTCTTACATGGCTAAGGAGATTTGAATTCTAAAAGATTTATGCTGTCTATATCTCAAAAGATAAAAGTGCCCCCACCCTTAAAGGAATACGTTTTTGGAGTTGATTTATTAATTTTCTCAAATAATTGATTAGCTCAGTTATGCCGTGACATGTTTTCGTTCATATTTCTCACAGGGAACATATAATATGCCAACTCTTCTGGTTATTTGTCCTCCCCTCCAGCAAATCCTTTGCCTTGTTATTACACTATTTGTAACCAC
Organism: Neogale vison; assembly: GCF_020171115.1. NCBI lineage: Eukaryota > Metazoa > Chordata > Mammalia > Carnivora > Mustelidae > Neogale > Neogale vison. Next base: position 168,513,613 of record NC_058094.1, read on the forward strand.
AGTGAGAAACTGATGGTTTTTCTACTTACCATAGCACTCATCCTATCCCAAGGCTCTCTTTCAGAAGTAAATGGCTTATTCATTTAACCATTAAAAGATGTAATAAGTTTGGCTTCAGTATTTTTGATATAGTATTTTCTAGGGAAAATGAAAGGCAGATCATAGAAGGCTAGAGCCCAATTAAACCAGAGTGGCAGAGTCCATAGCCTACGGGTACACAGGAGGTCACAGACGACCTGCGCTGCTAGGACTTCATCCACTGTCGTTATTGATCAGCCAGGCCCAGAGCAAGCCCTCCTTTCACAGCCTCACTAGCCTAATAAAAGGAGAGAAGTGCTGCCGTAAAACTGAAAGTGGGCACCACACAGAAATATATCTATGGGGTTTACAGATCCCAGGTACAAGACTCCTTCGCTGTTAGAACTTGATCAGCCGCTGACATTCAAAACAAACACATCCTGCTCTTGAGGACAGGTGTGACAAGCATCAAAAGGCAAGCGAAGCCTGAGCCAATCCTCTGCACGGCTGGCCATAGGATTTACCCTTGTCATTCTAAAGCCCTTACTTTTTGGGTCCTACTTGGCCCACGTTGACCCGCACACAGATGACTTTCCTTGTCTGCATGCCAACGGAGCAAGAGGCCTCCCCGTTCCAAGTCGTGGTCGTGTTGAAGGACGACACTGAAGTGTCCTCGATGCACTGGCCCCAGGGACCGGTTTGCCAGTGGTACACGGTGCAGGCATGCTCGTTACAGCCACGCACCTCCTGCAAAGCACTGCTGTTTGGACAGTGAGCTCCACCTACAGAAATGAACAACAGAAGAGGATTAGCTACGGTGCTGACAGGAAACTCACCATTCTCTCTTCTTCGAAATTAAGAGTAACAATGATACCTGTCATTTGTTAGCGCATACTAAGTGGCCAGCACGCTGCTGGGAAGGCAAATTACATAGTCATCTAATACCACTTGGCATCTTCCGGCTTCAATTTTAAGCGATGTAATATGCATGATTTTTGTTTTGGGGGACTATGGAGGACCTCAAAGAGGCATTATGCTCCAGAGAAGCAGAAAATAAGGTACAAATGACGAAGGGAAACACGGGGATTGAGATTCTGTAGATGGAGAAAACCCATTGTGTTTTCACATGTTATCCCCCAAACTGAAAATCTTAAATACATGGTTTAAAGTACCACATATTTTAATGTATTGGGCTTTAGGGTGGTGAAACGGGGGCTTAAAATCAACTGATGCTGTCTGATCTTCCCCAGTGTTACTGGAAAAGCCATGTAGTAATGATAGTGTACCATGTTTCTTCAAATCTAGGATGTCATTGGCTGGAAGATATATTATCATTTTGTACGTCAAAGAAAGAGCAATGGCTACAAGTTAAATGATGCTACACTGTTTCTTGATCAACCCTAATTTTTACTGTACACTTACTGAAATAGATTTGTAGGATTCATTTACATGGTTTTTAAAAAATGTGTCACTCAATTGCACACATACAAAGGGAAGACATTCCTAAATATCCTTTACGTTCAGAGTCCAAATCTTTTTTAGATTTTATTTATTTGACAGACAAAGATCGCAAGTAGGCAGAGAGGCAGGCAGAGAGAGAAGAGGAAGCAGGCTCCCTGCCAAGCAGAGAGCCCGATTCGGGGCTTGATACCAGGACCCTGGGACCATAACCTGAGCTGAAGGCAGAGGCTTTAACCCACTGAGCCACCGAGGCGCCCCCAGAGTCCAAATCTTTTGAGTCACATTTTAACTCACACTCATCAAAGTTTGCCCTCCTATACAGAATCATCCCTGTGGTATCAAAAGTGTTGATGATGCAGGATTTTTTTTTTTTTTTTGGTAAGAGCTCCCTACTATCTCCAGGGCTTTCTGCCAAGGTACTGGTATTCATTTCTAAGTTTTGATGTTGGCACATTTTTAATTGTACCAGAAGATGTCAATAAAAGATTTAAGCAAGCAACTGAGGAACAGTTATTAGCTGTTTTTGTTTATTTTGGGCAGAAATATCATGGAATCACTATTGCCACCAGGAATAACAATAAAATTCAGGTACTAGCAAAGATAGCTATGTTTTAATTGCTGTCTGGCTGCTGTGGTTTTAAAATACAGCCATTTTAAGATGCCATAATTACAGAGATGATAAAAGGTAAAAGGGCTGTATCTTTTAATCAAAAGAATATAGTATGAAGTTGTCACTATGGAACCATTTTTTATGGGCTAGCCCTGTTATAAGTACTTTGTAGGGGGATCTCATTTTACATCCCAAACTGCATCACAAGTTAAAAAGTGGATGAGCCAATGTAACTTAAATGATATAATGGTAACAGGTCAGAATTTATGGAGCCCAGTTTCTTACCCCTATGCTATGTATAATGCCAATTATAAAAATGAGAAGCTTTATATTGTTAAAAGCAGAGTATAGGAGGAATTTATTGCTTATTTTATTGATAATTTAATCTATTTTAACTTATGTAGCCCTTGGACTTAATCTATCTTTATTTATGTAGTCTTCTGGATTTTAGGAACAGAGAATATTGATTGTTGGGGCACCTGGGTGCCTCAGTCAGCTCGGCAGAAGACTCTTGATTTTGGCTCAGGTCATGATCTCAGGGTCCATGATCTTGGAGCCCCATATCAGCCTTCATGCTCATCAGGGACTCTCTTTCTCTCTCTCTTTCCCTCTGCCCCTCCCCTTTCTCTCTCTTTCTCAAATAAATAAATACAATCTAAAAAAGAAGACGAAGATGAAGAAGAAGAAGAAGAAGAAGAAGATGATAATACCTGGTTGTTAAACAAGAAAAGGTGATTCAATAACTAGTGATCCTCAGACAGAAGTGGGCCCCCAACTTTGAGATATGAGTAAAAGTCATAGACAAACTACCCCCTGAGATGGTCTTCATTTACCGTTTCACTTACTATTAATACACCCTCTAACTCAGCAAATACATCGGTAGGCAGTGTTTGTGAGAATTTAACTGCAATTCAGAATCATTTATACCGTGTTGAGCAGGGGATCAACATCAGAATAACCTGCATTAAGCAGCATTTCATTAAAATCCCTGCTTCATGGTGGTGAAAACATCTGTCACAGATCACAGCCCGTCCTCCATCACACAGATCAGTGATCCAGGCAGCCGCTGAAAAGAAGTTTAGGATTTGAATAGGAATGGATTCTAAAACATACTAATTGGATCCGGGAGAAGTAAATGAGGGCTCTTATAACCCATTCCCTGAGGCTCTAGATTTACCCAATCTTAAGACAAATACCTAATTATAGGCGTGAAACATATACACTTTAGTTAATCATTTTAACACTACCTTTATATTTATTTAATAGTAAAATTGTTGATCTTCTATGAAAAAAGCATATATTTACCTCATTTTCACTGTGGGCATATGTATGCTGTTTTAACTGTGATTCTAAACTCTTATAATTGTTTTTGACATTGGAATTGACTCGTTGGCTTTAGAACATGTGATAGGAAAAAAAACTTCTACGGCATCAGCATAGGGTGTCAAGGAACTGCAAGATGGTAGTTAAGTTTACAGACAGAAAGGCTATTTATTTTCTTGCCCCAATCCACATTAAAGCCACATCAGCAGTTTTGGTCTGATGTCAGGATACTCGTGCAGATAAGCCCCAAAGTGGTCTTAATTATAACAACGATATGGCAATTTCAAAAGCATGGCTTGGGTAATCAGTCATTGCAGCATCGTCCTGTTGTTTGGGGAATAATTTTACGGTAGAAAAATTGATAGATATAATATTGAATTTATTTATTATTTATGGAAAGATCTAATTTCAGACACATGGGAATATTTCTATAGTACTGGGGAAATTATAAAATGTCATCTAGACAAAACTAATGATAAATGGTATTTAAAAAAAATTCTCGGACCCATAAAAATATATACTTCATACTAATGTGACTATATAGGTGTTCTATCATTCCGTGAAGTGGAAAGACTTTATAATCCTTCGACGAAATTCTACTGTATAACTTAACGTCCACACTTCTATTAAAATACCAACTATTATAATGTGAAACTTTTCTTATAAAAATGAAAAAGTGACTTTTCCTCTCCACCTCAAGCCTATAAATGCTGTCTGTGTGAACATACATTTGAACAGAGCTGTAGTGTTTCTGTTTCCGGCATTGAAGTCCTTATAATTTAAATGAAAAGACTGAAAAGATAAAAGAACCGTGTTCAAAACATTAAGTGGAAACATGTGTACTGAGTTCTATAGTACGCAATGTTTACGGCCAATACTTCAAGAGACAGATACCTACAAGGGTTAGAAATAGTTTTTGCTGTTCTCAGGGATCTTATTTATAAAGCAGTGGGGAAAAGTAGTAGGGATGGGCAAGCATACAGATAAGTATAATTTTAGGCGGAATACTGTAATCACGTTAAAAGAGGTAGCACCATTGAGATTCAAAAGTGTTAAGATTCTGTTCATTTTTGGGGCGGCTGAAAAATGCCTCTCAGTAGGAGGTGCTGAGGTGAGTTTTGAAGGAGTGGGATTTTGACAAGTAGCGTTCGGGGAAGGGAGAGAAAGAAGGGAACATTTTCCGTAAGCAGAAGAGCTACTAAAAGCCAAGGCATGGCAGGCAGACGTGATGCGGGAATTAGCAATACAGATGCAGTCCACTGGAGTCCCAAGTTCACACAGAGAAACAACAGGCAATACGGGTAAAAAAGTGGATGGGGCTCATGCTAAGAAGTGGCTATCAGTGTACTATGAATTACAGTTTTTAAAACGCTTGTAATTTTGCCTGCTTATAGCAGCCCGGATCCCCCTGACAGCAGACCACCCCTTGGACAAAAAAACACACTGGCAATGGCATGATTTCGGGGAGCTGAAGGGAAGAACGTTAGCCACGGGGAACCTCGGAAGATTTCACTGTCACACACCATCCCTACTCCCCTCCTTTGTCATCCCTTGCAGAGAGAGGAAGAAGACATTCCACTGTGGGGTCCGCATAAATCTTGTGTGGCGGTTGTGGTCACGCAGGGACAGATTGAAACAGAACTCCGTTTTCAAAGTCAAGAATGGAGGGTGAGGAAGTGACGGTACTTTTACTTGGAAGGCAGAATCCATGAGTCTGTACATATAATGGATTCTGGATTCTTCAAATCTGTCCAGGAATAAAAGGAATCCTTAGGCCCTTTAGCTGTGAAAACCCAAAGTTAAAATACCAATATTACCTCTTCAGTGTTTTGTATTTTAAAATATAATTTTTGAAGAAGACTGCTAATTATGTGAAAAAAATTGGCAAAATTCTATTTCACTTTGCATCTATTTTCTGTATTTATAAAGCAGGTGCAAAGACACACTAAAATTTGGCTGATGAAGTTATAGTATCAGGTCATTTTGAACTTTCCAAAAAAAAAAAATCCTCTCATTTCTTGCTCCTGTAAGGATAATTAACTATGTAATGAGAGCTAACAGAAGCTGTAATTATGCTTAGTGGAAAACATTTTGAAAATCAGTTTTTCTTTTTAAACATGGTTTCAAAAAATTCAGATGGCTATAAATCTAACATTAATTTTTAATTTCTTATTCAAATTCAACAGACTACTATTTATATATTAAAAATATGCCAGGCTGAAGTGTTAAAAGATTGCTTCCTTTCATATCTTCCCAACACAATTTTTGTTCAGGGCCAATAACATCTGCACACTTATCCCCGCACTGTGTGGCTAGGCCTGAGACACTAACGAATCATTCTATAAAACCGAGAGGAAACAAGAGGCAATTGCAAGTCCAAGGAATAGAGTCAAGGTCACACAGAAAGGTCACTGTTGCAAAAATGCTCCTGGCCATACACCTGAGCCATCAATTTGCGGCCTGCAAACCAGGGACCACTGAAGGCCTGGATGGTTATGTGAGTCTCAGAGGCTATAGAAAACTCCACAAAAATCTGGACATGATCTCTGCATCCTCCTCCTCAAATATTTTTTAAAGTATTTTGGGACCCACCCCATAGTTTGCCCAAAACAAGGAAGATTTTTACCTTGAGTTATACAATGCCAAAAAGTGAAATACCAATTTTATTTAAACATACATGCACACTCCCCCTTTTGTTTTTTTAAGTTTAAAAGATGTATTTTTGCTTTCTTCAGCATATTTACTATCTCTAGTTGCTACCATTTGTATTTGCTTTCCAAATGACATTTGCATAAGAATCTTTTTGTGATAATTTGTTGCTAACAATAGGTTATAAAGTGTTCCTCAAGACTGCATGAAAAGCAATTATATTCAAGCTGTTTTTTAATTAATTTTTTATGTTTAAATTTTGAACCAAGCTTAAAATTATAGGAAAATTCAAAATATATTATCAATAATTTTCCTCCCTGGATCATTGGGACAGAGTTGTTGAAATGATACCTCACTACCCTAAATACTTAAATGTTTATTTCTTATAGTCAAGGGCATTTTCCTACATAAACACATTCAATATTTGAGATCAGGAAACTAGGAAACAAACATTGACACATTATTACTATCTCCTCCTTATACCTATTCAGATTTTCCAACTGTCTCAAAATACCCTTTTTACAGTGGAAAAATCTATAACCAAGTTTTGCATTTAAGTATCATGTTTTGGAATCTCCTTCCATCTGGAATAGCTCCCTCATTTTTTTCTTAATTTTCATGATTAAGTGCCCCTTGGCTCTTAAGGATATTAAAGATCAGTTATTGTTTTTCAGTGTTTTTCAATTGGGACATTTCCTCATGATTATATTCTACAATATGCATCTTTGACAGGCACGTCACAGACCTGATGCCATTTTATCATTGCATCATACCAGGAACACATGAATTTTCTTTGCTCCACTACCACTAATTTAAATTTTGATCCTTGAGTTAAGGTGGTGTCTGTAATACTTCTCCATTAGAGAGATACTTGAGACTAAATAAAACGCTCTTGGTTAGATGCTCAGTTAATACATTCATTTATTTATATGAAATATGGATCCATGGTTTCCTATTTCATGTAATGGGTTATATTCTGTTATTAATATTATTTTGGCATTTACATTGTGGGCTTTGATAACCCACTCTGAACCCTGCAGACGCCCACCTGATGAGACAGATGCTCAACCACTCGACTCCACCAAATGACTTTTTAGAGAAAATTGTTCAGGAGCAGAGAGTTAGAGTCCAGAAAGAAAGTGAAGAAGGAAAGGGAAAGAAAGAAAAAGTAGTATGGGGAAGAGGACGTATTATTCTGTACCCTATCATTCACATAGTAGGAACAAAGAAATAATCGATAAAAGTCCTAACATTTCAAAAACTGGAGAAGCTTGGTTTATCTCCTGAATTGGGGGCATAGAGAATCATCTTTTATCATACATCTACAGAGACAGACATAGAGATAGATGTAGACACACACACGCAGACACACAAACCATAAGAAAACTAAGCGTATCAGGGGTAAGACCAGGAGCTAGCACTCCTCTTCTCGAGCACACACTAGGATTACATCCCCCCCACCCTGCAACTGAAGTTAGGTTCAACTTCAAGCCATGATTGTCTGATTTTGCTTGGTCAATGAAATGTCAGTAGGAATGACTTAAGTCCCTTCTGTATGGAAGAACGTAATGCTGATGGTTAGAAATCACCAGACAGACTTTCCAACTAACTTCTTCCACTGGCACTGGGGAGTGGGTCTTCATTTGGAGGTGCAAGCTGAGACCGCCTTGGAAAGCCACCCAATGCCATGGCAATGTTCCCATAACAAAGCAATAGTTTCTCTTTTAAAAGTTTTTAAGCTGCTGAGCTGTTTGTTACTACAAAACAACTGGGTGGCTCAGTTGGTTAAGCAGCTGCCTTCGGCTCAGGTCATGATCCCAGCGTCCTGGGATCGAGTCCCACATCGGGCTCCTTGCTCGGCAGGGAGCCTGCTTCTCCCTCTGCCTCTGCCTGCCATTCTGCCTGCCTGTGCTCACTCTCTATCCCTCTCTCTCTCTCTCTGACAAATAAATAAATAAAATTAAAATAAAAACAATTAAAAAAAAACAACTCAATCTGCTCTATTAATACAAGAGGTTATATAATATTCAGTATAATGTTCAACAGTAAAGTTACGCCTGAGATAGATAAAAGGTTATCTTTTATTTTGTGAAGCAGCATTGGCTTTGTAAATCCAGATTAGTACTTTGCACATGGATTTGTAACTTATTTCACCAGAAAGTTGTATGTCTAAACACTCAATACTTAATTTTAATAATGTCACCTTTGCCCTTAAGGTTATCACAGTAATTTTCTGATTTAGAAAATTCAGAATATGTTTGACACATACAAACATTAATTCTCGGGGAATACTAAAAAGACCTACCTTGGTGCAGAATTATAAAGTGTCATCTAATTAGCAGGGGGCCACATTTTAAAACTTCCTGCAAAATGAAGTTTTTGAGTAATTTTAAGAAGTGTTCAAAACTACGAGACTTATTTTGTGAGCAAGAAAATGTTTCCATGTCCAGCGAATAATGGGTACTAAATAGTTTTTGAAACACAGATCCCTCTTTAAATATCTCCTATAATTATACCAGTTTTTATAACTGTTATTAACAGAGACAAGCAGCAGCAGATTCTCCACTGACAGCTTCCTATATGGTTTCTGTTTAAAATTATGTTTTGAATTCATGCCTTTATGATTTACTATATAAACATCTATAATTTTCCAGCACGGCCTGCTTATGATGCAGCTACTAGACTTAATTAAAAATTATCGAAGTCTCACCCTTTCAAACTAAGTGGGTGATACACATCAAAGATCAATCATAAATTTCTGCCTTTAAAGCATTTCATGACCTTTCAGTGTGAAGCATCATGTCTAGAGAAATAATGATCTGGTGGGTTCTGCAAGCATGGCAAAAATCTCTGCCATGTGACTCACGGGGCGAAAAGTCACTCATTACTAGTCACACAGCCAGTGTCTGCAGAGTATAATAGATTTATAGGAAGCAGGGTGACCACAGATCTAATTTTAATGAAGTCCAAGACATAATCTGAGCTGATAGAGTTTGAAGTCTGAATATAATCTATGCAAGGTTAAAGTTACTGTTTGACAAGACAAGGAATATAACTTTCTAAAATGTTCTAGCTCTCTATTTGGTTCCCAGATACACTTTTTTTGGGGGGGGGGTACCAAATGGTTCAAATTATATTAAGGTAACCAGAAAAATATTTTGGGACACTTTATTTTTTTATTTATTATTTATTTATTTATTTATTTTTAAGATTTCATTTATTTATTTGACATACAGAGATCACAAGTAGGCACAGAGGCAGGCAGAGAGAGAGGAAGGGAAGCAGAATCTCCGCTGAGCAGAGAGCCCAACTCGGGGCTCAATTCCAGGACCCTGGGATCATGACCCGAGCCGAAGGCAGAGGCTTAACCCACTGAGCCACCCAGGTGCCCCTTGGGAAACTTTAAAACAAAATTCTAAAATTTCCTATAGGTTGACTGTGTCAAATAAGCTAAATTTTTCTCTCCGGTCTTAAGACTAAGGTAATCACACTTTTGCATGGCTATTATATTCATAGATAGCATGTTTGACGAAATAAAAACACTATCAGGTTTTGACCACCAAAATGTTTCAGAAGTAGAAAAATAAAACTGGCAGCTTAAAAACTCCTCCACAATTTATTTTTTGGGGATATACACAGAGAAACACATTCAAATTACAAACAGAAATCATTACTTACTAGTGCTAACTATGAATGAGGAGAAGAGTCATTCAGCTTGGTAAGGTTTAAATAATATACACCTATATTCTTGAGACAGAACATGCCTTAATGTGATAGAGCTTGATGATGTCTATGTTTTTCTTAGTCCTGTGGTATTCTCAAGAATGACAAGATTAAGTATGACATTATATCACCCAGTCACACAGAGGCCAAATTAGCATTTGGATGTAAGCTTGAGAGATAATTACCAAGAACCTTATATTTCTCGACAATAAAGCTTACACAAGTGAGGTATGAATAAATGACAAAGCATGCTTTATTCCCCCAACAGGATGAGGTGATTAAGGAGCAGCATATTTGAAAAATGAACACAATGTACAGATGAGACTTCTGGATCTTAGAGCCTATGATCAAAAACCTGAGTGGCAGAGAAGCCATGTAATTTTCCTTCAAGTAATAATCATGCTGGTGTTTCTTTAAAAACAAGACACTTCTTCATTGAACATATATGCCTGTTTATGAGAAGGCAGAATGTCATCTCAAAGGGAAAAAAGTTTGGGAAGCCATTTTCATACTTTTGCACAGGTTTAGCATTCAAACTAGAAAGCAGTTATTAGGAGAGAGTTAAGGCAAAGCAACTACTTTTTAAAGTCTTTCTTCTTTTATTAAAGATCTATTTTCAAGATTAATTTTGGGGAAAAGAAGTTGCTGCATAGGTCAACAGATATTAAATTTCCTTGAATTGCTGGGATTCTGGAAGTAGATTTTTGTGTAGCATCACCTTAACCGCAAAAGACAAAAAAAAAAAAAAAAAAGGATGCCAACTTCAGAAAGGAATCTGAATCCACTTCTGAAGCTGAGGACCAGCCTTACCTTCCTCACCGGCATAGGCCAGAATGGACCGTGCCCGTATCTGCTTCCCTTCTGTGGTTTTCCCGGAGCAGGTGTGTGAGCAGGAGGACCACAAAGACCACATGCTGAGCACACAGTCCTTTGGGCATGGGGCGTAACAGGCAACAGGGATGGGGAAGATGGCATCTCTGCACAGCTGTCTGTCAACTTCTTCTCCTGGGGAAGACATCGTCACGAACAATCTATCAGTTTTAAATAAATGTAAAATGAGCAATTGTAACCAGATGGGCACCAAGATAAATTAGGTTATTTGGTTCTTAGTTAAAAACAAAGCTAAAACAATGCCCACGACAGCCAGATGTTAAAAGAACACAAGGAATAAATATATACCTTTAACTGAAGCTTCTTTTATTATTAGAAGCTTAGGTGTATAGATCAAGCACAGTGCTAAAAGTATTTTTTACTACAGATAGCTGCCCAGTTAGTGACTTTTCTATTTATAATATTAACCTTGCAATAAATAACATCAGTGAATTACACTCCCCTTTTTATTGCATTATTGGAGATGTACCATTTACATCATCATTTACAAATAACACCTCTACCCAGAGCATGTACCATATATTTTCATGAACCAACTCAGGTATCTCTGCAAACTGTCTCCCAGAGAATTTATTTTTGTATGACTGGCAACCTTTTTTTTTTCTCTTTCATAAAAATTACTGTGTTAGTTGGAAATAGCCAAGATATGCAAATAATAGGCTAAAACATAAAACTGTTTAAGTGGTCCCATTGGAAGAGGGGGAGAAAAATGACAAGGTAAGCAAATGGCAAAAGATGGTGTCACTCCAGCACTTAAAACTCATCAGCAGTTTCCTGTTGCTCTTAAGGCAGAGATGAAAGTTCTTAAATGTTTACAAGACCTATAATGACCTGGCTCCGGATTCTCTTCCCAGCTTCATCTGACCCCACTCCTTTGCCTTGCGAGCTCTAGAGGTTGGCACGTCTTTAGTATGTGTTGAATGAATACAATGAGATGTACAAAAGGCCAATGAGGAAGAAAATGTCTTTGTGATTAATGAATGCCAAAGACAGCTAAAAGGATTACAAATGACCAAAATAGAATATGAAATGAACTCTACAGCGTCGCTGGTTAATGTAGGGTGTCAATGACATCAGTGGAACAGAGCAAAACAATCCAAAAACAAGCAAAAGCTGATCTATTATTTTACCAGAAAACATGACCATAATTCTGGATAAATATATCACAAACGTGTGCCTTGGGCCATTACACCTTCACGTGAGAAAGAGTGACTAATTATGCTACTTTTCACTGCTATTAGAAAAGCAACGCAGAGCTGTTTCTCACTGATGGAAGGCTAGGAGCATCGTGTTAATGTACGGTCCTTTATTCATACATTTGAAAAACAAGATAGAAAATAAGAAGAATTCAATTGGAAATGCTCTAACAGGTTAATAGTTACTAGTTTGCAGGGCCTTGTATCATTAGACACAATCAGAAGTCAAGTGGAGCATTAATAAGCCACCAGTCTGCAAGGCTTTAAATGATTAGATTCGCTTACTAGTAAGTCAGACTCACTGAAATGACGATGGACTCATCATTGTATCATTCAGTCTTTAGTTACTGTGATCTGTGGGATCTCTTTTAATTCTGCTTTTATTGGCTTTAGGCTTTGGCTTACATCCCAGTAAAACAATATGGAGATAGATTGTAGATTTATAGGTACTGAAGGTAGAATATGAAAATCATTACAGTAAAAGGTATTTAATATTTTACAATTTATGTAATAATGACTCTTCGTCCTACTAAACTTTTTTCTGAGGGCAAGAGGGGACTCGCATATGTCTTAGTTCTTTGCTGCTACTTTTAATGTTCTATCTACTCTCTTTCACTTTCATTTCTAATATCCTGTGAAAAGGAAGGCAAGTTTGGTGCTCTAGCCTATAATCAACCAGGAATTACAGTTTTATTTCTTCTTATAGTTACTTAATCATTTCTACTCAGAAAAATTTAACTCATTCTGCAGCAACTGAAAGTATGCAATGTGGGTGCTATTATAAAATTAATTTTCAAAGCAAAAGTGGTAGATTTCTCTTTCTCGTAAACTGAAGGGATGTACAATTTCAACCTTTCTTGCTTTATGACTTCTTCTTCTTCTTTTTTTTTTTTTTCAGCCTGTGTCCTGTATCTTACGTGAGCTCTTTTCACCCATCTTGTTCCGCTTAGCCCGGTGCATTTTCCAGTAGGTACGTTTGTTCTAGAACACATCTTAATCCTCTGTGGAGCTATTAAAACCCACCTTGGATTCAACCTCTAAATTCCCTTAGATGTCAGCCCTTACTGCACTCCTCCCAACATGGCCAGGTAAGCCCCTGGCTCTGATGGCTCTGGACTGTCAGCGTTGTTCTGCATCCACAGAATGGCATTATGTTCTAACCATAATGATTTTTTCCCCTTTTCTCCTACAGAATAATCTTATCACTGCCTCAGGGACTTGGCATTCTCCCTTCCCTTTGTATGACAATTTCAGATCTCATGGCAGACTACTTTTCAATATTCAGGTTTCGGTTCAATTGTCCCCTTCCTGGAGGAGGCTTTATTGACCATACACAATCTCACAATAACTACATTTTATTTTCATTACAGCTTTACTCACCACTGGAACCTAATGAATTGTTTATAAGTTTATCTTCTAATCCTACTACTAGATTAAAAACCCAATGAGGGCATGATCTTTCTCTCTCTTGTTATTTTATACTTAGAACCTAAAACACTGCCTGGCACATAAAAGACACTAAATAATCTTTCATTAAATGAACAAAGGAATCGATTAATTTTAAACTGTTGTATCAGGAAACAGAATGCTGGATTAGACATATATGGATTTGAGTACAGTATTTCATAAATCGCCATGCACTCAACTGCTCTAGGACTTGTTACCGTGTATCCAGTGGGCAGGCAGCATATGCACCAGCTGGAGTTTGCTAGAAATGCAGTCTCTCAGATTCCATCCACTAAATCATTATTTGCCTTTTATAAAGGCCCCCAGGTGATCTCCATGCACATAAAATCTGAGAAGCATTGCTCTAGAATTTTTCTGCCTTTCTTCTCTTGTGTTTTGAATAGGACCAGATTGCTTCTTGAATGAGTAGCTACAGATTCATCTGGACTCTATACCAGACATCAATCATTTCTCTGTGGGACTTCCCTTTAGACTTCTCTTTATACAGGGTATACTTAGATGAAAACAATCAATGAGCAGTTACTGATTACACATCTTTTGTCAAGCCCTATGCTATGAATATTGTATACCTCACCTCAGGTAATTGTCACTGCAGCATTTTTTTGAGGTATGACTGAAAGATAACATTAATTTCAGGTGTACAACATAATGCTTTGATATTTGCATACATTGTGAAATAATCATAATACATCCAACTAACATTTGTTCCCATACAGAGTTACAGTTTTTTTTTGACTGATAGAGACTTTTAAAACTTACTCTCCTAGCAACTTTCAAATATACATTACAGAATAGTCAACTATAGCCACCATGCCTTACCTTACATCCCCATGACTCGTTTATTTTATAACTGGAAGTCTGTACCTTCTACAACTTTTAGACATAGGTACTAACATCTGATTTTTACTTTAAATGAAACTGAAGCTCAACAAGCTGAAGTTTACTGTCTCAAAGAGCAGAAATTTAAGTAAAGAAGCTAAGATTTGAACTGAGTTTTAACCAATTCCCAATCTATTTTTAATTGGCATGGTGGTAGGGAGAATGCGGGATGCCAAGAGAGTTAAAAAAAAATGGATGAAACTTCGCCTACGAAAAGTCCAGAAACTCAAAAGCCCAGAAATCACTCTAAGTTGTTCCTTGGGACACAGTGAAGCATAGTGGCAGCATATACTGTCTCAGATACAAAGACTAGGCATGTTGATGTGTCCAAGGTTACATGTTTTTGCTTACAGCCATTGGAAAAATGGCAACGGTTCTATGAAAACATGAAATCGTTAAGATCTTTGACTTTGCTTTCAACGGGTGCTTTAATCAACTCAATGCATTGACCACTAACTGGAATCCTTAGGAAGTGTGCGCTTTTAAGCTAAATGTCCAGGAGCACCCCAGGCATGAGTCATCAGGGAAACAGGAGAGAAAGAAAGGCTGGGTTTATGGCTATCACAGGTTAATTCCATAATTTGTGATTTGCAACCACATTCTAGGAGTGCAACTTCTATCTTATTTTTAATATAAAAAGTGACCCTGGAAATAAAGTCTTTATCTATATGTGCTTCAGAAAATAACTTCATCCTTCTTCTTCACATTGAAAGTTGTTTTTGATTGATAAACATTATTTTAATTAGATAAGAACTGTTTTGCATGACACTATTTCAGAAAATGTATGATAGTAAGTTAAACATGTACAAATCCAAATATCAGGTTAATTTATAGTCTTTCCATATAGAGGAATGAAAATTTAGCTGCTGAACATTTTGGAAATTCCATTTTTCCATATCTATTACCCTACTGTTAGGATATTTTCAACTACCATATGTCCCCAATATAGAACCTTTTAAGACTTTGATTATCTGAATTTGCATCCAAATAAACCTGGGCTGATAAATCTAATTATCATTATAGTGAATGATGTGGTTCTACAGCTCATTTAGCAACAGCTAATGCAACTTGTTTTTTTCTTGCTTTCTTTTTTTTTTTTTTTTTTCTTTAGTCTTTCTGAGGACAATTTCTTAGTTAGATCCTGGACATGATATCATAAACATTTAGAATCTACACACTTGTCATTGTATATTAAATATACCATTTTTTTTGGCATACACGTTCCAACATAAAATTTTCAAAGGACTGCTTTATATTTATGACTTTTATTTTTCTCCCTTAAAGGTCTAGGCATCTTAAACAAACCTACAAAAATGTATATTTTACATGAAATATGTAACACAGAAAGAAATGAATGAACCATTGTCTACATATTACAACTATCTTACTGTGAAGCCTTAACTAAAGCATATCTAGCTTAAACCTGTTTGTGACACTCCATATAAAAGGTTGAGAAATAAAATGAAAATGTTTGATTTATTTTTATGAACTCAAAACAAAATTTGAATCAGTTTAAGTTGGTGTGTTCTGATCTCTGTCTTTACATATAAAATTTTAAAAACACGTTTTTAATAATTCATCATTTAATCAGTTTAAACATGTATTTTGACATCTTTTTTTTTTTGTATTTTGACATCTTTAAAGCAACCCTCCAATTTCCCTATTTTGTCTATTTCATGAACTTCACCAAACTCTTTCATGAATTCTTCCAAAATATCTCCTTTCATTGTACTGTGTTTCCTATTATCAGGATAAGAGAATTGAACATCTGTTTGAAGTAATTAAACTAAAAATTCATATCAATTTCCATAAAAATAAAACAAAATGAGAAGTGTGATCAGAGGATAGATTTCTTTTTCTTGGTAAAAGTATATGCTGAAAGTTTATTGCATTCATCGCACTGGAGCTTAAATGTAATATAAAAGATAAATCTTGGTTTATGAAGGTTTTTATAGTTTCAAGGTTTTTATAGCTTAGGAGATGAGCAAAGAACACAACATTAATACAGTAAAAATATAATTAATTGTATTTTAATGTCAGGGATATACATGCTTAGCACTGTTCCCTAAATGTTCCTTGCATTATTCTAATTTCTTTTTAGTCATAGAAATGTGCAGATTGCTATGGGTGATTTTTAACAGTCACAGTAGCAGTATGTGCAATGTACCTCCAGAAGGCAATTGAAGCACATCCGTGTAATGGAATCGAGAGAGAGGTAAAGAGAAAGGAGAAATTAAAGCAAAGAGAAACCAGATACAGAGCCAAGATTTTTAAGAAGCACACTATTTAGAAAGCCCCTAGTACTGCATTTTTGGGACAGATCTCCCTCACCAGACCTAAACAAACTCTGTAGCAATCCTGAGAATTATTGTTGACGTCTTTTGTATTCTTCAGAAATTGCCTTAAAATTTCATACTGACTCTGATAGTGGAAGCCACTTATATATTTATTTATTGACTGATAGCCAATATAAATTCAAAAAAGAATTGAGATGGGAGAAGAATGAAGTCTCATATTCACCTGGATCTTTCCAGAGAGCATTTTCATATAACCATCCTATCTGAACTTTATAAAACTGTAAGATATGTAAGTCGGGAATCACTCTCAGCTTATTGAGGTAAAAGACCCACGAATTGAGTCTTTTAACTCTTTCTTCCCTCCTCTTTTCGAAGAGAAGCTTCGTATCTCTTCTTCATAAATGGGAGGTTTCCCAATAATATTTTTTATCCCTGCACTCCCTCAGCTATGACATCCAGGTAGTGAATCTGATTTATTCAATGTACTACCTCCTGCCTCCATGTTTTCTTCCAGGCTTTTGTGCATGTTTCTCCTATCCCCTGCTATCTCCCATTTCTCCTGCAGCCCTCATCAACCCTGACCCCCAAAAGTGTGTTTCTAAAGTACAAATGGAACCATCGCAGTGTCCTTAATACCTACTAGCTGAGGGCTGGAGCCTTTATCAGGATACAGGAAATCCTCATTTTCTGTCATTGCCCATGATTTCCCTACATTCTCTCCACAGAAAACCATTTGTTTTTCTATGAACTGAAATGCTGCTTTCTTACCCCTCTGCTATTTGGTGTACACTGTTCTCCATGTCTGGCTGTCCTACCTGCTTGCTAAGCACTGTTTAGGACTGTGTTTTCTTCCTCTGTGAACCTTCTCTGACTTTCGGATCCCCCAAATGGAGCTGTGCTATACGTTCTCTGTTCCCAAACACTGCAGTCATATCACTGTAAAGACTTCTGATGATTGTCTGTTGACCCACTCACCTTTACCTTCATTAGCCTATGAGAACCTTCTGGCCAGAGATTTTGTCTCATTCAATATCTTCGTAGCTAAAGTCTTTGGTTCAGTTACTGTCAGAACTTAAGAATTTTGCAGTAAGTTTTGGATGGATGATGGGAAAAAATTGGATTAGAAATCCCAGGACATGCCTTGCTTTTCTGAAAAAGGCCACCTGTGTTTATATATTTCCAACTGTTCATTTACTAAAACCTGATCAAGATCGCCTTGACATTACCCTTAGTTTGACCGAACTTGACAGGTTTCTTCCTGTCTTTAGGCTCCTGGCCTCCCTTTTCTTAAAGCATTTATTTGAAAAACTTAAAACTGTAAATTATTTTTCTGTTCCTTTGAAACGTATGTATATTTCTCCTAGTCTCTTCTTAGTCTTCGAACCTAGGAAATATCTTTCTCAAGTAGTTGGGAACCATTTCTTTGACATGGAAACATCAAAGGAAACAGTGCCCTGACACCTCAGTCTACGTAGGATGGTAGGTCTCCAATTTCTTCAACTGATAATGGCTAGCAAACACACATGACTTAACTACTGAGAAAAATATTTTCAAACTCAGGAGTAACGCAATGTATTCTACACATCACGTTGATCAATCTCTCCCCTAACGTCCTCCACTGCTTTCTCACTAATTCAACCAATACTTAGAAATATTCCTGCCTTTTGTTTCCATGGAGTTAATTTCAGTTTCTATTGTAATAGTATAGAATAAAGTCTTCCTTACTTGTGGAACTCAGTTTGGTGACATTCTTGAAACAAACTCTTATCTAATTAATCACCTTTAGTTTAACCTTCTCTTTCTTTCCTTAAAAAAATCTATACATTTACCTATTGACTTTTAAATATCTTTGGGTAATCTAGGATCTTCATACTATAATTACTTTCAGGATTTCCCTGCTTTTTCATCAACTTCTTCAAAATCTTTCCATTCCCAGTAAGTATATCTCTTATGGTCTCACTATGTTATCTTCACCTTTGTTGTGTTACCTCAAGTCTCTATGTTTTCATTCCTTTGTGGAGCAGCAAAATGAATTGGGCGAACCTGAGGTAAAAAATGTGCTTTCCTCTCCCCAGCAGAATCCACCTTTCAACACCAAGTACTGATGTGGTCACTAACACAAACTTTAACTTTATTTTTAAGATGAAGCCCATTTTAACAAAGTATAATAAATAACATGATTTATTATAAATAAATAATGAAGATTAAGGGCTGAATCCAACCATAACTCTGCATTTCTGTGCTTCATTGAATTTAAGGTACTCCTGGTTGAAACTGCACATGTAGGCAGACAACTCTCAAATCACTACATCCATGACTTCCTTTCCTAATAAATTGGGTTGAGGATTTCACTTGGGGTTGGGCAGAAAAAAAGGGCCTGTTTATACCCTGTAAAGTCTGATATCAGGCCCATGACTTGCATCCCTATTTAACGTCAATTATCATAGCACCTTTTTTTTTTTTTTTTTAAGAGAGGTCGGGGCAGAGAGGGGGAGAGGGAGAGAGAGAATGCCAAGCAGGCTCCTTGCTGCGTATAGAGACTGATGCGGGGCTCAGTCTTATAACCCTGAGATCATAACCTGAACAAAAATCAAGAGTCTGATGCTTAACCAACTGAGCCACCCAGGCACCCCTATCATGGCACATTTTTATGCAAGTTCTCTATGTGTGTAATATGTTACACATATAATATGTGCATATAATATGTGCATGTATATATGCATATATGTTATGCATATAATAAGTTATGCATATGTGATTTGGAATAAAGATGTGAGATGTAATAACTTAACTTCATTTAGCTGAAAACAGTGCTTCATTTTTATGTCCCTTCCTATTAACTATTTGTTTATCTGAAAGTCCCAGACTACCTGGCTTTGTTTATTTTCAGTGACTAAAAAGTAAAATCACTCATGATTTTAAAAGCATTATGGGAGGGCGCCTGGGTGGCTCAGTGGGTTAAAGCCTCTGCCTTTGGCTCAGGTCATGATCTCAGGGTCCTAGAATCGAGCCCCACTTTGGGCTCTCTGCTCAGCAGGGAGCCTGCTTCCTCCCCTCTCTCTCTCTGCCTACTTGTGATCTGTCTGTCAAATAAATAAAATAAATCTTTAAAAAAAAAGAATTATGGGAAATCCAGAAATTCAAATAATAACTTTACCTCTGGCATTATTTGAGATTAAACACAATTTTACTTGTCCTTATTTCCCCCAGATTTTTATTTTTATTTCATATTTTTATTCTTGAACAATTCTTTCTTGTGACTTCATTATTTTTTTGAGTTTGAACTTATCAACTGTTAATTTCATCTACAAATTTACTTTTTTAGTAATGAGAAGTCAAACAGCCTTGGTTCAAATTTTGGCTCTACCACTTATTAACTATGTACCCTGGAGTAAATTATTTAACTTGTTCCAAGACTCAGTTTCCTAAACTACAAAGTGGAAACTAATAATAGTACTTATTTTATGGCACTATTATGCATATTAAATGATATTTTTTAAAAAATTAAGTGCCTAGCTCAGTGTCTGGTGCATAGTTGAAATACACCATCTAGTATAACAATACCATGCCTACTTTCATCACCTCCTGTCAGTGGAGGAGCTGACCATCCCTCCCCCATCACTACAGGAATGGAGGTGCACCAGTGTGTTTCAGTCAACTTGAATTAATGGGCTTAATCATGTTTTCCTAATTCTGCTTATAAGTGTGATCACAGAAAGGTATTAGTAAAAATCATTCCACTGGTCTGATAGTATAAGCTTCATCTTTCAGTAGTTATACACTTTTCTTTTTGCTGAAGTGCTAAGATTGTGAGAAAATACAGAAAACTCAGGAAAAGCCAATTCATGTAATCATAACTGGTAAATGTTATAGTTCATATTTTGAAAATTATTTAGAGTTGTGTTATAAATACTTTTGGGCTTCAATGAAATTTTTAATTAAAAGTTATACTAAAGAATATTGAGCTTATAGTGACATGAAGAAGTACTAAGACATGTGGCATCGTTTAATTCTTCTTTAGTTCCCTTTCTCTGCATAGATTAAATCATTTGACTCTGAAAAACTCGGAGTTAAACAGCTGCACCCAATTACGTTCAGTCAATGTCTTCTAGACAAGAAGAAAAAAATCCTGCTTCTGGAAGTGCTATGATGAGGTTACACTGAACTACATTACAGTATTAATGAAAGTAATTATGCTTCTAAATGAAAGAAATTATATAGTAGGGTCATTTTGAAGAGTTATGAACACAATCAACAAAATAGTCACATTTATTATAATTATCAGTTTAATTAATTTAACTCTCATTTTTTTTTTTACAGATTTATTAATTTATTTTGGAGAGCAAGGGAGTGGTAGCAGGGCAGAGGGAAAGGGAGAGGAATCCTCAAGCAGAGTCCCCACTGAGCATGGCCAACATGGGGCTCAATCCAAGGACCCTGAGATGATGACCTGAACTGAAATCAAGAGTTGGCCATGCAACAGACTGAGCCAACCAGGAGCCCCAATTAATTTAACTTTAAAAACTTATGTAAATAGATAGTTCCATATCAAGTATTTCAATAGAATTCCATTTGTTCTATGTTTGAAATACAGCTCCTGTTTTGATCTCTCCAGGCTCATTTTCCATCACACTAACGTGTCTTGTGGGTTCTATCCCTGTCAGTTCCTCACGGAACCTTACAGGACTTTCTCTGAATGAGGGCTCTTGGAAAGCTTTCCCTTTAGTTTTACTCCTCTCCCACCCCCTCCACCCCCTCCCCAACCCCAGGTCTTGGTTTCAGATTTTTCTCTCAGAGAGTCTTACATTTCTAATCAGTCCTCAAAGTATCAGCCAAATAGTCCACCAGCCATACTGCTATGACTACATTATATCCCCAACTGACCCCCTGCAGTTCTGCAGATCAAGCATGGCTTTGTGTCTGTTTTGTTTAAAGATATTCCACCAACTGTCCTCACTTGACATACCTTGTCTAGCAAGTTCATTTGCCATGCTCTGGGGATAGTTGCAATAAGACTAGGCTCTGAAGACCTTATTGCCTAGAAGAGGATGACTGCACATTATCAACGTTTTAGGCCTAGGTTAAAAACCAATTTCAAGGGGCACCTGGGTGGCTCAGTGGGTTAAGCCTCTGCCTTCGGCTCAGGTCATGATCTCAGGGTCCTGGGATCGAGCCCCAATTTGGGCTCTCTGCTCAGCGGGAGCCTATTCCCCCTCTCTCTCTGCCTGCCTCTTTGCCTACTTGTGATCTCTCTCTCTCAAATAAATAAATAAAATCTAAAAACAAACAAATAAACAAACAAAAAAACACACCAATTTCAATTCATAAATTTTCTCATTTAAAGCAATTCTTACCACCTCTCCTGCACTCCTACATTTTGGGATCTCTTAAATACTCACATTAATAAAAAGAAAGTAAGTATAGTCATTCTATAGATAGTTATTTAAAGATTACAATATGCAAGTAAGCCTACAGAGTAATGACAAAACTACAAATAAGGAAACCAATGTAAACAGACATATATTTGGAGCTTAGAAGTTTCTAGGATTAAGAAGACCATAAGACTTAGAGACGCCATGTTTCTCTCATGAAATATGCACCAATAATCATAATGTAAAATTCTGGTTGCCAATAGAGACTGTGGATTGATGAGATGATTAGACATGGCACAGTTTACAAAAGGACGCATTTTTGAAGGCAGTGAAATTTGAACAGAATTTTGAGGGAATAAAAGCTGAATTGGAAACGAGGAAGAGATGCAGTAAAAAATGTAGGAGTTTGGTCTATGTGGGAAGGCTTTGAAGCAGAAACTAATTCAAAGAATTAATCATCACCATTAATCTTTTCCAAGATCTGCTCTGTCCTCTGATGACCCCATGTAGAAACACTGTAAATCTGGACCATAAACAAACAGGAGGCTGAGAGCTATAGGAGACTAAATCAAAATTTGCCCCTTTAATCTTCACGGTTGTAGTGGAATGTCTGCCAGAAAATCACAGGAAAATAATTTCAGAGAAAATGAAGTTTCAATGATGGGGAAAGTGTTAGCCTATTAATTGGTCTGCAGGCTATTTGCTTCCATATTGAAAGCCACAGACAAATTAGGAACTTCCATAAAAACATTTATAAAAAGTTGCTGAGGGCCTTTTTGGAGTTAATAGTAATCAGAAGAGTTTTTTGTTTTTTGTTTTTTAATAAATGCACCCAATAAAGAGCACCATCAGTTCAACAGTTGAGATAGAGAGTCTCTATTAAAATCAAATGAAAGTACATAATGATTAGTGAGTATCTGCAAGAAGAAAGCTTAGAATTTTAGAAAAGAATCATATTGTATTGATAAAGAAGAAGTTGGTTGATCTAAGATGGGTCAAATGGTATCTAGGAGCCAGTCAATATACGTTAAAATCGGAGGACAGTGAGAAGAGGCATTGGGAAAAGACAGAAAAACTATCCTAGCTCAGATTTCCACATGTGGCAGAGGTTTTCTAAATGTTAGGTGCCACCAGACAACTACTCAACTGGATCTACAAAGCAAGGTCTTAGAAATTTTCATTTAAAAATGATCCTTAAGCCGGGCAGTCCAAGACAGCAACATAAGAAGATCCTGAACCGACTTCCTCCCACAGATGCCCTGAATCTACAGCTACATGTAGAAAAAATTCTGAGAATGACTTGAAAGCTAGTTGAACAGATGCTTCACATCAAGCAAAAATGGGGGGGGGCACATCAAGGTAGGTCGGAGAGGTAGAGTCTCATAAAAAATTCCACCCAGCACAAGCAACCCACAATCAGGAGGGATCTCACAAATCTGAAACCTTTCCCTGAAGAGCAATGATTTTGTACTCTACCTCAGATACCCCAACTATTACATCTTGTACCTCTACATCAGATATCCCAACCCCTAAGCCAGACCCTGAAACTTTTGGCTTTGAAAACCAGTAGGGCTTTGTGTCCATGAGACCTGAGGCTGCCAAAAACTGCAAGATTGTTACTAAAGGGCTTCAGGAAGACTCAATTGCCCCAGGGCCCAGTGCAGAATCTGCAGTTTGGAAAGCACCCAGCCTATACACAAAGGAAAGTCACTTACTAATCCTAAAGCATCTACTGGAGGAGTAGGGGCCTGGTGGGATTTTCTCCAGAGATGAGGGTTCTGGAGGCACCATTTTGTGCTCTCCCTCTGCCTTACGAAAGCTGGGAGCGGGACGCCTGGGTGGCTCAGTTGGTTAAGCAGCTGCCTTCGGCTCAGGTCATGATCCCAGCGTCCTGGGATGGAGTCCCACATCGGGCTCCTTGCTTGGCGGGGAGCCTGCTTCTCCCTCTGCCTCTGCCTGCCACTCTGTCTGCCTGTGCTCGCTCTCTCTCCCTCTCTCTGACAAATAAATAAATAAAATCTTTAAGGAAAAAAAAATTAAAAAAAAAAAAAAAAAAAAAAAAGAAAGCTGGGAGCAAGTGTCCTGTATTCTTCCTCTGCCTTTTAAAGCTGGCCAGGTATACACTGTCTACAGGAGACCCAGTCAGATGTGAGGACAAGCCCTGACTAAAAAATGAAGGGATGGAAAAAGATGTTCCATGTAAATAGAAGCCAAAGGAAAGCTGGGGGAGCTATACTTACATCAGACAAAATAGACTTTGAAACAAAGACTGTACAGAAAACAAAAAGAGCATTATGTAATGATAAAGTTGTCAGTCCAACAAGAAGATAAAAAATTCATAAATATCTATGCACTGGACATAGGAGCACCTAATATATAAAACAAATATTCACAGACCTAAAGGAAAAGACACACAGCAATACAAAAATTACAGGGGATCTTAATACCCCACTTACATCAATAGATAAATCATCCACACAAAATAATCAATAAGGAAACATTGGCCTTAAATGACACATCAGACCAGATGGACTTAATATATACAGAACTATCCATCCCAAACCAGCAGAATATACATTCTTCTCATGTGCACATAGAACATCCTCAAGGATAGATGGTATGTTAGAACACAAAACAAGTCTTTTTTTTTTTTTAAGATTTTATTTATTTATTTGACAGAGATCATGAGTAGGCAGAGAGGCAGGCAGAGAGAGTAGGGGAGGCAGGCTCCCTGCTGAGCAGAGAGCCCGATGTGGGGCTCGATCCCAGGACCCTGGGATCATGACCTAAGCCAAAGGCAGAGGCTTTAATCCACTGAGCCAGCCAGGTGCCCCCACAAAACAAGTCTTCATAATTTTTTTTTAAAAGACATAGAAGTTTATTGAACACCCTACAAGGGAGCAGCAGGCTGGACATCAAAGGGGAGACCTCGGCCACGAGGTGGTGGTAAGGGGCCACAGGTATAGGGCGGAGTGAGGATGTACAGGAATGTATGGAATTTTCCTTGAGTCTTAATAAATTTAAGAAGATTGATATCAAATCAGACATCATTTTTTAAAAAAGATTATTTATTTATTTATTTGACAAACAGAGATCACAAGTAGGCAGAGAGGCAGAGAGAGAGAGGAGGAAGCAGGCTCCCTGCTGAGCAGAGAGCTGAATGCGGGGCTCGATCCCAGAACTCTGGGATCATGACCTGAGCTGAAGGCAGAGGCTTTAACCCACTGAGCCACCCAGGCGCCCCCAGACATCATTTGAGTACAATCATATGAAACTGAAATCAACTACAAGAAAAAACCCTGGAAAAATCACAAATAGGTGGAAATTAAACAACATCTTACTGATCAAACAGTGGTTCCATTAAGAAATCAAATGAGAAATCAAAAAATACCACGAGACAATGAAGTGAAAAAATAAGATACCAAAATTTAAGGGATGCAGCAAAAGCAGTTCTGAAAGGGAAATTCGCAGAAATAAAGTCTACCCCAAGAAAGAAGAAAAATATCAATCTAACTCCACACCTCAAGCAACTATAGAAAGAACAAATGAAGCACAATGTTTGTAGAAGAGAAGAAACAACGAAGATAAGAGAGGAAATAAACGAAATAGGAACGCCTGGGTGGCTCAGTTGGTTGGACGACTGCCTTCGGCTCAGGGCGTGATCCTGGAGTCCCGGGATCGAGTCCCACATCAGGCTCCCAGCTCCATGGGGAGTCTGCTTCGCTCTCTGACCTTCTCCTCGCTCGTGCTCTCTCTCACTGTCTCTCTCTCTCAAATAAATAAATAAAATCTTTAAAAAAAAAAAAAAAACGAAATAGGGACAAAAAAGACAACAGAACAAAATTAATGGAACTAGGAGCTGGTTCTTTGACAAGAACAGAACGGACATATCTTTAGCTAGAATGACCAAGAGAAAAAGATCAAATAAGAAGTGAAAGAGGTGCTTCAACTGACAATACAGAATTATCCAGGATCCTGAGAGACTGTTGAGAACGATTATGTGCCAACCAACTGAACAACCTAGAAGAAATGGGTAAGTTCTTCAACATATACAATCTTCCAAGACTGACCTGTGAAGAACTAGGAAATATATGAATAGACCAGTGACTTTAAGGAGACTGAATCAGTCATCAAAAACCTCCCTACAAGCAAAAGTCCAGGACTAGATGCTTCACTGCATTCTGTCAAACATTTTAAAAAGTAATACCAATCCTTTTCAAACCCTTCCACAAAAATGAAAAAACAGGGAATGTCTCCAAACTCATTTTATGAGGCCAGCATTACTGACACCAAAACCAAACAAGGATACCACACACATAAAAGGAAATTACAGGCCAATTTCCCTGATGAACATAGATGCAAAAATTCTCAACAAAATATTAGTAAACCAAAATCAGCAATACATTAAAAAGATCATACACTATGATCTGAAGGAATTTATTCCAGTGATGAAAGGATGCTCCAATACCTGTAATTAAGTCTACATGACATAGCATAGTAATAAAATGAAGGGGGAAAAAAAATAACAAGATCATCTCAAAAGATGTAGGATCAGCATCTGACAAAATTCAAAATCCATTAATGATAAAAACTCTCAACAAATTGGGTATAGAGGGAACAAACATCAGCATAATAAAGGTCATATATGACAAGCCCACATCTAACATCTTACTTAATGATGAAAAGCTAAAATCCTTTCCTCTAGGATCAGGGACCAAAGATGCCACCTTGCCACTTGCATTCAACACAGTATTGGAAGCCCTAGCTAGACCAATAAGATAGTAAGAATAAATAATAAGCATCAAAATTGGAAAGGAAGAAGTGAAAGTGTCAGTATTCATGGATGACATGATTTTACATATGGAAAATTCTTAAAGTGTTCGCCAAAAAACTGTTAGAGCTAATAAAAAAAATTCAGTAGTTGCAGGATACAAAATCAAGACACAAAAATCTGTTGCATTTCTTCTACACATCAGCAAAAAACTGTCAGAAACAGAAATTTAAAAAACAATCCCATTTATAATTACATCAAAAAGAATAAAATATCTAGGAATAAATTTAACCAAAGAGATGAAAGACCTATACTCTGAAAACTGTAAGACATTCATGGAAGAAACTGAAAGAGACACAAATAAATAAAAGATGTTCCATGCTTATGGAATAGAAGAATGAATATTGTTATATAAGCTGAAGCAATCTACAGATTTTACATAATCCTGATCAAAATTTCAAAGGCATTTTTCACAGAAATAGAACTAACAATCTTAAAATGTGTATGGAACCACAGAGGGCCATGAATAGCTAAAGCAATCTTGAGAATAAAGTTGGAGGTATGGGGCCCCCTGGTTGCAAACTGTATCCAGAGCTAAAATAATCAAAACAATATGGTATTGGTATAAAAACAGACACATAGATCAATGGAAGAGAAAAGAGACCCCTGAAATAGACTCACACATATATGGTCAATTCATTTACAACAAAATGTGGAAGGAAAGTTTTTTTCAATCTTGTTGGGAAAACTGGATAGCCACATATGAAAGAATGGAATTAGACTACTTTCTTATATCCTATACAAACATTGACTCAAAACAGATTAAAAACTTCAGTGTAAGATCTGAAACCATAAAACTCCTAGAAGAAAACATAATTGGTCAGCTTCTTGATAGTGTTCTTGAGAATAATTTTTTGGATAGGACTTCATTTTCCAAAGAAGAGAGATGGATAACAGACGTATGAAAAGATGCTCAACATCACTCATCATCAGGGAAATACAATTCAAAACCACAAATAAATTATCTCCTTGCATCAGTCAGAATGGCTAAAATCTTAAAGACAAGAAATAATAAGTGTAGAGAAAAAGGAACCCTCGTGCACTGTTGTGGTGAATGTAAATTGGTTTAGCCACTGTGGAAACAGCATGGAGATTCCTCAAAAAATAAAAAAAAATAGGACCTCTATATGATGCAGTAGTTCCACTACTGGGTATTTAACCAAAACAAGAATAATAATTTGAAAAGACATATGCACGCTTATGTTCACTGGAGCATTATATGCAATAGCCAAGACATGGAAACAACCTAAGGGTTCACTGACGGACGAAAGGGTAAAGAAGATGCGGTACATGAAACAATGGAAATATTAGTCAGTGACAACAAAGTAAGATCTTGTCATATGCAACAACATGGGTAGACCCTGAGGACATTATACTAAGTGACATTAGTCAGACAGAGAAAGACAGATACCGTATGATTTCACTTACATGTAGACTCTAAAAACAGAATAAATACATTTTAAAAAGCCCCCACAAAAAAACAAAAAACCAAGCTCAGCAATACAGAGAACAGATTGGTGGCTGCCAGAGAAGAGGGGTTTGGGGTGGGCAAAATGGGCGAAAGGGGTCCAGATGTATAAATTTCTAGTTAGAAAATAAATAAGTCATGGGAATATAATTATAGCAGGATTCCAATTAATAATATTGTATTGTATATTTGAAAGCTGCTAAGAGCATAAATCTTAAAAGTTCTCATGACAAGAAAAAGATTAACTATGTATAAGATGAATGTCATCTAGACTTATTGTACAGTTTCACAGTGTTACAAATATCCCAACATTATGTTGTATAACTGAAACTAACATGTTACATGTCAACTATTTCCTTAGTTATGAAAAAAACCTCTAAACACCCCCATCACATACTCTAACACCTCCATCATGTCACATAATTATCATCTCTCTCTCTCTCTCTCTCTTTTATTGGTCAGAATATGTAAGATCTACTCTCTCAGCAATTCACACAGATAGACTGTTTGTAATCATAATGGTTATGATTATAGAACTTAATCACCTTCACACTGGAAGTTCAGACCTTTTGTCTAATAACTCTCTATTTCCGCCACCCCCAGTTTCTAATAACCACCGTTCTATTCTGTTTCTACAAGTTCAGCTTCTTTAGATTCCACATGTTAAGTGAGATCATACAGTATTTGTCTTTCTCTGTCTTACTTCACTTAACATAAGGATAACACCAGGGGGTAATTACATTGCAATATGTAAGTGAATCACATAAATACCTTGTATACCTTAAAGTTACAAAATGCTATATGTCAATTATATATGGACATAGGAGGAGGGGGGAAAAAAGATCCCCAAATGATTCTGACATATCCAGTGTGCAGGAGGTTTTCACTTTACTTATTTCTGATGAAACTCCAATATGTTGGAAGAAAGAGTTAATGGAACCAAATTCTCATAGTCTTATTTGCGACTAGAATTTATATGCACATATTTAATTTAAAAAGAAAAATTTTGGCCCATTGTACCATCTTGATTTATCTCAAAAGACTTTTTGTTATTCATCTTGAACCTTACTTGAAGCAAAGATTTAGGTATTTTAAGGAGAGATAAGTAAATCAGAGTGGGAGCATTTATACTTCATAGTCTTCTATGAACAAAACAGTGAAGTTTTATAGTAGTGGTTTCCTAAGAGGGACTTTTGCGGGTAATATCTTCTAGTTAATAATGTCCTTTGATGAGTGTTATGAGAATTATTTAATCATGAATCAATAAAATACAACTGCTGTGTGAAGAACACACACACACACACACACAAATCGGTACATACATAAATATAATTTGATACAAAATGTAAAAGCAAGAATAGGTATACATTAGTGGGAATGTTGCTCTTATAGGAGAGAGTAAATATTTTCTAAAATTAGAAAGTAACTAGATTAGGCTAAAGATACACAATTTTCTCATGTAACTATGGTGTTCCTGTTCAGTTGACATGTGTTAGCTTGATCAGATAATGGCACACTGATTTTTAAAGACAAACCAACTGGTCAAGGCATCTGTTCAAATGGGTGCGTCAGGTTTTGTACCTTGTGCTTGGAGTGTATGTTAAATATTATAAATAAAATCCCTGGGTACAATCAATGACTGATTTACAAGTCCTGTCCTCTTAATTTTCAGTTTTCTCATTGTAACTTAGAAGAAGACAGTAAAACAAATCACCTCTCCCCATATTTGAACTCAAGAGTCTTAAACTTCTTCCCAGTCTAAAACTACCTACAAGTACACATCAAGGTAAGTTGACCTAATATATTTCTTTGATGGTCCTTTTTGTTTAAAAATCTATAATAATTTCACACTGATTGTTATATCCTGGATTAAAAAAAAAAAGGAAACATCTGTAAGTACCTACTGTGTACCAAGCAAACGATTATCATAGCAAGTCAAGAGGTGAATATTTTTTTGAAATCATATTTGCAGCATATGAAATAGAGAATCAAATGGCTCTCTGTCCCTTCTTGCTCCAAGTCATCTGCTTCTTAGTGGCAGAAGCAGGATTTCAAGCCCATTTTCCTAGACTTCAAAGCTCATGTTCTCTCCATCATAACATGATGTATTTCAGGCACAAGCATCTGGCAGGTACTTGATTAAAAACCGGTAAAATAAGTAAGCTTGCATTTTACCTACATCTATGTTTTCCAAAGGTTTCCACAAGGTTTTCCAAAACACTGCTTTTTTTTGAGGGGGGCAGTCTTTTAGAACATAATCTAGTCTTAAAGCACACCAGTTGTGTGTAGCAGATCTACAATCTGCAAGTTATCAATAGTATATATTTGGGAAAGGGAATAACAGTAGAGAGAAAACTTTTCAGAAATGGATATTTAATTTCTTCGGGGCTTTCTTCTTCTACGTAGTGTAATTGTTTCTGTCATTTCAGCAATGCATTTATGAGAGACTTGACCTTTGATAGATTTTTCAAGTTTGTAGCTTGATAAACTGCCAGAAACATTACATTCAGGAAAAGAGTTAAAAAAATAAAATAAAACAACCAAGATAGCTCTGGCTTACAAAACAATGCTTTTTCAGATGAAATTTCATTGGTGTTTTTTTTGACTCTGAATTCATTTTGATTTCTTTTGAACACTCTCCGTGTGTATGCTGCTTTACCTTGTACCTCCATAATCTGTGGTTCAGAACATATACTAGGCAATAACTAGGTAAGTAAGCTTCATGGAGGCACTGGCCCTAAACACTCATAAAAATAAATGTTAAATATAGCAACTGAAAAATCAAGAAAAGAAAGAAATAGCACTTATACATGTAAACTCTTTTCTAGAAATCAGCTTGAGGACCAGGGAAACCATGACCACAATCACGTACAAACCACCAGCTCTTCTAGTCCCCAGTTCTCCAGGAGCTGTTAAACAGTATCAATGAAGACAGCATAAAAATCAATTTGAATCCTACCTAGTGTAGAACTGTATTTTCTCCCATTGTATGCCAAGATAATGCTCTCTAGAAGCCATTAAAAAAATATCAAAACCGCTATTGAATTAGAGAAATCTTAAAAAGTGCTTGGCTTATGTGTACATTCGAAAGACAGAATGGAGGCTGCCTATTTGATCAAACAAGGAGAAGAGATGCAGGCAGAATGAATTCCACAGCTAATGTGCTAAGACTTTTGAAGTCTCTACCCTGAGGGTACGAATAATAAGCTACTGTGCTTGGGTTTGGATGGACTTACAAAGCCGGGGGGAAATGGATGAGATGAAATAGACAGAATCAAAATAATAGAGGATTTGGGCAGTTCAGATTTTCAGACAGGGTAAGTTACTGGAAAATCAGTGCAAAGAATAACAAAAGACACCCAAACAGGAGCATCTTGTCAGCTATTCTTCTAAGATCATAAATTTTTCAAGTGATAAAATTCTATAATGAGTCAGAAGTATAAAGAAATGCTATGCTCTTATGTGAATATCACACTTCTGATTTTCAGTCTAAAAAACATGAACATAAAATCACAATCTGGAACTCATAATTGCTGACATTTAGGAGCATCGCTATGTTTTTTAGGCACCGCTTTACAGGTTTTAACTGATCCGATTCTCCAGCAATACTATGAGGTAGATGTGATTACTATACCCACATTCCAGAGAAGGCAACTAAGGCACGGAGGTTGAGTAATGTGGCAAAGGTTACACTGTGCTGCCTTTCTTACTAGTGGGAGTGACCTGACTGATTTAACTACTCTTTTGTGTGATTCTCCAGTAGAACACTGTTCTGTGCTTATCATCAGAGCAATGTGGAAAGCACAGCTGTGGGGGAGATCTGGTCGAAAGATAAGGAAATGAGTCCCACAGAAAAGACAAGACTCACTCAAATCAACTGCAAGCTAACGATAGAGCTGGGTTTCTAGGATTCATCCAGGGACCGATGGAGCTGCTGTCTAGGGATGCAAAATCTGTTATTTTCTGGTGCATAAGGCCATTAGAAAGATATTACCTCACAGCATTGTGCTCAATTATCTGATGCAACAAGAAAACTCAAATAAATGACACGCTTCTCCCAAGGGCCAGATACCTGTGCTAGGTCAACTGCTTATAATAGCCTTGAGAATTGAGAAGCACAGAATTTTATCTCATTTTTACAAGTAGAGAAACAGTATGGGTCAAATATAAAAGCAGAAAATCTCACTAAAATATGCATCAAATTACAAACATACAATGGAATTTTTCTTGAAAACAACACAAAACCAAGAAATTCAGCCAGTCAAGAGCTAAACTGAAGTCAACAACTTGGGGGTGGAAAAGATACAATGTTAGAGGCCTTGTAACAATCCTTGAAATCGATGAAAATAAAGGGACTGAAGCTACAATTGTGAGACTTCGTGACAGAAGACAGCAGAGGTGCCATGAATCCAGAAATTAAGTATCCAAAATAAATAATTTTTAAAAAGATTTTATTTATTTTTTTATTTGACAGGCAGAGATCACAAGGAGGCAGAGAGGCAGACAGAAAGAGAGAGAAGCAGGCTCCCTGCTGAGCAGAGAACCCGATGCGGGACTCGATCCCAGGACCCCGAGATCATGACCTGAGCCAAAGGCAGCGGCTTAACCCACCCAGGCGCCCCAAAATAAATAATTAAAAAAATTTTTTTAAGGGGCGCCTGGGTGGCTTAGTGGGTTAAGCCGCTGCCTTCAGCTCAGTTCATGATCTCGGGGTCCTGGGATCGAGTCCCGCATTGGGCTCTCTGCTCAGCAGGGAGCCTGCTTCCCTCTCTCTCTCTCTGCCTGCCTCTCCATCTACTTGTGATTTCTCTCGGTCAAATAAATAAATAAAATCTTAAAAAAAAAATTTTTTTTTTATTTATTTGACCGAGAGAGAAAGAGCACAAGTTAGCAGAGCAGCAGGTAGAGAGAGAGAGAGAGAGAAGCAGGCTCTCTTCTGAGCAGGAAGCCCAATGTGGGGCTCCATCCCAGGACCCTAGAATCATGACCTGAGCCGAAGGCAGATGCTCAACCAACTGAGCCACGCAGGTGTCCCCCAAAATAAATAATTTTAAGGTGTACATATCTGCTGAGATAGGCAAGATGGTTCAGTATATCTCCTCAATTTAAAAATAATAGTATTGAGGGACACCTGCGGGGCTCAGTCAGTTAGGCGTCTGGTCATGATCCCAGGGTTCTGGATCAAGTCTGGCACAGGGCTCCTTGCTCAGCAGGGAAGCTGTACCTCCCTCCCTCACTTCCTTCCTCGCTCCTCCTGCTTGAGCACTTTCTCTCTCTGACAAATAAGTAAATAAAATCTTAAAAATATAAAATTAAATTAATGGTATTGTTAACAAATCACCCCATTTCATTCATCAGGAGACATCAGAAAGAAGGTGGTTCCCAAGAATGCAGTTCAGACAAATTCCGTGCCCAATCCAGCATTGTTTCAAAATTAACAGCATCCTTTTGGTAAATGCATCTTTGTAGTGTGATGTGCTTTCAATAATTTCTAATACTTACTCTCATCTTCTACTCAGAAAATGTTTACTTTTGTTTTATGTGGGAGGCCAAGAGTCAGACTGTCACAGATGCAGGTATGTTTCCGAACTCCTGACTGGGGACCCCCCAAGCTCATTCGGTTCAATGGGCAGCTAAGTGGATTTGATGGGCATATAATTGCTTAGGAAAAGTCTTGAATTTATGAAGCTTTAGAGGATAACAAAATTCAATTATGCTTTGAAAGGAAGTAGAATTGAGTATCTTCAATACCAGAGGATTAAAATACTTTGATAAAAGGGAATAATAATTAAAATTCTGGGGCTTATTTCGTCAGTTATCCTAATTCTTCTCCTTAAATTGTCTTACAAATAAATGGTCACTAATTCCAAACATCCATTTCTAATATTTGATATGAGAGTCTAATTTCCTTTTGCCTTTTCAATTTAAAGTAGCAATGATTTAAGTATTCAAAAGAACTCAGCTACAATTTGCATTTTTGGAAACTAACATTACATTGTAAAAGAAATTTTTTCTATTCTTTCTTTCTTTTTCTTTTTCCAATTCAAAAGAGTTGAGTAGAAGACCTACAGGGTAGAAGGCAAAGTTTTCCTCGCACTTGAGTTGGAATAAGAAGCTCTGCCATGGATAGAAGTCTCAAAATTAAAAGTGGGTAATCTGAACATACATTTATGGCAAAAAATTAAATACACTAGATAATTTATAAAATAAAAAGGCTTAATGTCTGACTCTTGGTTTGGGCTCAGATCATGATCTCTGGGTCCTGAGACTGGGCCCCTCATAGGGCTCTGTGCTCAGCCAGTGGGGAACCGGCTTGCCCCTCTCCCTCTGTTCCTTTCCCTGCTTACTCACTCTCTCTCTCATAAATAAGTAAAATCTAAAAAAAATAATAAAAAAATAGACTTAAGATTCAGAAAGAATTGTCTTTTTCCATCAGATTTTAAAAACCAGGAATTGGGTTATGGAAAATTTTGCATGTTTAAAAGTGAAGTAATGGGCACCTGGGTGGCTCAGCCCTTAAGCGTCTGCCTTCGGCTCAGGTCATTATCCCAGAATCCTGGGACTGAGCCCCGAATTGGGCTCTCTGCTGAGTGGGAAGCCTGCTTCTCCCTCTCCCACTCTCCCTGCTTGTGTTTTCTCTCTTGCTGTGTCTCTCTGTCAAATAAATAAAAATAAAAAGCTTAAAAAAAAAGTGAAGTAAGGATTCAGAATAATTAGGAAATCAAGCATGCTAAATGAATGCCATTTGTGCAATTATTACATTAATAGGACATGCATTACAGCTTCAGAGTCATCTATCTGTGGGACTTATGATCTAGTTTCTTCTCCTTTGGTAGTGACTTGGCTTGATGAAATTCTAGAATTACAGGACAGAGAATCTAAGTGTGCTTTACAAAAAGTACCTGTTTTTAAAAGTACCTCTGAAACAAACTAAATAAAATTTTATGAGAACAGTACAGACATAAGAAGGTCCTGGAGTGAAGGCACAGTTCCTGGAGCAGGACTGAAGCAGAGATAGCAGTATGTAAAAATAATTTAACTTCCCCAAGAGGCACTATAAAATCCAAATGTTTCGATGTTTTGATTAAAAAAAAAAAAGTTTTTCTATGAACTAGTTATTTTCTTAGCACAGAGAATGCATGTTCCTACTAATTATAAGGACTCTGCTTGATTTATGTGGTTATAAATTGCATTTGGCTCATTTGTATCCTGATTATGTCATTACAGATTTGGCTCCTTTCTAGGTTCCAGCTTCTACTGTTGCTCTTCTCCACTCAGCAGCTGGAACGATCCTTTTAAAACATAATTCAGATTACATCATACCTCTACTGAAATCTTCCAGTGGCTTCCCATTAACATGGAACTCTTCCCCAACTCCCCAAAGGCCCCCCATGATCTCGTTCTTGGCTCCCTCTATGCTTCCTCTGCCGGCTCTCTCTGCTTCAGCCATATTGACCTTTGTGATCCATGAAACTCCTGAAAGACTCTCTCCTGACTGGGCCCTTCCTCTGAATATAATACTTTTCTCTCTGATACTTTCTTTGCTCCTTCATGACAAGTCTCTGACCCTTCCCTGAGAAAGGCCTTGCCTGACCATTCTGACAAAAATACTCTTCTCCCCATGCACAGCTCTCCATCAGTACACCTTCTTTGTTTTGTCTTCAGATTTTTTTAATGATTGTTAGCATACATTGATGCATTATATCTTTTGTTTATGTTCTGTCTCTCTCCTTTAGAATGCAATACTACCAAGTCAGGGATATTACCTGTTTCCCCTCTCACTGCTGTATCCCCAAAGATCAAAAAAGGATTGGGCACAAAGTACAAGCTTATTAAATATTTGCTGAGTACACATATGACTATGATACCTAGACACAAGGCAGTTATAATAAAGAAAAAAGACAACCTAATTAAAAAATTTTAAAAATTTAAATTTTAATGACTAAAAAATTATTTTTACAAAAAAAAGATGCAAATAGACAAGAGGACAAAGATGACGATGGGGAGGGGGAGGAAGAAGGCAGGGAGGAGGAGGAGAAGAGCAGGCATTGCTGAGGCTGTGGATACACTAACTGCTAGAAGGAATGCAAAATGGTGCAATCTGTGAAAACTCCACAAAACTATGCAAAACAGTTTGGCTACTCCTCAAAGGGTTTTTAACTAGAGCTACTATATGGCCCAGCAATTCCACTCCTTGGTATATTCTCAAGAGAATCGAGAACATATGCCCACACAAAAACTTGCACACTAATGTTCACAGCAGCACAATTCACAACAGTCAGGTAGAAACATCTCAAATATCCATCAGCAGGTGAGTGGGGGATGGGGAATATTACTCGTACATTAAAAAAGGAATTAAGTACTAACACGTGCTGCAATGAAGATGAATCTTGAAAATGTCATGCTAAGTGAAAGAAGCCACACACAGGTCACATATTGTATGATTCCACTCATTGAAATATCCAGAATAGGTAAACCCATAGAGACAGAAGGCATATTGGTGGTTACCATGGGCTGGGCAGGGGGTGGGGTTTGGCGGGTAGACAAAGAAATAGGGAGCTCCTGCTTAATGGCTACAGGTTATTCTCTTGGGGTGATGAAAACTTTTAGAGCTAGGCAGAAATGGTGGTTGCACAACACTGTGAACGTACTAAATTTCATTAATTTATGTATTTTAAAATGTTTACTTTCACATTATGTGCATTTCACCTGAACTTCACAAAATGATATTTATTTTATTTTTTTTAAAAGGATTTCAATTATTTATTTGTCAGAGAGAGAGAATGCAAAGGTAGGGGAAGTGGCAGGTGGAAGGAGAAGCAGGCTTCCTGCTGAGCAAGGAGACAGCCGCCGATCGGATCTTATGACAGAGAACACTACCTGTGATCTTCTATATATATATCAAACACAAAAATTTTAACCAGGCCAACAGTATAATTATTTAGTAACATTTAAAAATACTAAATGTACTTAAAATAAGTTACTCACTTTCTCCTTGCAAGAATATTATTATACCTTTAGAAGAATATAGGGACATAGGGCTAAGACCACACGGAGGCTCAGAAACTAATAATTACTAACATTTGCGGGGGAACTAAGCCTTCAGTACTGTTACTCCATCCTAACTTACCAGGAAGGAGGGTTTCATGCAATCCTGAACAAGACACCAGCTGCTTCATATTTATATTCATTTAAAGTTGTTTTCTTTTGATTTGAATGGCAAAAAAAAAGGTGATAAATGAATTTGTAGAAACCCTAGTGATAGAGAAAAGCTTTTACATATAATCAAGAATCACATCAGAAAGCCCATTAGAAAATATTAAAACACATGGCTTCAATTGCAAATGGAAAAATGTTGCCATGATTTTAGTCTCTGTTCTAATAATGGGATTTGCTTGCTGGACTCTGGATCAGCCCCTATCGACCTCTGAACATTATAGTTAGTTGCTGGGCATACAATATTTTAACTTAATGTCCACAACTCCAACAAGACTGGTATTGAGTAATCACAGGAGAGGATGATGGCAAGTTGATTTTATTTTTCAACCTGTTATTTAGTTGATATATCTCTGGTTGACCTCTCACAATTTCTACTTCACTTCACACTATGCACATCTACTTTTAGCTGAAAAGAGAGAATTCCTCTTTGACCCTGTAAATGTTCAAGGCAGACAATTTAATAATTCAGAGTGCCACAAACAAGCATAAATAGCAACAATCAAATGTGATGTACGTACTTAATATGAAAATTTCATTATCTATGATGACGGAAGTAACATATTGCTGTTGCATTGAACTGGATTCATTACCACACACTGAGTTACTGTTACAGACAAAGCCTCAAGGATCTTATCCATGATTTTTTAATTTTTTTTAAGAGACAAACAAACCGAACTTGGGATGAGATAAAAGACTTGTCCAGTGTTTTACAGTAAGTACCAGAATAAGGATTAGAATTCAGTTCTCTGTAATTATATTTAAGTAACCTTTCTAATACCTCTCTGGTGTTGACTTGCATGCATGATATCTTGGTTATACTATCCAGGGAGAGTATCTTACAAGGAACTGAGGAAAAAGAAGGAATACTGCTTTGGGGTGAACTGAGACTTCAAAACTGTGACTGACCAAGCCCCATTAAAAGGCTATCAAAATATTTCAATTAGCAGTATCAATCATGACTGAATAGTATACTGTTAGTGAATAAATAACAGATGAAAATTGTTTAAACTATATAAATATGAGAAATTTCGGTCGTGGTCATCTTTTTTAAAGTTATTTGTCAATTCCCCTCCTTAAGGATTTCTAGAGGCTACTGTTGCTATGCATTTTTATTTTAGGCTCTATTTTAGCTAAAATAAAGTTTAATATCTAATCAGCAATTTAGGAAACCTACTGAAAGGAAATTCAAATCCAAAAGTTAAGTTGACTGCACTCATAAAATACATACCTAACATAAAATAAACTCATAAAGTCAGAAATTTTAAACTAATGCATGGACCCATTTCTTGAAATAGGAAAGGCAGAATCCAAGATAAGTAGGGAGGTTAATTAAGTCTGGTTAACGTTCCTGAACCCTCGAAATGACTCTGTGAGAATTGATTCCTGGCTCTAGATGACCTACTACTGATTTGGTGGCTCTGCCAGAAGAGAAATTACTAAAGTGTACATTGCTGATGTAACAGAGCTGCCCATCCCATCTTCCCATAGAATGAAGCTACCACCAGCAAGTCAACCTTGCTGGTGTGCAGAGATGACCTTGTCTAGGTGCTTAGGCCAATGTCTGGCTTCAGTTTAAATTGCTATAAATAATATTTTGGCTTTAAATTCTTAATTGTCTGCAAAACTTGTTTTTCTTAAGAAAAAGTAGGCTATTTACTGACAATATACATCTCCATATAATGATTTATTCTTTACAGGACAGATAAGCCGAATGAAAATAGCATCTTTGAAAGATTAAATATTAATTTTTAATTGAAAATCAGCCTATACTTAAGTAATTCCCTGTACGTTTAACAATGAAATTGGATTAGGGTGCTGATTGTACTGTAATCTCATTAGCACTTTGATAAGAGGAGGACATATGCATCCTTATTTACATTGCTGTTTTCTATCATAATTGTAGTAATGGTCATGTACATAAAGCCTTTCTGTGATGCAAAGGGATAGGAGAAAGCAACAGTATGTTTTCCTCCATCCCAATAATTATTTTTAAATGTAAAATATATTACCATCTGTCACATTCATAGAGTCATCAGTATGAGGAGGACAAGGTAGGAATATTTCCATATAATTAAAAAAAAATCAGAAAACCACACTTCAAAACCTACTTATACTGAGATAGTAAAAAAAGACATTTTCCCTCCTGAAACACAGCTATGTCATTAAAAATAGATGCATGGAATATAACAAGTACAGGCCGTAAAGTAAAAAATAAGCACAAGGGAATCAGAGAAGAGAAAAAAAAAGAAAATCACAACATACTAAAAGATTTTGGAGTGAGCTTTTGATTGCCATTTTGCCTCAAGTTCTTTTAAGGGCCTTCTATCCATCCGAGCTGTCAACAACTACACTATTTTAAATACAACTTTGTAAACGTCTTGTATAGAAAGCACAATTTAGAGATGCATACACTGAAACACAGAGAAGAAAATCTTATAGTTAGTTTATTTTTCTGAATCTTTATGAAAACAGACAGATATATCATTTCTATATGCTAATCTACCTACTTCCCATCCAGAATCAGGTGCTCTTCAGGGAAATTCAACATTTATAACTGAAGAACCAAGAGACTATTCAGATTCACAGATCCTTCTGGACCACCCCATGGAGGACACTGGGATAGGAGCTCTAAGAGCCACAGGCAGACAGGAACAGACACAGTGCTCTGGAGGCAGCATGGAGAGGTGAAAAGAGAACTGACTTTGGACCACAGGGACTTGCATTCAAATCCAAGCTTGACCGGATGTACCATGTCGGCCATGACATCTAACTTCTCAGAGCCGATGAGGCACTCTGGTCAGAGTCTAGAACACAGCTCCTTAAGCCATATTAGTGTCCATTTGCCTCTTGCTTCCCTCACATAGTCTATCTTCTTACAACTTGTGTTGGAGAGGCAGACATACGCACAACTAAGAGCAATGCAGGAGGAACATCATACAAGCTATTACAGGGATACAAAGAAATCACAACTGGAATCCCAAGGGAAAGCATTTGGTTCTGACTGGATGGAAAAAGGAAAATTGTGGCAATTGCTCAAGTGGACTTGTGAGAAATGAGTAGAATTTCAGTACAAAGAAATTGGTAGGAGAGTGTATCCTAAGCTGACAGAGAAGCACGACAGCGCATTTAGGACTGAATGGTTTGGTAACCGCCAAGCATCATTCATGAATGTGTTGGCACCATTTTAGGTACAGTAGGTGCAGCAGTGAAGAGGATAAGACAAACAAACATTCTTTTCCTGACAAAGAGAATCAATCAATTATCCTAATAGAAGCAAGGAAGAGGAAGTAGAAAAAAAAAAAAACCCACAAAAATATGTATCAGATGTTTTCCCCTAAAATTGTATTACACAAGACATATTCACCATATCTGTGCTATGTACTTGGAACTATGTTGTGGAAAATTAAAAGCCAATTAAATATGGCTTGTGGTTTCCAGAAATACACAATCAAGGCCAGTGAACAAAATGAACTCACGTGAAATAGTAAACCACACTTTGCAGCACTGACTGTAAATGGAATCACAGTTAAGAATGGCAGAGGACGTAGGAACATATTTCATTCACAGGTATTCTCTGAAGTTTCCATTTTTACTGTTCACTAATATAGACTTCCTGAGGGATCTGTTTACCAAATCTGAATATGCCCCAAGGTTTTACTAATATCTGTTCTCCCAAATGAGGATAAATCCTTCTTAGGCTTTGAGGTTAGGTAGATCTGAATTTGAATCCTTTACTTCCATTTTCCAACAAGAAGACTTGTTTTTCAAAACATTTTTCAAAACATTTTGGTTTTACTCCTAATACTTTTATTGAAATAGACATACAACATTCTCAAAAAAACTACTCTGTCATTATGACAAAGCAAACATCTGGGTTATCATCTTCCAGATCACAAAGTAGAGCTGTGTTAGCAGCCCTAAAGAACCTCTACTGCCTGTGACCTTGCCTTGTGACCTTTCCCCTTCTTTTCTACCTCTTCTTCTTCTTTTACTTTTTTTTTTTTTAAAGATTTTATTTATTTATTTGATGGAGAGAGATAGCACAGCAGGGGGAGTGGCAGAGGGAGTGGAGAAGCAGGCTCACTGATGAGGGAGCCTGACACGGGACTCAGTCCCAGGACCCCAAGATCATGATCTGAGCTGAAGGCAGATGCTTAATGACTGAGCCACCCAGGCGCCCCAAGGAAGCACTACCGTGATTTTTGGCTCAGTCTTTTAGTTTTGCTTAGTTTTGAAAGTCATATGAATAAGTTACTAACATTCTTTACATATTTTCATGTGTTTATACATACATCTCTTTTTGGTATATACTTGGGGGTGGGATTCCTAAGTCACTGGTGTTGTGTGCATTCTTTTTGGCTAGGTAATGGGCAAACTATCACTTTTCTCCATCTGTATTTGAGAATTCTCTTGCTCTCTATCTTCACAAACTCTTGGTATTGTCTAACCTTTTAATTTTAGCCATTCTGGTGTCTGTTTGGTGGTATATCATTTTGGTTTTAGTTAGAATTTCCCAGTTACTAGTAAGAGTTATGTTTTAATATATTTATTGGCTTAGGGTGTCTCTTTTGGGAAAAAAAAAAAATCTGTTCAAGTCTCCTGACCTTTTTTTCCTACTGATATGACTGTGTTTTTTTTATGCATTTTTCTTATTGAAGTGCAGTGGTTCTTTACATATTCTGAATACAAAAGCTCTGTCAGCAAATGTTCTCTCATTCTTTCCCTTGCCTTTCCATGATCATAATGCTTTATGATTAATAGAATTTACTGGCTTTAGCTTATGAATCTTTTTTCCTTCAGATGTTATTAAAGACAACTTTATACAGATTATTAAGTTAATTTCCTACATTATCTCCTAGATTAGAAACTGTATTGTTTTATCTTTTATCTTTTGATTTATAATCCAGTTGCAATTGATTTATGTGTATTGCTTGAGAGAAGGATCAAGTTTCTTTTTTTTTTTTCTTGTTATCCCATTGATCTGGTATCAGTTATTGGGAAAAAAAAAAAAGATCTCCACCCATGCTTTGCCAGTTTTATCATATATTGTGTCCACAAACATGTGGTTCTCTTGATCAACTGACCTAATCCCATACCTTGTCACAATACCACTAGGTCTTACTTAGGTTAATGAAAAGTCTTGCTCTCTGATACAGTATATATTTCCAGCTTTCTGTTTTGAGAGTGTATTGCTTATTCTTGGCCCTCTGAATTTCCATATGAATTTTAGATTTGCTCTAGATTTCCTACTGAAGGGTGACTAAACAAGTAAATAGGCTGTAATTTTTATTATAATCTTATAACTGCTGGATATGTTTAATATACAAAATGACTTGATTTGATAATTAATTAATATGAGTGGTGATAATGTACCTTCATTGTTATTTATAGGAGGGAAAGGTTTAATATTTCACCATTAAATATGATTTATATGCTTTTATTATATTATTATGAAGTTAAGGAGTTTCCTTTTATGCCTAGATTGCTATAGGGTTTTTTATTTTTTTAAACATGAATGAAAGTTAAATTTTATCAAATATTTTTCCTGAGTCTACTGAGATAATTGTATTTTTTTTCATCCACTGTGTAATTAATTAAATCAACTGTTTAATTTTTGAATGATAAACTGACCTCATATTCTTGGAAATGGACATCTGGTAATACTAGGTATTACCCTTTTTTGTATAATTGGATATTATTTGCTATTTTTTACTTAGAATTTTTGTATCTAATTTTGATATGTAATTTTGACTTAACTTTGGTATTAATATTATGTTTGGTACCATTAAATAACTCAGGAAATGTTCATCATATTTGATTCTCTCAAAAATTTTTTTAAGATTGGCATTGTTTTTTTCCTTAATATTTTGGCAGTATTTACTAGTAAAGCCATCTGGGTCTGTGATTGTCCTTATGGGAAGACATTTATTTTGGATTCAGTTTTGGTGAGTTGTATTTTTCTGGGACTCTGTTCATTTAAATTTTAAAGTGTATTAGCATGAATTCATTTATCATATCCTTTTACTATTTTTTGATGTCTAGGATCTATAATGATGTCCCACTTTTCACCCAGAAACCAGTAATCTGTGCTTTCATTTCTTTTTCTTCATTAGTTTCCGTATGGGCTTATAAATGCCATTAGTTCCTTCAGAAAACCACATTTGTGTTCATCTACCCTATCCAGTGTATGCTTTCTTGTCTTCATAAATTTTTTGCTCTTTAAATTTTTTTCCTTCCTATTATTTTGAGTTTATATTTCTATTTTATTTATTTATTTAGAGAACATGAGGTAGGGGAGGAGCAGGGAGAGAGAGAGAGAAAGAATCTCAAGCAGGTCTATGTCCAGCAGTGGAGCCCAATGTGAGGCTTGATCTTACAACCCTGAGATCATGACCTGAGCAAAATCAAGTCGGAGGCTTAACTGACCGAGCCACAACGGCACCCCTCTATTTTATTTTTTTAAGTGCATGGGAAGGATACTTAGTTCACTGATTCTTTCAGTATTCTTTACTTCTAATATATTTGTCTTTAAGATTATATATTTCTCTCTACACATGGCTTTAGCTGCATCTCATAAGTTTTGACATATTATAAATCAATTCAAAATATATACTACTTTCCTTTTGTGTTCCTTTGTGCTCCTTGGGAAATGATTTCTTAATTTCCACACAAACGAAGAATTTATAAAAAAACAAATTCTAACTTAACAGTTCTATGATTAGAAAACACACTCTGGGAGCACCTGGATGGCTTAGTTGTTATGCATCTGCCTTTGGCTCAAGTCATGAGCCCCAGATCCTGGGGTTGAGCCCCACATTAGGCTCCCTGCTTGGCCAGAAGCCTGCTTCTCCTTCTCCCACTCCCTCTGCTATGTTTCCTCTCTGGCCATCTCTCTGTTAAATAAATAAATAAAATCTTAAAAAAAAATAAGGTTAATTAAAAGAAAGAAACAAAAAAGAAAGAAAACATACTCTAGAAGATTTATCTTTTAAATATATTGAGACTTGCTTTATGTCCCATGATATTTAAAGACCGCACATTTACTGAAAAGAGTACTCTGTAATTGTTGTAGTATTCTTTTAGTTCAAATTTATTAATTGTGCTTTTCAAACCCTTGTTATTTCTTACTGAATTTTCTGTTTTTGAGAACAGTCTATTAAAATCTCATATAATATTTACGTGTCAGGCGCCTGGGTGGCTTAGTTGGTTAAGCAACTGCCTTCAGTTCAGGTCATGATCCCAGAGTCCAGGGATCGAGTCCCACATCAAGCTCCCCGCTCCAGAGCGGGGAGTCTGCTTCTCCCTCTGACCTCTTTCCATCTCATGTTCCCTCTTTCTCTCTCTCTC
This sequence comes from Neogale vison, assembly GCF_020171115.1. NCBI lineage: Eukaryota > Metazoa > Chordata > Mammalia > Carnivora > Mustelidae > Neogale > Neogale vison. Next base: position 168,558,364 of record NC_058094.1, read on the forward strand.
TCTCAAATAAATAAATAAAATTAAAAAAAAATTTATGTACTTATATCTTGTAATCCTGGACAACATAATCCAATTTTCATGACTGAAGTGAACTGAAGCTAGGCTTTAGACTCTCACAAGGCAGAGAGCTTTAAAGGTCCCACACCAGAAACAGATGAGTTTACTAAGGCCTTCCTTGTTTAGTGGGCCCTGGATTCTAATTTTTGTCTCCACAGCACTCTGAAACTATTAAAAGCTCTGTGAATCTTCTCAGCCTTATCTTCTGGAGTTGCAGATATCACCACAGCTACAACTATCCAAATATCAGACTTATATTTTGGTCATTCTTCTCTCAGATCTTTGACTATCATTCTTTACGAACTTCTTGGCTCTCCAGTGCTTTCAAACTTTCTGCAAACATGTCCTCCCCCAGCCTCTTTTTTAGAAATACCATTAGTCCTAATGATTACTCTTCTGCCACCCATGGTGGAAGTGTTGCTAGGTATGACATTAGTAAGCTGCCTTAACCTGAGTCTCGGTTCACTTTTCTATGCAACAGAAATATATTATTACCTTTAAAATTTTCTAGGACTTACTTTGCATAGCGTAGTAATTCAGACAAGAATTATACTTGGCTTCAACTATACTTTCTTTACTGAAAGATCTGATCTAGTCTGCTGGCTTTATATATCATTATACATTTGACAAGTTGTATTTCATTTCCTGACATGTCTTTTGATGTTCTATCCTGTACTCATCATTTGCTTTTAACTTGCTTATGCTGCCAGTATCTCATATATAGAACAAATCCACCTAAATAACCCCTTTTCTCAAAGGCATTTGCTTCCATAAATTTAGATAAATCTCTTCATGGTAACATTGTTTTTTGAGTTATTTAGTCCCCAAATCTTGAAGATGTATTTGAATAAACATTCTACTTGAATTTTTCAGTCACAAAAATTTCATTAGTTCTTAAAACTCTCTCTCATCTATGGGGCACCTGGGTGGCTCAGTCAGCTAAGTGTCTGACTCTTGTTTTGGCTCAGGTCATGATCTCAGCGTCCTTCATCAGGCTCCCCACTCAGCAGGGAGTCTGCTTCCCCTGTCTCTCCTTTGCCCCTGCCCTCTCTCTCTCTCTCCCTCAGCCCCTCCCCCATTCATGCACACACTCTCTCTCAAATAAATCAATAAATCTTAAAAAAAAAAAAATCTCTCACCTATAATCTTAGTTCCAGTGCATGAGTATTCTGAAACCTAGCCCCTCTGTCTTTGGACTAGTTTAAATGTTTCCTAGCTCTTCTCTTTATTTCCAGACGCCCATGCATTCCTTCTATCCTGCAGTCCTGTCAGTTAATACAGTAGTTTCCATATAGCATTTGATAGTTTTATACTTTTCCTCAAAAGGCTTCAACTAAGTCTGGTGCATTCAAGAATAAATCACAAGCCATTAGGGGGCATACAACCCTTTCTATAATCTTATGTTATTGACTCTCCCTTCAGATTTATTTCCAAGTGACTTTCAGATGCAATTTCTGTACATATCAGTATATTCAATTCTTCAGGACACATGTGCTCCTGGTCTTTCTGTCTTTACTCACCAACTTAAAGCCCTTTTTTCCTTCTTTCAACTTTTTGGAATCCTTCATACCATTAAATGCTAAATGAGGGGCGCTGGGTGGCTCAGTCATTAAGTGGCTACCTTTGGCTCAGGTCATGATCCCAGGGTCCTGGGACTGAGCCCTGTGTCAGGCTCCCTGCTCAGCAGGAAGCCTGCTTCTCCCTCTCCCGCTCCCCCTGCTTGTGTTCCCTCTTTCTCTGTGTCTCTATCAAATAAATAAATAAAATCTTAAAAAAAAAAAAGAAATGCTAAATGAATTTGTACCATCTCTGTCAAATCTTCCTGTCCACGTTGCTGAGGACAATCTCTAACTTCTCCTGAAAATCTGTAACATCTGTGGGGATGCAATGTGGTGCTTCAAAAGACAGCAGACATTAGAGTCAAATGCAACTGGATTTTAAACTCTTTTCCAGATGCACAATCTTGAGTAACTTACGAAGTACTTGTCTGCTAAATGAATGAAGAGTTAATACTGTCTCTTCAGGAGAGCGGTTATAAAAATTATACAGGAATGATATAATAGCTGAACACAGTATAAAGAGCCTGGTATGCAATAGCTGTTAAAATAAAGGGGAGATATTACCTCTATCATTACTGACAGTATGACTCATATAAAATTAATTATGTGCTATTTTTATTGTCAATTACCTTTTATGCAAATATTTCATATATGCTACTGGTTTGTAAATTTCTTTAGGAGAAGTACCATGTATGTCCCTTTGCATATCTTGAAAATAATAAGTGCTTAAAATTTTTGTTGATTATCTACATATGAGTACATATTTTTAGGAAGAGACTTGATGAGTATTATTTTAGGTTTATAAAAGATGTTACAGTTGTAAAACATATTCAAGTTTTGGTATAATGTGACTAGAACCTGAGCCAGTGTAGCTTTCACTTAGGAAGGCAGGCACTGAAAAGTCTATAAAATCAGTGAACGTATTGATTTTGCTCAACATATTGATTGTGCTCAACAATGTAAAGCTGCCTTCTGTTGAATAATCCAATCAAATGTCATTTGGCACAAGAAAAAAGTAAGTTTGATGACAGACAAATGTCTCAAATGTGGAGGGGAAAATCAATGTTAGTCATGGAAGCAGGGGTATAAATATTCAGACCACCAGTCCACAAAAACACTTAAGTTTTTATGGGAAATCAGAATGATGACTGTGATCTTTTTTTCTTTAAGCCCACAAATACTGCTCTCCAAAATTGTAATCATTTAGAATTTCTGTACTTTTATTAGAAAATTTTCAGAACTTCGCCCATCACGATTGGTGATCACGTAAGGAACACAGTGATAATACACATACTACACACTCAGACATTTCATACATCAGAGCATCCACACACACAGGCACACAAATACAGAAAAAGTACCCAACTCGGGCCATCCCATTAGCAATACTTTACAATTACAAAATGTAGATCACCTTCTAGTCTCTTTGAAATTTAAAGAGTTAAACATGTCAAGTACATATGCATAGTCTTGTTATTTCAAAAAGCTGTGCAGGTGTATTCACTATTCAGAAAAATTCATTTGTTAACTGGCATGTGTGATCTCTAAGATAGAGCTCTCTAGAGACACTGAAGTTATAAGCTTAAATGGTGAGGTAGAGCCACATGCTTACAACTTTTCATAGCACGTCTTCTTTAGGACTTTGCCTTCAAATGACTGGTTGGGAGGTGGGAGGGAAAGAGGATTGCCACACACAGGTACAGGCAGTCACTGCCGTCTGAGTGGTTTACTTAAAAAATTGTAAGGCAAATGTCTAGAAATGGGAATTCTTACATTAATTTTTTAAAAAGATTTATTTATTTTAGAAGGAGGGTACATGTGCTTATGCACAGTGGGGAGGGGCAGAAAGGAAGAGAATCTTAACTAGGATCCACACCCAGGATGGAGCACAATATGGGGCTTGATCTCACAATCCTGAGATCATGACCTGAGCCAAAATCAAGAGTCAGACGCTTTACTAGCCCTACATTATTCTTACATTATCTTGACCTCCCCCAAAGTTTAAATATGGTTTGCAACACCTATGACTTAGCTAATAGTAATTTTTTAAAATGAGAAATGTATTTAGAAAGTAGAGAGAGACACTAGAGAGATGAGGTTAATAGAAGTGTTTGCGTAAATGAAATCCCATACCTTGGTTACAAGTTCTTCATAATCATTTTTAGCAATCTACACAAAGGAGGACTAATTATAAAATTCATCCAGAATTTTCAGGAGACGTAAAATTGTTTTTGATTTTTAAACCAGTGAATCTCTTCCTACAATTTTTAAAAAGGAGGTATTACCTAATTTAATGAATAAATGTTATAATAACTTCAACATGGGTTTTGTGATAGTACATTCAATATAGACACTATTAAGTAAAAAAAAAAAATTGAATGAAAAGGCAACTGTATAGAGAAACTCAAAATATATTTTCTGATGAAAAAAATATACCTAATAATTATTTTCAAAAAGGATTTCATAAGCCCTTCCTGATACAGGGTTGAGTTAGATTTCTGTTATTAGCCTGGAAACTTTTAGAGTTTCTAAGCTTCTTTAGCTCCTAAATCCAAGCAAGGTGTGACTGAAATAAAGGAAAGGAAAATTAGGGCTTCATAAGGATTTTGATAAGAGGGTCTTCCATGAACCTGTCTGGGAAAAACTTGGCTGGGAGTGTGGTAAGGAAATGGCACTATTTGCCAGAGTTAGGATGTTCATAATGCTGTTATTCTTAGGACAAAATTACTACTATTTAGAAGTCCAAGACTCAGAACCTGCTTCCCCAGTTCCTTTTAAAAGTGCATGTTTCCCCACAGGCCACTAGGCAAATGCCTAGTTGAAGTAGGTCACTTTGCCTAAATAGGAACTAGTAGAAATCAATACTATTTAAAATGTTCTTTGGATAAATATTTCATCATATTGATTTATACAAGTTTTCTTTCACATACTCTCGTGTTTATAGATGACATTGAATACTTATATGCTATATTTCAGTATTTTGCTCATTTATCCGTGGGCTTTTTTGTTTCTTTAATTTTTGATTACTACTATATCAGATAATTTGAGATAAAAATCTCTTGTTGACAGTTTAAAAATAATTTTATTCCAATAAGGACATCCTGCATTATTAAAATAAATTATAAAGACAGGATAAAATAACGATCAGATCAATGGTAAAATACTGAATATAAGAACCATATCAAGGCTGCAGAAACAATAATATAAGTGTATTTTAAAAGTTTCTAATAGCTCATTGCTCTCACTTTTCTTATGGGAAGATATTTTGTGTGGTTAATGCTCATTTGGTTCCCACCATAATGTGAAAGTAATTGGAAAATAAAAATATCAATGTATGGCATACATTAAGTCAAAACTATCAACAGAACTGTATGTACAGCTGTATGTTGTTCAGCTGACCCTTGAACAACATAGTGTTTAGGGGTACTAACCCCCTTTGCAGTTGAAAATCCACATGTAACTTTTGACAAGTAACTTTTAACTACTAATACCCTACTGTTGACCAGAAAGGAGTCTTACCGATAACATAAGCCACTGCTTAACACATATTTTGTATATGTATTATAAACTGTACTCTTACAATAATACCTCTTTCTTAACAGTTTTGGTATTTCTAGGCTATGTGATTTCTCTGCAAGTTTCTTCAATTTGTTACAAACCTCCAAAAAATTTTCCAATATATTTGTTTAAAAAAAAATCCTCATACAAGTGAACCTGCTTATTTTAAACCCATGTTGTTGGGATGCCTGGGTGGCTCAGTCAGTTATGTGGCTGCCTTTGGCTCAGGTCATGATCTCAGGGTCCTGGGATCGAGTCCCACATCAGGCTCCTTGCTCCGCAGGGAGCCTGCTTATCCCTCTGCCTCTACCTGCCACTCTGCCTGCCTGCACTCTCTATCTCTCTGACAAATAAATAAATAAAATCTTAAAAAAAAAAATAAACCCATGTTATTCAAGGGTCAACTGTATTTTCCTTTTGTTAAACATACCCTGTCCCTTTCAGGATAATCTTCACTAGGTCTATTAAGGCATTTTATATATTTCTGTAGACTTTGAATGCCAAGGAAATAAAAGAATTATGATAGTTGACAAACTCAGATCAATTCTCTCAAAGCCCAAACTAGAAAGAAAAGTTACAGGATAATGGTGCTTTGCTAGTAGCAACATAAATTTTAATACAAAGTTACTTTCTTAAGATTTAAAAATATGCAACACACCATTTTTAGCTCTATGTTGATTTTGTACTTTGGTGACTGGAAAGTTCATGAAGTTCAATACATTATATTAAAAACTACTCAGCTGCAGAGTCATAATAAAATTTTTTTTTTTAATTTTCTGCTCCTTCATCTCTAAAAAAATATGCTTAGGGACACCTGAGTGGCTTAATTGGTTAAGCAGCTGCCTTCAGCTCAGGTCATGATCCCAGGGTCATGGGATCGAGTCCTGCATCAGTGGGGAGCCTGCTTCTCCCTCTCCCTCTGCCTGCTGCTCCCTTTGCTTGTGCTCTCTGTCAAATAAATAAGTAAAATCTTAAAAAAATATATGGCTTAAGTATTTAGTATATTGACTTCTGCTTTTAGAAATGAGAGACATAGGTACTATGAAATGAAGTAATAATCAATACAATAATCATACAACCCCATCTCTTCCTTTGAGAGTATCTTTGTTCTACATAACAAAACTCAAATCTCTACCAAGAAAAATAAAGGAAAACTTGACAAATCATGGAGGATTACACCAAGCTTCTTGGATGGAGAGGATGAATATGATAAAAAGATCGGATTTTCTTAAATTCGTTCAAGAATTACAGAATACCAGCCAAACTATGGAAAGAACCAAGATGCCCTTCAACGGACGAATGGATAAGGAAGATGTGGTCCATATACACTATGGAGTATTATGCCTCCATCAGAAAGGATGAATACCCAACTTTTGTAGCAACATGGACAGGACTGGAAGAGATTATGCTGAGTGAAATAAGTCAAGCAGAGAGAGTCAACTATCATATGGTTTCACTTATTTGTGGAGCATAACAAATATCATGGAGGACAAGGGGTGTTAGAGAGGAGAAGGGATTTGAGGTAAATTGGAAGGGGAGGTGAATCACGAGAGACTATGGACTCTGAAAAACAATCTGAGGGGTTTAAAGTGGCTGGGGGGTGGGAGGCTGGGGTACCAGGTGGTGGGTATTATAGAGGGCACGGATTTCATGGAGCACTGGGTGTGGTGAAAAATAATGAATACTGTTTTTCTGAAAATAAATAAATTAATTTAATTAAAAAAAAAAAGAATTACAGAATTCCAGTCAAAAAACTACAAAAAAAAGTGATTTCTATTTTGGAGAAATGACTAATCATTGAATTTTTAAAAGTTTAAGAAAGAGAAGGAAGAATGGCTTTCCTAAATATTTGAATGATCAGACTATGAAAAAGTAGTTTAGTCCTAGTGAAAGAAAGGAATAGACCAAAGTAATAAACGGGAAGATCACGGACCAGAATATACTGTATAGTCCTACTATGTAAAATATTAGTAAAACTAATGCATTTTTTCTACACAAAGATATTTTTATATTTCTCTACTCTTTCTTGCAATCCTTTTAGGTCTTCTTTATTGGCTACTTCTTTCTTACTTCTTTAGTAAATGTTGTATATAATTTTTTCTTTAAGAATCCATATTTAGGGGGCACCTAGATGGCTCAGTGGGTTAAGCCTCTGCCTTCGGCTCAGGTCATGGTCTCAGGGTCCTGGGATCAAGCTCCGTAGCAGGCTGTCTGCTCAGCAGGGAGCTTGCTTCCTACCCCTACACCCACCCCGCCCGGCCTACTTGTGATCTCTGTCTGTCAAATAAATAAATAAATAAAATCTTGAAAAAAGAAGAATTCACATTAGGGGTAATAATCCTTACAGTAGATTACTAGAAGTGGTATAGACAAACATATTTGAGGTTTAGAATATCACCGTTAAACAACATTCTATAGATATAATGATTTACAGTTTCTCTCCTAAGAGTTTTCTTTCATGGGACTGGGTGCCCTTTCTATTGGCTTTACAACACACAAAGAAAAAGAGATATTGTCTCATCAATTTGCATCTTTTTGTAGCAGTCTTTATATGAATTGGTTCCTGGTTTTACGGTGGAGTTCACAATCTAGCCCTAATGAAAGGCTGAAAGCCTGTGTAGTGGAGGGCTCTAGAAGGGCACCTCTCACCTTACATTCTAGATAATGACAGTCTGCCTACAGAACTTCCCAGACGGGCTGGGGCTCCTAGGTTTGTGCCATGTTGCCCATTCCTAGTATAAGAGCACTCATGATCTTCTAGACCACTCAGCTGGAGCAGATTTAAGACATGTACTGTTTTATAAAAAGCATGACCCTGCTCATTTAGAACATTTTTCCATTTCTTTGTGTCTTCCTCAATTTCTTTCATGAGTACTTTATAGTTTTCTGAGTATAGATTCTTAGCCTCTTTGGTTAGGTTTATTCCTAGGTATCTTATGGTTTGGGGTGCAATTGTAAATGGGACTGACTCCTTAATTTCTCTTTCTTCTGTCTTGTTGTTGGTGTAGAGAAATGCAACTGATTTCTGTGCATTGATCTTATATCCTGACACTTTACTGAATTCCTGTATAAGTTCTAGCAGTTTTGGAGTGGAGTCTTTTGGGTTTTCCACATAGAGTATCATATCATCTGCGAAGAGTGATGATTTGACTTCTTCTTTGCCGATTTGGATGCCTTTAATTTCCTTTTGTTGTCTGATTGCTGAGGCTAGGACTTCTAGTACTATGTTGAATAGCAGTGGTGATAATGGACATCCCTGCCGTGTTCCTGACCTTAGTGGAAAAGCTTTCAGTTTTTCTCCATTGAGAATGATATTTGCAGTGGGTTTTTCATAGATGGCTTTGATGATATTGAGGTATGTGCCCTCTATCCCTACACTTTGAAGGGTTTTGATCAGGAAGGGATGCTGTACTTTGTCAAATGCTTTTTCAGCATCTATTGAGAGTATCATATGGTTCTTGTTCTTTCTTTTATTGATGTGTTGTATCACATTGACTGATTTGCGGATGTTGAACCAACCTTGCAGCCCTGGGATAAATACTAGCCAATAGGATTCAACAGTACATTAAAAGGATTATTCACCACGACCCTGCTCATTTAGAGAAACACTTTTTAGTGTTTTAGTGGAGTTAACTGTGGAGTTAACTTTAGTGGAATTTAGTGGAGAAGTACTGGAGTTCAGTGGAATAATCTTTGAATGGATTTAAGAACTTTACAAGACAAATGGATATTTAAGCTAAGTAGAAAGGTGATTTGGTTGTGAAGCTGTTTCTCAATCTTTATATTTCACATGTGCCCATCAGCCAAAAGCACAGGTCCATACAGTCTGAGCTCTCCAGGGTTGCACTGAATGGCCCCCAAACTCTATTTTCCTCCTTGTACATATCAGAGTAACAGGGGCCACTCTACTTTAAAACAATGACTGCCGTTCTTTTCAACAAGAAAGGATGAAGGTGGAAAGAAATCAAGATATACCTGATTCAGAACGTCTGGTTAATGCATATTCTAAATCAACATGAAACAGAAAGTTATAAAAGAAGAGTTCGAAAAAAGAAATGTTCCTTTTCCTGAATTTGATGAAATGATTGTGGGATTATCTTTAACAAATGGCAGGGAACCAGCCTTGCCTTTCTTAATTTTAGTGGAAGATAAGCACTTCCACTTTCTGGGGATACAAGACACTTTCCTCATACACAGGGTCCTCTTTCTCACACTTAGCCTTTCTATTGACAGAAGCTATACTTTATTTTTTTATTAAAGATTTTATTTATTTATTTATTTGACAGAGAGAGTTCACAAGTAGACAGAGAGGCAGGCGGAGAGAGAGGAGGAAGCAGGCTCCCTGCTGACCAAGAGCCCGACGCGGGGCTAGATCCCAGGACCCTGAGATCATGACCTGAGCCGAAGGCAGCGGCTTAACCCACTGAGCCACCCAGGTGCCCAGAAGCTATACTTTAAACCATCAGTAAATCTATTTTGAAATGCTTTTACCAAATTATTACTCTGTGAACAAAGGTAAAGGATTCTTTTATGACTTAGATGCAACTTTGTTTCCCCCCCAACTGTAATCAATAGATCATGCCAGAGTATAGTCCATCCAAACAGCACTAATATCACTTAATTTAAATCCACCTGCTAATAAAAGTCATTACATGCATGTATTAGCAAACTATAAAATAAATGTAATATTCTTCATATCAAATTGAAAATACATAAAAATGAGCTTTTTAAATAAAAGAGATAAGAACAATCACATTTTCACCATTGTTAATAAGATCTTAGATCAATTTCGGGAACGGGAAGCTTACGAAACCTACAATGTGTAAGTAACAGAATTAATACAATTGTATTATTTTTTCAAGAATTCCCAACACATAAAATATATATTTAAAATTACAGCATTCACCAATATTATTATATCAACCTTTCATACTCTTAGGTAGATGTCAGAGGTGTGAATGCATAAAGTTCAAAAACAGATTTATCCAATAATTATGAAAGATAGTCTTATAGCTACACTATCAGGGAACTTTAAAATAAATAAATAATAAAGTGCTCAATATAACTTCTTTTTTCATTTACTTGCTAGATTATACTCATTTGGAACACTCCTTCTTTTCATTAGCATTATGACAACCCATAAAAAGTCTTTCACATAAAACATAAATTTAAAACATATGGATTTATTTTCCCACTTTCTAAATTTAATGGGTGACAGGGAACAAGAGAACATCAACATCACGGATTAAAAACAAATTTCACTGCAATAAAATTTGCAGGGTTATGCTTAGATCAAATTTTGTTTTATAGCCAAACAGACTTCTTGGTTTAGTTTAAAAAAGAACAAGAGTGTCTGTCTCCCCGTTCCTTCCTCCCTTCTGTGGTTACAGTTCTATTTCTAAATGGTCTGATTATACCACTTCCCTAGCAGAACACTTTTTTTTTTTTTTTTTTTTAATTTAACAGATAGAGATCACAAGTCGGCGGAGAGGCAGGCAGAGAGAGAGGGGGAAGCAGGCTCCCTGCTGAGCAGAGAGCCCGATGTGGTGCTCGATCCCAGGACTCTGGGACCATGACCTGAGCCGAAGGCAGAGGCTTAACCCACTGAGCCACCCAGGCGCCCCCCTAGCAGAACACTTTTGATTCCAATGGCTGTAACAGAGCCTCTTTGACTAGGCTTCTTTTATGTCTGGTATCATCCATAAAGACTCGTCTCTAACTTTCCAAACACAAACTCCACAGTGACGAGCCCAAATCTTTCTAGATCCCAGGTATCTCAAGTTCTTTCACATTTCTCTGTTCTTGTAAAGCTGTGCTTTTAACCTAAAATATAGTGACCTTAACAATTTTTATTTATCCTTAGAGCTAACATCATAACTCATCTCTTTTCCTAAAGCCTTCAGTACCCCTCTAACACAGACAGCAAACTACTTGCTCTGCGCCTTAGTGCCCTGAATATATTTCTTTTTTTTTTTCCCGAATATATTTCAATATTAGTGTATGGGCTGTTGACATGAGCATCTGAACATATTTCTAGTTTAAAAATTATGGCACTGTTTAAACATTTTGATTATACATTTTTCCCATCTCTAAGGCTGTCATTATTAATATGAATCTCACTAGCACATATTATAATGTCTGAAAGAGAGCAGATACAATAAACGTTATGAAAGCAATGAATGAGTCAGGCTAGGTAGCAAACTTGAAAATCTAATGTATGTTCAAACCAAGTCAAATTGCTCTTGATGAAGTCAGAACTCCTCTTGAGGGTTCTAGCTCTCTCTTCAAATACAGCCATTTCCTGGGTTATGGTGCCTTCAAAGCCCAGACTAAATATTTATAAGGCTTCCTGCATAAATTTTTGCTTAAAAATCATGATACAGCTCTGAATCAAAGCTGGTATTTTGGAATCTTATTTTAAAAAATCAAGAAGACATTTTGTGACATGTCACTTCTATCATGATCTCAGTGACAATTTCCTGCAAAACTATGTTCTAATGTCAAAGGGGTAGAAGAGAAAAAACAATCTCATTTACAGTTGCACCAAATAAAAGAAAAATATCAAGGAATAAACTTAATCAAGGAGGTGAACATCTGTACCCTGAAAACTAAAAAATCACTGATAAAAGTAATTAAAGATGACACAAATAACTAGAAAGGTATACTATGCCCTTGGAGTCAAATAATTAATGCTATTTAAATGTTCATACTGTCCTAAGCAATCTACAGATTCAGTGAATCCCTATCAATACCTATGCCAATAGCATTTTTCACAGAGCTAGAACAAATAACACTAAAATTTGTCTGGAACCACAAAAGACCCTGAATAGCCAAAACAATCTTGAAAAAAGAAAATAAAGCTGGAAGTAGCACAATCCCAAATTCCAAGATATGTTACAAAGTTACAGTAATCAAAACAGTGTGGTACAAGCAGACAAACAGATCAGTGGAACAGAATAGAAAGTCCAGAAATAAACCCATGATTACCTGGTCAATTAATCTTCGACAAAGGAGTCAAGAATATGCAATGAGAAAAAGATTAACAAATGGTGTTGGGAAAACTGGACAGCTACATGCAAAAGAATGAAACTGGACCACTTTCTTATACCATACACAAAAATAAACTCAAAATGGATTAAACACTAACTGTGAGACTTAAAACCATAAAACTCTTTAGAGAAAACATAGGCAGTAATCTCCTGGATGTTGATCTTAACACCGTTTTTCTGGGTAGTCTCTTCTGACAAGAGAAACGAAAGTAAAAATAAACTATTGGGATGACACCAAAATAAAAAGCTTTAACAACAGTAAAGGAAACCATTAACAAAACAACAAGGCAACCTACTGAATAGGAGAAGATATTTGCAAATGATACAACTGCTAAAGGGTTAATATCCACGATATCTGAAGAATTTATACAACTTTTCACCCCCAAAAAACAAATAATCCAGTTAAAAATATACAGAGAACCTAAAAAGACATGTGTCCAAAAAAGATAGAGATGGCCAAGAGACATGTGAAAAAATGCTCATTACTAATTATGAGAATTCCAAATCAAAACAATGAGATATCACTTTACACCTGTCAGAATGACAAGCATCAGAAAGATGAGAACAAAAAGTCTTGGTGAGAATGTGGAAAAAGGGAAACCTCATGAACTGGGCACAGCCACTGTGGAAAATAGTATGGAGGGTCCTCAGAAAATTAAAAAAACAGGACTGCCATATGATGCAATAATTCCACAACTGGTTATTTACATCCCAAATTGAAAATACTAATTTGAAAAAAATATATGCACCCCTATGGGTATTGCAGCATTATTCACAAGAGCTAAGACATGGAAGCAATCTAAGTGTCTATCAATAGATGAGTGGATTAAAAAAAGGTGTGACTGATACACACACACACACACACAAAAATATTACTCCGCCATTGAAAGAATGAGATCTTGCCATTTGTGACCACATGGATGGACTCAGAGGGTGTTATGCTATGTGAAATGTGCCAAGGAAAGAAAAATAAATGACTTTATTGATATATGTGTGTGTGTGTGTGTATTGTGTATATTGTGTGTATATTCTAAAATAACCCTAAAGCAAATAAGAACACAAACAAAAAACCAGAAATGAACCCAAACCCATAAATACAGAGAACTTTCTGAGGGCCAGAGGGGAGAGTGGTGGGGGATGGGCAAAACGGGTGAAAGGAGTGGCAGATACAGGCTTCCAGTTATGGAATGAATTAAGTCATGGGGATGAATGGAACAGCATAGGGAATACAGTCAGTGGTATCATAACAGTGTTGTTTGGTGACAGATGGTAGCTACACTTGTGGTGAGCATTGTGTAACACAGAGTTACAGAATCACTACGCTGTACACCTGAAACTAATGTAACATTGTGTCAACTATGCTTCAATTAAAAAATGTATTACTACCAATTTAAAAAAAAGGATGGAAGAGAATAGGAATGAAAAAATCTTTTATAAAAATAGTAACCAAAAAAAAAAAAAAAAAAGATGACTTGTGGCACTTTAGACCCTCCACTACTTCTGTTGGCCTACTTCTGTTCTGGTAAAGACAATTGATGTTTTTTTAACCTAACATCAAATGCTCTGCAGAGACAAAACAATTTTCTCTTCCAACCAGACTATTACCCTGCATTCTTTCTAATGAGAAATCTTCTGTAAAAACTCTTATGGAAGAGCTTCATTAGACCCTTTTTAGTATACTCTCGGGATTTTGCAAATGTTTTCTTAGATATATTCTTAAGGAAAAAGTGGAGTGAATACTTGTTTGGTGGTGAATTTTGGATACATCTGGGAGTACAAGCCAGCTAGTCACTCAATCAAAGCAAGGACTGTCTTCCCAGTCTTTTTTCCGTATCAGTTAGAGCTCTTTGGGCTAAAAATAATGACAAGACTTTCCTGGTTTAAAAAATGGGGTTTGGGTAAGGATTAAAAATGGCCTTAGGTGGAAGTAGAGCCAATAGCTCAAAACATACCAATAAATGCCTTCATCTCTCCTCTCTGCCTTTTATATTATCAATGTTATGTAGTGACACTGGCCTGCGCCAATGTTTCTTTTGGTTATTTCTGCACAAGTTCTTGGGTATTTTCTCTCTTGCTCGCCCTAGCCCAAATTGGCTCATATTCATCTTTAATGATCACTATAGCCAGGTAGATGGGATCCAACTTTGGCTGGGAGATGTGATCAATCCTAGCATGCCTTGTGAATAGGTTTAGGGAGTAGATGAATTCCCCCCCCCCAAAAAATCTGAAGACACAGCTGATGAGAGAAGAGAATGAATGAATGTTGACAAGGCAAACAACACACGATTAATATATACCTTTTAAGATTTTTCTATCAATTCAGCAATTTCTTTTGCTCAAATATTTAAAATTTTAAGATATAAGATTTAACATTTTTACTAATTTACTTGAAATTCTTTACGCTGTTTCAGTCTATTGGCAAAATTGAAAGACAAGAAAAAGCACTACAATGTTAGGTTTTTCATACTTCATTCCCTGTTTCAAAATAGGTGCCCCTAAGATAATAAATCTCAGATTGAGGATCACAGCCAAGTAGCGTCTTCTCTTTCACTTCCTCGTATGGATTTTGGTGACTTTGGGGGGGAAGATATATTTTCTCCAGCTCCCACATAATGCAGTGCTAAGTACCAGTAGTTTTGACGTTCAAAGATTACTACAGAGTTCTTTTCTCATTATATTTAATTGCCATTCCATGAAAATCTTGTCTGATGTTATATAAGTAAAGTCCAATTTCTGGCTATAGTCAGTAACTTGTTATCTTGCTAAGGAAAGAAAAACTACAACTTTCTCTGTGTGACATATTTAGTGCATTTTTAACATCATACAAATAACAAATGCACAGTCATAATCTACTTTAAAGTTAATATCAAATTGTTATAAGAATTAATTTTCAAAGTTTGATAGCACTGAAATAATCTTAGTTCTCTTCAGGAAACATTGGTAGCTCAATACTAGTCTGAATCAATAATATGTGTCAAGTAGAAAAAAAAGAAACATCAATTCAGAGGTCTATGTCCTTAATCTAGGAAGCAGGTAAAAAGATTTTCTATTATGGAATTTAACAAATGAAATAGGTGATATGATTTTCTATTATGGAATTTACCATTATTATTTTTTGATATCTAAGAGAATAAAAATTAGGCGTCCATTTCTTTAAGTCAATATACAGATACATACATACATATATATGCTAAGTTAGTGCCCTAAGTTAGTGAGGGTGTTATGAAAATAAGTGAGATGGACTTTAAATCATTTGATCAATATAGGTAAGTAATAAAATTCTTATGCTTAGCCAAACAAAGAACAAAGAAGGGTCTTTGTGCTTGGTTAACTTTTTTGCTATTGAACTCATCTCAGAAGAATGATAGGTAACAGCGAATACTTAAAACAGTTTTTATTATGTGTCAGGCACACTTCTTAGTACTTAACATATATTAACTCATGTGTACTCCACAACAATACTATGAGTAGGTAATTGTACTATTTGTATCTTACAGATGAGAAAACTTAGTCACAGGGGATTTAAATTACCTGACAAAAAGAGTAATAAAGTTAGCATTTGAACCTATACTCAGTGCTTCAGTGACTGGCTTCCAGATAATTGAATCTCAACAAAAAACAGTCAAATGATAACATGCTGTGAGAGGGATCCTCAAGATTATAAGATTTTATGAACATTCTGGGTTTTTTTCTCTTATGCAAATGCAGTAGCTGTTTTGCTCTGGTGTTCTGGGACTTAAGCGTAATAGAATTTGAAGGTATATTGAGATGGTAATAGAGTGTGCAATTTGGTGTCGTGCTTTGCCTGACATCTGGTAGGCAAAGTTTGAATTTGTGGTGGGAGCAATAACAAAAATTTACTTAAGGAGAAACTGTGAGTCATTTCCTGAAAAGATGTGATGTTTATGGATAAAAGAAAGCTAGAAATTAGCCATGAATCAGAGATTTATTGACAATCTGCAATGTGAAACAGTACTAGGAAATCTATATAAAAAAAAATAAATAAGGGCTGATCCCTACCCCATAGTAAGTACCAGTATAGAAGGGATAATAGGCAACAATAAAGTATAAATCACTGAATTCTGTGAAATGTACAATGGTGTAACTAACAGAGGGGCAGAAAAGGCAACTGGTAAAAGAGCAGGATGAGATTGAGGAGACATTCTGTCATTCCCAAACGGCTTTGAGCTTTATGTAAAAAAGCAACACCAAGGCAGTCAACAAGAGATTTTAAGCATGTAAATGGCACAATCAAGAGAGGATTTATGGTGGTAGACTTGTAATTGCAGAATAAGAAAAACCTGATACAAAAGCAACATGAGTTATTCTTTAAAAGCACAAGTCACTTCTGACACTTGTTAGTTCAAATCCTCTAACAGATTCTCATCTGAGAGTAAAAGACAAAGACAAAGGATATAACTCCTTTATATCGTCTCTGACCTCATCCCTTACTATGCTTTCTCTAATCCACACTACTGCAAACACACTGGCTGCCTTGTTCTCAGATTCAAAGATGATCCTACCCCAAGGTCTTGCATTTAGTGCTCCTTAGGCCTAGAATATTATCCTCCCAGATTCTCATAGGACTTTCCTACTTTCATGTCTCTTCACAGATGCCACTCTATCAGGACTGAGCAAATTGTGGTGCTGTGAACTAGGTTAGAAACACTGGAGGAGAAACCAACTGTGAAGGAAAGATGATGGATCTGATTTTGGTACATACTGACTTTGAAATAACAGCAGTTTGCCGTTGGGGCTTCTGAAGAGAGCTTTATAGCAGAAGATCGAAAGGGAATGTTATCATTTAAGGAAGAAGCACAGGGGGAAAAATTAAAAAAATACACACACACACACACACACACAAACACATATATATGTGAATATATATCAAACAGAATAAGTAGCCTGTATAGATTAAATATATCTACAAATTCTGAGAACCTCCCATCAAAACATATAACTGATTCTACTATACCTTGAATCTGGCTGGCCTTCCAACGTACTTTGACCCAAAGAACATGGTAGAAGTGATTTTATGATTATCCCAGAACCCAAACATGAAGAGATCATTCATCTGTTTTGCCCTATTGGAACAGTGTCCTGAGATCACCTTGAAGAGAAACCACTGTGCACTACCGGATAACAGAACACATGGAGAAAAAATGAGGTAACTTCATTGATATTAATGAGGCCAACTTAGATGTCCCAGTTACACCATCGCTCTGGCTGAACATAGGTGCACCAATGATTCCAGAACTGCCCCGCCAAGTGACAGAATTGAGAGAGAAAAAAAATTTTAAATCATTAAGTGTAGGGTGGTATGTTACACAGCATACATATCTGACAAAAACCTTAGTACCTAGAAATGGGGTGCTGCTTTAACAAAAACCTAAAACACGTAGCAATGACTTTGAGACTTTGGGGGGGGTAAAAGCTGAAAGTTGGTGAGAAGATGTTTAATGGAGGATGGAGACAGAATCTCATGTCACATACTGATGAAAAAGTGACAAAACAATTAATTACTTATGGAAACTTGTAAAGGTGGAAAATGTGTCTAATGAACCTGTGGATACAGATAAGGATATTTTCAGGAAAAATGTTGAAAATGTCCATTTAATTTTTCCTCCAGAGGATGATATGCTATAAGGAGAGAAATAAACTAAGAAGGAAAAATTCTGTGTGCAAATGGAATTTATATGCTGCCATGGTGGCTGAAATGGAAAATAGAATGGTTTTTCACCTCTAGTCATTTGGCAAAAGATTTTCAGAGTAATAAATGGCCTAAGGTAAAAATCAATTTAAGGATGTAGCTAAAAATTCTTTGATAATACCTCAGAAATAGTTAAGTGATTCCTAGAAGACTCTCTCAGTTATATAAAAGGCTTCTAAAAATCTTAAAGTAGCCTCATCCATGGTCCAAACTAAAGAGAGGCTTTTCTCAAAAATAAATTAAATAAATTATGGAAATGGCTTTTGGGACATGGAGTGATCTCCAATGAGATTCATAAGAAACCCAAAGCATTAAGTGTTGTATTGTTAAAACACTGCCAACTTGGTCTTCGAGAAATTGAAACAACTCAAAATGAAAGATAGGCCCCTGGGCTCTATGATTTATATGAGTGGCAGTCAGACTGAGAAAGCTCATCAGCTTCAAATAGAAGCCATATCTTATAAAAAGGGTAAGACATCTATGGAAAATACAAGAACCCAGAGTGAAGACCAAAGAGGCAAGGAGAATGTCAGACTGCAGAACGACTTTGAGAGAACAAACACAGTCTTGGATCAAGGAATTCCCCTGTCCCTGGCAAAGAGGCAACAGGCTGGATTTCAGAACTGATGAAGACTGGACACTTCTGAATGCTTCCGATTTTTCTCATTTTTGAATGGGAGAATCCATTCTGATTTTCTGTTCTCTGTTATATCATTATATGTTGTATATGTGGACAGAATGAGGGGGAGATATCTTTCTAGTTAAGAAGCCTTGGATCCTAGTTAATAGACCACACCCTAGAAACAAAAGAGTTCCAATTTCAATATGAAATCAGGTTATTTGTGATAGGTAACATGAACTGATTATATGAAGTCTTTATCTCAGAGGGAACTGTTTTACTTTGTGTAAAGCACTACACTAGTACAGAATAAGATCTTGAAAACATGTGTGCCTTCACTTAAGGACATAAGGGTTCTATTTTTTTTTTTAATAAATTACCTGAATGGTTCAAATTTTTACGGTCTCCAGAAATTAAAGTATCTTTTAAAATGAAAGTCATATTTTCCATTTTTTGGCACCTTAAAAAATTCTGCAGACATTCAGTTAAACCTAAAGGTTCTATAAGATTGGATCATTTTCAAGAGAAAATAAAAAGAAAGAAAAACAGTAATCAAAAGACCTTTGTAAGCTCACAGGGAAGATTTCTGGATATAGGAATTCATTAGTAGGAAGAAAATTTAAGCACCACGATAAAATACAGTTTTAGAAAACAGAAAGGACCGGAAATATACCAGTTAGGGACAAAAGCCCTTAAACACTGGTCACAAGAATTTTAAAAGTAAGTACTCTAGTCTCATTTTCTAAAATAATAATGGTTCTCGGTGTATGTGTGTGGTACGATGTGGAAAATACAAACCACAATTCTGTTTAAGATGGCAAATTCTATAATTCTAAGTTAATCAAACAAGATTACATTAAAATATTTTATCTATTTTTTATATTGTATATTTTTTCCTAAAAAAATCTATGACTAAAGGATAATATTAAGTTATTTTGAAGTGTACAGAAGAGACTTTATGACAAGTTTCCTTGTGGGGAAAAAAATCACATGTGCAATTGATCAATCAATATAGATTGATCAATCAAGATAAAAGAATAGCCACACCCAACTGCTGTATCTGACAAGAGTCGTCTATATCTGAATCAGATGCAGGTCATGAAATGGTGACTGATATAACTGTATGGGAATCTTGGTGTTCTTGGGTTAGGATGGGCTGTACTTTGCCTGTGGGACGAATGAAAACAATTGAGATAAGATGGTGGACTGTAGTAAATTAAATTTTTTGCCATAATTCTTTGTATCTCATCGGGAGATGGAGTCTATTTCTCTACCCATGAAATCTGAGTCATCACTGTGACTTGCTTTGACCAAGAGAATGTTGCAGAAGTGACAACGTGCAGCTCGAGAGTCTGCTAGCTTGTTTTTGTCCTGTCAGAGCAATGCTCCCAAACTGCCATTTAAGAAAGTTGGTCTAGATTATAGGAGGAAGAGAGTCCAAGTGGAGAAGCACCAGTGTGCCTCGGCACACAGCACCAACTCCGAAATACATGAGAGAGGCCATCTTGGATCTTCTAGTCACAGCCAAACCTCCATAAATGAGCCCAGGTGAAACCTGAACTGGAAAGTCCCAGAATCATGGAAAATCTTAACTGGCTTTGTTTTCAGCCAGTGAGTTTTAAGGTGATATGTTAGCCAGTAAGAGTTAAGTGATACATGGCCTGAGAGGTAGGAAGGGAATCAGAAGAAAGTAAAATCAATGAGGTCATGGGAAGACAAAGTCTGACAGGCGATAAAAGATAAGCAGAGATGAAGAAGCAAACAAAGGATAATGTAAGGAAAGAGATGCACCTGTTGGGTTTAAAAATTCAGCTTCTGTCTAATTTGACTGGAAGTGTCCTTTCTACCCATACTGGTCTTTACTGATGCAGCTATAAGTAAACTGACTGCCTTGAGTATTGTTAAGGTGTTTGAGTACCTATGATAAAGTGAAAGGCTTTTTGTCTTTTTTTCTTATATTTCCTATTTGAAGTGATAGGTAGGACTTAGTGGGAAATTTATGTTGTATCTTTTGAAGTGGTAAGTAAACTATTGCTTATTTAACTTATTTAGCCTCATCTGAGGCTTCCACTAATTCTCCCTTACTTTAAAAAAAAAGAAAATTCTTTATAAGGCCCTATTCTTCACTAAGACATTTAAGTGCAAAAGAACACTGGCTCAATCCAGATGGTTTCCTTAAAAACAAAAAATAATTTTTATTAACAATATATCAAAACAGGGGCATCTGGGTGGCTTGGATGGTTAAGGGTCTGCCTTTGGCTCAGGTCATGATCCCAGGGTCCTGGGTTCGAACACTGCATTGGGCTCCCTGCTCAGTGGGGAACCTATTTCTCCCTCTCCTCCTGGCTCATGCTCCCTAACTATCTCTGTCCCTATAGCTGTCTCTCTCTCACAAATAAATAATAAAATCTTAAAAAAAAACCAAGAAAAAAAGCAGTGTATCAAAATATAATACACACAAAATACAATACACACGTGCGTGCGTGTGCACACATACACATACACACACACACACACACACACACACACACCCCACGGTAGTCAGATCAGGTTATCCTATGCTAGATTTTTTAAGCCAAAATAAAATTGTGGTTACTACAAACCAACACTAAAGAATAACCTACTGCCTTAATTTTCTAAAAAGCGATAATGACTTTCATCTTTACAACAAATTAAATAAAGAATCTCAACCCAATTATAGGTAAAAACTCCTACCAACAGTGTTAGATGATCCTAATTGTAAAGTAAGAGACCTTAGATTTAAGCATAACATCCAACCTAATTATATTCCAAACACATTAAATGGCATAGCATTCTCCAGGAAGGGGAACTTCTTAGTTGATTTATTGCTTAAATTATGGAAAAACAATTCAGTTATAGGACATATTCTTGCATTTAAAAGATCGGCTTTTCCATGTAATGGCTGTGTAATTTGTGTTAAGAAGCAGATTCCAGTTCCAGATAGTGATCCTGCTTTTGAAATTGTGTTCTCATCTAGCTCTACAGACATTTGAATTGATCCAAACCTGGAATTCTCACCAAAGTTTTAGAAGTCAATCTGACTTAGGTTAGTTTCTTTTCTAAAATTACACAAATTTTAACTTAAGTTTCCCTAACTCTCACTTCTTGTCCATCATTTATAAATAATTATGACAAAATACAGCACAAAAGTTATTCTCCTGGTGGAAAGGAACAAAAATATTTATGAATAGACTCTTTATGTTCTCAAAAAGATAGTCTAATATCTTCAAATATTAAACAATCTCAGTATCTGTTGCTTGTTTTCAGATTTTTCAGCCTTTTGAAGTTCCATTTTTCCATTAAAATTCAAATAGAATTACTTGAATTTGGCTGGGGAATTCAGCAGCCTCTTAAGTGGCTGTAGATCCTCCTTGTCTTAATTTTCTGTTGGGGTTTTCACGGAGCTAATATTTCTCCTAAAACTTCTCATTCCAAATATTTGCCTCCATCAGTCATTCCTAGGGTGATCACTTGCTTTTCAAAGCAGGATACTTAGTAGAACAAAGGGGGTGGTTATTAATAATGACCTCAAGAAAATTGTACCATCCTAAAGAAACCTATTTCATACCAAAGGGTATTTCTAGTTAGCTGTGACCCTCCTCAAACTTTGTCTTCATTGAAATCATTTCTCTCACTTCTTTCAGACCCTCCTCACATCTTTATATCAATCCCCAAGCTCCATACCTCTCTCTCCATACTGCTACAGGTAGCTTAAATATCTATTTTATTTTGCAGAACTCAGCTCTTCTCTTGTTATTAATCAGGCAATATAAAGAGTACATATATCTGTCAACCAAAATGTCCCACCAAATCATTTCCCTAAATTGGAAAACGCGTATCCTCATGGATATTCCTCTGTAGTGGTACTAAAGACACAATCATAAGGTTTTAGGTTTGCTTAGTACACATAACATTTATAAACCTTCCCCACCATAACTGAATCTCTTCCTGGACAATATTGTTGCAGAGCTTGGAACTCCTGGGACCCTTTTCACTCCTGGATCTTTGCACCCATCTCTCAGATTCTGGGGCTAATATCTCATATTGACCTTCAGGTGAATTACCCTGGGCACTAGAGTCGTCCGACTAATAGAGAGAACTAGAAGTTTCTGGGACCCATCTTCCTCCTTCCTGTAGCAGCTGTGAGCCAACAGGTGACCAGTACAAGTTTAAAAAGCCCAGCTTCTTTTTTCCTAAAATCACAACCTTTGTGGTTTAATTTAAACTCCAGAGTATCTCCCTTAATCAGAGTGAGTCTGCAACTTCGCTGTTTTCCTGTGCAAAACAGTTAACGCAGCAGGCCCAAGAGTGTCACCCTTAGACAGTCTTGTTCACTAGGCTGACCCCTGGCTTGCATCTGGGAACTTAAGTTCCTGGAGGCTTCCACTATTCTCTAAATGAGAAGTGTTGATCACTGTGCTTAAAGTATTTGCACAAGCAATGTGGTTTAGGTCGGTCATGTACTTTCCTTCTGGGAGTCTAGAATAATTTTTATGAGCTTGGCAGAGGGTGACTACATGGCTGATCCCCGACATAAACCTGAACACCTAGACTCAGATGAGCTTCCCTGAAGACAATGCTGCATGTGGTCTGTCGCAATGCATTGGTGATGCCATGGGGAGAGGACCCTTGGAAACTTGTGCTTGGTTTCCTCTAGACTTTGCCCCATGTGCCTTTTCCCTTTGCTGATTCTACTTTGTATTTTCTCACACTTTGTATTTTCTCACTGTAAAAGATCATACTTGTGGGTATGACTCTGTGTTGAGTTCTATGAGTCCTTCTAGTGAATCACAGAACCATATTGCAGTCTTGGGAACCCAACACACATTTCCTCTTCTCGATTTTGCTTCTTTACTCCCGCTCCTCTTACTGGTTTCTCCTGGGAGCATATCCTTAATAAACTGTGTGCATCATAAACCTTGGCCTGGCTTATGCTTCCAAGAGAGCTTATGAATACTCTCAATTAGTCAAAATATTAGTCTCAACTATAAACTTTATAATCTCTCTTCCTATTCTTGGAATACTCTGCTCTCCATTCTTTTTTTTTTTTTTAAGATTTTATTTATTTATTTGACAGACAGAGATCACGAGTAGGCAGAGAGGCAGGCAGAGAGAGGGGAAGGGAAGCAGGCTCCCTGCTGAGCAAAGAGCCCGATGCGGGGCTCTATCCCAGGACCCTGGGATCATGACCCGAGCCGAAGGCAGAAGCTTTAACCCACTGAGCCACCCAGGTGCCCCAACTGCTCCCCATTCTTTAACTTCTCATTCCACATACCTCTGTCCACCTCCACACTGTTTTCTTAATAAATACATATTTGGACAAATTAATTCCATGTTTATACAATTTATAAATTGGACAAAAATTATACTACAAGGTTTAAAATAAAATAGAGCAGTACCTCACTCCATCCTTCCCTACACTGAGTCTTGCCTTCCAAAGGTTAAGATTTTCAATGTTTTCTAGATGTTTACTTCTGTGTTTACCTCAAGATATTGAAACGATAGCCCCTTCCTTATATTCCTCTTACTACTGAACATGTGGGAAAAAAGAAGTATGGCCTGAAGTACTTGGGAGAGAAATAGTATTCAAGTCTTTCCTTCCCTCTACTCAAGTATGGATGCACAGCTCATTCCAGAAGGAAGAAACTCGGACTCAATACTTCAGAAAGAATAAGCAGTCACGTGACAAGCCGTGGCCCCGAACATTAATATCATCATCTCCTGTTCTTCACAGCTGGCTCCTGTGGCACTTCTGATGAGATGCAGAAGTGGTTCCAAAAGAGGCAGAAGAACTTACTGTAAAGGCCTGCCTCACTACCAATCTCAATGTCTTCTTATTCACGGGTCTTTTACAGCATTATCCAAATCGAATCAGTTTGCTCTGGTGCTGACAGTGTTTGGGTAACAGAGTTGAGCCTTAGGCTCCACTGAAACAATCCTTTTCTTATTGTAGTAGACTGGTTCATAAACTTCATTGTACATGGCAACAATCTAGGGAGCTGCATAAAAATGCACTTTCTGGGACTTGCCTGCACAGACTGCATTCATTGGGTCTGTAGAAAAGAAGACTGAGGATTCTGAGTTCAGAGCATACTTAAGGAGATTCTGATACTGGGGGATCCAGAAAACTCTTTGCAAGAATGGATCTAGCATCTCACAGGGTAAACTGAAAAAATAGCCGACTAAAATGAATATATACATAATGTATCTTATATCCATTTACATTATTGATGTAGTACTTCCATTTGTACATGAGGCATCTGTTGGCAGATGTTCTTAATAATTCAATAATTTTTAACCAGGGTGGCATGATCCAATGGTGTGTTACAATCAAGTTTTGGGTGTACGGAAATTATTTGTTGTTAGTGACATTTCAAGTCAGCTGATTTTAACAAATCAGAGTGATTACAGGTTATCCATATAATAATGGCATTTTCATTTATTTAAATGTTGACATGACTTGCCTTACCCAATGGAAGAGGAAGAAGGTGAGCCAGAACCACAGTGCTCCGTGAATAACATGGTATACTTTGAGGGCCCTGGCTGGTCACTGCTATTTTTACTGTGCCTTTAGGAGCAATGTAATGATGAATTGTATTGATTTACTTCCACAGAAATATTGTATTTTGTTTTCATAAAAATCTGTCAGGTATGAATGTGAGTCACACACATCAATGTCAGTGGTTACATGTTAGCTTTTGCTGATGTGGAAAGACTAAGAAGTGTAGCATAGGAGTGGTAGGTATTTTGAAACGGCTGAAGTTCACTGCTTATACTGTAATACCAAAACAAAATACAAAACTGTGGCTTTGACATTCTCATATCTGAAATAGAGCACATAGTAATGTGATATGGGTGGCATCATTTTTTTTCAACAGAGGAGAGGGCTATGTGCAAACAATATTTAGTTTATAGTCTCCTTAAGTAATCAATAAGACAATGGATTTTTCTCTTCCACTCTCAGCCTAAAAAGTCTTGCTTTGTTCTATCTCTAAATAACCAAATAGTTACTGTACCAACCAAGAGTCCTAAAAGTATTCTTGCCCCACCAAATTATGCCTTTAAATAAAACACACAAATTTCACAAAAATAGAAATAGGGCAGCTTTTAGTTTTTCTTAAAAGTCCACAAAACTCTAGGATCGCTCCTCTTCCCAACCCCAATGTCACCATCAGACGTTTGGAATAATTCCTGTATTTGTGCTCAGAGGTTGGGAACTGCTTTTCTGACGATCCTTAAATTATGGACGATATTTTTTCTACTACACGTCACATATTTATCTCTTTTTGTGGAGTCTAATTGTCTTCTGAGTTCTCCTTTGTCTCACATTTCTGTTTATACCCTCTGTCTGTCAGAGAATCTATGTAAAATTCCTCCTGAGTATTCTCAAAACCCTTCCCCAATCCTGCTTCTTGAAAGACAATTGGAAAAGTGAATAATAACCAGCAACAAATCCTAATGATCTTGGGAAGCCTGGGCAGAGGATATTTCAGGAAAAAGAAAAGAGGCTTCAAATGCTTTGAGGTTGCTAACAAAGTTGTGAAATTTGTGAGGAACGTGGGAGAGAAAAAAAAAAAAAAGCCTTTTTATTATTTGCTAACATTCACAGGCTCTAATTTTTTCATTTCCCTAGTTGAGCTTTAACTTAATTATAAAACAAAATCTATAGCTGCAGCCAGGCCTAGGGGTAGAGTCTGTACAACTAATCAACTTTAATTCCCTGGGTTCGATTTAATTACAAAACAACATTTGGTGCAGCTGCTAAACACTTACCAGGTGACCACATGATAATACTGGAGTAGTATTTACAAGTCTCCAGCTTTTGCTCTGTTCTATCAGCACAATTAGGTTTCAGCATATACAAGTTTGAGCAGCCTCGAGAATTTATAATGATGAAGAACTGCCCTGATTTTATACAGCTCCTTAGGTAAGCCAGTTAAAATACTGAGTTGCACCATAACAAATTCATGTTAGGAAGTAAAATTTAATGAGGAAAGACATGTCCTGATAAAGGACAATAAGAACAAACTGAATATCAATAGCATACTTCTTTTCCTTAATTCACTCTTTCTGGGATAGAGGCAAAGTGAGACCAGCTGAGGCATCCTGGGAGTTACCAATGCGTGTTTTAAGATATAAGGTACATTATTTTTCAAAATAACAAGACATACGTAACTCCTTCCTCTGCCTGTATTTTCGTGTTTTAGCGTTCCATAAGATAATTTAGGGGGTGATTACTTGTGTCATGAAATATTTTTTAGCTGACAAAATAAAAATCAACTATGGATATTTTTAAGATAGCCAGTTCCTCTCGTGTATTTAAAATACACTGAATTTGTACAAACACCCAAGAAGATCACTGATCTCTCATTTTTCATTTAATAATATTTAGGCAGAAGTTCCATGCACAAGGAACTTTTCTATCTTATTGGAGTTCTTTTTGGTCATCTTAGTTTACTCACATACACCTTATACAATGTGTGGGATCCCCAGGTCTAGAGAAGGACGTGAAAAAATTTTGAATTTAGGAAAAAAATTAGTAAGAAGTATCAGTAAGGGAGATACCAGTGATGCTGAAATAAACATGACTCATTATTTTCAAAGCAACTCA
Source organism: Neogale vison (assembly GCF_020171115.1). Lineage (NCBI taxonomy): Eukaryota > Metazoa > Chordata > Mammalia > Carnivora > Mustelidae > Neogale > Neogale vison. The sequence continues at coordinate 168,585,548 of NC_058094.1, forward strand.
GAAAGAAGAAAACATAGATTGCCATCTAATCCAAACAAAGATTTAAAGTAGATGGATAAATGCAATTCTTTTGCTTCTTTTCCCCATTAGATGTCAATGTCCTTCTTTTCTTTCCCTTTAGAGTAGAACTGGGTCAGAGCTAAAGAGAGGATGTATCATGGGTAATTATCTGTGAAAAGCACTAAATCTAGAAAAAAACCCAGAATACATAAAATTCATCCTAAAATATCTGAAGCAATAATCCCCTTTTCTGCCTTTCCACCTCAAGTGCCGGTCTGGATTTTACCCAATGCTGTCCTGCTTGATGATGTTGCTCCCTGGACAAAGACAACACTGTACGTTTCAAAGTCGAAAGGCTAATTTCTCAGTACTAGCAGGGTCTGTCCATGTCTTACCCCAGAGAGTATCTTTCTCTACTGAACAGTGACTGAGTCACAGGAGGAAACAATTCTGCTTGCTGGAAGAAAATAGGATGGAAGGAAATATGACGGTTACCAGATGTTCCACTGCCCCTGAGGAGGCACCAGAATGTTTCTGCATATGCTGTAAACCGCATAAACTGTCAAATCATGGGACCCTGGGGGTTGGTGCTCATGCTGCTCTGATGTGCAGAGTCACAGCATTCGAGAGTTGAAAGGACCCTTAGAGATGATCTTAGTCAAAGGTTTTAAACTATGTCGTGAGGAGCTCTATGTTTCCTAAGTGTGACTCAGAGATTACTGAAGCGTAAGGGGATCTCCCCAAAATAGTAACAGCATTCATGGAAAGAATATAAAAAAATCTTACATCAGAGTAACAATAAGACAGTATATTTTATCAAACAAAAATCAGTTGTGAAAGTCTAAGGTAATTTTTAAAAAAAAAATTATTATGATGATTTTTATGGCAATTCTTATGGTTTAGGAAAGGAATCTTGTGGAAAATCACCATCGCAGTACTTCTAGGACATTCCTGGGTGGGGCTGGGGAGGTGTGGGGTGGGGGTGGGGCAGGAGTCAGAGGTTGATTCAGGAACCTAGACCACAATAGGCCATGTGGCTTAGTTGTCTGGAAATTAAATTACATCCTAAGACACAATATCAGAGCAGAAAATAAAGGCATCTTGAGTCAAGTCAACTAATTCTTGCAATCCTTCTTTATTTAAATATTTTTGCAAATTAAAAATGCCCACTTAGAAAATGTTACCGTTGCAGGCTAAATTTTTTTAAAGTAGGTTCCATGCCCAGCATGGAGACTGACACAGGGTTTGAACTCACCACCCAGAAATCAAGACCTGGGCCGAGATCAAGAGTTGGATGTTCAACTAACTGAGCCACCCAGGTGCTCCTCCTGCTATTTTTAAATGGCAATTTAAAATTTATTGCCTTGATGAGGATTTAATTCTTATTCTATGTTACCTGCTTTCAAATTAAAAAATACCCTGTGATTGTTCAAAGAACCTCCTCATTGCCACCATTGGAAAGAGAGAGAGAGAGAATGAGAGGCTAAGAAATAGGGGGTAAGAAAAGAAAAAGAAACCAAAAAAAAAAAAAAAAGAAGGAAGAAAAGAAAAAAGGAAAGAAAGAGAAAAGGGGAAAGAGAGAAGGGAAGAACAGCGAGAGGGAAAGCAAAAAGGAAGAAGGAAGGAAAGAAGAAAGAAAGAAGCAGCTATTTCTGCATTTGTACGGGGAACGCATTTTGATGAAGAGACAGGAGATTTTAACTAAGTGAAGGCATAGCGCCAAGGTTGAAAAGACATTCGCCAGCAGGGTAGAGGCACCTGCCCGACTCACCGTCACTGTTGATGCACACCACCTCCTGAACTTGGGTGCCTGGGCCACACTCTTTTCCATTGTCTGGTTCACAGTCTCCAAGCCTCACTGCTTTCCAGTCATAGCAGGATGGCTCTTCACAGGGAATGGCTTCCAGTAAGTGAGGGCAGTTCCCAGTGCCCCCAGAGCCTCCAGTGGGCTCATTGGTGATACGCCGCTTCCTCAGTTTGAAACCTGAATTATTGGGGAAGGACATACTTATTGTTACTGCCCTGGGCTGAGTATTTCCAAAGGCTGAATGAAAACTTGAGGGAAAGCTAGATGAGGGCAGAGGGTAAAATTCGTATTTGCTTTAATCACTTGTATATCCCCAAACTCTAGTTTATGTGAGCCCATTAATCATTTATTAAGTGAATAAATGAATGAACAGAATGGCCAAGGAGGGAAGGCAAGAAAAATCATATATGTCTTATCTCCTTCACAGGACTGGAGAGGGGTAGAGAGGCAGAAGCAGAGCAGGAAAGACAGACAGATAGACAAAGACGCACACAGAAAATGATTTCGGTTGATTTGGAAAAATCTGTAGTTATAAAATATTCAAAGAGACAATGAAATCTCAAGCTATTTAGAAATATTCATGACCAGGGAAAGTGCTATTACTTTGAATTTTTCAGCACTATCACATAATTAAATTTGAAAAGAAACCTCTGAGAAGTTGGATGGTCCCAGATAAAGTGTCTCTTTGAGCCTTGATTTTCGAAGCCCTAGAAATATGAACCAGTGATGATATAAAGCATCTGGGCTCTAATGAGGTCTCTTCAGAGTCGTGCTCTGTGCTTTAATAGCACCTACGTGTTGTCCTTCTGGACAGGGTGTACCAAAATTAATAAGTCTGTTTATTGCTATGTGAACATATTAGAATCACTAGAAGACTGTCTTTGGAAGAAAATGTTTTTCATTACTAGGTCCTGTGAGAACTACCCCATCACACCACCACAAAGGAAACCACTACATTTCATCTACTCCTCTTAGATATATCATTAGCATCATAAGAGCAATAGTTTTTTTTTTTTTCCTTTCTTACCTTCAGAGTAATACAGTGTTTTTTTTTTTTGTTTTGTTTTGTTTTTTTGAGGACTACCTATGGATCAGGCACTGAATTGAGTGCTTTATGCTTATTATCTCATTGAATCTTTAGAGAAAACTTCAGTAGCAGATATTACATCCCTTTTACAGATAAGGGGACAAAGATTTAGATCATTAACTTCAGTTTTGGTACCAACCTCAGAATAGGTTTATTCATCTTTGAATATGTTCTGGTACCAACCTCAGAATAGGTTTATTCATTTTTGCATTCAATACTCTTTAGCCATCCTGGAAAATACCACAGATGAATGAATAAGCACAAGTAACAGAGAGTAATAGTGGCCGCGAAAGTATTTGGCACACTGATGGTATTATTTAAAATAACTCGTGTCTGACTCAACTGATGGGAGTTTTAAGCATACCGTGTTACTAGTACATACCTTTTTTGCCTTGCTGGTCATTACAGTTTTCGAAAGTACATGGTCCCCAAGCCGACCAAGGCGACACCTCACATTCAACAGGACAGGGAATGTGGCACAGCTGTGTAGTATTAGGGACGGGGCCAGTGCATGAGTTCAAGTCCACTGGTTTTGAGGCTGTTTAGAAAAAATACAGAGATCCCTTAAGAACTAAACAAAATGCCATGGTCAGCAATACGATTTTTCTTTGTGTACAGAGAAGGACAAGTGCCACCAAGATATTATTCCACGGCTTCTTAGTTACATCCTAGATAAGAAGGAGAGGGAGTGGGCAAAAAGCAGAATAGTGTAGTTCAAGGAAGCAGGACTAGAAATCTCGGAGACTGTTTGATCAGCAGCTTTATCACTTATTAGCCCGGTGATTTAATAATGCTGAGATTAACTTTCCTAAATGGTGGAACAATCCTTAAGGTTAATTTTATCTCTACCATTCTATATTTGGATTCTAAATAAATGGAATCCGCTTCAGAGGATTGAGCGCAGTGGGAGAGGGCCTACCGCTATAACATATATGGAAAAAGTCTCTACTGGGTGGCTTCTGGTGGAGTTGTCTCCCTTTTCTTTTGGTCCACAGAAGGGCAAGCAGTAGATATAACGAAGAGCGCATGCCACCAATGGTGCATCTCTCTCTACCCCAGCTACATGACTCACCAGATACTTTCTAGAACTTTTCCAGAATATATTATCTGCATATGTGATCCAAATCTCAGAACTGCTAAGGTGACTAATTTAGAATTGTCCACGTTTCTTCATATGTTGACCAATGATCTGTGAATAAATATTGCTTGCCCTTGATTCCCTTCTGTTTTGATGCCTGAAGTTCAGCTAGTTTGTGTGGAACCCACATTTGACACTTAATGTCAAATGCATCCAAAGTTCTGGCTAAAAATGACTAAGAAGCTATTTGAAGCTGTATGGAAAGCAGAAGAGAATCAAGTTTAGCAGTATATTATATAATATAAAGCTATAGTTGCTTTTGTTTTAAAGATTTTAATAAGTAAATGTCTTTGCCACTTCCTTTAATGAAAGCTAGCTGCTGTTTTCGTCTGATAATTTGGAATGCTCACCCTTGTACATAAATGACTGAAATAATAGAGGTCTTAGATAATTCTCATTCTCTTAATGTGAAGAACTATCAAATTCCAGTCACATGGGTTACACGTAGAAGCTCATAGAGAAATTAACATATTTTAGGCTAAATGATCCTAACTTTTATATAAATGTACTCAATATATTTGCTTATAGTTTAAACTCTAAGGCAAACTGTAGGTATCATGCATCTCTCAATTTTCTGCATGCACACACACACAATCATAAGCGTTACCTGAAGGCTATTACATTAACCCCTCTTCCTAAAATAGTTTTTCAGTTCTGAAAAATATTCTGCAGATTTTTTTTCTTTTTCTCCTAGGAGTACATGACTTAATCTCTCTCTTCTCCCTCCCACCCCCCATGCCAGCCACTGTAGTGAAAATAAATGGGCACTCCTAGTTTGCTTAGTCTGGACACTACCAGCATTCTCACTTAAGTTTACTGGAATTGTTGCTATTGTGCATCGTAATATCAGCCACAGCCAAAAATGATTAATTTTGTTGCTTTCAACAGCGAAAGTATTTGGCACACTAATGACAGAAAATTCAGAAATAAATGCTTCACCTCTTTAAATATAAATAAAAATGATGTCAGTGATATATATTTCACATAAAATGAAAACAATTTTTAATATCCTTATAGGCTTACAAGTCTTGTGATGGTTAATTTATATGTCAACTTGTCTGGCTAAGGGATGCCCACAAAGCTGCTAAAACGTTTCTAGGTGTGTCTGTCAGGATGTTTCTGAGAGAGACTAGCATTTGAATCAGCAGATTGAGTAAAGAAGACAGCCTTGGGGCGCCTGGATGGCTCAGTGGGTTGAGCTGCTGCCTTCGGCTCAGGTCATGATCTCAGCGTCCTGGGATCGAGTCCCACATCGGGCTCCTTGCTCGGCGGGGAGCCTGCTTCTCCCTCTGCCTCTGCCTGCCTCTCTGTCTGCCTGTGCTCGCTCTCTCTCCCTCTTTCTCTGACAAATAAATAAATAAAATCTTTAAAAAAAAAAAAAAAAAAGAAGACAGCCTTCACCAATGGGGGTGGGGGCAACACTATCCAATCCATTGAGAACCCAGGTAGAGAGAAAAGGTGAATGAAGGGTAAAATCTCTTTCTCTATTTTTGAGCTGTGGAATCCATCTTCCCCTGCTCTTGGACATTAGAGTTCCTGGTTCTGGAAAACTAGGAATTACACCAGTGACCCCATTTCCATAATTCTGCAAGTCAATTCCTATAATAAGTCTCTTCTTATATATCTAAACATATATCTTAATGGTCTGTTTCTCTGGAGAACCTTTACTAATGTAGGGTACAATATGTAGAAAATCTCCTATAACTGCAAATTAACAAATGTAATTTCTTCACTTGTAGAGTCTTTCACACTATCATTTTAATTAACAATTGTATGTTTTATTACCTGAAAAGTCTCCATTTTTTTTCTTTCAATAGATTAAAATTAACTTAAAATTTAGAGTTGTTACATTGTTTTGGAAATTACAGTTACTACAAAGAGAAGTCTACTCTTACAAAGTCTGTCTTGACCATGCAATTGTGAGGAATATATGAGGTTGAAAACGTTAGGAGGGAAACCGGTTTTATCAAGGAAACAGGTTAAAACATTCTAATACCTGGTCATTTTTTAAAAAATAAGCTTTTAGCTTTTGGTATATTTTGAATGAATCAAATAGAATAACCAGTCAAAAGAATCTTCTTGAGCTATCAAAAGAGAAATGTGATGAATAAAGTCTTGAGAAAATACTGCCTGAAGCAAAATACTCTTCAGATCTTCTGCTAAGCTACCCAAGTCAATAGTGAGATAATAGTTATTGAAAAATAACCTCAACTTTATAGATGTCTTTATAAAAATACATATTTGAACATATATATTTGTTGTGTATGATCTATTCCTTTGGTGATTTTCATTTTAGTTTTATTGTTGTTGGTAAATACAGTATATACTGACTGAGGTAAATCACAGATACTAGCTGAACTCCTCAAAAACCCTAAGTCAATTCTATTTTTGCCTATGAATTATTTGGAATCACTGTTGATTCAATAAATGAAATAAAGGACAGTTCAAGGAAAATTTACTGGATTCTAGTTTAATCTGTGAGACAGAATTCCTGTACTACTGTATTACAGAATGCAGTGTTTACCCATATCCTCAAATGTTGAGATTTGAAATTCTTAGAATGGTCCAGTCATTACTTTTATATAATTTTGTTACTTAAGAAATTATTCACCCAGTACAAGTTTCACAGAACTTCTATTAAATTTTTTTAAAGTCTTATTATTGATCTCTTAAAAATAAAGGGCACATTTTATTGTTTGCATATGTTTTAAATGGTATAAATTATTTGTGCATTGTATTCTTTATGAGGCCATAAAAGAATGTACAAACTTTTCTGGACTTAATGAAACAAACAAACAAAAAATGAGACTGGTACATTTTTGTAGGTTTGAAATATTTTTTGTATTTTTATGTTTACAGCATTACAATAGGAAAAAAAGTATAGAAAGCAAACCAGATATCTGTTTCCAGCAGTGTGCCTAGTGAGATATTCTGAATACATACCCTTGAGAATAGCAAATATATGATTTTTAAAATTTAATGTTTTATTCTGAGATAATTATAGATTCTCACGACATTGTAACTTCACAGAGATCCTATGTATCCTCTACCCAGCTTCCGCCAATGGTCAGATCTTGCAAACCTGTAGTATAATGTCACAACCAGAATACTGACACTGAAACAACCAGGGTACAGTATTGGGTTGAATAGTGTCTCCCCATGCCTCCCTCCTCCATTCAAATTCAGTCTACTAGAATTTTACAGTATGACTCGATTTGGATATAAGGTCATTGCAAATGTATTTATTTACTTATTATTATTAATTTAATTTTTTAAAGGTTTTATTTATTTGACAGACAGAGATCACAAGTAGGCAGAGAGGCAGGCAGAGGGAGAGGAAAGGAAGCAGGCTCCGTGCCAAGCAGAAAGCCGGATGCGATGCGGGGCTAGATCCCAGGATCCTGGGATCATGACTTGAGCTGAAGGCTGAGGCTTTAACCTGGGTGCCCCACTGCAAACGTATTTAGCTGGTGGGGTCCCACTGGATTAGAATGAGCTTTAAATCCAGCTACTGATGTCCTTATAAGGTGGCCATGGGAAGACATACAGAGAAGAAAGCCATGGAGCCACTTGGTTACTAACTAATCTTAGGGAAAGAATAGCTCAAGCTTGCACTACTAAGTATAATGATAGCTATACGTTTTTGTAGATGCCTTTTATCAAACTGAGGATGTTTCTAAGGGTTTTTATTATCAATAGGTGTTGAATTTTGTCAAATGTTTTTTCTCCATTGACTAATATTACCACGTGATTTTTTTTTTTTAGCCTATAAAAATGGTGAATTTTTGTTGTACTGTCTTTGTCCCCTCTTCTCCTATTTTCTGGATAAAACTAATTCATTTCAGATTGAGCAAATTACGATAGGTTGTGTTTTTCCACTTTGATTTTTTGATTCCTTCCATTTAGCTACATTGTCAAATTTATGTGTATAAAGTTGTGGTGTCCCCTTATTATTTTTTTGCTGGCTGTAAGGTCTATATGACATCCCCTGTTAAACCGACATTCCCTGATATTGGTGATTTGTGTCTTTTCTCTTTTTACTTTATCAGCCTTGCTAGAAGCTTCAATTTTAATGGTCTGTTCAAAGAATCAGCTCTTTGTTTCACTGATTTTCTCTATTGTTTTTCTGTTTTCAATTTCATTGATTTCTGTCTGTTCTTACTTTTATTATTTCCTTCCTTCTGCTGGCTGTCATCTTCTTTTGTTCTCTTTTTCCATGGTTCTTGAACTGGGAGCTCAGATTATATGGATTTCTGTCTTATCATCTTTTTTAATGTAAGCATTTAGTGTTACGAATTTCCATCTCAGCACTGCTTTGGTTATGTTACACAGATTTTGATATATTTCCATTTTCATTCAGTTCAAAGTATTTTGATTTTCCTTGAGAATTCCTTTTTCATGCATGGATTATTTAAAAGTGTGTCCTCTATTTTCTAAGTGTTTGAAGATTTGAAGAAATGTTATCGTTCTGTGACAGAATTCTAATTTGATTCCAATTGTACTCATAGAACACACTCTGTATGATTTAAATTCTTTTAAATTTGTTAAGGTTTTATGAATCAGAATATGGTCTATCTTAGTATCTGTTCTACAGACACCTGAAAAGAAGATGTATTCTATTCTTGTTGGATAGCTTGCTCTACAAATGCCTACCAGATTCTATTCAATGAGATGGTGTTCATTTCTTCTAAATCCTTGTTCATTTTTCTTCCTAGTTGTTTTATTAAGTGTTGGAAGTAGAATGTAGTCATCTCTGATTTTAATTGTGAATTTTTGTATTTCTCCTTTTAGTTCTATCAGTTTCTGTTCACATATTTTATAGTATATTGTTTAGGACATACAAATTTAGGATTTGTCTTCTTGGTGGGAGACAAATTATTATTATATAATGTCTTTCTCAGTTTCTATAATTTTTTTGCTTTGATATCTAATTTACCTGATTTTAATACAACTTCTCCCGCTTTTCTCTGGATAATATTTTCATGATAGCTTGACTTCCATTTTTTATTTTCAACCTGGGTATATTGTTAGTTATAGCTGAGGTGAGTTTCTTGCAAAACATGTATAGTTGGGTCATATTTTGTAATACACTCTACCAATTTGTGTCTTTTTTCTCCTTAGGAGTTTAGGTTTTATTCTAGATACAAAATAGATTTCAATCTTAATATTGCATTAGAAGCAATTTATAACATTGCCTGAGTAGGCATTTGTTAGGGCTTTTAAAAAAATCTCCACCTGCCAGTGTTTCTGGGTTGCTGGCTTCTTTCACACCAAATCCAAGATACAGGAGGCAGAAAGCAACCAAGGGAACTTATGGCCTTGTTGTTTCTTGAGTATTAAGAGCTCTAGCTTGCCTTCCTTCTCTCCAACTTTCAGAGGCATCTTATGGTTTGTTTGCTAGGAATTATCAGGATACACATACTATTAATTTAGCAAAAGCATTAGGAAAAATGGCATTTCTCCTATCTTCCTGGAACCAGAAGCCTATATGTTATTTTAAAAATAAAGCATTCCAATTTTACAACTGGAATTACAAGAAAGGAAAATCCTAAAAAGAGTCTCCAAATACACAGCATGCACTCGATATGGCATTAAAGTCCTAATGCTGTCCTCTTCTTTGGGGGCATTATTGATCCCAGGTCACGTAACTTCCAGTTTAATGGCCTGGTGGGAGACCTAGAATTGCTTATTTAGAGTTCTTTAATATCAGGGACAAAGGCAGGCATTTTAAGACAGAAATAAAAATTTATCTATAGAAGACCGTCACTATTAAGGAAATTTCCAAAGAGCTTATTTCTCCTAAAAAGGAATGCGAACACAGAAGCAGGGTCTAAGATGCCAGATGGAATGGCAAAGAAAACATTCCATGTGAGTAAAAATAAATGTTGAATGTAAAAGTATAATTATAATGATTAAATAGGGGAGTGTGGTAGGTAGATAATGGTCCTCCAAAGACTCCATGTCTTAATCTTTGGAATTTGTGAATATATTATTATTATTATTTTAAGATTTTACTTATTTAAGTCAATCAGAGAAAGACAACTATTATATGATCTCCCTGATATGAGGAAGTGGAGATGCAACATGGGGGTTTTGGGGGTAGGAAAAGAATTAATGAAACAAGATGGGATCGGGAGGGAGACAAACCATGAGACTCTTAATCTCACAAAACAAACTGAGGGTTGCTTGGGGGAGGGGGATAGGGAGAGGGTAGTGGGGTTATGGACGTTGGGGAGGGTATGTGCTATGGTGAGTGCTGTGAAGTGTGTAAACCTGACGATTCACAGACCTGTACCCCTGGGGCTAATAATACATTATATGTTTATAAAAAATTAAAAAATTGAAAAAAAATTTTACTTATTTATCTCAGAGAGAGAGAGAGATAGTAAGAGATAGCAAGAGAGAACACAAATAGGTGGGAAAGGAAAGCAGGCTCCCCGCTGAGCAGGGAGCCCAACATGGAGGCTTGATCCCAGAACCCTGTGATCATGACCTGAGCTGAAGGCAGACACTTAACCTACTGAGCAACCCAGGCGCCCCGTGCATATATCTTAATGGAAAAAAGGATGTGGGGGCGCCTGGGTGGCTCAGTGGGTTAAGCCGCTGGGATCGAGTCCTGCATCAGGCACTCTGCTCAGCAGGGAGCCTGCTTCCTCCTCTCTCTCTGCCTGCCTCTCTGCCTACTTGTGATCTCTCTCTGTCAAATGAACAAATAAAAAATCTAAAAAAAAAAAAAGAAAAGAAAAAAAAGAAAAAAGGATGTGATTCAGGTTTCAAACCCTGAGATGCAGAAATCATTCTGAATTATTCAGGCAGGCCTAATATAGCCACATGAGTCCTTAAAAGCAGAGACCCTTCCTCAGATGGGTCATATAAATAAGATGGAAGGAAGAGAAGAGACCCAAAGCAAAGAGGTGCCTGATTCGCCACTGATGACTTTGAAGAAAGTCGGGGGGAGAGGCAAGAAATATGGGTGTCCTGTGGAAGCTAAGAACCATTCCCAGATAGACAACCAGCAAGGAAATGAAAATCTTGGTAGTCCAGTTGCAAGGAACTGAATTCTGCCAACAACCTGAAATGGAAAAGGAAACAGGTCTTCCCCTAGAGCCTCCAGAAAGGATTGCAGCTCCCCTAAGCCCTTAATTTTGGCCTGGAGAGACCCATGTCAGAGTTGTGATTTACAGAACTATAAGATAAGGTGTTAAGTTTGTGGTCATTTGCTATGGTAGCAACAGAAAGCTAATACAGAGAGTTAGTTATGAATCACAAGACAGAACTAAAATATTAGACTACATAATATGAAGGTTGATGAAGGGTAAAGTCCTTAGGAAAATGACCTAAAGTCCTTAGGAAAATAAATACATTAATTACAGATTGTATTCATTCGAGTCTTTACCTTCATATTTTAAAGTAATCTCTTTATATAAATAGGATAGGGATGTATAACTTCTGAACTGAGGGAAGCAATGCAATAATATTAAGTGTGGTAATAAATTCACACGGAGTCAAGAAAGGAAAAACAAAACAAAACTCATAAAAGGGGGAACCAGGAGAATAAAATAAGATGGAAGAAATGACTACAAAAGACTAAACTTTTAACCAGTAAAAGCCAAAGACTACCATACTGAATAGAAAAATAAAATCTGAAATAACATTTTATAACCAATAGTTTATCAAAAATTTGAAAGTTTGATAATACCAAATGCTGGAGGAGATGTAAAGCAGCTTGAACAGTTAAACATTGCTGGAAAAACTCTATGTTGTTTTAGCCATTCTGGAAAATAACTTGGAATTTTAAACTATGGTTGAAGATATGAACACTATTATGTATATACCTGGGAAAAACTATCAGCCATTTACCTCAGTAGATATTGATAGGAATTATCACTGAAGGATTGTTTGTAATTGTAAACATCCAGAAACAACTCAGATGTCCAAAAAAAGAGAAGGAATACTAAATTATGCTTGTCCATACTATATAATGCTATAGAGAGATGGAAATAAATGAACTAGAGCACAATTATCAATATGATTCAGCATACAAATATAGCAAAAGAATGAAGAATGCAAGTTCAAGAAGAATATATACTAAATAATACCATCCGTATATAGTTATAAACAACAAGCAACAGTGTCATGGTTTGGGACAAACACCTAAGTTTGGGAAAGAGGAGAGTGTCCACTTTTGTCTGAGAATTGGCTCGACACTTTCAACTAGGTCTTTATTGTTTCAGGAGCTGGTCTGGCACTCAGAGCTATGCCGTGGTGCTCTCCTGTTGGACATAAACAATTTCCTAGAGCCTCACATAAGATAAGATCATTCTAGACTATGATGGAGTAAGATAAAAAATAAGACTACTTCATTTGTCTAAGTAAAAACAAGGATGCTACAAGAACCATAAAAAATATCATGCATCTCCCTCTCCCAGCTAATATGAATGAGTTCTGCTTTCTTTCTTTTTTTTTTTAATCAATTAGAGCTTTAGCCTCCCTTCAGACCTTCCTCCTTCCCAATAATGTTTATCAAGATACTCCACCATAGAATTATCCTTCCTTCCTTATAGTATTCAATCCAGAACAAAGCCCACGTATTTAAATTCTCCTAAAAAATACTTCACGGAAACCTAAATCCTGTAAGTGCTTTCTGACACCCTTACTGAGATACCCATGGCCACCCATGGTATGGGTTCTCCCTTGCTCAATGAGTAATAAATCCAACTTGTTCAAAATCAGGTGTGTTTCTGGTGGTCTTTGGTTAAAGAGCATAGATATGGCAATATATAAAGAAAAGCAAAGAATATTAAACATAAAATTAGAATAGGAGTTCCGCTTATGGATAGAGTGGGATGTATTCATTTGATAACAAATGCTTATTGATATTTACTATGTGCCAAGCAATGTTACAGTATTCCAAGTACTTAACAAATACTAATTTATTTAATTCTCACAAAACCCCATGGCGGTAGGGATTTCAGTTATCCCCATTTGGAGATAAGGAATAATTATCCCCCAAATGGGGAAACTACATAAGGAGAGGAGAGATTAAGTAACTTCCCCTAAGTCACTAAGTAAGAAAACTATAGCTTTTGGATTTATATCTAGGTGATTTGCCTCCTTCAGGTAATATTTCTAACTACTACTTCCTGTGATCTTGGAAGGATACATGAGGGAGTTTCAATAATATGTAATAAACCTATATAAATACAGACACACACACATGCAAATACATTTGAAATAGATCATAAAAAATTCAAAATATAGCTAATGGAGATTATTAATATGGTGTGTGTCATTTTAATGTAATAATGTAATGAGGCTGTCAAAGTAATACAACATCAACCCTGGTAGTCTATCAGTGAAAATTATTCTGACTTGTGTGTGTCACGTGGGAATGAAGACTAAATTTCTATCAAGAATATCCTGTCCAATGAAATTACTATTAAAAGGAAAGGTTTTGTAGTTATGCTGATAATAACAAGAACAGATACTTCTATTGAATTTACCAAAGTTCATTAATTCTCACAGCTATCTCATGACAAGGCTACAATCGTAATCCCAAATTTGGAGATGAGGAAACTGAGGAACAGAAAGATTAAGTAACCTGCCTAAGATCACACAGCTAATTAATGGCAGCTGGCATGAGATTTCAGAGACCATGCTCTTAGCCACTCTGCCGTACAACATTTTGATGATTAGCAGAAGCCATGGTCTTCCCCCATTTCCTACTTCAATTCCCAGAAGTCTACAATATGAAGGGTGGTTTGACTAGAACACATAATAAGTTCTTCAAATAGCCTATTTGGTTATTATTGTCAGGGGTGACAGAAGGAAGTGGGAATATTCATATGGAAAATAAATCCTCAGTATTTTAATAAGAAATAGTTTAGATTATCATCCATTTTTAACACTGAATTTTAAGAATTAAATAATTTTTGTTCTAATGTCAAAAAATATGCCACACATGTATTTTTAACTGTTTCTCACCATGGAAATGTACATTTGGATTCTCAAAATACTTTAAATCAGAGATCCTCATGCTCAGTCTAATTTTTTAGACCTATTTGTAAAATAATATGCCTTTTCTGTAGTCATTCCAAAGATACATTAAGGTTCAAAGGTTGAAAAAAATGCAATAGTTGAATAATTCATTCATCCATTTAGCAAAACAGCTGAGCATTTTAGGCATTCAAAACCTCCTGATGTTGCATTTATTGTCCATTGTCTTCCCTGAAAACCCACCTTTTTCTTGAAATAGCATTGTTTCTTTAACCAAGATCATTTGAGGGCTAATTCACTATTACAAAGAAATTCTCTTGGATTTCAATCTTAATTTCTGCATAGGGACTGACAAAAAAGATCCCAAAGACTTAAAAACAAAATCAGTTATAAATTGCTTTCCTTTTCTTTGTTATTCTGTTGTTCAGTCAGTTAAATAAATATTAAAGGTCTTTGTGTAAAGCCCTACCATTGTGTTAGGAAACATATGCCAAAGGATGCTGTAGGGCCAATGACAGTGTCAAGAGTGACTTTTTTGTTTGTTTTTCTTAATTATTACAAATGTGTGGTAGTGATTTAAGGTATATTTAACCAAAGGAGTTTTAATTCCAAGAAGGTTCTATTGATGGTTTACTCAACACCCACTTACATGTCACCTAGAGGCACCATAAATTTACTCTCAAGAATTGATGTCAAGCAAAGAAAGGCTTTATTCTGAAAATTAATGAAGGTCTACAAGTAATAGTGCTTGCTTAAAGTTTTCTGAAGATGTTCTTGTATATTATTCACAGAAGTTTCTTTTATCTTTTTTAGGCTGATATGTTTATGGTGACATAAACTCCATCAAGTTCCTTTTAGTAATATAGGCCATTGTTTTTAAAATAATATTCTTTAATCAATTTTGTGACTATATTCAAAACAATGGTTGAGAATTACCTCTCAATATTTAATGTGCTTCAAAACTCCCTGGCAGTCCTTTCTGGCTAGGATGAACTCAGACTGAGCTGTTGTTTTTGGCTGATCTTTTCTTTATATTAATCCAAGACATTACACAGATCTTATTTGATGTATGGTGTTATGTGCCCAAAAAATCCAAAGTAAGTTGAAATGATCATTAAGTCATAATACATATAACCTATCAAACATCACAGCTTACTTAGCCTGGCCTACCTTCAACATTCTCACAAAATTTACATAAGCTTATCATTTATTTTATAATAAAAGTGCTGAATATTTCATGTAATTTACTGAATACTGAAAGTGAAAAACGGAATGGTTGAAAGGGTACAGAATGATTGTAGGTGTACTGGTTGTTGACCTTCATGGTCATGTGGCTGACTGGGAGCTGCAGCTCGCTGCTACTGCCCAGCATCATGAGACAATATCATAGCACATACTGCTCGCCCTGAAAATAAATCAAAATTCTACATTTAAAGTACATTTTCTACTGGATGTATATCACTTTCACACCACTATAAGGTCAAGAAATTCTAAATTGAAACACCCCAAGGACTGTCTGTACAGTTTTCAGAAACACATAGGATAGTTCTTGAGCTCATTTTTTCTTTCTTTCTTTTTTTTTTTTTAAAGATTTTATTTACTTTTGAGAGACAGAGAAAGCACATGAGCATAAGTGGTGGGAAGGGTCAGAGGGAGAAGCGAACTCCCCACCAAGCTGGAAGCCTGATGTGGGACTCAACTCCAGGACCCAGGGATCATGACCTGAGCTAAAGGCAGACACTTAACTGACTGAGCCATCCAGGTGTCCATGAGCTCATCCTCTACATCATAATTAATGTGCGTATCCAAGAGACTCATTACTTCTGTGCAAGTCTTAAATCAACAGCTTTGATTTTCATTCCCAGGCTTCCCTAGTCGATCACATTTTGCTTACTTTTTGCTTATGCTTGTTGCTTGGATAACCTCTTAAACTGCGTTGAGATCGCAAATCAAAACACTTGACTGAGGTCACAAAACATCGAAAAAATTTTTTTTTCTTATATTAGACTGTTTCAGAGCTAAACTGCTAGAGTGGTCCCTGTGTTTAGAATTGCAATACTTTAACATAGACCTCTTGACTTTTCTGTTTATTCTTTGAGAGGGAAAGAAAGTGTAGGTTTGCTCCATTTGGGTTTATAGACAAATGGAAGTTACAGCGGATTCATTTGCTAAGTTTAGATGAGTTCTTCCCAGATATTCCAATCAAGGATATTTAAGTCCGGATTAAAATAAGAAGAGAGTATTCCTCTTTCTTATTTCTCAATTGTATTTTCTAGTTTCAACTTCTCAAGTATGGGTGTTGAGACTGATGGTGGGGAAGGGGCTAGCACATGAACACTAGCTGTGTGGTGAAATATACAATAGTCTTCTGAGAAAACCACCTTCTCTGTAAAGGACTGAACACACACTCCAGCTGGTTTGCTGTCTGCATGCTGCCTGTTGGCAGAGCCAGAAGGGCACTGAGTGGTGGTCTGTCTTACTGCTCTTGCCTCCAGCCTTTACTGGGTTGGGGTATGAGGCAGAGCACTGTCAGCATCTCTGCCTACTTCTTTCAGAGACTCTACTTGATGTCACAGGGGCTATTCCTCTGCCTTGATGCCTCGGTTCCTTCGATCTTATATCAATATCATCTTAGCAAATAGAAACTCCCTTAAGGGTCTAGCTTCTAGATGAGCTCTACCTCTGTTTCAAGGACTGATGCATTTTCTTCTCTATTTGTATATCCCACTGGTCATTTTAGGGACTTACAAAGAGAGGTCCATATGCCTCTGCTCACGATGCCATATTGCCCAGAAAAAAAATTATCCTTATGTCTTGACTCAAATAAAACAGAATGATGCTATCTTTTTAAAGTATTTATAGGAACAAACATATGTCATAGTTTTTCTCAGTGACCCTGATTCACATAAGACAAGAATTTTTTAAAAAAATGTGGGATTGTTCAAAATATCCATCTTCATAGCAGTCCCAATCACATAAAGATTTAAATTTCACAAATTGTACCAACAGCTTGATGAGGACATCACTCTCCTACTACAGGGGGGTGGGGGGCGGTGGCGCACCATCTGTTGCAATGCTGCAAATATGGAGTCGGGTTCCCCGTCCTTTTAAAAAAACAGTATACATTGCAGCACCATCCATGTCAAACTTCTTAAAGTGAGTAATGAAAAAGAATCAAAATATCTAATCAACAAGTCTACAACCAGCTCCACATACTTGCTATAAATATTATTCTGAGGACCAAGTGTATTAGTCAGCTAGGGCTGTCATAACCAAATACCACAGCCTAGGTGGCTTAAATAGCAGAAACTTATATTCTCACAATGCTGGAGGCTTGGCGTTGAAGATCAAGGTATTGCCAGAGTAGAGGTCTGGCAAGAATTACAGACAACTGCCTCGTCTCTGTGTCTTCACCTGGCCCTTTCTTTGGGCGCACACATCTCTGGTGTGTCTTCCTCTACCTGCAGGACACCAGTCCCAGTGGAGTCAGGTCCCACTCTTTTGACTTCACTTAACCTTAAGTACCTCTTTAAAGGGATCTCCAAAAAATGTCACAAGGAGGTTTAGGGCTTCAATATGTGATCTGGGAGAGGTGGGACACAGTTTGGTGCAGAACACCGAGCTTGACGGGATACTGAAGACAGAAATAATCCGTGAATAATGACTTAAGTGTAGTCCGTGTGTGACCATAATTCACTGACATATTTTAATCAACTCTTCCTTGTTCTTCTGGGGGAAAAAAATCTATGCTAAACTCGTACTCATTCAAGTTTCTCCACAGAGGTTGTTGCTACTGTTATTAGTGTACTACACCTTATTTAGAAGCAGAGGTAAATATCTCCAGTGGGAGATTTTCT
This sequence comes from Neogale vison, assembly GCF_020171115.1. Lineage (NCBI taxonomy): Eukaryota > Metazoa > Chordata > Mammalia > Carnivora > Mustelidae > Neogale > Neogale vison. Next base: position 168,603,433 of record NC_058094.1, read on the forward strand.
GCTTTTTTCTGAAATTTTCCATTATTTTTTCAAAATCTCCATTGATAGAACTCTAGGTATAGAATCCTATTTCCTGATCATTGTGTGGACAGAAGATGAACTTCCTGAAAGATATGGAGAGGTTTTATGGCTTTTTCTTCTAATGTCTTAGAGTTAAATATATATATATATATATATATATCCTGGAACACAGAGGCAATGGCTAAAAGCACAATGTGTGGATAGCTTTGAATCATAACATCAGAACTACTTATCCTACAAATGAGCCATTGTTGTAATGAGTTACTTGGTTCCAGGCCCACTCAGATTTTCTGGCCCATCCAGTTATTTTTGCCTGTCTCAGATTTGATTCTAATTCTAGTTAATGTTCTCTATTCAGTCCTTTATAATTATTTTTCAATTTCTTCCTCCACAATTTCTCCCTCCACAATTTCAGGATCAGGTGTAGTTCATGAATATTTACTTAATTAATTTGCCCAACAAATGTTAATTGAGCATCTACTATACACCAGGCACATACTCTAAATCTGGGTGTTTAGGATTTAGGAGACAACAAAAAAGACAAAGGTATTTGCTTTCCTACAGTTGGCATTCTCATAAAGGGAGTGGGGAAATAGAACACGAACCAGAAGCTTAATAACTAATAACTGACACAGTATGTATAAGGCAAAAAGTGCTATGAAAAAAGAGGGGTGGGGGCACCTGGGTGGCTCAGTGGGTTAAAGCCTCTGCCTTTGGCTCAGGTCATGATCCCAGGGTCCTGGGATCGAGTCCCACATCGGGCTCTCTGCTCGGCAGGGAGCCTGCTTCCTCCTCTCTCTCTGCCTGCCTCTCTGTCTAACTGTGATCTCTGTCAAATAAATAAATAAATAAAATCTTTAAAAAAAAAAAGAAAAAAGAGGGGTATCGGAGTGGCCTAGTCAGTTAGGCATCTGCCTTCAGCTCAGATCATGATCTCAGGGTCGTGGAATCAAACCCCAAATTGGGTTCCCTGCTCAGCAGGGAGGTGGCTTCTCCCTTTCCCTTTGCCCCTCCCCCACTGTTCATGCTCTCTTTCTCAAATAAATACATAAATAAAATCTTTAAAAAAAATAATAAAGTCTGTGAAAAAAGGAAAAAGAAGAGCAGGGCTCTGGGAGTATGTGTGTAGGACATAAAATCTTCCATTTAAAAGAGTTCCATGTAGCCTCTTCGAGAGAGAAATATTTGAGACAAGGTTGAAAGGAGGGCATGGAGCTAGCCAAGCAAATGTCTGTGGAAGGATTCCAGGACAGCAAAGGAAGTGGGTGTGACTGGAGCGAAAGGAACAAGAGGCAGAGGAGTCAAAGATGGGGTCTGGCAGACAACAAATAGGGCAGGGAGATTGACTTTTTACCAGGAGTGAACTGCAGCATCAAGGCAGGGCCTTCAGCAAAGGAATGACAAGGCTGATTTAAGACTTAAGAGACTACTCTGCTGTGTGCAGAATCAATTGTGGGAGCGACATGGGACACAGGGATATCTATCAGGAAGCTATTGCAATAATTCAGGCAAAAGATCATGGTCTGGACCAGGAGGTGGAAATGGAGAGGAAGTGGTCAGATAAATATTGAACGGAGAGCCAGAAGACCCTCCTGACAAGTCAGTCTTGAGAGTGAAAGAGAGAAGAACCAGAAATGACCCTAAAGATTTTGGGCAAAGCAACCAATGTCCAGCCCTGGGTTTCCACTGCATTGTTTCTCCTTGTTCTTGACCACTTAAACTGTGATCACGCTGTTCTCTCAAACTGTTCACTCAGAAGATCAGGACCCTGTGCTCTCTGCATTTCCATGGACAGAAATCCCCTCCATTCCTTCTCCCTGCACCTCCCGTTCTTGCCCCAATCCACTCCATCTCCAATTAATCTACCCATTCCTGTAGCTGCCGGCTGACCCAGCAGGTGTGGACTAACTGTTTTGACATTTCAACAGCAGAGTTTCTTCCACTTCGAGGGTCTCTCCCTGTAGGCTATAGCGTGAGGACTGCTACTGTTCACCTCACTCATGGTAAGACACATGAAGTCAATGTTAAGACTCCTTGAAAAAAACAGCTGTAACATTTCTGGGATTTTTAAAAGTTTAGCATGTGTTTCTCAAAAAACAAACATAAAAGGTCAAACATGAATGGGTTGCAACATCATCTGTTGGAAAATGTCAACAATGTACCCTTAGAGCTTTCTGGAATGTGACAAAGTTACTAGTTTCTCAGTTGGTGGAACAGAAATAATAATTTTTATGATCCATGCTTAACCTTATGACAGCGACTTTCTGATTTTCAGGGCATGCAACAATTACTGGTAGGGATGGGAGATGATAACAAGGTTTTGTTTAGTTTTGTTTTTGACAAGGGTTGTTTTCAGGAAGCAGACTCATTGGATACCATCCCCAGATATTCTAATTCACTATATTTGGACTGCAACGCAGGAATAACCTAGGAATATACATTTTCAATAGGCACTTCAGTGATTCTGATGGAAGTGATGCTGGCACCACCCTTCTAGAAACATAACTATGCAGGATTAGATCTGAAGTTAATCACAAAATGCCATAGCACCATGGCACTAAGTGCTCACTTTTTAAGAAAATGTTATGCTCTTTCCAGAACACAGCTATAGACTTTGGTGAAGAATTGCTTGCTATTGTTTTTGGCCATAAGAATATCAAGAATTATTTCTCCGGTGGTATTTTAGTTTTACTATTGGTGACCTATTTCTTCCTGGACATTTTTCTAAGCCTAAATCCACATTTTTTATTTATGGAAGTATATAAATTAAGTTTGGCTATGTTTCCCCAAGCATACCTTATATTCTTTTTGAATAAAACTGCTTGGAAGAATGATACTGGAGATTCAAAAACATCTGCCATTGTAGATCTCAAATCTCACTAGGAAATCTCTCTAGGGGTTTGATACCGGTGATCTTCCCAACTCGCTTTTGTGAGCTGATAAAACTGTGTCTTAGGGAAAAGGGTTGAACCGTGGAAGAATCAGAGGGGGGCACTGACTGGGAAAGATTCTTAAACCAGGTTGGCTTGTATATTTTAGATATTAAACTCTTACCAAATGTGTGGTTTGCAAATATCCTCTCCCCTTCTGTAAGCTGCCTTTTCAGTTTGCTGAGGGTTTCTTCTGCTGCACAGAAGTGTCCTAGTTTGATGTAGTCCCACTCATTTACTTTTGCTTTTGTTGCCTCTGCTTTTAGTGCCAAATCCAAAAAATCATCACCAAGATTCATTTCAAGGAGTTACCCCTTCTGTTTTCCTCTGGGAGTTTTATGGTTTCAGGTCTTAACATTAAAGTCTTTAATTCATTTTGAGCTGAATTTTTATTAGTTATTAATGAGCCCTTTTTACATTTCATCTCACAGGTTTCAACTTTTTAATCTCAGCTTTATGTCTTTTACATTTATGTTTTTGCCGACTTCTAGCCTTCTTCAGTCACCCCAAATCTTATTCATTTTATTCTTTTTCATTTTCATTTTTTATTTTAATGGAATTTTAAGTATCAAATTTATTACCTCATTACTTTTTCTCTAAATCTTTTCTTGCAATTTAAAAACTCTACTCCTAATCTCTCCTACTATTATTTTTAAGTTTCTTGTTCTCATAGATTTCAGACTTATTTCCTCTGGACAGCAAAAATGAGAGAACCTACAGCAATGTGTGTGGGGTAAGGTCTTCTTTCACTTTGCTGACTTTCTGTATATTCCCAGAGCATCTCTGAGTGTTTTCAGAAAATGGAATGGGAGGTTTTTTCACATTATGCATCACTCAAAGTTTACACGGAGAGCTACTTGCTTTAAAATTCACTGGGTCTGACACGGAGAATCACTGAATGTAGAGGAAAAACATGTCAGTATTACAACCTCAGCAAGGAGAGATGTCAGCAAAGGGGTGCGAGAGGGTTTTAAGCTTCCGGCTTCGCCTTGTGACGAGAGACCAGGTGGCATACAACCTGGAGAGAACTTTTGAAAAGATATTTGGGAGCAGATCCAAAACTAGATATCTGGGCTCACACGTATTTAGCTTGGTTCTTGTGTTCTCATGTCCACATAATTTCTCTGTTCTTGACAGATTCATCGAAGGACCCTCTTGGCTGAGGCTTTTCTCAGTTCCCTTCTCTGGTCAGAGGAGAGTTTCCCTATGGGCTCAGCTGAGTTTCAGCTGGGAAACCACACTGATTTGTGAATACTGATATGAGATCGGCGGGCAGCAAACAGATCTGAGAACACAAATATAAGAAAGGGAAGAAGCTTGTCTTTGGTTTTACTGGATAAAGCTCTTTAGATCTGAGTAAATGGTAGAGGCTCCACAGATCCTTATCACCCAAATGGAAACTGGGAGGTAATTCTGGAAGAAGGTAGAGAACTGGGCCTGAAAGCCCTCACGCAGTTCCCAAGGTCTAAACTACAATTGTGGGAATGTTTTTCCCTCACAGAACTATTACTGAATTGCACACTTCTTGATGAAGAAAAATTTCTTCTGAGTCATAGGCCTTACTTAATATTTTAGATCATATTGATCGAGGCCTTAATATATGCCTAGCAGGGTTCTAAGGGTACATGGATTCTTTCATTTAAAATTTTGAAAAGTTTTATTATTTCCATTTTATAGAGAAGGGAGCAGGTTCACAAAGAGTTTAGATAATCTGTTCAGTATCACCAGCCTCAGGCATTCTATCTTCTCAACCTATATTCTAAAGTACTTGGTAATCAATTCTCTCAGCTTTTATTCTTCTGAAGATGTTAGTTTGTCATGCCTGGCTTTGACATATTATAAACCAGCTATAGAAATCTGACAGTTGTTTTCCAGCAAAGACATGTTTGTTTTAATCCCTAATCATTGTCTCTGATGAGATTTTGATACCAATCTGTTATCTTTTTTCACAGGTATGCATCATGTGTTGTTTCCTTTTGCTGCTTTAAAAATAGTCCATCTTAATTTACAACAATTTGACCTAATGTATTTTTGTTGTTTCTTTGTATTTATCCTGCTTGGGGTTTGCTGAGCTTCTTAAATCTGTAACTTGTTGGTTTCTTTTTTAGTGAATTTGAGACATTTTTGGTCATTATTTCTTCAAATAGGTTTTCCGTTAGATTAGACTCTCTCTTCTAATATCATTAATACCTTAATATTGTTTCACCAGTCACTGAGTTTGTTTGCCTTTTCCCCCTTTTAGTCTCCTTCCTTTTTGTTCTTCAGATCCAATAACTTCTGGTAATGTCTTCAAGTGCATTTGGCTTTTCTTTTGCAACATCCAACTGTTAAGCCAAGTCAGTAGATTTTTTTTTTTTTTAATAAGCCAATCAGTGAGGCTCAGAGAGCCAGAACAGGATCCCAGTTATGTTTTTTTTTTTTTTTATTTTTTTAAAGATTTTATTTATTTATTTGACAGACAGAGATCACAAGTAGGCAGAGAGGCAGGCAGAGAGAGAGGAAGGGAAGCAGGCCCCCTGCTGAGCAGAGAGCCCGATGCGGGGCTCGATCCCAGGACCCTGAGACCATGACCTGAGCTGAAGGCAGAGGCTTAACCCACTGAGCCACCCAGGCGCCCCCAGTAGATTTTTTATTATAGATTTCTTTTATATTCTTGAAGTTCTATATTTTTATAATGTCTATCTCCTCAAACTTCCATCTGTTCATGTTCCAAGATAGTCTTATCCTTTAAATCCTTCAATGTATAATAGCTTTTTTTTTTTTTTTTTTTTTTTTTTTAACAGTCCTTGCTTGCTAACTCTAACATCTGGGTCATTTTAAGATATTTTCCTATTGACTGCTTTTTTCTTTTATTGTATTTCTTTATTTTTGTATTTTCTTTATCGTATTTCTTTGCACATGAGATAACTTTTTAATTACTGGACTTCAGGAATGTTGTAGAGTCTGGATTATGTCATCTTCCTTTCTATTTTTTTCTATTTTACATCTTCCTTTATAAGTTTTGTTATGTCATACAGTTAACTTGATTAAAAGAAAAAATCCTCTTGATCCTTACAGGTTTGGTTTCATTTGGATTAAAGCTTGTCTGGTTCAGACTTGAGCTTGGTTGTAACAGTGTGATCCTTACTCTGAAGCCATGGTCTTTTAGGGCTCAAGGTTCTTAGTGAAAATTCTTCACCCTGGTGGGGCTGGAACTCTGACATCTCCCAGAATGGCACTAGCTATACTATCACCTTTCAGCCCCTGCCTTGCAGCACAGGTCTCCTGCTACACTTTCCGGAGTGTAATTCTGCGCATGCGCAGCCTAGCCCGGGGCCAAGGGCCTATAATGTATCCCCAGACAGACTCCTGGACTCTGTCCAATTCCCTCCGATGCAGAATCCCCTTCTCTCTACCCTGCCCTGAAATTTCCAGTCCCTTCAGCAGTCCAGAAATTAGATGTTGGATTCTTGGTTCAGCAAGTCTTGATACCATGCTTGCTTTTCATTTTTCCTTCTCTGTGTCAGGAAAGAGCCTCCAGCAGAAGACCAGGGTGATTGATTACCTCACAACTGTGATCACAGTCTACTACTGCTTGCTGTTTCATGTCTAAAAATATTTGTTTTGCATATTTTGTTCAACTGTATAGTTTTTCTTATTGAGAGAGTTCCAGTTACTTGATTATGGCTGGAAGCAAAAGCCTAACATGTTTGGTTTTCTGAAGATTTAAAGTATTTACTTAGGCTGATTATTTACAGGTTTTGTGATGAGTTTCTAAATACATGACTTAGAATTTTCATCTCTGGCTATTAGAAGAAGAAATTTTACTAGAGAAACAGTAGTTGGTAATCGTATGTATCAGCTCTTGGGGGTCATTACTAAGTCCATTTATTCATTTATTCAGTGAACACTTATTATATATTGCCTGTTTTGTGAGTGATATTTTTCCCCTAAGTAGTTTTAAGGGATTTATATTAACACATCTATTCAAAAAGATCATGCAGCTTGAACTATTTAGATATACGCACTCTGATGTTGTTCTCAAACTTTTATTTATTTTGCCATTACAAGAGTGTGTGCAGGGGAGATAAGCATATCTGAGTGTTATGATTCAAGATGTCAAAGAGAAAGATGAATATATGAGTTTGCTCCTCAGATGAGAATTTTGGGCTAGATATACAAATTTGGGGAGGTAAATACCCTGGAGTTCCAAATAATATCACTCCGCAGTCACTTTCTCTCACATCATCCTATTTTAGTCCTCTGCATGATACTTATTGCTGCCTGATAATTTCTTATTTATTTAATTTCTTTGCTTATTCTCTCTTTCTGTAAAATGTAAACTCTGTAACAAAAGGAATTCTGTGTTAGTCACTTCTCAATTTTCAGTATTTAAACAGTGCTTACACATAGAAAGCACTCAGTAAATATTGGTCTAATGGATGAGTGATTTTCTGCCATATAAAATTGAAACACAGGCATTTTCATACATTTGTAGTTTTATCATCATTAAATAAGAATAACCTTACTAGACCACTGGCTCTGAGACCTAACTGCTATTTAAAAGAAGGCACACATTCTAAAACCAGCATAACTTGGAGAAAAGTTCACTTTTTGTCCAAAATTAAACTGGCAACTGGCTTACAATTAATAACCCTAACTCAATGGCACACCAAGTTAAGATCACAAGTTTAGGAGCCAGCCATTTTGATCCACAATCCTCATTATGATATTTACTAGATAAATGTCTTGATAAAATCATTTAATTTCTCTTTACTTCAACATTATATAAAGATAGTACTTACTTCATAGACCTGTGGTGAGGATCTAATAAGCAAATAAATATAAAAGAGAACAATGTCTCACATAATTTTTATACGATATTATCATTATTACTGCAAGTTAACTCATTTAAGTCCATAGATTTATTCTTGGGAGTCATTTTATCTTAAAGAAGATAATGGAAAGGTAAATTACTTCTTCTAAGAGATGGAATTATTGTTGAAGGTAGTCTCACTTGCATGTGTTTCAGAGTTTTGCTATGGTTTATGAGCTATGGAATAGATTTATTACCTTTGATTTTTCTTTATCTGTGCCTAAAGTTTTTCTTTACCCTGCATCTAGTTGAAGTGTGGATTCATCCTTCTTTTTGAAGTGACATAATATTTTATTCAAGTTTAGGTCTTTGTCAAGGCTTTTGATTTTCCTTTAAGGACGCTAATCCTATCCTCTCCTAGATGATGACTGGAAAATGTGTCTCTGCATTTAACTGCACCTAAACAGAAACCAGAGTAGCAGTACTCCAGATCCTTGTGTTAGGGGATATAAGGGAACTCTCTGCTTCCCAGTATCTATCAAAGCTCTAAGAAGGGGTGCCCGAGGGAACAGCTGTACATCCTTTCATTTAGATATTCTCAACTCTGTACCTGTGTTATCTCGCTTAGCAGAGACCTATAAATTTTACGACATTACACAGCCCACACTGATTTCCCTTTCCTGAATTAACTTCCATATTTAAGGTAATGGCCTACATTGAGGAAAACTGCTTTAAGAAAAAGCTTCAGTATAAAACTCATTGTGGGGGTGCCTGGATGGCTCAGTCATTAAGCATCTGCCTTCAGCTCAAGTCATGATCCCAGGGTCCTGGGACCGAATCCTGCATTGGAGGGGGTGTTCCTGCTCAGCGGGAAGCCTGCTTCTCCTTCTCTCACTCCCCTGCTTGTGTCTCCTCTCTTGCTCTGTCTTTCTTTGTCAAATAAATAAATAAAATCTTTTTAAAAAGAAAATAAATAAAACTCATTGTGATGTTTCTTATAAAAATGTTAATGAGGATATAATTTAATATAGTTACAGTGTCTTCTTTATGAAGGCCTACGTGAATTTTCTAACACAGAAATTGTTGTGCTTTTCCTTTGCAAATGCTTTCTATTGTCCAATGGACACTGTGAATTTCACTATTAACATAGCATTCCTCTTTGCATCGGCTACTATAAGCTTAGAGCCAAAACCTGTGGTCTTACTTTAAGAGAACCACAGGATCTTATGGCATGTATTTTGTACATCTTCTTTATTACATTTGTTACTGGCATTCACCTATTAGTATTTTTCTTTTGCCCCACATTACTCAACAATTTATCCCTAAAATCAGTTTATGTCCTTTTACTGTTATGTACTTACATAAAACAACATTGAGGCATAGGTAAGTATTAAAAATAACACCACCGAATGCAGGAGATTCTTTTCTAACTATGCACAGAATAAAAGCTACTTGATAAATTCAAGTCACTCCCAAACCATCAATATGAGTTATTTTCTCATAAAGAATATCTACTATGGGGAAATCTACATAGATTTATAGAAGAGAATCATTATTCTCTCTAAAGCATACTACATACGGCACAAATGCATACTGTTCGTGTGAAAACATTGACTATAATTCATAGCCAGTAGCTGCAGGCTTGATTCTGACAATGGAAAGTCTGGGACAAAGAGCAGATCACACCAGGTGATGATACAAAACGATAAGGGTACTTACTCAGGTGAGTCATATGAAATTGCCACTAGACTATAGATCTTGACCTACAGAGTTAGCAATTTCATATGATTCAATAGAACACTGGTTCAAATAATCATTGACAGGAATCTGCATTGACCTTACAGAACCATCTCAGGAATAAACTCTGAGATGAATCCTAAAAAGCTTAAATTATGTTTAGCTTTCCTTCAATTTTTCTGTTATTGGAGGCAGGTCTCTATGGCAGTTTATTTATTTTTGTAATAGAGATAATATCAGATAATACAATCCGCTTACTTCTGTGATTTTGATAAAGTTGTGGACAGTGATTATATCCAGCCATTTACTCTGAAGCAAATTCAAAGGGCATAGAACTGTTACTGCAGTTTAGAAAGAACAAAATAACAAAACCAACCAAACAAACAAACAAACAAGCAAGCAAAATGGCTTTGAATCCATCCACTATTACTTACTACTTTTGTTTGTCTAGGAAAATTATTCTCCAATTATCCATTTAGTCATGTATTAATGGAAAGATATTTTCTATCACAACATGTTAGTTCTTTTTCTTACCCTTTTGCTGTGGATTTATTTTTGGAAGACAGTGAGAAATGGATCAACAGCTTTCCTGGTGAAAAACAGGATTTTATTTCAAAATTCTTCTAGAAATTTCTCGGGAAGTAGGTACTTAATTGATCCAAGCCTTTCTAATCAGACCTGGCTGAGAATATGTAAAACAATTACTTTCCTAAAAATTCGTTTTTCTTCATCTCCATATTATCATTATTATTATTTGGACAAGAAGAGTTAAGTACTCCAAGGCATAATGCTACCTGATCAATGTGGTTTTAGATACCTAGGAATCCTGTGTAATGTAAGGGGCAGATGGACCAGAGTGGCCTTCTCAGGTTGAGCAATGGTGAAAGTGTTCTTTGTAGAGCAACCAACCAATCCCAGGTTTCCTGTGAGCATTTCCTTCAGAATCCTTGAACCACAGAGTGTCGGTTAAACTTCTCAGGGATTCGCGGTCACCAAGTAAAGGAAGCTGTAATTAATCTGCCTCTTATAATTCTAGCAGTAAAATTAGTTATATTTCTTTTTAGTTTGGACTAATATAAATAAAGTCTACACTTTCCAAGAAAGGAGCAATTTCATATATAAGGTAAGAAAGCAGCAGGACCTTGGGACATATCGTAAAGAGACTCCATGAATTACACATCCTGTTATGTTTCTCAGCTACCAAGGCTGGTATGCTATTAAGTCTTTACTACATGTAAAAGGTTTAAAGTAAAACTATTTAAAATATCCCTCCCTTTTTCTCAAATTAACCAGAAAAGTAAAGATAAAAACAAAAGCAATGAATATTCATTTTGGCAAGTAGTAAGTGCAAGCCCTTATGCTAGGATGTATTTTACATATGTTCTCATTAGGCCTCCGCAGAGGACAGGAAAACAAAGGAGGAAAAAAATGAAGTTGGTGAGACACAGAGATGAATCTAAAATGAAACTCGATGAATCAGATGCCCAGCAAATCAAGATCCTCTGACTGAAGGGTTTCCTCGGTCTTAAAATTTTTCTAAATGACACAATCAGCAAATGTACCCAGACCTCTGGTAAGAATGATGGATATTACTGTTAACATTTAGGAAGGGAAAAACACAGTGCCCTCCTCAGAAACTTGAAATATTGGGGGGCTGGCATAAGTATTCATGAGAGAATTGTAAAATAATAGAATTCTATGTAATCAAGTGGTAAATTGTGTAATAATTTAGTATGAGAGGGCTTTCGGCTTTGGGTGAAGAGAGATCACTGAAGCCTTATAGTGTGAAAAAGATGATTTGAAATAGGAGGAGTTACTTGGATAGTTTGGGGACAATGGCTAGAGGGCTTTTACTGCAGAGAGTAGAGAAGCATCAAGAAAAAAAAAAATGATAGAGATCCCAACTGTCTCTGTTGCAACTGATAGGTAATCCTTAGCTTCAAGAAAGTCCTTGTGTATTAGCACATAGAGCCCAGACTCTAACACTGAGGACATGTAGCTTTGTTGAACATAAAAAATATGAAACTGTAAAGAAGTACATCAAATGCGTATAATTTTAAGAATACGGATGACTACTCTGAATTCCTGAATTATATTCAGTATACAATTTTTTTTCATAAATGACTTCACCCCATAAGAGGTATTCTTAGTGGATTCCAGTTTAATAATATGACAATACGGAGTGTGTATTTTGAGTGTATTTTTGTGGGCAATAAATGGTGAAACCTTTCCAAGATGAATCTGTTGTCATGGCTTCCTTTTCCCACTGCTATTCTCCCTGGTTTATTTCCCTTTTTATTGCCCATTGCTTTTAGAAGGAATAAATATTAATGAGTTCCACCATGTAGTTTGTACTCCTCTGTTAACACTGGTGAGAGTAGCTACTCCCTATTGAGCAATCATCAGCAAGGCAGGCAACAGTCAGCCACAAACCATTTCTTTTACATTCTTAGAGAGCAGGACTGTGCTTCTGAAAAAAAAAAAAATGCTATTCATTCACCAGCACGCATCCCTGAGTGCTCGTTTCAAAATTCCTTCTGGTGCTATCATTCATCTACAACGGACTCAGAGAAATAAGTGCTTAAGGGTTACAAAAAGCACATGTACTACAGTCACTTGACAGTATCAGGTTACGTGACATTCTATCCACCATCTTTCTTTCATTAATGGAAGGTCCTTCACGAACAGCCATGGCTTCGTTCCATCTGGAGTTACAGGTATGAAGGAAGATGAAACAGTATTACGTGTTCTTCCTCTCCAATATCCTAGCTTAACAACTAACAAGGTTTAGTGGTTTCCTAAAGATTTGCCGCTCAGGAAGCTAAAACTAGGCTTGATGAGTGAGAATAAGACCAGAGTTAGAATTCAAAGTTCTATTTCCCTTCTGAGGGCATACACTGACTTCTCCTAGAGATCCCATCCTCCCCAGGCTGACCTCCAGAACTGTAGAAAACCTGTTTTCTGGACATCTATGCCTTTGTTTCTGTGTGTCATCTAAAGGCAGTGATTCTCTTTGGATCTAATAGAGACCAAAAATCTATTTTAGGATTAGGGACAGATTTATGGAGAAACCCCAGAAGCTTAAGTTTCAGGGCCCTTGTCATGCACAGTCCCTTTCTGAGAAGACTCTGGCAGAGATCTTAGTGATTTTGTATTTGGAATTCTGCTTTTAAAAATAACAACAACAACAACAATAATAATAAGCGTCCCTTAAATTGTATAAGCTTTGAGCCTTAGTAAACCTGGAGCTTCCCTACCCCTGTCCCAGTCTCTCCCACAGTTTTGGAAAGGCTTCTAAAAAAAGGGCTCTCAAGAGGTTTGTGGTAAAATCAACTCCTGATTATAATCACAATGGTGTTTATAAAAAAGACAGAGATTCCTAAACCCATTCCAGAGTTAATGGAATCACAATCTCAGTGGATAACATCTAGGAGTTTTTGCATTTTCTTAAAGCATCCAGGTGATACTTAAACTACATTCTGAGGATATATGCTTTTCAGAAAAATAATTCACCCAGTGAATAGGGTGAAGGTATCTTTACTAAGGATAAACCATGGCTGTAGTGTTCTTTCAGGGCTTAAATGAAGAATCTCAAACTGTGGGGTCTCTTTATGTCAGCCTAGCGAAGGGTCAGTTCTGAAACCCCAGTAAACAAAACTATAGTTACAAGGTTACGATTAGGCTATAGGTACCCTGAAGATAGGGATCAAGTCCGCTTGTTTTAAACATTCTGTCTTCAACATCTAAAACAGTGATGAAACTTAATAATTGTTCAATAAGTATTTACTGTGTGAATGAAGGACTATCAAGTGAGATATCCAAACTTGTAGCACTTCATCAGTCAGATGGGGATTGACGCTGAGAAGAGTAACACTGTGGAGAATGGACATGAATGAGTTTAAGTCCCTGATTCCAACTGTTTGTTTCCCACATTAAGCATTTAATCTTTGCAGCAACCAAATAATTAACATAGTGTCTTAATAAATTCAATCAATACTGTTGCTGTTATCACTATCGTTATTTCTATTGTTTTCTTGTGGACTCAACACTTGGGATTTAAGATTAGGTATTTTAACGATCTCATTAGACTTCATGCTGCTGGAGAAATTCCATTGTTTCTGGCCTATTAACCTCTCTTTGTGTCATAAAAACTATATTCCAATGTTTTATCCTGGTTAGCATAATAGTACTCGCATATTTTATCAGTCATACCATCTATGACTTCGTTCAAGACACCAACATAGGTAATAACTTTTATCTTTTCTAGGTAATAATTCCTTTGATATGATTGTCTTTGCCTAGGTAATAATGCCCATATCATGTATCTTTCCCATTAGCAAACTGGGAAAAATGAATGACAGAAAGGGAGAAAGGTTTGAAACATGAACTTTTGGGGGTTTCTCTCCTTCAGTTTTCTGAATAATAAAATTATCCATTTAATTGATAAAACATTTAATCTTCTAAAGAGTTTTGATGCTGCATACATACATAATTTAAGTCAATCTACATTATTTCATAGAGAAAATAAAAATTTCAACTGTACTTTATACGTACAGATTGCATTACTGCCTGGGAAATACATCACGTGTAGTCTGTGTGTTTGCATATTTGCCAGCAATGGTGAATGGTGGACTGATTAATCCACACTCTTAATTTGATCACTGTGAACACTTTATAATTCAGTTGATTGGTCTCATAGATGCAGTAATAATTAAAACAAAATAATTTTCTGTAATAGCCTCTGACTAAATATGACTTATATAAAAGTCATATTTCTAGATTTTTTTTCTCTTTATTTGGTCTTAATTAGATCATCTCTGTAAGAAAAAAACAAGTTTTCTCTTATTTAACATCTTATTCTCATTGAGTTGATTGAACATTACTTAATCCTGTTTATTTCCTTTGTTGGACTGGAGAGTGTATATATAGATATATATACCTATAGATATATATCTATTTTATATGATTATGTAATTGTAATATTAATAATTATATTTCTACTTTGATCATTATTCTTACATTTTTAAAATACATAGTGACTTAATAAAATATAAGGGTGCTCAATATCTCCCCCAAAACATACTCCTTATCATTTCCTTCTGTCATAGATTACCAGAGTGTTTTAGTCATGTATTCATACAGCGTCATCATATCTAGACTTAATTAGATCACACAGATGGTTATCAAATTCTTTGTGCATCTTGAATTCTTCTGTTTCTGTTTTCAGTTTCTTTCATCTTAAACATTATCATTTAGGAGCTCTTGCAGTGAGAGCTTAATAGAGGTAAAACCCTTTCACTTTGTCCATAGTTTTTAATGGTAGGTAGCTGGATAAATAAATCCAAGTTGACATTTATTTTCCTCTCAGCACTTTCAACATATTATTGTTGTTATTTTGCTTTTTTTGCAGCTTTTGAGAAGCTATAAATCCGTTTCACTATAAACCCGTTAATTCCTTTTTAGTTAATTTGTGCCTTTTCTTTATTCCTTTTACTTTGTCCTTATATAGCTGATGAACTGAAATCTCACTTACTATATCAAAGCATGTATATATTATCATACTGCTTGGAAACTCTTGATTTTGTACATTCTTATCTTTCATCAAATCTACAAAATTCTCTCATCTTTTTCATACATTCTCTTATTCTGAACCTTCTTATTTAATTCTGCATGACTTACTTCATTTTTATTCTTAACTCCTATTTTCAATGTTGCATTTTGAATAATTTCCTTACACTTGTCTTGAGCTTACTAATAACTGTTAAACTCAGTCCATCTCATCAACCCATTTATTTATTTTCAATAAAAGCACTTTTCAGTTCTAGAACATCTTTTACTTTCTTTCTTTCTTTTTTTAAAATCTGGTCTTTTTTTAAATTGTGACTCATTATATTTAATGTTTTAATTTTTCCCTTTATATCTAGCACATATCTTTATGGTCTCTAACTGCTATTTCCAATATTTCCAACACTGCAAGTCTCATCTTAATGTTTGTTAGGTATTTTAAACCCTCTATAAAATGGATTATTATTCCTCATGTAGTTTGCAGTTTTGATGGCACAGTTTATCTGGGGAAATGCTGTGGCTTAGGTTAAGGTATTCGCATCTTCAGAGTTCTGGCTTTTCCTTATGTCAGGCAATCTGGAGTACCATTGGCCTGATGCCATTTCTTATACAATTTCTCAGCTTTGTGGTCTTTGGACTCATGGAAGTACCATAAATTTGAAACATAACTAATTAGTGGTGAGTCCAAGCCCATAGTTGGAATTCTTAGGAGAGGTTTGTTCACACTGAGGTTGAGGCTGACCTGCTTCCTTGCCCTTTTCCTCTATAAGTAAACTGAGTTTCTCTACTCATTTGCTGGTACAATAACCCTTTAAGGTTGATGAAATAAAGCAGTACTTCTGCTTGTACACTTTTTTGGGGGGGAGCTCTAAGTTATATGTCATACCCCTTATCTGCGTCATCCCCTCAAAATCCCTGTAATGGGTAACCCTCCCCCTGTACGTACCGTTACTGCCTGAGGGCGATCATGGAAACCTCAACCTTCTTGATTTGTTTTGAGAAATCATTTGGTTAATCAAGACCTCAGTTCTGCACTTAAAAGCATTTAAAATAATACTGTATCCTGTTTTGTAAGGAAAGGTTTTCAGCTATTCTAATCTGCCATATTACTGGAAATGGAACAGAGGAATCATTTAATAGGTAATTTTAGGCAAATAAAGTTAAATAAAGTGCATAAGGACACAAGGCCAGGCAGAAATGAAAACGAGGTTTCCTGATTATCTGTCTAGGGTTCTTTTGAAAATAGCCTTAAGATGAAAATTTACCAAAAGAGGTTTTTAAGCTGTTATGTAACTAGAAAAGAGAAATAAGGTACATAAAACATGTTCTCTTAACTGACTGGCCAAATTGAGGCACAGTGCCTGAATTTTGACTTTCCTCATTTGCCCCAACTAGATCATGTTTCCTGTATTCAAAGTCAGAAGTGTGAGCAACTGTTTATTCAGGAATGAAGGGTCTGCTTGATTATAACCCCTTGCTGAAATCAGGAATTTTTTAAGTGCATTTGAAATGTTCAAAAAATAATTTTTAGACAAATTTTAAAAATTATAGCATTTTACAAAAGGGAGAGTAAACATGTCAAACAAGAAATGTTTATTAAATGTCAACTAAGTCAAAGGTATTATAAGACCTTTTTCACACCTGCATGATTTCCAAGCTGTGTCACTTTATTTATTTATATATATATGTATTCTTTTGATTGCTTTTTTGGTTGAGTACTTCTTGATATCTCATTAGTAAGCTCTTCCTCTACTAAAAATTCTAAGTTACCTTGAGGGTAGACCACTGACCAGCTTAATCTAATTCCCAGCATGTTGAGTTTTTATTAGCTTCTTTCCCAGCAGCTGACACCTCTTGGCATCTTACTTTCTATTTTGTAATCTACTCACCACAAATTTGATAGAGTTAACAGTCTTTCTCTCCCACAAAATATCCTGAGAAGTAATTTCCAAGAAATATCTAACTTTTTCAGGGATATCCTATGTTTTAATTATTCTATAATTGTATCACTTTTTACATCCTTGTAGACTGTCTCCAAAAAACAGCCATGGTATGATTTAGTTCCTCTTTCATTTACCTTATTAAAATTAGTAGAGCACAAAGTGGTGTACTTAGAAATATGATACATTGTGAAGCGTGCTCATACTCTCATTAATTTATTTCAACAGAAGTGTTCATAACCAAATGTTATATATCTGTATATATAATTATGTTATCCTACTGACATTTTTAAGCCAGCAAATTTTAAAATCTTTCTATGTTCTTCTAAAATTTACATCTATATAATGATACTGCAGAAAGTCAAGAAACAGGAAAGCACTTCCATCTCAAAATGTATCTTCGATACATTTCTAGAAAAGTAGAAAGTAAAAGTAAACGTCTATCTTTCCTGGATGGTTTAAGGATTATCTCAGGAAATGTACAGAGAATCTTTGATATGCATTTCTGACTTAAATGGCATGTAAAATGTTCTCACCTACCTGTTATTTCAAAAGTGATGGATAGGAAAGGTGCAGCACTAGACTTCGACGTACTCTGATATTTACTTTCTGAAATAACAGGGAAACAGCACCATAAGCATAGCCTTTTTTTCCTCCCCCCAAATAGCTTTGACTAAAGTGGGCAGTTCATGGAAACTATAGATAAACGACTGTAATTATAAACAATTTGCATTCCATTTAGAGATGGTGACTATTTTATTTCCCTGTTTCTTGGCAGAACATGGGAAAATAAGAATTCTTTATTCATCTCTTGCTCTACCCATTCACAGTTCAACCATCCTTCCTTCCAACCATCTTTCCACTGATCCTCCAAACTTCCTGCTGGTTTATTTTATGTCATCATATAGCCTCACTATCCAGGCTGTTTTTCTTAATAACCTCAAATTCCACACACCTTATCCAGATTTCAGTGTGGATTTTTTTATATGTTTTCTACAAAAGAATGTTCCAAATTTTCCTAAAATACATATCACGGAAAATTTCAAGGTGCTTTATAACCAATGCTCTTGGTTCCCCTCATTTAGAAACATGTTCAATCTGTATCAAAAGAAAGAATTTCTTGAATTACCATAGCTAAAATCTACTTTCATTTCACTTTGAGCTCTTTCAACAATCAATTCATGTTCATGCATCCAATGATCAGCAACATTTTCATCAGCTTTCTAGCTACTGCTAACCTCCCTAGGGGCAAGGCTTCTTCCTGTCATATTCTGATAAGGGTAGCTTTCATAAACTGAACATTCTTCACAGTCTGCTGGAATTCTGATCAGCCAGCTGAACAGAAATTGTCCAAGGCCTTACTACTAACTCCTCTCAGTAGAAACCTGTCAAATTTTTCTTCTAAAGAAGTGGGAATTTTGCTCACCTGAATATTGTAGGGCAAAGTTTGTCAGGATTGGAAGGGATACCTACGGCCTGCAGCAGTCCATGAATAAAATGTGGATACCCTCCAATATCAAGTAGATACATTTTTCCTATTGTCAATAGACACAATCACCAATTTATTGAATATTCTAATGATATAATTCAACCAACACAGGTAGGATACTAGGTTGTAAATATAATACATTATACTTTGTGACTACTTTAATAATACGTATTTTGATTTTCTGGAAATTAAATATATTAGCTCCAGGGAGGATAATTTTTGTGGTGTGGTTTGACTCTATGAAGAGTAGTGAATATACCAATGAATAAAGTGATTTAACATGGCCCTGTCCTTGTACTAAGGTGGTCATTACCATTCTTCTGAGTAATGTGATGTGCCAAGACAATAAAGGAATTTTATGTGAACTTCCTATCACTTGTTTTCAGTATTTCTGTATTGGGAAATTTTATTTTGAGTTAAAGTATTTTATTTTGGGTTAAGGTATTTTTTAATAGCTAGGTTACATGTGAAAACAAGACATTTATTCATGGAACACATAGTGAGAATCGACATAAGCAACAGCATAGACTTTGTTCTTCTTATTAACAATATAAATTGTTCTTGGGGTAGGCTGTTCATGGTTACACAATCAGGATTACTTGAGATCAGTACCTTCTTATTAGGATTGATTGAAGAAGTTATTTTGAGAACTTTTCCTCTCTTTATAAAGTAAGCTTTCATTCTTTCCTTTTTACTGAAGGAAAACAGAATGTGCACAATCCCCACTGCCCACAGCCTAATTATTCTCCATTCACACAAATTTATAGTCTTTACATGTCACCCTTGGGATCCTGGCATATTGAATAATATACTTTTGGGAAATGTTAAGTGCTTCTGGGAGGAAGTTCATATAGCCTCAGTTCTGACCAAAAAAAAAAAAAAAAAAAAAGGCTGCAACTTTTAGGGAGAATTAACTGTTTTTACAAAGACTACATGGATCTTACTAGTACTCTTGCTTTTATTTGAAATGAAAGGACATAAATTCCTATATACTTATTGGTAAACATTATTTTTTGCCATATCAATTATTTCCATATCCATGGATTTTGTTTTGGCATTTACTTTTGTCCAAGAGACACAGCTTAACAATGATACTCTTTTTGTTTTCCTTTTACACTGTGACTTTTATTTTTGGTGCTCTTCCATGCTTTGACAGTGATAGGGAGACTCTGTGGCAAAATGATTAAAAAAGAAATACCCAGTTGCAATTCAGAATTCTGAAGGATCTTTTGAAAGTAATAACCCACAGGACACAATTGACATTCAGAAACTAAAATCTGATCTACCTCTAGCAATGAAATTATACTACTCTGAAAAGACTGCTATAATAAATCCACCTACGAGTGTTAAAAATGTAGCCATTAAAATGGCCAAGAAAATATTAATGTACTAACATTACATGTTTTATGCTACTTCCTTACAACCTCAAGATACATTAGTAGAAAAATGTATCCTGAGGCTAGATTCCTAAATGAGTTGACATGCTATGTAAAGTTAACAGCTACAAAACAATTAAATTTTGCAAGATGCAAATGCAGAACTTCAGAGTCTGTTTCTATGAACTGCTGGTCACTGGTACTGCTCATTTTGGGGGAGGCAGAGGAGTCGTCTCCTATTTTTTTGAAACACCCATTTCTCTTGGTTCTTTCCCTTCTCTTCTCTGATTGCTTCTTTGAATATTCTCATTTTGGGGGTCTTTATTCTGATTTTTTTCCTTTACCAACGAACATATCTGCTGGGAAGTACTATTCTATCCTAATTCAACTTGCCAAATACAACGTTCTTATCTTTCTTAGCAAAACTTCTCTTTTGTTTTTGCTTTTCTTTAATGATGTGCTATATATATATATATATATATATATATATATATATATTTGTATTTTTAAAGATTTTATTTACTTATTTGACAGAGAGAGATGCAGCGAGAAAGGGAACACAAGCAGGGGAAAAGAAGAAGCAGGCTTCCCACTGAGCAGGGGGCCTGATGTGGGGCTCGATCCCAGGACCTTGGATCATGACTTGAGCTGAAGGCAGACACTTAACGAATGTGCCACCCAGGAGCCCCTAACGGTGTGCTTTAATACATGCTGTCCCCCCTGCCTGTAATAAACTTCCTCTTGTATTCCTGACCCACTTACTGTATGGAATGTGTGTGTTATCACTCAGCTGTAGGCCACTTCCTCTCTGTTTCTGTTTCTATGATACTCCTACCGCTATTCTAAAACTCAAGTTATATTCATATTGTAGTTCATATTGTATTATATTTGTTTGTGCGCCCTCATGCTAACCAGGAGTACTTTCTTGACACGGAATTTGTACTGATATTTCCATCCTCACTACCTTATACAATTTTTGGAACTCTGCTGGCAACTAATAGATATTTATTAAACTATCTAATGATAAAAACCCCGCTATCCTTCAAATCAAGGGAAGGTAAGAAGGTATGCTTCTAACATTGTTTAAAAATATTCCTATTTGTGGGCACTTAAGAGTAACTAACTGAATATAAACTTGATCCAATAATGATTAGAATTTTAGAGTAATATTAATAAATATTAATATATACTTTAAGCATGGGCCATGTTGCACTCGCTTATCCTTGGCACACTTACCGAGTCTGGTTCTCACATTGAGATTCAGACCAAAAAAATGTCTAAGATATGTCTGCCAGGTCAGAGGGTTTAAACAGAGGGTTTTTAAAAAAATGTCATGCCTTTCAGTTATTTTTATTTTTTTTACTGTAGTTGTATTCTGCACTTATTCCATATTTATTTCATTTAAATTCACATTGAAAATTTCACTCAATACATCATTATTTCTTCAATATATTTATCTTTCAACCATATTACAAACAGCAAAAGGGGCTGTTCTTTCACAAGCAGGTTTTACATCACATTCAAGGAAATTCCCGACTTTAGAATATATATGAGCATTCTATGTGTATATTTTCATTTTGTTCTATTTTTATAATTAATTACGCCTGCTAAATTTTGACTCAGAGTTTGCATTAAGAAAATTTAGAGACTTGTCAGTAAATTAGAATTGACCAGAGACAGAATTGAATTTTTTTTTAAATGAAAATTTAAATTAGTGTTCACCATAGTAGATATCAACCATGATGTGAATAGAATCATGACTATTCATGTTCCAAATATCTATAAGTATATCTATATCTATCTTCCTGCAAGGTGATTCCATGCTCGATCTCCATGCTTAAGTCCTTAAGAAGAAGAAGACAGTTTACCTTCTTTGTTCTTGTGGGTGTTTAAGTGTGAGAGGAGGTCTTCATTGGCCTGCACGCAGTATACCTCTCGTGTCTGGACCCCTCCCCCACAGAGGGCTGTCTGGTTGCCCCGCCTCTTGTCCTGCTGACTGAGCAAAGGGTCCACACGGCACTCGGTCCACTCTGTAGTTCTCCAGCCGTACCTAAAAAAAGTAAAAGCTGGCAGTGGCAACCATGTTTATTGAGTAAAACTTTGCTCTGCTCTTCCAATTTTTTTTTTCTGAAGAAGATTAATCTAAAAAACACTTTTCCTCTCGAATCAACCACAGGCTACTACATCTGTGGTGCGGACTCAGTTTCAATTTCCTCTCTTTCATCCTTAGCAGTGCTCCACTTAAAGAGGGGTTAAATTTAGGATGATCCTGTTTTAATTGCAATTACTGGAAGTTACTTATAAATATTTTATGAAAAGAGAGCATCATGCTGAAAACATAAAATTTTATGTTCAATTAAGCTGAACTCGGGCTTGCCCTTTCTGGATAAACAAAGGAGGAGTGACTCTGGGAATGGAAAACATTCTAAATGACGACCAACCCAAACATTTGTTTTGCCTTTAATAAAACGCATGAAAATTGCTACTTCGTACTGGATCAAAATTATAATTGTGTGTTAGGATTAAAAAATATAACAATTCCGAGTTTTCTCCTTATTGTCAAGAATGAATGTTTTTCTGTAGCACTGAGAATCCCTGATGAGTGCCTGATGAATGTTGAAAAGAGCTGACGTTTCTAATCAGCGGAACACAGGAAAGACGATCTGTGGTTCTAAATTAAAGCTCCAATCAACATTACGATGTGAAAGAAATGTCGGGGTTTGTCAGCCCAGCACGTGCTTTAAGGAGATGGCCAGGGAACTATTTCCTGATGCCACTAAAGATAGAGAGTGATGGCATTTCTCTACCTCGAGGAAAATGGATATTCTAAAAGCACAATGAAAACGGCTCATGTAGCACTTTGTGTCACTCGACCCAAGAAGCTTCTTCAGTAATCAGATTAACAGCCAACACAGGTACAAATGGAGGTGCTAATGTTCATCTCAATTAGACAAAAGAGTTAAATGGGCCTTCAGATGTCCAATCTAGGTGCTTTACTTTGTCAATGGTGAAGTTTCCTGACAGTCAACCTGACCTTCACATCCATTCTATCATTTTTATAAATGGCTCAATACAGGTGCAGGACTGGGCCATCAAGGAACAACATTCCTGACATTATGTTTATAAAGGAAGTAGAGCATTCAGGTAAATTAAAAAAAAAAAAAAGAAAGAAAGAAAGAAAGAAAAGAAAAGAAAAGAAAACATACATAATTAATGTCTTGAGTAAGACAGAGGGGTGGGGGGTGACAAGGAATGTCAAACCAAATAAATTATTCATAAGTTGAGTTAAAATAAAAATTTCACTTTTTATAGAATGGAGTCTGAATGTAGGCCATCCTAGGACTTCAAATATCTGAGAGGATAAAGAATAAAACACCTAGCTTGAATCAAAAAAGGAAGAAACTCATAGGACATAAAACACAGGAGATCTTGACAACTTCCTCCAGCCTGTTACATAGAGAGGAACACAGGGTCAGTGGGATAAGCAGAGAAGTTTGGAAGGGAACTCCCTGCAGTTTTCAGCCCCTTGTTATATCAGGAGAGAACAGACGATTCCAAAGTGCTGCGTAACTGAAGGTCTCATGTAAATCATCACCATCTTTGCTATTACTGGTTATTATTGTTTGAAGTGGTAGTGGTAGGATTAATTTTCCTCCTCACTGGTTCGTGAAGTTTGCGTTGTATGCAGGTTCTTTAAATGTTTGGAATATTCCAGAAAAGCTCTCAATGAAGCTTGTGCATATCTCTGAGAAACTAAGTTGTCTTATAAATATGACTAGGCTCAAATGTATTTATTGCTAAGATAATTCACAGTAACGTCTTGGAAATATTTTTTTAAGGATAAGAAGAATTAGGATACACCGCTAAATATTTCAGAATCGGCCTTATTTCATCGGAATTCAATAAACATTTATTGGGTACTTGCTGTATGCCAGGCCCTGTGATATATGCTGGTGATAAAAAACAAAACAAAACAAAACAAAACAAAAAGGAAGTTAATAAGCACAATCCTGTCCTCAAGTAGCTTAAAGGCTCATTACTGTAGTATAGTATTTTACCCTATTGGATAGGATTGTTATCTGTAGTCCTGAATTTTAATAGGCCTTGCTTAATAAGCAACAGGAACCTATAGTTTGAAAGTTTATTTTATGTTATAGAACGGGGGTTGACAAACTATAACCCAATGACCAAATCCAACCTGTCCACTGTTTTTAGGAATAATGGCTCATTGGAACAGATCAACTCATTCGTTTATATATGATCTCCGGCTCCAATAGTACTGTGGAGTCACTGACACAGAGACACCTGTTTTGCCCAAAGCCTAACATCTTATCTTCCCCTTTACAGAAGAAAGTTATTAATCCCTATTACAGAAATATGTCAACAGAGAATTGCTGCTAAAAATCTAGACTTCAGAGAGATTTGGAAATATAAGTCGCTAAAGACACGTTTATTCTGCAAAACCAGAATTCTATAAGGACAGTGCTTGTAAAAACAGTATTTTATTTTCTCCCACAGATTCTAAGTGGGAGAAAATAAAAATAAAAATCCCCACTTCTCAACATACTATTCATTTAGCGTCAACTGGGTAAGTGGAATGTGGGGAGACACGCAGTTTGGGGAGGCGTCACGGCAGAGGAAGCCGCAGTCCTTATGTACTCACGTGGGACACGGGACGAGTGCCTCTCCTTGAGACGCACAGGGCTCTTTTTCTTCAAGTTCTGGACACTCTTTCTCGCTGCCAACAGGAAACTGCCTAATGATCCGCGTCCTGACACGAGTGCCTTTGGGGGATGCCATGTCATAGCACGTTTCTGAGCAGGGACTCCATTCTGACCACTCTGACACCTGGCACTCTTTGGTGATCACACAGGACTGGAAGGTCATTGGCAGCTTCTCTTGCCGGCAGAAGCTGCAAAAGAACATTGGTATTCTCATCACAGACTAATAAGCAGTTATGAACTTTGTCTTCTATGCTCTAGAGTAAAATAAGCTTGGGCATTTTTATTTCTACTTGGAGATACAATTTCAATTTCATTGAAAATATATCAACATTTATGATGTGTAAAAGCAGTTAGACTCAAAGCTAACATTTGCATTTCCTCCTATCTTGCAAGAGTTGTTAAACTATTCATAGGAAATAGAAAATAAAGGGACGAAGCAAAATTAACTGAAACTAAGTTCACCATATTGTTCATTTCACTCATTCCAGATTTGTTTTAATTTAGAAAATGTGAAACCAAGAGCCGTTAACATGTACTTTTCATTGTTGAGTGATTTAAATAAACATGCCTGGCTTACTTAATACAATACTGTTTTAAATAGAAAATATAAGTTTAACATTATTTTTAATACCATTTGAAACTTCAGCTGCCGCTTACTATGATAATGTACGCTTATTCAAATAGATCAACTTTTCTAGTTCACACTTTAATATACAATATACATATAGGTAACTCAAATACATCAGAGTCATTAGAAATATGCCTATTCATGATTTAAAGAATACCCTCTCAATAATAGATCTCCCACATTTGCTTATCAGTAAAGTATTTATGTTCAAACTTTTATCTCTCTACTCCTACTTAAATTAGAGGGATGTTGGATTCTAAACTGAAACATATATATATGAAGATGATGTTATGAATGTCAATGACTACGGGCATATGCACTTTGAGTGGTTTTCCTGGAATTGGATGGCCTTGTGTTGATACTCAGTTGAACTCCTGCCCATTCTGAATAACCAATAGTGCATGTTTACAAGACACAGTCAGCGTGTCGCCATGACAGAGCCATCTGTTCCAGTGGGAGAAGGCACTGATAATTCTGTCTTGTCATTCAGGTGCTATATTTAACTATGGTAATTAACCATAGGAGAGGCAGGTCCATTCTAATGCAACAACTCACATTCAATCTTCTTAATTCTACTGGCATGTGTAGGAAAATTGCATTCCTAGGAGACAATTAGAGCTCAAAGCATCAAAGTCAATTTGTCTGAGTTGAGAGGTCTGGGAAGAAGAATCATCCAAGAATTGTGGTAAAAGGGCCCTGTGAGTCAGCTCTGTTCTTAGAACAAAAGGATCAAAACCCAATTTTTACTCAAATGGCATATACTGAGCATTAATAATATATTAGGTACAACACTAACTACAGAGCAAAACTTCCTCTTAATGAGTAAGTTTTCATTCTAACACTTATGAGTTCATTCACAAAAATCAGGAAAAATAATGACCAAATCATTAACTCCACAGTGCCTCTCTTTAAAAAATTTTCCATATTTAATTTCTTCTTAGATACATTTCTTATCTTTCATGAGACTGTCTTCATATAAACATGCATATATTATCCTCTGTGTAATACTTATTAAGTTCATGTTCCAAGTACAGGCAGAGGGATTGGCAATTCCTTTTAATCTTTTGTAGAGAATGTGACCATCACGTTACCTCTAGTTAGTTACCCTGGATATCTGATAAAAGTCAGAAAGTCAACTCTGTTACTACATCGTACTGTGATAAAATGGCCCCTTTGGATATACTCTGCCTGCACTGGGGAAGCTACAAATACGTGGTAAACAGCCACATCTTTGGGCTTCCCTGAATGTGACAACTCTAGGAACGGGGCTTGTTTTTATAGGGACCTTGCAGGCTGTGACCATAGGTTGCTTCAAGAGATACCAGTTTCTGTGGACCATGAGATTTTTAAGTCAGGGCAGCTTTTAGGTCTGTCTGATGTAGAACTTTTCTTCCAGTTGAAGTGTGCTGCATGGATTTCTATGAGTGTTCCTACCAGATGATGAACATCGGAAACTACTATCATGCCAAGTTCCTATTCTATATACTTCTAGGCAGACCTGATGCCAAATTCAGCCTAGGCTAGTCATGTGTCTTGTGTATATGCAACTAGATTTAAAACCTCATTTGAGACCCCCAACAATCCTTTTAAATATGTACCATTATTATTTCCATTTTATGGGGAAGGAGTCTCCAAAAGGTTAGGAAACATGTTCAAGATCATATAGCTAGTTAGTACTAGATTGGAATTTGAATTAGGATTTTTAAAAATCAGAGCCCATTTTCTCAACCAGTCTTCCCTACTTGTCAGAATTTAAACTGTAAATCTTGGTATATTAGGACAAATGCTTTAGCTGAGGCCAAAGCCAGTTACTGGCTAATTGTCAATCCACTAGTATTGGTATTTCACTGCCCCAAGATTTGTACCATCCGTGCACTTTTAAATGGGCTGCTTGTCCTAAGGAGGAACTGGTGATTATGGAAAAGCCAAAACAAATATATTTCCTTGATAAATGTTAATTTTCAGAGCAGGTCCTACATATGAGAATTAGTGGCATAGACACAAAAACAGTATTGTTATATTAATATGTGACATATGTATTATTTACCCATCAATCTATTTTCTTTCTTATGATTTTCCAATACCCCAACAATTATTTCAACAAATGTGTTACCTCTACTTAATATCGGGCTTTGGGTACACAAAGTCAAGAGTAGAGTAATTAGGTGGCAAGCATATTTAAACTAGGGGAAGGCACAAAAGATTATATGAAGTAGGAGGTCACTGTGGTGAATGTTAAACAATGTACTATAATTTGTCAGATTAAGATAAAGACAGGTTGGGGAAAACACAGATTTTTCCTTGACCTCAATGTAAAGAGTTTTTGTTGTACAGTAGAAATAGGAGTGGAACTGAAGCATAGGTCAGATCAAGGGCAATTATGTCAATCCAGAAAAGCACCTTCTGTGCAGCAAAAAGGGCACAACGATATTTGTTTCTCTCAAGATTGGGATGGAGATCTCGAAGATTCAGAGGACATCTCACAAGATATGGACTGAGATTTGGCAAGATTTATATGAGATCTCATGAGATGTACATGAGATTTCCCAAGATTTGTACTGAGATCCTACAAGAATTAGATGAGATACATCACGAGATGTGATGGTGAGGTAGAGGGTGGAATATTAGGACACAAGATTGGAGGCAGGGAGACTTTGACGATGGTTATTATGATGTCACTGACATAATATGATGCACATACGAATAGAAACATATTTGAATGCTTACTATGTGCCAGGCAATGCTCAAGACAAAAGGCATGAACATGAACATGAGATTAACTTTCAATGAACGTCTACTATGAGCCATGTACTGTGTTGAGTTTTACCTAGAATATCTCATTGTAATCCTCATAACTACTCTGTAAGGTGGAAGGTCATTTGTTTGTTTGTTTGTTTAAGATAAGGAAATGCAATCTAAATATCTACTCTAAGTCTAGCAAATAACAGAACTGGGATTCCAACTAAATCTTTCCGCTTATGAGGTTTATGAAGGTGCCAAGATGATTGCAATTGGAATTAAAAGGAGTTACCAACTGTAAGAAAAGAGGAGTTAGAAACCACACAACCTGATGGATAGTTGAAAGGGTTAAAAGGGAAGGAGTCATTAAATAACTTGGACTTTTTTAACTTTGGCAATCTCGTGAGCAACAATGCATTTCTTTGAAATGGAGAGCATGGAATGAGAAGCAAGTTTCTGGCAGTTGATAAATGAGTCTAACATTAATGTCTTGATTTGATGTGGACATATCCATGACATATCCAACAGGCTAACGTTCAGTGGGGAGGTCCAGAATTAAAAGTCAAACTTTAGTTGAAAGCTCTGGATGGCTTGTATACTTTCAATAATCATGAGCACATCAGAGTTGAAAACCAAGGCAATAGGAGCGTCTAAAGGCTCACACACTGGGGAACATTTTAGGCCTTGGTAAGCCCATTTTGTGATAGTTAGTGAGACTAAATAGGGTCACCAAATGACCCAAGGTTACTAAATTATTCAGCTGCCCCTGTACCAGTCTCTCCTTTATTCTGGCCATGCAGAAAGTTGACTCTAAGAGCTTAGGGGAACTACACATTTTGGTTCATTATGGTTTTCTGGAGAACATGCCCCTGTCAGAAAGTCCAAAGCATGGGCTATGCCGTTGCAATGGTGACCTGGCAGAAGATGAGATGGTCACTGTGACAGTTTCCTTTTCCTTTACATGGTATATTCAGAATAGCCCAGATTCCCAGGACTTTAATGGAAAAACAGCTTGGCTTTGAGAACGAAGCAGATGTTACATAGTACACCTTATATCAGATAGAAAGTAACTAGATATATATTGAAAAGAAAAGAAAAAGAAAAAGAAAAAGTGGAGAGCAGAGTTCAATATCTGTCTTTAAAGAGACTTCACTAAGATACAGCAGAGCACAGATACTTTTGACAGTTACTTTTAAGCTCTGATTATCC
The DNA here is from genome assembly GCF_020171115.1 of Neogale vison. Taxonomy (NCBI): domain Eukaryota; kingdom Metazoa; phylum Chordata; class Mammalia; order Carnivora; family Mustelidae; genus Neogale; species Neogale vison. The sequence goes on from NC_058094.1 coordinate 168,632,586, forward strand.
ACATCCTTAACATTTTTAATTTCAGGTCAAGATTAAAACTGATAAATTATAACTTTCATTTTCGATAATTTGAGTTATTCAAGATACACACACACAGAAAGAATGAAACTGAGTTCAAATCTCTTTCTTCCTAGAATTATTTCTGTAGTCCATTTAATGATCATCACATCTGTGAAAAAATACTTTCTTTCTAAAGGTAGTCTCATTCATCTCCTAAAATACCATTATCATTCTTTAGCTTCTTAAATAGAAACTTCTAAACACCCTCATTTTCTTGGGAGCTAGTCCCAACTTTCCTTTCTGGTAATGAAAGCTCTCCATAAGCTGTCACATTTTCCATTGCCCTCCCGCAGCTTGTCACTTAGCCAGAATTAACTTTCGGTCCTGCTCCCCAGTAGCTGGCAGCTCTGCCCGCTCGCTCTCCTCACTGAAACCTCACTGCCACCCTTCCAGTGGCTCAGTTCTTCTACTCACTTTTGTCTATACGATTTGCTATTTGGAATCCCATCTCCCATTTTCTTTGCTTCTCTGAAGCAAACTCGCTCCAAATCTTTATAGCACGTCCCTCACGCTCAGGAAGTCTCCAAATAGGGTCTGAAGCGCCCCCCACCCTGAACAGCACATTGGGAAAATAGTTCCTTTTCATGGGAAACAGATAAAATTTGAGACTGAAAGCATGGCATCATCATAAGCTCTTAGTAAGAACGTCCCTTATAAATAGGTAGGCTCAATACATAGATGAGGCAAAAAGATGGCACCTTATAACCCCCTCTGAAGCCTCTTTGTTTAAATCCTCTTTTAATCTTCTACTCTCTAGCTTTCTCCCACTCTTTTTAAAGATTTTATTCATTTATTTGAGAGAGAAAGCATGAATGGGGGAAAAGGTGGGGGAGAGGGGGAATGGAGAAGCAGACTCCCCACTGAGCAGGGAGCCTGATGCAGGGCTTGATCCTGGGACCCTGGGATCATGACCTGAGCTGAAGGCAGACGCTTAACCACTAAGCCACCCAGGCACCCCATTCTCTCCTTCTCTCCTGATAGATAAAAACAAACAAATAAAAAACAACCTTCTTCTCCTTCTGTTCCTAATAAGGGGAAAAACACAAGGACAGAGAAAAAAAGAAAAAGTTATAGTTGGATGTCACCATGGCACTTTGTTTCTTAATCCAGGGAAAGTAATAAAGTGATCAGAAAGGCTTCTCCTCATCATGTTTCAGCCTAACATTTGCAGTCTGGGGCCCAGGAGATGGAAATTGTTCCTGAAGGCTTAGAGTAGTCTGGAGTTTTGCTACTCAATGTTAGGTCTGTGGACTAACCATTATAATTAACTGGGAGCTTATTAGATATGCGGAATCTCCGGTCCCTGGGCTGCACTCTGGAATCAGAGTCAATAATTTAACAACATTCTCTGCTGTTCTATTAGCACAATAAAATGTGAGAACACTGGTCTCAAGGTAACTCCCAACCACTCCAAAAACATAAGCCACTCCATATTTATTGTTGGCAAATAAACTTTATCAGTATTAGCCCTTCTTAGGTAACAGAAACGAGTAGATCACACAATAAGATATATTACCAGATAGGAGATGGTTTGTAAAATAATTGGATGGGCTGGAGGAGAAGGCATCTATGCCAAGCCTTCAGGACAAATTCTAGCCCTCAGAATCACATGGCTATTTCTCTAATGCAGAAAGCTGCTTTTGTGGCTTCAGGAAGCCACTTTTCTGGCACAAACTCCCCCATGAAAAGGATAACTTCTCTCTCTTCCTAAGGATCTCAGCTCCAATTCCAAGCCCAGCTCTAACTCATTATTGGAATCTAAATCACAACCAGGCTCCAAGCAACTTCAAAAAATACAATATACTTTTCTGCCTCTGTAGCACAGAAAATCCTATAAGAACAGCTCTATTCAAAACATGGTCCACAGATGAGGGCAACTGTTTGTTAAGGGGATGCAAGAAGCTAAGCCCAGGAGTGCAAAGTACTGAGGCATTTTTAAAACATCTTGAAGTTTGCAAGACCCAAGCATGTGATCTCTGGATGCAATTCGGTGACCAGCGTATACAGCTCAGTTTCGTTAATGCAGACTTCCGCGGAGAGAAGCATATGGCATGAGCTATCTATATCCTAAACATATACAATAGAACTGTGTTATTTGATCAGTAAGAAATAAAGCAAAAACAAAAATGAAAACCAGCAACCAACATCTGATGCTTTGCTGTAGAAAGCTGGAGAAGCACCGAAATGGGGGAGTGCGATGGGATGACGGATGAGACAGCCCATGTCTGGCAGCCCCTGAACCCTGCCCAATTCCTACTTCTCCATGAGGCCTGGACAATGTGATGAGCTCATGGGACTTTTCAGAAACATAAATTATTTTGGCACTTAAGAACATATTATCTGTAAATACGATTCACAGTACTGTATCTTTTTTAGTTCTTATAGAATCAATCTTAAGCACTTAAAGAACATGTTTTCTTTCTGTAAAGATGCAAATGCATTAAATAACACTATTCACGTTATGGGAGAATTTTCTATATAAAGGATTTTGCTCTATAGTCTTGTAATATTAACAAGCATCTCCAAATTTTGTAAAATGAAAAATTACAATTTGGTGTTCACAGTAGATTCGAATATCACTTTGTATAAAGGAAATCATATGTGTAGGCTTGTATACTGTAACAAACTATCTTAATTTTTTTTTTTAAGATTTCATTTATTTTTTTGACAGGGAGAGATCACAAGCAGGTGGAGAGGCAGGCGGAGGTGGGGGAGGGGGAGCAGGCTCCCCGCTGAGCAGAGAGACTGATATGGGTCTTGATCCCAGGACCCTGAGATCATGACTTGAGCAGAAGGCACTGGTTCAACCCACTGAACCACTCAGGCACCCCCAGGGTATCTTAATTTTATTAGTTTGTTTTCCCGCCAAGAATGAAAGTGTTTATTCCAATGCTGGCCACAAAAATGTTAAGACTGATGGGGCTTAAACCACTTACAAAGTATTACTGTAACTCTACTGAGTACCTGAGAAAAAAAGGACATGCTTTCTGAGGTAGAGGAATTTCTCACATGTGCTAAGATAGCCATCAGCCAACTGACAGTCATGCCTATAGTCCCATCGTTATGCTTACATACAAACAGATTTAATCTTAAAATTATATTCAGAGATGCATATAAGAACAGAATGTGCAGATATATTTATTTTTCCTATCAATCTATTGTTTGCTTTTTCAATAAAAAAAAAAAGAATGGATCAAGAGGAATGCCCAGTTTTTCTGGGTCCCCAGTTTGCAGCAAGACAGAAAATGATGCTGTTGCTCATAATTAAGAGACGCAAGATATTCCTGAATTGCTCCTTTCAAGTGGCCTGCCTGATCACAAATTTCTGCTTCACAAATTTCCCATGTAGTGAAATTGCATTTTCCTGAAAGACCTCTCAGGTCTCTTTCTTCAATAAAATTGAAGACTCTCAAGTTTTCAGAGCTTAACCAATCTAAATTCTTACCGGCTTGTGTTTTCAGACTGAATCTTTAAAAAAAAACACTTCTCCCGTCTTTAACTATATTCAAGCTTCATTCCTTTTTTAAACACGAAACCAAATTTCCCGTAATTTACCATTTATTTATCAATTTGAATGAAGAGTTTGCAAATTTTCCGAGCTAATTTCATTCTCTCAGGGTGCCCTTTCCTTTACAGAATGCAGCAAGCTAAAAGCAGTAATTCTCATGGAAGCAAAAATGCATGCACAGTCAAACCACTTTCCTTATAAAGGCAGAGGTCTTTCCCCTTGCTTTGATGTTTGAAAGTCTTTTGTTGAGCTGCTGGGGAATGTTGCCAAAGGGTGTCACCTGCCAGCTGGAGTGATCATATGCTCCCTATTAAAGCTGAGGGCCACGCTGCTGGTCAGCAGCTGAATGTGAGGCTGTCGGCGCAGCACGTATTTAGTAATGGGATAAACTGCTACAGCAACCAGGCCTCCCTGGAAGGGCCAGTACATACATTTTCCATCCTCTCACACCGCGAAGGCTTCCAGGCAGCTGCTTCCTCGTCACCCGCGCTGCTCCAGGTGGCGAACCACAGTGCCACTTCATGGCACAATCCCAAAGCCATCACAAGTAAAAACTATACTTAGATGGATGAGGCAAGGTAAAAACCATCTACCAGACTTCTTCTTCTTCTTTTTTTTAAAAAATTATTTATTTGACAGATACAGAGAGAGCACAAGTAGACAGAGCAGCAAGCAGACGGAGAAGAAAAAACGGGCTTTCTGCTGAGCTGGGAGCCCGATGTGGGGCTCGATCCCAGGACCCTGGGATCATGACCTGAGCCGAAGGCAGCTGCTTAACTGACTGAGTCACCCAGGCGCCCCCAACTACCAGACTTTTAAAATGATGTTACAGGGCAGGATTGATTTTGGCAATTCTTCTCATCAAAGTCGTTCTTTAACACGAAGGAGTATTTACCTCTGTTTTTTAAAACTCAAACTAAGCAAAAAGAGGAGGAAAACATAACCAGGCAGGTATTTTAGGTATTATTGTGGGTTCTGCACCCAATTGCAACGTGTGGAATTGAGGGTATTCGAGGAGTACCAATGAGCCGTTCGTTCCTGGACATGAGCAAGGCTTCTGAGAATTCAGCTCCATGCCGACATTAGCTACCTGGTTCAGTCGCCCGTGAATGTCCCCAGCACCTTCCCATGCCAGTTCCAAGCCCCGGTTGTCATCTGTGCTTCTGACCAACAAGCTGTAGACCAGAAGTTCCCAAGAGCCACCTCTTGGGTTTGGCAGAACTTGGGAGAAACACTTTACTTCCTAGATTACCAGTTTATTATAAAAGGACAGAACTCAGGAATAGCCAGATGGAAGAGCTGCAGAGGAAAAGGCATGGAAGAGGGGCACAGAGCTTCCATGTCCCTCCTAGACCCACCACCCTCATCTCCCCAGCACATCCACATGTTTGCCAGCCTGGAAGCTCTGCAAAACCCATCCCTTAGGGTTTTTGTGGGGATGTCATTACATAGGTACAACTGATTAACTCACTGGCCATTAGCAACAGTCAGTGATCTAATGGCATGCCCCCTTCCCTCCTAGGAAGCAGGGAGGTGGGACTGAAAGTTCTGACCCTCTAATCACAGGGTTGGCTCCAATGGCAATCAGCCTTCTTCTCTAGGGACTTTCCCAAAGTCACCTTATTAACATAAAAAAAGGCACCTTTCTCATTCTCAATATTTATGAAATTCCAAGTGTTTTGGGATCTGTGAGCTAGGAAATGCAGATGAAGAACAAATATATATTTTTCTTGTACATCACAATATTCTATATGAATTATTTGAAAGAATTATTGAGTATCAATTCAAATGTTAACTGTCATAATTTTTATGACAAATGGAAGAGAGAAATCAGGTCAAATATATCCAAGTTAAGGGGCAGAAGCTAAAGGCAAGAAAGCTTTGGGGCAGTGAAAATGACTGAAAAAAAGATTTTTAAAAAGATTTTATTTAATTTTTTGAGAGGTCAAGAGCATGAGTGAGAATGCACAAGCAGGGAGGAGGGGCAGAGGGAGAAGGAGAGGAAGAAACAGACTCCCTGCTAAGCAGAGAGCCCGACAAAGACACAGGAATCAATCCCAGAATACTGGGATCATAAACTGAGCCAAAGGCAGATGCTTAACTGAGCTAGCTACCCAGGTACCCCTGGAAAATTTTTCTATGTTGACGAAGTCACAAAAATCCCATAAACGTTCACCTAACCCGCCCAATTCTCCATTTCTCCATTGCTTCGATAATCTCGTGGTCCCAGTGATTAATGAAAGTAGTATAGCACTTAATCATAAAATGTAATTCATAATTCAGAGAAATGTAAGAAAACCAATGCAATTATTCTAAAAGAATGCCAACTGTTCCTGCTTTTGATCGCCAATTCTAGAATATTTCCCTGCTCTCTTTCTCTTTTCTCTGAACTTCCACTTTTAGATAAACATCCATAAGCATGACTTCCAACTAAAATGACTGTGGACACATTTCGATTTCCCTCAAATCCGACAGCCCCCAAAGGAAATTCAACAATTCCCCCTCAAACTGGCTTGCTGCATTTCCCATTCCTTCTGATTCATTGTTAACCCCACCCCTGCCACTCCTGTATTAACTGTCCTGCACTGCCCTATCAGAATGACTTTCCTGACAAATTTTTATTTATTTCATTTATGACCTGTTCAAGAACTCACAATGGCTGGCTTAGAACTCACGTCGTTCAGTGGGAACCGTTCCCCAGACTTTCAAGTTTCTTCATACCATCTCTATCACCTTCTCAAGGATATGAAAATGTGGGGTGCTGATGCCATGCACCTAGCTCTTCACAGCTCCTGTTTCTTTCTCATTTCTTTTGGCTATCTTAATCTTTCAAAGATCTGCTCAAGCCCATGACATTTTTATTACACTGAATTTAGCAGCAGAAAATTTAGAACAATGAACTTAAATTAACAAATGATACATCTAGAATTGAGGAGACCTATGTGAATAATAATTCCTGTGACAAAAAGACAGAGTTGCTCCCTAGGAACAGTGCACCATCAGGATTGAGAGGGTGAACTGATTCAGTCCAGCAGCAGGAATTCCACTTCACATAGGGGAAGGATTATAAATATTGTTGCCCGGCGTGCAAAGAGCTGCCTAAAAAGAGATGAGGTTGGCTCAGTAGGTGAAGCCTCTCTCTGCCTTTGGCTCAGGTCATGATCCCAGGGTCCTGGGATCAAGCCCCACATTGGGCTCTCTTCTCAGCGGGGAGCCTGCTTCCTCCTCTCTCTCTGCCTGTGCTCTGCCTACTTGTGATCTCTTTCTGTCATGTAAATAAATAAAATCTTAAAAAAGAAAAACAAGAGATGAGGTCTGTGAGAGTGGAAGCAGGGTCTACGTGAACATCCATTAGGACAGGGCAGTGTGGCCTTAGGGAGGGAGGCTAAAGGGATTTTAGAGACAGGTACCCTTGGACCCTCACCCCCTGTTCATCCAGACATGCCTATTTAGTCTCTTCTTTTCTTCTTCTTCTTTTTTTTAAATATTGGGGCCAATGTTAAGTTTTGCTCAATTAGATGTCTGGTGCCATTTTATTTTTCTCTTTTTACCTAGTGAAAGGAAAAAGAGAATTCGGCCTGGACAGAGTGGAAAGACCTGCCTACTTGTCCTTCTTCATAACATGATCTTGAGCAAATCCGTGATTTTCCCCAAGTCTCTTAAGTAGAGATAGCACCATTTGGCTTTTCTATTTGGCAGGATAGTTGTGAGAATCATTGGAGTAACGGACACGAAAACTACTTGAAAATAGTTAATTCCTACAAATGTGAGGTATGAAGATGATGGCAAAGATGAGGTAAATATAGTTACATATTTGAATCTAACTTCCGTATTAACTTCCCTCTCTGGAAGCTACCTCAAGTCATCCTAAAACTGTTCTCTCTGCTGACACAGAAATGGATATGTCATGATTTCCATCTGGTTCACCTCTAATTTCTGGGTGTGTGATACTATAGTCTGCTGTACTGAACTTTAGTTTCCTTAAATTCCTTAAATGCAGCTTTATTTTATTTATTCATTTGTTTATTTTGCCTCAGTGCTGGAGAAGAAATAGTGACATACACTCAATTCATGAACCACATGATGCAGATAACCAAACAGGAAGAAATCATCATCAACGCAGTGGGTATAGGTAATAATGGGGATTTTAAAAGTACTAAATCTAGAGAAGAGGTTTTACATTGGAAGATATAAAGAGTTCTTGAGAAATAGTACTTTAAAACATCCTACTCACTACTCAAAAACTCTTTAATAAATGCTTTAAATATGCAGTCTGTACGGTGAAGAACACACTTTGCTCAGTTCTTTCAACACTGGGAGAAATGGGAAAGCTAAATCATTTAAAAGAAGATAATTCTATTTGCCATTCCATAATGCATTCCCAAAGGCTCCCAAAAGCTCAGGGAAAAAAACCAAGGCATTCAGAAATAAGACTTAAATATCAACATCTTTAGATAAATTGCAATAAACAGGAAAAATGAAAAGTCATTATAAGTATATGGGAATTCCTGCTAGAATATTTGTTCAACTTAATGGAAAAGTACCTATTGTTGGCTTCATTTTTATCTCATCATTTTTTTTTCACCACGTTCCAATACATGTACGTTATAATCTCAAAGTTATTTCTCTGTAGTGGTAGAAATCTCTTTTGTTGAATTAAAGTTACAGGGAAGAGGATGCTTAAGAGAGATTAATAAAAAGGAGAAGGCACATTCCCTGTTTAAATACCTATTTGATGTGCTATAATACATAGAAAGTTTCAAGTTGTAAATTGAAGTCTGATCTGGCTTCTAATAACCAAAGTGAAAGAATCTCATGTTTCAATTTCAATTGTAAGTATTTGTCATAACTATGAGAATTTAGAAAGATATTTTTCAGTTAAAATGCAAGGGTTTTTTAAATTGCAAGTCTATTTTAAGCATTAGGGAATATCTAACTAAATCAACATTTAATGTGTAATAAAAGAAATGAATCCAATTTTTATTTTAGAGGAGGAAGGCAATGCATTAACTACATGCAGATGGCACTTTTAAATATATAGATTTTCATTTTGGGAAGGGAGGATTGACTACAATGTTATTTTATTGTGCTACGTATTCTATGATAACTGATTAATAAATAAGCCTAGTCTTCAGAGTATATTAATTCTATTATTAATGGATAACTGTGTACTCAGGCAGGAGACCTATTATATTACTTATAAAAATAATTACGGCACATTAAATGTTTACAAGGTAATAAATATTCATGATCAATTTCATTAATATTAATAATAACCATCATTATTGATTTAATGGTTTGCTAGGCATTATATCTCATTATTTGTTCATAGAAGCTGTTATACATACTGTATTTGTAATCAAATGCAATAAATTTATAGATTTAATAAAGTTAAAACATAATTTACTGGGCTTTAAATTTCCTGACTCAAAGCAATATACAAAAACATAGGAGGGTGTTGAAGGTGGTAGGTTAATCCAGGATGCATTGCTAAGACCAGCCATAAGTTTCCTAAAGGTATCATAATAATAGTAATAATACATAATAAAAGTGTACATAGTTATTTGTGTGTGTGTGTGCTTTATATCTATATATAAACCCAGGATGATATCCTCAACTGATTTTTCGATTTTTATAGGTAAGGTAACTGTGACCCAAAACTGAGAAGCAATTTGCTGAATTTGCAGAATTGCTGTTGCTAGCCCACTACTTTTATACGTGCTGCCATCTTAGAGCCTGCTGAGAAAGTCTGGGTCCTTCACGACAGCACCCCAGTCCCCAGCTATCACATCCTGAACGACTGAAGGGAAAGGTACTAGATTCTTGCTGCTGGGGTTCTATGCCCCTCCAGGTGGTTTTATTAATAAGCAGCATTCAAGAGAACCCCAAGCTGTTCTCCCTCTCTGCAGCATGGTCTTCGTGGAGGCTATAGGATGCAGCCTTTGCCACAATTCCTTAAAGAGTTTAGGACTTACCCCAAATGCCCCTGAGGGCATAGGAATATTCTCTTAGCACTCCCACTCTAAACTAGTCAGTCAGCCCAACCTAACTAGATTACCAGACCCCAGGAAATGGAGAGGTCTCAAGGAAAAGCGTCTTTCTAGGTGTGAGGTAAAAAGAGTAGCTCCTTTTTTCAAAGAAGTAACTTCACGAATAAATCCTTCTTTCTAAGTACTTCAACTCTTTTTTTATATTTGTTAAGTGCTTTTGAGAATTGAAAACTGTCAAAAATTATTTATGTATATATATATATATATATATATATATAAAGATTTTTATTTATTTATTTAACAGACAGATCACAACTAGGAAGAGAGGCAGGCGGTGGGGGGGGGCGGAGGCGGCTCCCCGCTGAGCAGAGAGCCTGATATGGGGCTTTATTCCAGGACCCCGAGATCATGACCTGAGCTGAAGGCAGAGGCTTAACCCACTAAGCCACCCCGGCACCTCAGTATTTATGTATATTTACTTTAGAATCACATGTGTGTTTTTTAGAGATACCCTGCATGCACATAAGCATCCTTAAACATATTTTCACGCTCATGTAAATACATGTATGCAATCTATCATTAAAGAATCAGAAATGATTGTAATAGAACACTTGGGTAGTATTATCAAATACTACAATATACAATCTTAATTTATATGTTGATTAGCAGTATATGAGTCCCATTTCATCAAATCCTAACCCAAACTTGATATTCTAAAATTTTCATATACAGTCTTTAAAACTGAACAGATGGGGCACCTGGGTGGCTCAGTGGGTTAAAGCCTCCGCCTTCAGCTCAGGTCATGATCTTGGGGTCCTGGGATAGAGCCCCATATCGGGCTCTCTGCTCAGCGGGGAGCCTACCTCCCCCTTTCCTGCCTGCCTCTCTGCCTACTTGTGATCTGTCTGTTAAATAAATTAAAAAAATCTTAATAAACAAATAAATAAGACAGAGCGGGTGATAAGTGATTAACTCACTGGTGTCTTATTTGTACGTCTCTGAGTGAGAATGAATAACTTTGTACAAATTAACTAGCTTCTTGTATTTCCTCTTTGCTTTCACATGGGAAGGAGAACAGGACAGTTTCACTATTTTACGTTAGAGTTGCCACAGATTTTTACGCAAGGATTTTGCTAATCTCATCACACCACAGACCATCTGTATGGATGACACATGCTCATCAATGTTTGCAATCAGAGAGTAGCAAGTCCCTGAGAGTCACTGATAAAACATCGAGCATTAGAAGTAGGAAACATCAGAGACATAAATTCAGAGGATTCCACTACAGTGAGTTTTCTGAGGGTCCAAAACCTTGGGCAGATGACCTCCAAAGTGCAAGGCTAGTTGCTGGACCCTGCTTCTACTTACACAAAGGAAAATGCACCACGTTTGGTGGAACTCCTTGAACTACAGAGGAAACATATATAACACTCAGCTCTTTGGATCTGATGCATTTACTAGGAAAACCAAATAAATTTGGCAGTCTTGAGTGAGGCCCAAACCAAAACAAACCAAGCACTGCCAGTTCATTCAGGCTTTTGCACCAGTAGCTCGGAGCTAGGCTGTTAATGCTCAGTAGAACCAACAGTCATGGAAACCACAAGGCAAAGTCATGCTTTTCCTTTATACCTGAACACTGCCCCTGTGAATGTCAGCCATTTTCTTCCTCCAGTCTCCTCAGCGCTTGTTCATGGAAAAGGTAGACAGGCTGGCAAAGATGAGGGTTTGGATGAATTCAAAGCCTATACTTCCCTTCACCAAGTTAACTGGATGCTACCATTCTAAGTGTCTATTCTACCACTGGCAGTGAACAACCCTGAGCCCTGGGATGGCACCATATTGGAGCCAGATCTGTGATTGGAGACAGATTAAGACTTTAATCCTGGAAGAGGGGACAGTCTGATCTCACTGGTACAGACAATTCTTCTGGCTACAAATGTGCCTCCTTTGTTCACCGTGTTCCTGCCAGCACCATCTCAAATGAGATTGACTCGATGCCTTATCCTTAGTCATGGCAGCCTACTGCTTCTGCCCAGGAAGCTTGTTTTGCAGGAAATGAATGAAGGCAATGGAATGACCATAATGAAGTCTACTAGTCTTAACACATACCTCACCACCCAGCAGTAATTGGCCCATGAAAGAGAGAAGAGTCAAAAGAAGTTTTAGTTCAGGTGCCATTGGGGAAGTAATAGTTGGTGACGTTGGGAGGTTTTATCTGAACCAGCAGCAAATATTTGGTGCTATTCTTCCCAGAGCCAAAATATATATTTCTGGGAACCCAAAGGTAGGCTAGGCATTCTCGCTTTAGGGATGTGGAGTAGTGAACAGTGAGTAGAGGCAGGGGGCCACTGCTGGGGCTGTCCTCCAGTGGGCCTGGGTCATTCTCCCATACTTCTTCCAACTATGTGGCATCCAAGCTTGCTTCTCTGGCCCTCCCAGGAATTCTGCACTCTCCCTACTGCCAATAATAAACTCCTTTCTGCTTTTAATTTCCTGCTCTCTGTTTGGTCTTTTATTATTGGCAGATAAGAAAACGGACCTGTACACTGGTTATCTAATAAATTCACTTAAGTCTGCAATTACTACTTTAGCCAACTACCACAATTATGTATTTCCATATATAGTGTACTCATTTTCTATTATTTGTAATTATTAGTTTTCAATTCTTTAGTTTTATCTCCTTTTTAGTCCCAAAGTACATATATTTCTTTTGGCTATCTTTTAGTTAACAGTTCTAACTGTAATATGCAATTACAGTAAATGTAGTCTGTCAGAAATGAATGGAAGAACATTGATTTAATCCAGATTTGTCTGGCCTTGCACAGTGTATTTCATCCACTGCATTACATAATTTTGAAGTCTGTGATTTTCTCCATTCCTTTAATTACCTTAATGGAGGAAGTCCATCTACAAATTAGATACTTGTTTATATTTTCCTCTATTTTGCTCTATTGTTTAACATTTAAAAAATATCTCACCGGTATTTACTTTGTTATCAATACTAGTATTTGTATTTTAAAAAACAATTCAGTCACTAAATTCTTACATATTACTTATGTCATAGTACTATTTATTGAATAAAGTGTCCTTTATCCACTGATGTGATAATTCCTTTGTAATACACTACAATTAAAAAAAAAAAACTTAATCCCTTTTTTTTTTTTTATGTTTCTCTGCACCAGTATAAGCACACTGCTAATCTCAGTAACTTTTGACACATCTACTACTCCTTCCTTCTTGAAGTCATCCCAGTTCTCAATATCTCTGCTTTTCAGAGGGAAATGCAGCATCACAAAAATGGTCCTAGAATTCAGTTCAGCATGGTGTTATGATTTCACCTCTCTCCTCTCACTAAGTTAGACACACAATAAAATCAACTCATGGGGACACATGCGGGAACACCAGTAAGGCACATGTCCTATCATAACAATATGGTCTGACAACTGTGATCCAAGGCTATCTCAAGAAGCCGAAGTAAATTTTGGAGAGCACTGCTTTATCTCATCCAAGAATGATGTGTTAGTTAAGAAGCATCGCCAAAGTTGAAATTTCAGTCTTTTCTCACTTTTTCTCACACATTAAAGGGAGTCCAGAAAATGCGGTTTCTACCAGCACTGATGAAGTTGCTCATTCTCTTACTCACTTAAAGCCCAGGAAAGGGCTCACTCTTCAGTTCTTTCAACCTTTCCCTCTTGGTTCCTAGTACATACTTGTGCCTTACTTGGGCAAACCACTTGCAGCTCTCTCCAATATTTTGTTTCCCCACAACCCACAGACCCCACAAAAGTCTAGTTCTTTTGTTGCTCTGACTTGTTTTTCTTGAGAGGACACTCTCCTGCAGCTTTTTTCCTATTTAACTTCAGAGGTGAAAAAGAAGGCAAAGGGGAAAGCTTTAAATAGTAAGAAGAAAAGGAGAGGGCTATGAGTTCTCAGAAATTATTGATGTTTATTTTCTAAAGTTACCCATTGATTTAATTTTTTAAAGGTAATTACCATCTTATTCTTCAAGGAGACTTGGGAAAAAGTTGCTGAATAAATAACATAAGCAATATTTTTAGAATTTCGCAGTGATGCTATAATAGTGCTTTGTAAAATAACTATGAGAATTTTATGCAGCTATATGTAAACAAGACATTCCATGAGCTCAAGACTTCCTCTAGCCCAAACAAATTTTCTATCGGATCCATAGTACTTTGATGTCTCTTAAATTGCTTTATAGAAAGACTGTATGCACATGTGCTCTCAATATTTACCAGCAACTGAGAGAAGAAACCAGAGTACGCACAACACACACACAGGCATACATATGTGCACACAGACATATTTAAAAAAAAAATCATGTTTCATTTTCTTCTATTAGCTGTTCAGGTATCTGAATCTAACTTCTGTTTTTAATCATTGTCACCAACTTCCAATGTGATTCCAAAACTTCATCTGAAATCTTCCTTCCCCTCTTCTTTCACTAATTGCATTAATGCATGTAAATACACATAGATCATTCATTCACTCATTCATTCATTCACTTAGCTTTTTTACTGTAAATCACCTCCAAGTCCTTATCAGAAGTAGACATTATAATCACTATATATGAATACTAACATAGTCCTGAAGTAAATATACAAATCTCTAGCATTTTTATTGTTGACAAACTACACTGATACTTCACACTTCAGCATTCTACTTATCACACATTATCAACAATCACCAATTTCTTTGTTGTTACATTAAATACCTTTTGTTGAATGGTAATGTCTGGTCTAATTAGGAAGTGAACTAGGATAAAAGAAAATTAACCACAATGTTTTGTTTCAATGCTTAAATGATTCTTCTTTAAGTAATAGGCTATTTAAGAGATCTAGAGTTAATTGAAAATTGCCATTATCAAGAGTCTCTTTTCAATTAGCAATCAGAGAGAAAGAACACATATTACTGCATTTGAAGACCACAGATCTCATTGCCAGCTCTTGAGCTCCAGTGGGATTTAACAGAAACTCTACCAACACTTTGTACTTCCTTAAACAGGTTTCAATTTGGGTAAATTCCGTAATATTCAATGTTCTAAAGCCTCTCATCTTTATTCATTTTTATGACAGATCAATCTTGGATTAAAACATAGAATATGGGCGCCTGGGTGGCTCAGTGGGTTAAAGCCTCTGCCTTCAACTCAGGTCATGATCTTAGGGTCCTGGGATCAAGCCCCACATTGGGCTCTCTACTCCGTGGGGAGCCTGCTTCTCCTCCCTTCCCCTCTGCCTGCCTCTCTGCCTACTTGTGATCTCTCTCTGTCAAATAAATAAATAAAATCTTAAAAAAACAAAAAACAAAAAGCAAAACACAACATAGAATAAATTCAAGGTTTTTCAACTATTTGCAGAACTTCCAAAGATAAGAGAACTCAAATGCTACCTTTAAGTGACTCAATATTGATGAGATATTTTTTTCTGTACTAATAATTAGAAATAATTATTTCATAAACTTAAATACATCCCCTAGGAACAAAATTTGTATTGATTATTGTCCTAGTTGCAACTGCTCAGTTCATCCAACTAAAGATATAAAGCAAATGAAATAATTGATATAAATACTGGAAAAGATGAGAGAGAAATTTCTTCTGTTAATCCTATTATTATGTAATCAGAAAATTCAAGAGACTTCAATAAAACACTTTTGGAATAAAAAAAATTGGCAATGTAGATGGATGTAAGCTAAATATATACAAATCAAATAGTTTTACCCTTGTAAATGCACCCAGACATAGAAAGGTTAAAAAAAATTCTATGTTAGCAAGAAAAAATATCACCTACAAAATAGGAACAACTGCAGCAAGAAATATCCAGAATCTATATAAAGATTCCAATATATTATTTAAAAGCATGACACATGAGAGTAGAAGAAACAGAAAACTGCAGTAAGTCTTCATAGTATTTCATGGTTACATTCAAATATAAATTATTCCAGTAAAAATTACATGGTTCATCTTAGAATTAGATTTAAAGACTTCAGTATTAGAACAGCTAGAAAACTGTGAAAAGAGGGCAGAAAGGGGAGTATTTGCTATTTCAAATGTATTATACATTCATTTTAGAAAAGTCCAAATGGTATCATATAGAAAAAGATTTAAAAAATCAGTAATATAGTATAGAGAATCCAGAATCAGATTCTTAAAAAATGTGAGATACTGATAGCTCAATAGATGAGGAAGATATGACCTATTTAAAACCTATTTAGCAGACGGCCAAAGTAAATTAAAACAAATAAACAAACATAAAACTAAAGCCCTATCTTGTATGTACACAAGCTAAAGTCCAGAAAGAGAAGATATAAATTTAGAATTAAAACAACACAATATAAATCTTTTAAAAAAGATTTAGGAGACTACGTGATCTATGACTAGGAAGGTCACCTTAACCTCAAAGTAACATGCAGAAGTAGGAAAAAAGACACTTGATGTTTTAAAAACTCAGAACTTGTGCTAGTCAGTAGATTGATAAATGTGTAAAATCTAAAATGAATATTACAAAGGCTGAATTACTGGAACACAATCTATTACAAATTGATAAGCAAAACACAAACAGAAGAGAAATGAACATGTATTCTGTTCATTTTATATACAGATGCACGACAGCAGAAACTCAAAAATCCATATACAAACGATAAAATGCTCAGGTCTGTTACCCAGGGAAATGAAAAATCAAGTAACAATGTCATATAACTTCAGTTTGCAGAAGATTGGTGACAAGAGCTTTTGTTCAAAGGAATAAAAGAAAAACAGTACTCCTCAACACTGGTAAGGGGAATGTTAGGTGTTAGCACCTCTTCAGAGAGCACCTAGAAAAATCTCTCAAAATTAAATTTGACCCAGCAATCCCATACCTGGGAATATGTGCTATGAAAACAAAAACACCAATTCACATAGACATATATATAAGATAGGATTCTGCATGATGGTTGGTTCCTGGTAGTCATAAACCAGAAATAAAGTTAATCTCCATCAGCAGGGAATTTAAGAACTAAAGAAAAATGGATTAGAGTTATTTCTTATAAACTGGAAAGGCCTCCACAGGGTTTTATTTATTAAATGAAGTATGTACAATATGATCCATTAAAAAACAATGAACAAAGTAAGTTAGTTGTATGCATGCATAATTATAATCAATATGTGTAGGCTTATATGAATACAGCTTGTTAATATAATATACCCCACAGGGAAAGGAGATGCACTTGATATATTAATATGATGCAAAAAAGGGGGTAGCAAATTCAGCATGCATGACACAATCCAACTTGTAAAATTGTATGATACATTACAGATATATAATATGATACACAGCAGCCCAAATATTCATAGTGGTTACTTCAGGGTGGCTGGATTCTAGGTAGGTTTTCCCTTTGCTTTATATTTTAACATTGTGCTCTCAGTTTAAAGATATTATTATTTATATAAACAGTAAAATAAATCTATTCCCACTGTGTATGAAGAATAATAAAATATTTTTAAATAATTATATTATGCAATATTTACATGTAAACTAGAGGACCCAAGACCATAGAAATATGATCAAGAAATACTGAAAAAATAAACTGGTTTCATTTATTGTTACTGAAATACACTGGATTTTCGAAGCTTTCAGATACCAATTTCAGTGTAATTTTATAATACTTATGACTACAAAAAGTATTACAACAAACAGTTGAGTCACTTACGATCTTTGCCGCCATAGCGAGTTACAAACAATGGTTTTTCAGAGATAAATTTTGATATGATTTATGATTTTTATCTAAGCTTTTAATTTAAAATAGGCAGCTAAATCAAGGACTCTTTCTTTCCTTTTTGTACTTTTAGGAAGATAGGAAACATGGAGAGAGACACACAGAAATATAAGTATCAAGTGATCCTAATATCTGAGTCAGTTTAAATACTTATGACTTTCTGGTTGTATAACTGATATTTAACTCTGCTGTCTTCCTAGAATAATGTGTCTATTTTATAATTATTCTTTTTGTGCCTATCTCACCTCATTTCCACCTTTGTGTAAGTGGAAAATGCTGAATGAACTGTCCCCAACAAGCACTGCTCATCTCTGACCTAAAAAAAGACTCCAGTCTGTGGTTATATATTCCTCTCTCAGGTCCAGAAACTAAGCTGGTAATGGCAAACCAAGGGGTTGACTAATATCTGATCACTTGTGTGATGATTTTCCTTAATTAAAAACTAGTCATCTAAGTAATTGATAATTATGTTTTTACTTTATACCTTTCTTCTCCTTCAAATGCTCTAAAGTTGTAATTCCAATGAACGTTCAATAATCATTTTCTTTTGTTGAAGTATATTCCACTATTTGTTTTTTGTTTTAGCCATTATTTTTAGGGGTCTAAAATATTTTTTTTTAAGATTTTATTTATTTATTTGACAGAGAGAAATCACAAGTAGACAGAGAGGCAGGCAGAGAGAGAGAGAGAGAGGGAAGCAGGCTCCCTGCGGAGCAGAGAGCCCGATGCGGGACTCGATCCCAGGACCCTGAGATCATGACCTGAGCCGAAGGCAGCGGCTTAACCCACTGAGCCACCCAGGCGCCCGGGTCTAAAATATTTTTATTCATCTTGCCATTTAGGAAGTTGCTGTACAAAATTCACTAGTTTTTTTTTCAAGTTGGTGGTAGACCTATGGCATTGAAGGTTTTTGTCCCAGATTAATTTGATTTACCTATACAAGAACTATCACACATTTGGGTACAAATGAAATAATAAATACAATATTTATAAAGAGATTATCCATATAAAGACATAACTGAAATCGTCACTTTAAAAATTGACA
This sequence comes from Neogale vison, assembly GCF_020171115.1. Taxonomy (NCBI): domain Eukaryota; kingdom Metazoa; phylum Chordata; class Mammalia; order Carnivora; family Mustelidae; genus Neogale; species Neogale vison. The sequence goes on from NC_058094.1 coordinate 168,650,959, forward strand.
CTGTCAATGTGGTCATTTGTAAAGAATGCTCAGTGCAAAACAACAGGGGCAGTTTCAGGTGCCATGTTTACTAGGTGTTAATGACAAAACCCGCCTCATCCTTTGGCAGCACCGAGTGCTGGGCACCTCCTCAAAGTCCTCTCACAGCAGGACAGAAGATAAGGATCTGAGAGATATTCTCAAGGAGTAGTTCACAGTCCAGCTGACAAAACACTGAACACAAATGATAGAACCTGTGTTTATTATCAAAGGCAAATTAATCTAGCAAAACTGAAGCACTTCATTTAGGCTCAAGAAGACAGACCTAGATCTTTTCCATTATTAGTGTTCAACTTTTCCATCAGCCATTCTCCGAAAATGTCCCTGGCAAGCAATAAAAGCTCACTATGGACTGTTCAGCGATGTTCACAGCAACAAAATAGGACAAATGCCCCCACTTCCCACACAGTCTCAGCTTTATTTGTTCCTCTGACTCCCCTGGGCTCCATACTGTCAGCTTCATAATGAAAGTAGGTAGTAAAATGAAACTACGCAAAAATATGTCACCAGTGCGCTCTTACCAAGAAGCTCCACAAATCACGTTAGGAAATGTTTTCTTTTCAAATTGATTTATTTCACGACACTTTGTTTTGGTTGTTCAAATGCAAACAGCTTCAGAAATCAAATTTGCAAGTCTAAAATTAAGATGACACAGCAGAGCATATGCATCATTCATGATGATTTCATAGTGTTCCCTCGCCTGATTTACAGTTGTCAAAATTAACATTACATGACATGATCCATTAAGCGTTTTGCTCAACGCTGTATTAGCCAAATCACAACAAATGCAATTAAAACTAATTTCAATTCATTTCAACTCTTCCATTTTTTAGCTCCTTTCTACTCTTTCTTTCTGCCAAGGTATCTTATAAATCTTATATGACCCATATATGACATCTTTTTAATGATAGTTTCTTCGTAATTTCCAACATAATCTTTTTTCCATATTTTTATTTTTAAACACAGATTTGGTTTATCTCACTTTCCTTTCTTTGGTTAATCTCCTTTATTACATAGAAAACCCTACATTTTTCTGCAGTAAGTCACAGGGTTCTGTCATGGAGTGGTAGTTGTAGACATAAGCCTTTGATATTTAAAGATACAAAAACATAAATAAACTCTCTCTGAATCCACCATTATTTCAAATGCAGTATCTTACAAGTCAGGAAACAAGGATGAAACAATTAAGAAATGCTGGTAATAAATGATTTTGCAAAAAAAATCTATGATGCACTAATTCTCCAGGAAACTCTATGATGCATTTGAAGATCAAAATATTTAATGATGTTGGTTGTCACATATTGGTACTGGTTTTACTGCATGTCATAAATCATGCAAAAATTATTTTTAAATATCCTTATCACAAGAGTAAACTTTTGGGATACCTGGGTGGCTCAGTTGGTTAATCACCTGACTCTTGATTTCTACTCAGGTCATGATCTCAAGTGTTGTGAGATCGAGCCCTGAGTCCAGCTCTCCACTGAGCATTGAGCCTGCTTAAGAGTCTTTCCCTCTGCTCCTCCCACCTGGCTCACATGTTCTCCCTCTCTCAAAAAAAAAATAAAAAAAAGAAAAAGAAAAAAAAAGAAAGTAAACTTTGACACAAAGAGAATTTTGTTTTGTGCTTAGTAGGATATATTTAAGAATAATATCCTATTAATGATATTTTGGATGTTTCTGTAATTTAAAAGCCCTTCCCTGAATAGTATGAGTAGAATCCAAGATTCTATGAGCTTAGCAGAAAGACATATTCACAGTGAAATGTTATAGAGAATAAACACTTCTTAACACTGGTGTCATCCTAGTATATTTAGCAAAAAAAAAGTGTTTATTTTCATTGTCAAATCAAATATATATTGATTTTTTTCTACCTAAGGAATATAGCTGTCCTTTTGAAATATTTTTAAAGAACCTAATAGTAAGATAAAGTTTGTGTTCTTTTCTCCTTTTGTTTTCAATGATCTTTACCACCTAACTATTTTTAAACTATCCTTTTCTAGTAATGAAAATTCCTCTTCCAGGGAAGATGGTGGAGAAAGAGGACCCTAGGCTCACCTCCACCCCACAGAAAAACTTCGATAACACTCTTATTAGTGCAAAATACCCAGAAAATGACCCAAAGACTGGCGGAATAAATTCCGCAAGTAAATGTAGAGGGTAGGAAGGGCAGAGACACAGTCAGGAATTGGGGGACCTCACAGGACTATCTACAGAAGGAAAAGATGCGGCTGCTGAGGAAAAGGGAGACAAACAGACCGCTACCCTGAAGAAGATGAATCCCCATAACATCTGCCTTTGAAAACCAGAGGGGCTGAATTTCCTAAGTTCTTATAACCACCATGACATAAAGTCTGGAATTTTAAAAAATCAGCAGATTCAGAGCTGGGAGATCCTGGAAGGTGAAAGAAAATGAGTCCCCACCCTTAAAGAGAGAGCACAACAAACAGTCCAGAAGCAGCAGTATGAAAGGCCCCTGGGGTATATGAGAAGGAGTTATCTACCTACGTCAGAGCACAGCCAAGGGGACAGAAATCTCTAGGGAACTCTTCCAGGGACAAAGGAATTGACAGGCTCCATCTTCTGCCCAGGTCCCCCAACATAAACACAGGGCTTACATGCAGGACTTGTTATGTAACTTGCCAGCACCACCATCCTTGCCTGCACTGTGCTTTTGCCAATCCACCCCTCCTGACAGCCTGCCTCAGTCACAGCACTGCAGGGCCCCTTCCATAGAGAAGGGGGCATGCACAGAGCTGGATAGCACTGCTGCCTCACCACCCTGCCCACCCTCTGTGCTGTTTCCACAGATCCACCCTTTCCAATATACTCTTGGCCAGAGCCCATACAGGATGACGCTAGAGACTTGACAGTAGGCAAACAGCCCTTACGGTGGCCAGCAGTACTCTAAAGTGGCTCTTGCCCCAGAGAGAAGAAAAGATAATCACACACATACCAGTTATATGGAGGTCCCAGCAATGGGCTGGAGGCAGATAACTAGACTGACTAAAGGGGACAACAAAGGTAAAGTGTCCTGCAGTTTGGTCACAGCATCTCTGGCAAATGCCTGGTCTGACTCAATTCAAGTATCCCCAGAATGGCCCACTAATATTAGAAGAAGCAAACACTGCCCAGGCAAAGAGAGCCATTTCAGGTGATTGGACTGAAGGAAAAGGGGGCTCAGACACAACAGCAGAGCATACATATCACATACAGGAGGCATCCCTGAAGACCCAGGTTCAGGTGAACACAGGACAATACAGAGCAGGACACTACAGGACCTCTTGTTCATAAGGCCATTCATTACTTTCAATTGCAGAGGATGTAGCTATCTTTCCTAACATACAGGGATAAACTAGAGAATTAGACAAAATGAGGAGAAAGAGGAATGTGTCCCAAATCAAAGAAAAGGACAAGAGACCTAAGTGAAATGGAGATAAGCAACATGTCTGGTGGAGAATTTAAAGTAATAACTATAAAAGTACAAGCAATGATCATAAAAATACTCACTGAACTTGAGAAACGACATCAGTGAGACACTTAACAATGAGATGGAAGAGGAGGGGAAGAGGGAGGGAGGAGGAGGGATGCCTGGGTGACTCAGTTGCTTAAGGATCTGCTTTTGGTTCATGTCATGATCCCAGGGTCCCAGGATCAAGTACTGCATTGGGCTCCTTGCTCAGCAGGGAGTCTGTTTTTCCTTCCCCTTGCTGCTGTCCATGTTTGTGTACTTTCTCTCTCTCTCTCATAAATAAAATCTTAAAAAAAAAAAGAACCAGTCAGAGATGAAAAACATAATAAAGGAAGTTAAAAATACACTAGATGGAAAAAGTAACAGACAAGATGAAACAGAAGAACAAATCAGCAACCTGGAGGAAAGAAGTATAGAAAGTAAACAAGCTGAGGTGAGAGGGAAAAAATGTGCAAAACGAGAATAGACTTAAGGAAATCAGCAAACCATCAAGTGAAATAACATTCACATTATAGGGATCCCAAAAAGAGAAGAGAAAGAAAAGGTATAAGAAAATTTATTTGACAAAATAATAGCTGAAATCTTCCCAAATTCAGGAAAGGAAACAAATCCAGATACAGGAGACACAGATATCCCCCAACAAAATCAACCAGGGAGGTCCATACCAAGACACATAGTAATTAAGGTGTCAAAAAGCAGTGATAAAGGGAATTTTTAAGTGGCAAGAGAAAAGAAAGCAGTTACACAACAGGGGAAATACCATGAGGTTATCAACTGAATTTTCAGCAGAAACTTTGTAGACCAGAAAGAAGTAGAATGATATATTCAAAATGCTAAGGGAGAGAAAAAAATCTGCAGTCAAAAATACTCTATGCACCAAGGCTACCAAATAGAATAGGGGGGACAAAGAATTTCCAAGATACACAAAAGTTAAGTGAATTCATGACCAGTAAACCAGCCCTACATGTTAAAGGGGACTCTGAGAGCAAAGAAAAGACCATAAATGAGAGTTTAAAAAAAAAAAAAGTAGGAAGCACAAAATTACCATAAGTAAATATATCTGTAAAAATCAGTCAAGGGACTCACAAAATAAAGGAATGTTGTATATGAGGGGGTGCCTGAGTGGCTCAGTCATTAAGCATCTGCCTTCAGCTTAGGTCATGAACCTAGGGTCCTGGGATTGAGCCCTGCGTCAGGCTCCCTGCTCAGAGGGAAGCATGCTTCTCCCTCTCCCACTCCCCTGCTTGTGTTCCCTCTCTTGCTGTGTCTTTCTCTGTCAAAAAAATAAATAAAATCTTAAAAAAAAAAGAATGTTATATATGATACGATATACCTAAAATGGGTAGAGGAGAGAAGTAAAGAACGGGTCCAAACTTAAGTGACCATCAACCTAATATAGACTTCTATATACCAAAGGTGTTATATACAAACTGAATGGTAATGACAAATCAGAATCCAGTAATACATATGCACAAATTAAAGAAGAAAGAACACAAGTATATCACTAACTAGTCAGGAAAGAAGAGAGTAAGAGAACTTCAAAAACAACCATAAAACAAGAAAAAATAGCAATAAATACATACCTATCAATAATCACTTTGAATAAAAATGGACTAAATGCTCCAATCAAAAACAAAGGGTGACAGAATGGATAAAAAAACAAGACCCATCTATATGCTGCCTACAAGAGATTCACTTCAGACCTAAAGACACCTGCAGATTGAAAGTGAAGGGACAGAGAAGCATTAATCATGTCAAAAGAAAGCCAAGGTAGCAATACTTACATTGGAGAAAATAGACTTTAAAACAAAGACTGTACAAGAGACAAAAAAAGATACTATATCATCATTCAGGGGTCAATCCAACAAGAACATATAATAATAGTTTAAACATTATAAATACTTTTGTACCCAATGTGGGAGCCCTCGAATACTTAAAGTAGTTAATAAGAAATAAAAAGAAAGTAATTGATAGTAACAGAATAATAGCAGGGGACTTTAACACCCACTTATATCAATGAGCAGATCCTCCAAACAGAAAATCAACAAGGAAACACTGGCTTTGAATGACACCCTGGACCAAATGAATTTAGTATGTTCAGAACATTCCATCCTCAATCAGGAGAAAACACATTTTTTAAGTGCATATGGAAAATTGTCCACAATAGGTCACACACCAGGCCAAAAAACAAGTCTCAACAAATACAAAAAGATTGAAGTCATACCATGCATCTTTTCTGACCACAATGCTATGAAACTAGAGATCAACCACAAGAAAAAAATCTAGAAAGAGTAGAAATACCTGGAGGTTAACTAACACATTGCCAAACAAAGAATGAGACAACCAAGATATCAAAGAGGACATCAAAAAATACATGGGCACAAATGAAAGTGAAAATACAATGGTACAAAATCTCTGGGACGCAGCAAAAGAGGGAAGTTCTAAGAGGGAAGTTTACCCTAAGAAGTAAGAAAAATTTCAAACAACTCAACCTTACACCTAAGGAAGTGAGAAAAAAAACAAACAAAACCCAAAACTGGTAGAAAGAAGAAAATCGTAAAGAGGAGAGCAGGAATAAAGTACAATAAATGAAACAAACAATAGAACAGATCAATGAAACCAGGAGCTGGTTCTTTGAAAAGTTCAACAAAATAAGCCTTTAAGCCAGACCCACTTAAAAAAAAAAAAAAAAAGACTCTAAACAAAATCAGAAATGAAAGAGAAAAAATCACAAATGACACCACAGAAATGCAAAACATTACAAGATACTATGAAAACTTATATGCCAACAAATTGGACAACCTAGAAGAAACGGATAAATTCCAAGGAACATACAACCTCCCAAAACTGAAACACAAAGAAATAAAAATTTGAACAAGCCAATTACCGACAATGAATTTGAATTGGTAATCAAAAAACTCCCAACAAACAGAGTCCAGGACCAAACGGCTTCACAGGTGAAGTCTACCAAACCTTTGAGAAAGTATGAATACCCATTCTTCTTAAACTATTTGAAAAAATAGAAGAGAAAGGAAAACTTCCAAATTTATCCTATGGGGGTCTGCATTATCCTGATACCAAAACCAGACAAAGACACTACCAAAAAATCCAAAAATATAGTCCAATATTTCAGATAAACATAGATGCAAAAATCCCCACCAAAATATTAGCACACTGAATCTAACAATCCACTTAAAAATCATTCACCGCAATCAAGTGAGATTTATTCCTGGGACTCAAGGGTGGTTCAATATTTGCAAATGAGTCAATTGGATACAGCACATCAATAAAAGAAAGGATAAAAGCCATATGTTCATTTCAATAGATGCAAAAACAGCATCTGACAAAGTATAACATCCATTCACGATAAAAAACAAAAAAACAAAACAAAAAACCTTAACAAAGTAGTTCTAGAGGGAACATACCTCAATGCAATAAAAGCCATATATAAAAAATCTACAGCTGACATTATCCTCAATAATGAAGAACTGAAAGCTTTACTGCTAAGATCAGGAGCAAGATAACAATGTCCACTCACCAGTTTATTATTTTTTTTTTTAAGATTTTATTTATTTGTCAAAGAGAGGGAGAGAGAGAGAGCACAGGCAGACAGAGAGGCAGGCAGAGGCAGAGGGAGAAGCAGGCTCCCCGCCAAGCAAGGAGCCCCATGTGGGACTCGATCCCCGGACACTGGGATCATGACCTGAGCTGAAGGCAGCCGCCCAACCAACTGAGCCACCCAGGCGTCCCACCAGTTTAATTCAACATAAGCACTAGAAGTTCTGGTTAAATCAATCAGGCAGAAAAGGGAATAAAAGGCATCCAAACTGGTAAAAGTAGTAAAACTTCCACTATTTGCAGCTAACATGATGTTAAATCTAGAAAACCTTAAAGATTCTACCAAAAAACTTACTAGAACTGATAAGCAAATTCAGTAAGGTTGCAGGATTAAAAATCAATGTACAGAGATCTGCTGCATTTCTATACACTTAAAAATGAAGAGAAATTAGTAAGCAATTCCAGTTATAGTTGCACCAAAATATAATAAAGTACTTAGGAATAAACCTAAGCAAGGGGCCAAAAGACCTTTAGTCTGAAAATTATAAAACACTGATAAAAGGAATTGAAGATGACATAAGCAAATGGAAAGATATTCCATGATGATGACTGAAAAAAACAAACACTGTTAAAATATCCATACTACAGAAAGCACTCTTAGATTTAATGTAATCCCTCTCAAAATACAACAGCATTTTTCACAGAACCAGAATAAATATTTTAAAATTTGTATGGAACTACAAAAGACCCTAAATAGCCAAAGCAATCTTGAAAAAGAAAATCAAAGCTGGAGGTAACACAATTTCAGATTTCAAGTTATACAACAAAGCTGTATATAACTTATAATTATATAGACAATTAATCTTTGATAAAGAGGTAAGAATACGCAGTGGAAAAAAAGACAGTCTCTTCAACAAATAACACTGGAAACTTGGAAAGCCATGCAAAAGACTTAAAGCAGACTACTTCCTTACACCATACACAAAAACAAACTCAAAATAGATTAAAGACCTAAATGTGGGACCTGAAACCATAAAACTCCTGGAAGAGAGTGAAATAGTAATTTATCTGACATTAGCCATAGCAACATTTTTCTATATATGTCTCCTAAGGCAAGGGAAGCAAAAGTAAAAATTAACTACTAGGGTTTTGAGAGAGTCAAGATGGTGGAGGAGTAGCAGACTGAGATGACATCAGGTCTCAGGAATTCAGATAGATAGCTATTAAACCATTCCGAACACCTACAAACCCAACAGGAGATAGAAGAGAAAAAGAAGGAGCAATTCTAGAAACAGAAAATTGACCACTTTCTGAAAGGTAGGATGTGAGAAGTTAATCCGAGGCAACAGGAAGATAGACCGTGGGGGGAGGGGCCAGCTAGGGGCAAGAGGTGGAGCAACGGAGCACAAAATCCAAACTTTTAGAAATCTACTCCACTGAGGGACATCGCTCCAGAGGCTGAGTTGGAGTCTCATGAGGACAGTGTGGTCTCAGGTCTCGTGGGGTCACAGATGGATCAGGGGTACCTGAGTATAGCGGAGCTCAGAGGTATCAGAGTGGGTAAGGTGACTACAGAGACAGAGCCAAGGAGTGAGCTCTCAGCTTGGAGTTACCTTAACTGTGATCTGCAGCACAGTGGGGCCACTTCTCTTTGAGCAGGGACCCCACAAGTGGCAGATCCAGGGAAACCCACCCTCCTCTGCCAGAAAAGCAGTGCAGCAGGAATCTACAGGGGTTGCAGACTCCAAATGGGGGTGTGTACCAGGGACAGAAATGCTCGGTCACAGGCCAAGTGAGCTCATAGTGTGACCGGAGACAGAGAGATGGGAGTGACTGACTGCTTTTTTCTGAAGGTGCACTGAGGAGTGGGGCTCCGAGCTCTTGGCTCCTCTGGGCCAGAGATTGGGAGGACGCAATTTTTGCTCCCGTCCTCCAGAGCTCTATGGAATGCATTCAGGGAACAAAAGCTCCTGAGAGCAAACCTAAGCAGATTTCTAAGCCCAGGCCCTGGCAAGGGCAGTGCAATTCCGCTTCAAGCAAAAACATTTGAGAATCAAGGCAATAGGCCCCTCCCCCAGAAGATCAGCAAGAACATCCAGCTAAGACCAAGTTCACTGATCAAGGAGAACAAGGGAATTTCAGAGGAGGGCAAAGTAAAGCATGGAATTCATGGCTTTTTCTCCATGATTCTTTAGTCTTGCAAAGTTAATTAAGTTATTTTAATTTTATTTTTTTCTTATTCTAATGTTTTTAATGTTTCCTCTTTCCTCCTTTAATGTTTTTTTAACTAGTTTATCTTAACAATACCTTTCTAAAAAAATCTTTTAAAACTTTCATTATTATAGTCATATTTTATCCTTCATTATATACAACTTTATTTTTTCTATACATACATGGTTTTTTCTTCTAAAAATTGTTGGGATACAATTTCTTCTAATAGATCAAAATACACCCTAAATCTAGCACAGGGCTTTGCTCTAGTCTCTAGACTAAGCAGATTATCTCCATTATCTTTTTCTTCTTTTCCAACCAACTCATCAATTCCTTTTTTAGAATTTTTTTAAAATTTTCATCTTTAAAGTCATATTACATCCCTTCATCGTGTTTACCCTTATTTTTGTATATATATAAGTTTTTCTTTCTTTAAAATTTTGGGAGGTAATTTCTTCTGAGACCAAAATAGACCCAAAATTAAGAGGGTGGCTTTGTTCTATTCACCAGTCTTATATATAACTAATATATATATTTTTATGTATATAAATATATATATATATATATATATATATATATTTTTTTTTTTTTTTTTTTGACAGAGAGAGAGAGAGATCACGAGTAGGCAGAGAGGCAGGCAGAGAGAGAGGAGAAAGGGAAACAGGCTCCTCAGAGAGCAGAGGGCGCAATGCAGGGCTTGATCCCAGGACCCTGGGATCATGACCTGAGCTGAAGGCAGAAGCTTTAATCCACTGAGCCACCCAGGTGCGCCTATTTAATTTTTTAAAAATTTCTTTTTACCCCATTTATTCTTCCCCTGATTTGGAGTCTCTTCTGACTTGGTTAGCTTACATTTTTCTGGGGTCTTTGCCAGCCTTTTAGTATTTTATTCTCTCATTCATATATTAGTATCTGGATAAAATGACAAGGCTGATAAACTCACCACCAAAAAAAACAAAAACAAAAACAACAACAAAAAACAAGAGGCAGTACCAAAGGCTAGGTATCTAATCAATATAGACATTGGTAATATGTCAGATCTAGAGTTTAGAATGATGATTTTCAAGGTGCTAGCTGGGCTTGAAAAAGGCATGGAAGATCTTATAGAAACCCTGTCTGGAGAAATAAAAGGCCTTTCTGGAGAAATAAAAACAACTAAAATCTAACCAAGCTGAAATCAAAAAAGCTATTAATGAGGTACAATAAAAAATCGAGGCTCTTACTGCTAGGATAAATGAGGCAGAAGAGAGAATCAATGATACAGAAGACCAAATGACTGAATAAAGAAGCTGAGCAAAACAGAGACAAGCAACTACTGGACCATAAGGGGAGAACTAGAGAGATAAGTGATACCATAACACGAAACAACAATAGAATAATTGGGATTCCAGAAGAAGAAAGACATAGGAAGGCAGAAGGAATATTGGAGTGAATTATAGTAGAGGATTTCCCTAATATAGCAAAGGGAACAAGCATCAAAATCCAGGAGGCACAGAGAAACCTCCTCAAAAATCAATAAAAATAGGTCCACACCCTGTCATCTAATAGTAAAACTTACAAGTCTTAATGACAAAGAGAAAATCTTGAAAGCAGCCCAGGGAAAAGAAGTCTGTAACATACAATGGTAAATATATTAGGTTGGCAGCAGACTTATCCACAGAGACCTGGCAGGCCAGAAAGAACTGACATGATATATTCAGAGAACTCAATGAGAAAAGCACGCAGCCAAAAATACCATATCCAGCTAGGCTATCATTGAAAAGAGGAGGAGAGATAAAACCTTCCAGGACAAATAAAAACTAAAAGAATTTGTAAACACCAAACCATCCCTACAGGAAATATTATTGAAAGGGGCCCTCTAAGCAAAGAGAGAGCCTAAAAGTAACAGACCAGAAAGGAACAGAGACAATATCCAGTAATTATCACCTTACAGGCAATACAATGGCTCTAAATTCATATCGTTCAATAGTTAACCTGAATATAAATGGGCTAAATGCCCCAATCAAAAGATACAGGGTATCAAAATGGATAAACAACAACGACAACAACAACAACAACACCCATCAATATGCTGTCCACAAGAAACTCATTTTAGACCCAAAGACGCCTCCAGATTTAAAGTGAAGGAGTGGAAAATAATTTACAATGTTAATAGGCATCCAAAGAAAGCTGGGGTGGCAATTCTTACATCAGACCAATTAGATTTTAAGCCAAAGACTATAATAAGAGATGAGGAATATCATATCATAATCAAAGAGTGTGTCCAACAAGAAGATCTAACAATTTTAAATATCTATGCCCCTAACATGGGAGCAGCCAACTATATATATCAGTTAATAACAAAATCAAAGAGACACATCAACAATAATACAATAATAGTAGGGGACTTTAACACCCCCCTCACTGAAATGGACAGATCATCCAAGCAAAAGATCAACAAGGAAATAAAGGCCTTAAATGACACACTTGACCAGATGGACATCACAGATATATTCAGAACATTCCATCCCAAAGCAACAGAATACATATTCTTCTCTAGTGCACATGGAACATTCTCCAGAATAGATCACATCCTGGGTCACAAATCATGTCTCAGCTGGTACCAAAAGATTGGAATCATTCCCTGCATATTTTGAGACCACAATGCTCTGAAGCTAGAACTCAATCACAAGAGGAAATTTGGAAAGAACCCAAATACATGGAGACTAAAGAGCATCCTTCTAAAGAATGAATGGGTCAACCAAGAAATTAAGGAAGAATTGAAAAAATTCATGGAAACAAATGATAATAAAAACACAACGGTTCAAAATCTGTGGGACACAGCAAAGGCAGTCCTGAGAGGAAAATAAATAGCGGTACAAGCCTTTCTCAAGAAACAAGAAAAGTCTCAAATACACAACCTAACCCTACACCTAAAGGAGCTAGAGAAAAAACAACAAAGAAAGCCTAAACCCAGCAGGAGAAGAGAAATCATAAAGATAAGATCAGAAACCAATGAAATAGAAACCAAAAACACAGTAGAACAAATCACAAAACTAGGAGTTGGTTCTTTGAAATAATTAATGAGATTGATTAAACCTCTGGCCAGACTTACCAAAAAGAAAATAGAAAGGACCCAAATAAATAAAATCATGACTGTAAAAGGAGAGATCAAAACCAACACCAAAGAAATATAAACAATTGTAAGAACACATTATGAGCAACTATATGCCAGCAAATTTGACACTCTAGAAGACAGGGATGCATTTCTAAAGACATATAAACTACCAAAACTGAACCAGGAAGAACTGGAAAACCTAAACAGATCCATAACCAGTAAGGAGATTGAAGCAATCATCAAAAATCTCCCAAATAACAAGAGACCAGGGCCAGACGGCTTCCCAAGGGAATTCTACCGAACATTTAAAGAAGAATTAATACCTATTCTCCTGACTCTACCAAACATTTAAAGAAGAATTAATACCTATTCGCCTGAAACTGTTTCAAAAAATAGAAATGGAAGGAAAACTTCCAAACTCATTTTATGACGACAGTATTACCTTGCTCCCAAAACCAAAGACCCCATCAAAAAAGAGAATTACAGACCAATATCTTTGAGAACACAGATGTGAAAATTCTCACCAAAATACTAGCCAATAGGATCCAACATTACATGAAAAGGATTATTCACGACAACCAAGTGGGATTTATTCCTGGGAAGCAAGGTTGGTTCAACATCTGCATATCAATTAATATGATACATTAATAAAAGAACAGGAACCACATGATACTCTCAATAGATGCTGAAAAAGAATTTTTCAGCATCCTTTCTTGATCAAAACTCTTCAAAGTGTGGGGATAGAGGGTACATACCTCAGTTTCATCAAAGCCATCTATGAAAAACACACAGTAAATATCATGCTCAATGGGGAAAAACTGAGGGCTTTTCCGCTAAGGTCAGGAACATGGCAGGGCTGTCCACTATCACCACTGCTATTCAGCCTCAGCAATCAGACAACAAAAAGAAATTAAAGGCATCCGAATCGGCAAAGAAGTTAAACTATCACTTTTTGTAGATAATATGATACTTTATGTGGAAAACCCAAAGACACCTGTACTCCAGAACTGCTAGAATTCTTCAGTAAATTGTCAGGATATAAAAGCAATGCACAGAAATCAGTTGCATTTCTATAAAACAAAAGCAAGACAGAAGAATGAAAAAATAGGGAGTCGATCCTATTTACAATGGCACCCAAAATCATAAGATACCTAGGAATAAACCTAACCAAAGAGGCAAAGAATCTGTACTCAGAAAACTATAAAGTACTCATGAAAGAAATTGAGGAAGACACAAAGAAATGGAAAAACATTCCATGCTCATGGATTGGAACAACAAATATCATGAAAATGTCTATGATACCTAAAGCAATCTACACATTTAATGAAATCCCTATCAAAACACCATCAAGTTTTTTCATAGAAATGGAACAAATAGGGGCGCCTGGGTGGCTCAGGGGGTTAAGCCCTTGCCTTCGGCTCAGGTCGTGATCCCGGGGTCCTGGGATCGAGTCCTGCATCGAGCTCTCTGTTCAGAAGGGAACCTGTTTCCTTCCCTCTCTCACTGCCTGCCTCTCTGCCTACTTGTGATCTGTCAAATAAGTAAATAAAATCTTAAAAAAATGGAACAAATAATCCTAAAATGCATATGGAACCAGAAAAGACCCTGAATAGCCAGAGAAATGTGGAAAAAGAAAGCCAAAGTTTGTGCCATCACAATTCTAGACTTCAAGTCTATTACAAAGCTGTCATCATCAAGACAGTATGGTGCTGGCACAAAAACAGACACATAGATCAATGGAACAGGATAGAGAGCCCAGAAATGGACTCTCAAGCCTATGGTCAACTAATCTTTGACAAAGCATGTCCAGAGGGAAAAAGTCTCTTCAACAAATCGTGTTGGGAACATTGGACAGCCACATGCAGAAGAATGAAACTGGACCATTTCCTTACACCACAGACAAAAATAGACTAAAAATGGATGAAAGACCTCTATGTGAGACAGGAATCCATCAAAATCCTTGAGGAGAACATAGGCAGCAATCTCTTTGACTTCAGCCACAGCAACTTCTTCCTAGAAACATCATCAAAGGCAAGGGAAGCAAGGGCAAAAATGATGTATTGGGACTTCATCAAGATCAAAAGCTTTTGCACATCAAAGGAAACAGTCAATAAAACCAAAAGTCAACTGACAGAATGGGAGAAGATATTTGCAAATGACATATCAGATAAAGGGCTAGTATCCAAAATCTATAAAGAACTTATCAAACTCAACATCCAAAGAACAAATAATCCAATCAAGAAATGAACAGACATTTCTGCAATGAAGACATCCAGATGGCCAACAGACACATGAAAAAATGCTCCACATCACTGGGCACTAGGGAAATACAAATCAAAACTACAATGAGATACCACCTCATAGCAGTCAGGATGGCTAAAATTAACAAGTCAGGAAATGAGAGATGTTGGAGAGGATGCAGAGAAAGGGGAACCCTCCTACACTGTTGGTGGGAATGCAAGCTGGAGCAGCCACTCTGGAAAACAGCATGGAGGTTCCTCAAAAAGTTGAAAATAGAGCTACCCTATGACCCAGCAATTGCACTACTGGGTATTTACTCTAAAGATACAAACGTAGTGATCCGAAGAGGCACGTGCACCCAAATGTTTATAGCAGCAATATCCACAATAGCCAAACTATGGAAAGAACCTAGATGTCCATCAACAGATGAATGGATAAAGAAGATGTGGTATATATACACAATGGAATACTGTGAAGCCATCAAAGAAATGAAATCTTGCCATTTGCAACAACGTGGATGGAACTAGAGGGTATTGTGCTGAGTGAAATAAGTCAATCAGAGAAAGAAAATTATCATTTGATCTCCCTGATATGAGGAATTTGAGAGGCAATGTTGGGGGTTTGGGGGGTAGGGAAGGAAAAAATGAAACAAGATGGGATGGGGAGGGAGACAAACCATAAGAGGCTCTTAATCTCTCTCTCTCACACACACACACACACACACACACACACACACACAAACTGACAGTTGCTGGGGGGTGGGGGATAGGGAAGGAAAAAATGAAACAAGATGGGATTGGGAGGGAGATAAACCGTAAGAGACTCTTAATCTCACAAAATAACCCCCCAAAACTGAGGGTTGCTGGGGAGGTAGGGATAGGGTGGTTGGGTTATGGACATTGGGGACGATATGTACTATGGTGACTGCTGTGAAGTACGTAAGCTTGACAATTCACAGACCTGTGTCCCTGGGGTAAATAAGACATTATACGTTAATTTAAAAAAATGAAAGTGAAAATTAACTATCGGGACTACATCAAAACAAAAAGCTTCGGAACAGTAAGGCAACAACCAACAAAACTAAAAACAACATACTGGATGAGAGAGGATATTTGCCAATGACATACTTGATAAAGGGTTAGTATCCAAAATATATAAGTAACTTATAAGACTCAACACCTCCCAAATTCCAATTAAAAAATGGGCAGAAGACATGAACGGACACTTTTCCAAAGACATCCAGATGGCCAACAGACTCATGAAAAGATGCTCAATATCATTCATCATCAGGGAAATGCTAAGCAAAACTACAATGAGATATCACCTCACACCAATCAGAATGGGTAAAATAAAAAACACAAGAGGGGTGCTTGGGTGGCTCAGTCAGTTAGGCATTTGCCTTTGGCTCGCATTGTGATCCTAGGGTCCTGGGATGGAGTCTTATATTGGGCTCCCTGCACAGCAGGGAGTCTACTTCTCCCTCTCTTGCTGCTGCTCCCCCTGCTTCTGCTCACTCTCTCTCAAATAAAATTAAAAATAAATAAGGAAAACAAAAAGCATAAGAAACAACAAGTGTTGGCAAGGATGTGGAGAAAAGGGAACCCTCTTGCCTTATTCATGGGAATGCAAACTACTGTAGCCATTGTGAAAAACAGTATGGAGTTTCCTCAAAACAATTAAAAACAGAAGTACTATATGATACAGTAGTTCTATTACTGGGTATTTAACCAAAGAATTAAAAAACACTAATTTGAAAAGATATTATGTACACCTATGTCTACAGTAACATTATATATCATAAAGAAATTATGGAAGCAGCCAAAGTGTGAATCAATAAATGGATAAAGAATATGTGGAACACACACACACACACATATATATACACACGTATATATGCCTACACACACACACACACACACACACACACACATACATATATGGGGGGGGAATACTGTTCAGTCATAAAAAAGAATGGTACTTTGCCATTTGCAACAACATGGATGGAACCAGACAGTATCATGCTAAATGAATTAAGTGGTTCACAGAAAGACAAATGACATATGATTTCACTATTTCACTCATATGTGAAATTTCAGAACAAAACAAAGAAAAACAGAGAGAGACAGAGAGACACAAACCCCAAAATAGACTTTATGAATTTTTAGACTTCAAACTGTAGAGAACAAACTGATGGTTACAGCGGGTGGGGGGGCAGCATGAAACAGGTGATAGGGATTAAAGGGTACACTTGTTATGATCAGCACTAAGTAATGTTATAGAGTTGCTGAATCTCTATATTATACATATGAAGCTAAAATAACACTTTAACCATACTGGATTAAAATAAGAACTTAATAGAAATTTGAAAAAACACTTAAAAAATTCCCATTTTGCTCAGCCATTCTCAATTTACACAGCAATTTTATATGCCAGAAAGCTGCATTTTTAATAAAAACTGTTTGAAAATCTGTATGATATCCAAAATGTATTAAAATACCATATCTTGGATGGAATCCAGAAGTGTTCAAATATCATACTGCCGAAAATAATTTCTGAGAAATTCATAGTTATTATTCTTGACTTACAATATATGTCTTTTCCTGTCTTTACTCCTATTCACCTACCAAAAGGAGGACATGCATATTCATAAACAAGTCAGTTAGTGGTATGATTTATGGCTAGGAGCAGCTTTTTGAAAGCTTTTCTTTCTTAAACCAAAGAAGAAAATTAATGTAATCTCAGCTATCAGTAGTCACAACTGAGTTTTCTTCTTCAAAAATCTGCTTGTTTTTTCCACCGCACTACACTGTACATGATTGTACTAACATTGCAAGATCTTTTCAGTACAATGGCTTCTTGTATGAGGCATGGCACAGTTACTTGGCTCATTCACAATTCATTTGCTGTCCTGATAAATGCCACCACTAGTCAAAATCTCTCTGGTCACAACTTTTAAAATCTAGTATCACTGACCACATATTTATTCTAAATAGGGAAGAAAATACCTCTCAAAGACACTGTGGGGGAAACAGCAGGTAATCACCCTATAATAAAATGATACAAGATTAGGAAAATAAAGAAATAGCAAAGTCCAAGTGTGAGTAGAGGGTTAAAATCATGCCTAATATGTAAGCAATAATTTTAAAAAGATAATAAAACACACACAATGACTAATACAATATATTAGTAGATGCTAAATGAGAGAGCATATTCTTAATTAGTTGTACAAATACTGCATTAATAATTTATTCAATTCCTTATCCTATGTGGGCTTTTTTCCCTTTGAAAGCATTTCCTCCTATTTAAGTCCCTTCTTGTTATATTCCAGTCTGAGGGAGTCTCAGTACTACCCACAAAGAAGTGGCAGAATTCCAGCAAATACATGAGAACAATGGGTGAGATCACAATTGCTATTAGGGGGATGCAAGGTCACTGCCCCAAACAGTACCCAGGCTGCTCAAGGGAGTGCCAGCTCACGGAAATCTGCTCTCACACAGGCCCAAGGAAGAAAGTTAAACTTAGAACACCAAATGGAAGATATTAATAAGGCTCAGAGGAAAAGTGAGGAAATTGGGAAGGACTCCATTTAAACTTTATGTGAAGGAAGACTAAACGGTGGTATCTACAATTTGACTTACGATTGGTCCCTGGTCCCCAATATGTTCCTTTTATTTCAAGCTGTAAAACACTACCTAAGAGCTTCCTTTTGTTCACTTGCTGAATGGCAGGCCATCATTTAAACCAAAAATACTCCTGTGGGTGAGACAGAGAGCTACAGGAGAGGTGAAGAGAGCCCAGGCACGATGAGACAGATCAATGTGCTGTAGGATGTAGGAAGTGACTCTGGTGGTCAGAGTGACAGGATATTCAAGAGAATGTGTTAGAAGTTTACAGGTAAACATTGACAATAGTAGCCTTTGGTTTTCCATCTTTGGTGGCAGTTACTTGATAGTTGTGACTAAACAGTTTAGTGGCTTCAAGACATAAAAACAGAGTAAGCGACAACGTAAATAAAGATGTTTATAAATGTACCAAAGGTTAAACTAAACAGACGAATGCTCAGAAACTACTGGAGTGCATTTACGATATTAAGGAAGATCGATGTGATTTCTCCTTAAAAAGTTACACATTTTAGAGGCACCTGGGTGGCTCAGTGGGTTAAGTAAGCCTCTGCCTTCAGCTCAGATCATGATCTCACGGGCCTGGGATCAAGCCCTGGATCGGGCTCTCTGCTCAGCAGGGAGCCTGCTTCCTCCTCTCTCTCTGCCTATCTCTGTCAAATAAATAAATAAAACCTTAACAAAAATTACACATTTTATGATTTTGTATAGAAAATATATTTTATTTAACTACCTAATAACTACTGTTTAGTGTTAACCAGGCACAGTAATAGTAAAATACATTTTCAACTTTGTCTCATGAATGGAACTAATACCTATATCCTATATTCTCTTAGGTGAATAGGATTTATTTGTTCTAGCATGTTTCAGTTGCATTCTTCATAACCTGCCTAAGTGTCCGTTTTCCCAGTGGCCTCCATTATTCACCAAAAGGCTCAATTTCTAAAATGGAAAGACTCACTTTTCGTACTTGAACAAACATTTACTGGGAACTGATGATAGCCAGAAATTGTCTTAGTTGAGTGGGAGACAGAATGGCTAATATTGTGTCCGTCTTTGATGAAGTAGCTTATGTAGCAATTACCTACTGTTGTTAGATAGGTTTTATACACACATACACACACACACACATACCCCTACAATGTCATATATATATATACTACTATGTCATATATATATAGATATATATATATATCTATATATATATACACACACATACAGTATTTCCTGACATAGTAGATACCATAACTTCGGAGAAAACTTTCCAAATACAACAAAATGTAGTTTTTAATGAAATGTGAGGCCTGCCCTAATATAAATAATCAGTTTTGTTGTTTTGTTGTTTTAAGTGCAGCACTGAAAAGAAATCTTCTATTCAAGGAATGAAATTAGGTTGAGGCAAAGAGCAGAAGGAAATATAAATAAACTTAGGTACTACCATAGGTAAACGGATCAGAATGGGAGGCGTGCATAAACCCAAGTGTGAATAGAAAAATGTCATGCAGTCAGTGTGGGATGCTGAATAAAGTGCAGAAGACAAGATTTCTCTGCTTTATAAAATTCTGACGAGAGCAGCATCTCGGATTGTAATGCTGGTTTAGTGAGACTGTATACAGAGTTATTGGCATCTGCTCTGACAGTCCCATTGCTCCACTATTGTGAAATGAATGGGAACACTTCTGGTAGGAGCATGAAAATATATGTGCTCCCTTTTTACGGATTCCAGGGAACTGTATGCTTTGCTTCTCCCCCACACCCCCACGATTATGCTTTGTAATCTAAATGGGGCACTTCCTGGGAACATGCAAAATAAATAAATAAATAAATAATTAAAAGGGAAGAAAAGGGAAGACTGACATGTCTGCTATGAATCAGCCTTATTATAAAAAGGTGGGGGGGGTACTTGAGATGATAATCAGATCAGATCCAAAGAAGTAGTCTTTCCTAAAACAAAAGGTTACAAGAAGCCTATTTCAAAAATGGATGTACCTCAAGTTCTGATATATGCCCCTATCTGCTGAGACTGAGCCTAAGCTTCCTACTAGAAAAGTTTTCGTGTGAACCGCCTTCTGCCAAGGCAGGCAGGACAGCACACGGGGCCCGTGTAGCCAGGCCACGCTGCTCAAGTCTACTTTGCTGCCCTCTGCTTTGGGTCTTGTCTTGGGGCAAGTTACTTAAAACCTCTGATGCTCAACTTTGCCATCTATAAAAATATTAATAACTGCTTTATTTTATATAT
This sequence comes from Neogale vison, assembly GCF_020171115.1. Classification (NCBI taxonomy): domain Eukaryota; kingdom Metazoa; phylum Chordata; class Mammalia; order Carnivora; family Mustelidae; genus Neogale; species Neogale vison. The sequence continues at coordinate 168,671,433 of NC_058094.1, forward strand.
AGTGATCTTTTCAAAATATTTTCATATAAAAATTATGTTTTATTTAAGTGCAAAGTTAATTGTGTACCTGGCCAATGTTGGACATGTAGTAACTGCCTAGTTAATCACTGTTTATTGGTTAATTATAATATGCATATAACATGGTAATCCTATTCATAAAACTCCACTGATCAATATAAAAAGTATATTTTATTTATATATAAAACTACATATATTTATAAATATGTTTATATTTTGTATTAGTATATCATATAAAGATATATAAAATATATGTATATAAAATATATATTTATAAAAAGTGTATATTAGACTAAAAATCACTACTGCTAATAATGCAACTCTTCATGGTTTCCCTTAAGATTTTAGGTAAAGAGGGCGCCTGGGTGGCTCAGTGGGTTAAGCCGCTGCCTTCGGCTCAGGTCATGATCTCAGGGTCCTGGGATCGAGGCCCGCATCGGGCTCTCTGCTCAGCAGGGAGCCTGCTTCCTCCTCTCTCTCTGCCTGCCTCTCTGCCTGCTTGTGATCTCGCTCTGTCAAATAAATAAATAAAATCTTTAAAAAAAAAAAAAGATTTTAGGTAAAGATAATGCAAAGCCATAATGATTAGCAAAATATTAGTATTGATCCCTTATTTTTTTTCTTATACTTAGTTTTAATTATTATGATTTTTTAGTAGTATACATACTTTTTTAACCATGCAGGAATTTATAAATTAATGCTACCTATATAGAAGTGTACTGAAAGCACTGTGGAATAATAACTGTGGAAATGGCCAACTGATAGGACATAAAATCTAAACATTTAAGTTGGACCTCCAAGACTGGCCTGGCTTTCCTTAGCTACATCTAGCTTCTCATTCCTTACAGGAAAATCTCTCAATGTGTGAATGATCTTTGTACATCACACCATCACTCAATGAATCACTACGGATGCAAACCTCAGGGCCTTTGTTCTTGATGTTCCTATTTCTCTTCCATTATCCTCCCCTCTCTTAGGCATACCTACTGATCCTTAAACTTAGCAGCATTTCCTCCATGAGGTCATTTCTGATCCTGTCAGCCTCCTTCCAGAAAGAACTTGCTTAGATTATCACTTGTACAAACTCTCTCTATAGACATAAGATCATACATGTAATATTTTATGGCTTTTTTGTGTCACTCTTTCTGTAGCAAAGTATAGGTCCTTGAGATTAGGGTCTCTGCTTTTATATTCTTTCAATCTATATATTCCAGTACCCGGAAAGTCTTGATGTCTTGTACTCTGTTGAGCAGAAAAGTAAATAACTAAAGAAATGCATAATTAAATTGTTAATACATAAGAGCAGTGACAGACATAGAAGTCATTCTCTGACTCTTGACACGGTACTCTAGTATAGCTGTTACATCCATCAGGGTCAGCAGAAAACAGATTGCAAAGTCACAAGGGTTAAATGAGAAGAGTTTAATAAAAGGATTATTAACAAAAGTATGGGTAGTGTTCAGAGAAATTACTGACAGACGGTGGTGCACCCTGGGGCTAGCAAGTCTGGGACGATTATCACCCCAAAGTGGTAAGGAACCAAGGAAAAGATTTTATCGAAACGTGATACAGACCTAGAGCTGCAGGGCAGAGCTGCTTGAGAGTGGCCGTAGCCTTTTGTGAGAAGAACTCAGTCACCAGTTGACCCAAAAAGACAGGAATATATACTCAACTCCTCTCTTCCCACTTTCTTATAGCCTGTTGCTGCCTCCTATGGGTAGCATCCAACCAGAAAGAAGAGAAGCAGGAAGCTTTTTTAAGGTACCGCTCTGGGACGAGCCTCATCTAGACATAGCACATCTAGAAGGGCTGAGTGGCTCTCTAAGCACAAATGTATTATCAGTGCCCAGTCAGCAACTCATTTTGAGATGAGCAAAGCCATAAACCTCTGATAGCTATATACCATCTACAAAAGAAGGTGGGCACATGGACTCTATTTCTTCAGCCAGCCACGGCCAGCAGGAAGCTGGGGTGAGCTTATGAAAAATGATGGTGAGCCTCTGGCAGGCAAATCAACACTTTCAATGTTACAGAAAGTCTTTTAATCTAAAAGCCTGTTATTTATGCAAGAGAAGTAGTAATTTTATAAATGGATTCTGAATAACCTAAAACTAATCAGTATTACTTTAAATAGTGGGAAATTTACTCCCTTCTTTTTGGTAAGGTTAGAATTAAGATTTGCAGGCTCAATGATTCCCTGGGTCGTCCTATGGGAACGGGCCCCTGGAACTCTGCAGTACATGCTTGGAGAAAATACTGCGCCATTACTTTCAAGACTGAGAGCTGTCCTGTTCTATATTCGTTCTGATGCTTCCATTTGACCAGATTTCTAGAACATGTCAAAATTAACTAAATTTATGCCAAGAAAGATACATGGGATTTCATATCCACAATTCTAGGTGTGGTTTTGGTTCAGAGTTCTTAAGAATCACAAAACGTGTAAGGCTTTCAGAGATATTTTGACTCCCTCCTCCCCCCACTCATCACTGACTCGCTTTACACATATTTATTCATGAGAATAAAGTTTAGATTTCTTGTTCAACATCATGAAGCCATGTATATAAAGGTTTTCCTATTTTATTACTTATTTCTCTTAATTATCTATTACTTGTTGAATTATCTCTTGTGGAATCAGCCACGTTTTTAGGGGTTGTACTGTTTTATTTATTTATTTTACTATTATAAAGTCAGTAGCTTTATGTTCACCTTAAAGGGAAGGATGGAGTAGTTGACAGCTAGTACTCTAAAGTAAACTAGGAGTTAGGCACAAAGAGAATGTGTCGATAGGAAATACAATTTTATCTTAACAGATATAATTTTGAAGATGAAAGGGTATGCCAGAAAAGTATGAGTTTAGAAAAAAAAATGCAGAGAGCCTTCTGAGCATTACTGACTACTATCTGAAGTACTAAGACTGAATTTATAGAAAGACTTAAGAAGAAAAGACAGAATTGATAACAAAATGATAGAAAAACACTCCAATGTGCCCATTTTTCTTGGGATAGTAGACTATTCTCCTCTTCATATCTTAGCTAGTTGCCTTTTAAGAGTTTTTTTTTTTTTTAAAAGAACAGTTTTAGATTTACAAGAAAATTAAGAGGAAGGTTTAGAGATTTCCCACACACTCTCTGTCCCACTCGCAGAACTTTCCCATTTCACATTTGAAATCATCACTCATTTGAAAGGTACATTTTTTACCGAGGATGCAGCTACACTTAAACACCGTAATCAATCAAAATCTATGATTTACATTATAGTTAACTTTGGGGTTGTATATTCTACCAGTTTGCACAAATATATAATGGCATATATCCATCATGATAATATCCTTCAGACTATTTTTACTCCCCTAAAAGCCATCCATGCACCCCCTACTCATTTCTCTCTCCTAACACCTGGTAACACTGTGTCGATATTGGGTGGATGTAAGTTTTCAGTTCCTTTGGGTAAATGTGTAGGGGTGTAATTGCTGGATGATATGGAAGTGTGTTTGGTTTTATAAGAAGCCCCCAAACTGAAGTGGCTGTACCATTTTGCATTCTTACCAGCAATATTCATTCTTGTGGCTTCACAACCTCACCAGGATCTGGTATTGCCAGTGTTCTGCATTTTTGCTATTCTACCAGGTGTGTTTTGGTATCACATTGTTTTAATATGTATTTCCCTGATGACCTACAACATGAAGTATTTCTTCATATGCTTATTTAGCAGCTGAATTTTGTCTTTGGTGAGGTTACAGTCCTTGATTGACTTTTTAATCAGGTTGTTTTCTTATTGCTTTAAGAGTTGTTTGTGTATTTTGGATAACAGTCTTTAATCAGATGAGTCTTCTGCAAATATATTCTCAGTCTGTGGTTTGTCATCCTCTTGACATTGTCTTTTGCAGAGCAGAAGCATTTAATTTTAATGAAGCACAATTTATCAATTATTTCTTTCACAGATCATCTTTTGTATTGTATCTAAAAAGGTATCATCATGCCCAAGGTCATCTACATTTTCTCTTATGTTACCTTCTATAAGTTTTATGGTAGTTTTGCCTTTTGTATTAGGTCTATGATGTATTTTGAGTTCATTTTTTGAAGGTTATTTAGGTCTGTGTCTAGACTTGTGTATGTGCATGTATTCACTTATTTCAGCACTGTTTGTGGAAGAAACTCTCCTTGCAAAATTATATTGTCTTTGTTCCTTTGTCAAAGGTCAGTTGACTGTATTTATGAGACCTAGTTATTTTTTGCCCTTATATATTTGTGCCTAAAATAAATGTCTGCTTTATTGAGTTATCTAGAAACTGCATAGGTAGATTTTTTTTTTTGTTTGTTTGTTTTTTGTTTTGGCTTAGCCAACAGAAATCTGTTTTAGATCCCAATTCTGTCTTATTCCCTCAGGAATGTACCAAGTGGAATTTCCCATACTTCCTGACAGTGTTTCCACTGGATTTATAGTTACAATTAATTGCCTTTGTTAAGCAACACAACAAAACAAGGCATATTCAAATGGAAGATACTTTCCAAAGTAGGCATGACTTTCACTAAATGTTTCTTGCATTATTTATAGCAGATTTTATAGTTCTTCCTGAAACATGTTATGTCTTTGATATGCAGATGCAGGACTTCATTTCAGGAAGAGGTGATCTGGGACAGCTAAACTTTCCAGAGGTGAGGGAGGCTCATAGTAAAGCATTAAATCTCAGGCTTACACTGTTGCAATTTAGAGACATCTGCCTCCTCTACCCCCTTCTTCTTCACCTCACCTTTGACAGCTTCTCTCAGTCAGGAGACCTGGGAAGTTACATTCTGGCTGAATTACTCTCCAGCTACACTTCCCCTGTGATTCTGGGGTGAGGAACTGGCTCTTAAGGGACCTTCCTCCACATTCCCCGTAGTACGTCTGCCCTCTCCTCCCACCACCCCCGATGGAGATAGATCCCTGAATGAGCCTTTCAGGATTGTATCCCAATTACTTTAAAGGAATCTCTTTCATGCCTCAAGTCCTAGATTTCTTCCCCTTTCCTTTTTTTTTTTTTTTTTAACCATACATAGATGTGCTTCTTTTAATGGCATTTCTGGTGAGGGCAAGACAGTGGAATAAAATTACCTTTACTCTTCCATGTTTGTTTAGAAATCGATTACTGGATTGGGCTGAATGTGTGTTCCCCCCAAAATTCACATTTTGAAATCTGAACCCCTAATGTGATAGAATGAGGAGGTAGAGCCTTTGAGGGGGGATCAGGTCACAAGGTAAGCCCTCGTGTATGGATTCGTATCCTCATAAAGGGACCCCACAGAGCTCTCTTCCACTCTGTGCCATGCAAGGGTATAAGGAAAAGCCAGGAGTCTACAACACAGAATGGAGTCTACAACACAGAATAGAGTTTTCAGCAGACAGTGAATCTGCTGGCGCCTTGATCTTGGACTTCTAAGCCTTTGGGACAATGAGAAATAAATAACTGTTGTTTTTAAGTCACTATTCAATGGTACTTTGTTATAAAAGCCCTGATGCACACTTCACTGGCTAATAACTACACATTTCATACAGAAAAGCACCATGATTTAACTAGTCCTTTTATTGGTGGAATTCAGATTGTTTTGCTACTAGAAGAAATTCATAGTATCACTAACAAAGGTAATGTCCTTTTAACATTTTGATACATATTGAAAAATTATTTTTCAAATAGGTTGTATTAATTTTTGCCCCCCCCAAGAATATGTCTGCTTTCAATTCTTTAATATTAAATACTATTACTTTTTTTTAAAGATTTTATTTATTTATTTGACACAGAGAGAGAGAGATCACAAGTAGGCAGAGTTAGGCAGACAGAGAGGGGGAAGCAGGCTCCCCGTTGAGCAGAGAGCCCGATATGGGGCTCGATCCCAGGACCCTGAGATCATGACCTGAGCCGAAGGGAGAAGCTTTAACCCACTGAGCCACCCAGGCGCCTCAATATGAAATAGTATTATTAGTAAAATACCAACTCTCAGACTTCTATCCTTAGAAGGACCTGCTTGCAGGGTTGGCCCTTGGCAGCATCTGGGAACTTAACTGGTAAACGGTTCTCTACACTGATAAAAAATGTTCTCTAGGGGTACCTGGATGGCTCAGCTATAACTCTAACTATATGCTGAATCCTGTGAGTCCCTCTAGTGAATTATCAAAACTGGAGGCTGTCTTAGTGATCCCTGACACATTATTAAACATTATTATTTACTAATCTGATAGGTGAAAATGGGATTAAACATTTTTGTATTTAATTATGATTGAGGATTAGCATATTTTCCGTGACCTGAAACTATCCTTTGCTGATTTTAATCGATTTTAATTTTTAGAGCAGTTATAGGTTCACAGCAAAACTATGGGCAAAGTACAGAGGGTTCCTATAGAACCCCTACCTTTGTATATTCAGAGCCTCCTGATAATCAACGTCACTCACTAGATGGGACCTACATTAATACATCATTATTACTCAGAGACCTTAGTTGACACCACAGTTAACTCTTGGCATTTGAAATTCTATGGCTCTGAGCAAAAGTACAAGGGCATATATCTATCACAATAACATACAGAGTCGTTTCATTGCCCTAAAAAAAATCCTTTGTGTTCCCTCTGTTCATCTCTCCCACTACCTAAGCCCTGTCAACGCTACTATTCTTTTCACTGTCTCCAGGGTTTTTCCTTTTCCAGAATGCCATACAGTTGGAATCATACAGGATGTAACCTTTTCTTTCACTTAGCATTTAATTTCTTCCATATTTTTCCATGGCTTGATAGGTCACTGTTTTTTTTTTTAACACTGAATAATATTCCATTATCTGAATGTGCTACAGTTTATTGATTCATCTTCTGAAGGCCCTCTTGGTTGCCTTCAAGTTTTGGCAATTAGGAATAAAGCTGTTATGTAAACGTCTCTGTGTAGATATTTGTGTGGATTTAAGTTTTCAGTTCCTTTAGGTAAATATCACTGAGCACAATTGCTCATATGGTAAGCAGTACATTTAGTGTTGTAAGAAACTGCCAAGCTAGCTTACAAAAAGGCTATAACCTCTTACCCTGCTTTCCCACCAGCAATGAACCAGCGTTCCTGTTTCATTCTCCCCAGAATTCAGTGTTGCCAGTGTTTTAGATTTTGGTAACTCTAACAGGTGTGTAATAGTATCTCTCTGTTGTTTTAATGTGTATTTCCCTGATGACCTATGATATAAAGTATCTTTTCATATGCTTATTTGCCATTTGTAGATCTTCTTTGGTAAGGTCTTTGGTGGAATTAAAAATCAGGCTTTTTTTAAATCACTGAGTTTTAAAAGTTTTCAGTATATTTTTGGATACCAGTCCTTGTATAATTTAGATTCCAGTCCTTTATCGCTCTAATCAGGCTGTTTTCTTATTGTTGAGTTTTAAGAGTTTTTTCTTTATTTTGAATGCCAGTCCTTTATCACAAAAATTTTCTACCAGTGTGTGACTTACCTTTTCATTTTTCTTGATCCTCTGTTTATTTTCAATTAGGTTTTGACCTTTTTCTCAATATTATGACTGCTCATGTATTAAGAAAATTAGCTCTTTGCCAATTATATGCCCAAATATTTTTTCTCAGTTTGCTAACTTGGGTTTTAACTTCACTCATATTTTTCTTGAGCAAAATTTACTTTTCAAAAATATAATTACTACATGATCTCTGCATTCTGTACCCTAAAGGGTCCTTATTTAAGGTTTTAAAATTTTTATCTTTTCTTTTAATATTATAGAAACAAAATTTAAGTATTGAATATACACCAGGGCTTTGCTTTGGTATAACAAGTGTCAAAGGCATATAATTAGAGATATATATATATATAGATAGATAGATATAGATAGATAGATACAGATATAGTTATATAGATATCTATATCTTCTCATTCCTTTACATGGCAAAGCAACTGCCCCCCAAAAAGCAAATTAATTTCCCTCCAAATTGGAAATGTTCCTTCACCATAGGCAACATTTTATAGGATCTTGCAGATCTTATTTCTAGACCCCATTTTGCTTGATCTGACTATTCATGTAAGAACATGAATTTGTTATTACTATTTTTATAGAATAAAATACATTTATCTTGCGACATTAGTGCTTTCTATTTTTATTTTTCAAAAATTTTGTGGTCTTTCTGATATGCTTATTTTTCCCTTATAAATTTTACAGTAACAATATTGGGACAACTGGTACAGACATACATCATTTTTATGTTTCTAAGTCTGGTGTTCTATGCAGAACTTCTATAGTTAGGTGTATTTATAGATTTCTTTGTGTCTTTTTTAGTTTTTAAAAAAATATTTTTAAAAATTTTATTTAAATTCAAGTTAGTTAACATATAGTGTTTTATTACTTTCAGGGGTAGAATTTAGTGATTCATCAGTTGCATACAACACCCAGTGCTCATTACATCAAGTGCCCTCCTTAATGCCCATCACCCATTTACCCATCCCTCTCCAGCAACCCTCAGTTTGTTCCCTATGGTTAAGGGTCTCTTATGGTCTATGGTCTTTTTAACTTTTGTAAGTGTAATATTTTAATCTTCTGTTTCCACCATTAATGTTTAGCTAATTATTATGCATCTAGGAAATATCTTGATTGTTTGATATTATTTTTGTATCCATCCACAGCCCCTCCATGGGTTATTTTATTGTTTTTATTTTCAATTGATTCTCTTGAGTTTTCTAGTGTACAGTTATAATATTGGGAAAAAATCTTAAGTTATCTACCTGCTTTTTTTCATTTCTTTCTCTTTTCAATTACATTAGCTAGTACTTAGACATTAGCGTTAGCCAAGAGTGGAGTTAATGTGTTGTCCTGCCTAATTTTTGACAACAACACTAATGCATTTAGAGTTTCACAGTTTCAGTATTGCTCTGGTTTTCAGTCTGAGGTCTCTATGTCTTTCCTTATAATAATTATTCTACACATCTCTTCCATGAGGACATGATTGCAACCTTCTAGAAGACTATGACCCATGTGCCATTTCAATCTGTGGGTTAAAGTGTTAATTTCAGGAAAGTCCTCTATTACATGTTTGGGGGGGTTGTTGTTGTTGTTATTTGCCTTTTCTGTTATAATTTTTCTGGTCCTATCTTCAAGAACATCAGTTTCATATAATGATCTCCCTTGCTTGTTTCCATATCCATCATTTTTTAAAAAATGACGATTTACTTGGATGTTCTCATATTGTTCTATCACTGACTCCTCTTCACAAGATATTTTCCCACATTTTATTGCTTCTAATGTAAATTCATTTCTTTTTCTTGTTTCTCATTTCTCCCCATTTCTTTTAGGAGCTCAGGCAAATCACTCATTTGATTAATGAGTTAAGATCATTCAATTTTCTTAGCTCTTCTTTCTGTTTTTGGTTCAGAAATGCCATATTTCCTTTACCATCTCTGGTTTCTTGGAGAACTGCTTGTCATTGCTTTCATATCAACTCTTGGCCTGGGGCAATATTTTACCTAAGTTTGGCTGAAACTTACTGCTTCATAGAAGAGTCCTATGTGTCATGGCATGTTACATGTAGGGATTTAGAATTCTCGTCTGCTGGTCATCAAACTTTAATCCCTCAACCCATCAATCCATTTCTTGGCAGTAATGGCATAGTGAGTTTCTTGTTCAGTCTTGCCTATCATGCCATCTGTTTTCAAACTCAAAGTTGCTTCAATATCCCTTTCTTTTAACACAGACCATACCATACAAAGAGACATCATTGCCTTGGCCCTCACGAAGTCCAGGCTACTCAGAGAGTTTGAGCGTTTGCAGAAGTTGCAAAGATATAACAACCTCCTAAGTTTCTTCCTTCAGTTAGGTTTAATTTCACCACATTCTCTAAATCTCTATCATTTGTGGTTTGAGACTCTATTTCCTATTGTCAAGAAAGAACAGACTTTTCATTTGTGTTTTTCGTTATTATTGATTTCAGTCTGTTCGAAAGCAAAAAAGCAGACCAGATCTATCATCTGAAACTTGGAAGTTCTCGCAGTAATTCTGCGGCAGTTATATTTATTTGCCTGTGAACTGCTTCCCTAAGATTCTTGGGTTTATTTAGCTAAATTGATTCAGTCACTCTAACAGATGTTTTTAGCCCTATTAAATGATTTTTTTTTTTTTACCCACTGACATGACAAAATTGCTTCTAAATCTGATATAAGGGGAAAGACTAAATTTTATCATCAAGTCTGTGATCTGTGGCTCTCTTCTTTGCTGGTGTTAACCATTTACTCTTTATTTTACTAGTTTCACTGACATGGTACAATGTTTGAGCAACACCTATGGAAAATACCTGATTCTTACCTCTCTTCACTAAGCCTTTAACTGTCTTAATCATACGTATTTATCCATATATATTATTATATATAATTCTTAAATGCAAGAAATATTAGCAACCAACTTAAATTTTAATCTATACCCTAATAAGTTATATTAGGTTTATTTCGAATAGAATATAAGCACGTGACAGAAGATCTACAAATCTTTAAATGTGTTTGCTTATTTCTAACAACCAAATGGGAATATTAGGCTCTATGGCTCTATGCAGTGGTAGGTACTATCCTAATTACACTTTTAATTGAGTGGTCAACATTAAATTAAATGTCTACAGCATGTTAACTCAGTGACAACAGGAGACAACTCAAGTTGCCTTGGAGGCTCATTTAATTACTTGGTGGGAGCCAAGTAACTAATATAATCGTAATACTTGAGGAAAAGAGATGAGGAAATCACCAGGATGAGGATAGTCAGAAAAGAATAAAACAGGGATTGAAATGAAAACACACATGATACACAGTCATGGTGAACACACACAGAGACATGAACGCTTAAGGAGTTGTAGGGAACCTGGAGGGTGAAGGCAGGAGATCAAGTAACCAAAGATGAGACCAAGAAAGGAGTTGGACTGATGTTACTAAATGAAGAAAAAGCAGATTATTGTATGGCTGAGAGAAAATACAACTGTGTAAGTACAAAGAGAGGAGGGACTAGCACATAACCTAAAAATGGTGACCGGAGCAACACTATGCTGAGAGAAATTATTGTCTAGACAAATCAATTGTTTATTTGTTTACTTATTTAAACTATATTCTTCACTAAAAAGGCTTTCAACCAGCTTTCAAAATCCACAGATGGCAAAATCACTAGGCAAGAATGAGTGAAGGAAAATCATGGTGCAAAAAAGATGAAGCAGTGGGGTATGTTAGTAAGCAACCTACTTGCCACACAGTCTAGTCATGTTCCCAGGAGCCAAACCAAACAGGCACATGTGATCTGTTTCAACATTTCAGGGCCATAAGGAAAGCAATCCAGCTGCTCACCAGCAGCACACGGGCTGGGCCTTCAGTGAGATTTATCTTATGTGTTTTTAATCAAGAGAACAGACTGTGTGATGGAGTAGATGACACCTTCAATGTCATTTCTACAATAAAGATGATATAAAATTCTGAGTGATGTTACCATAATTTCACTCAGTTCAGTCCAAATCGTAACTGCATAAATAGTTCAGAAAAACCAATTATGCAAATGATCCAGATAAGACACTCCCAGATGGTCTGGCTTATCCAAGAGCAAAATTTAGAATATCCAGAGAACATCATATCCTTTAGATAATCCTCAATGAATAATCCTCACTGAATATTTTCACAACAAGTAAATCACACATGAGAAAGTCTTTCATAATATAGTCATTATTTACCCAGAGATCACTTGACAAATAATTTCTGTGTAGAACATGCAGCCAATTAATTACATGTTTTCTAAACCAGACTACTCATGATTAAATAATGTCTACTTACCTTAGTTTCTTCTGGTTCCCCCCCACCACTTTTTTTTTTCCTCTAGGGAGATTTATTCCATTTTATAAAAACATGAAAGAGAATTATTCTTAGGTATAGCTCCCTGGGTTGTTGTTTAGATTTTGTTTATAGGGTAACGTTGAAAATGTTATAAACTTGGAGAGATGTGCTTCATTCTCACTAAAATAAGTATCTGACATCAAAATCCGTAGCTTCTAAGTAGGGATTCTTTTTCCCCCATTGTAGGTAGAAATTCTAGCTTCTAAGTAGGGTTTCTTTTTCCCCCATTGTAGGTGGAAACAGCACGACTGACCTAAAGAAGTAGTACCAGCTCATGCAGAAGAGCTCATGCTGTAGATCTTTGACAGGAACATTTAAATGAACTCTAGGAGTACAATGTCTAACCAGGAGCAGAACAGAAACGAGGTCAGGAAACCCACGAAAGCTTAAGTGTCTTAAAGTAGATCACGTTACACTTGGGGTAGCTCATTCTAGACTACGCACATATGAGTCTCCGGACTTAGGACAGCAGAGTCTTAAGTACTCTGTAGCCCACGCCTCGACAGAGAGATACCCCAGTTAAAACATTACCTCAAATCAGCAGCTTTCCCCGTCTTGTTAGTGCACATAACCTCTCTGGTCTGATATCCAATCTGGATGTCCCAGTATTTGTTCTCTTGCCGGTTCTGTCTATTTCTGTTTCTCTTTTTCTTAATAAGTTCACGGGCTTCTGGATCCTTCACTCCTTTGCCTCGGTCCTTTTCCCGCTCTTTATTCTTTCCACGTCTCCTTGCTTGTCTCACTTGTCTTGAGTGGGGCATCGAGCACGAGCTCCAGGGACCCACGTGCAAGCTGTACATGTTCTCTTCCTCTTCACAGGGGCTGGACTGGCACACCTGAAACTCTGTCAAGTTTGGGCAGCCAGAACCTCCAAACTGGGGGGGTGCTACCACGTGACGCGTCCGGTGCTGGAGCCCACTGCCGCATGTCTTGGAGCACTCAGACCAGGCAGAAAACTCCGACACTATGCAGTCTTGCTGGCAGGGGATGAGGCAGGCCTGTTCCAGGAGAGGTTTGGGCTCGAAGTACTCACAAATGATATCCTCTGCAGGAATGTCCTTCTCTTTCTGGATGCACGTTATCTCTCTCACCTGAATGCCTTCCTCCCCCTTAATGCACTCAAGGGGTTTCTCTAGGCTTTTGGAAATCACAGGCTGACACTGATTCCAGGGTCCCAGGCTCCAGTCATACAACTCTTTGTGCCAGTCACACACTTTGAAACAGATCTGCTGGTTACTGGGTCTCTCGGCCGGCTTACAGTTAGTATGTAACGTCGTCCAGCCTTCCACGTGAGCACACCACACGGCCCGGGTCTGAATGCCTCCCGGCCCACATTCATCTCCCATGCACCGGCCCCACGGTCCTGAAAAATGAGACAAGAGTCAACAGTGCCACTGGAAGAAAGCCATAAGTTACTTCACTTTCCAGAAAGGCATCTCAAGACCTAGTACATTAACTTCCCTGAAGTGTTATAAAGTAGGTCTCTGCACACGAGTGTCGGAAAGTAATGATCTGCCCTCAGTATTTTTGCAAAAGGAGAAGTGTGTCAGAGAGTCTATATAAGGTAACCACTGGGACAAGTTCATTTTGGGTCCTTTTGGGTCTTTTCTTCATTAATTTTAAATAGAGAACCCTTGCTCATAAAGGACATCAGAAATCAGCAGCAGTGAAAACACAGGACCCCCTCCTTGTAAGCATCGAATCCATGTCAGCAGCAGGCTAACCGAGTGGCCCCCTGGGCATGGAGACTGTGCACATATGAGTCTTGGACTTAGGACAGCAGAGTCCTAAGTACTCTGTAGCCCATGGCTACTGTGCTTAAACAAAACCATCATCTTCATTTCCCACTCTAGGCACAGAATATAAAGGTACATTTACATTGGATCATCAAGTTAGCAGCAAGCTAAATGCCATTAGGTCTAAATTTCAAAATACAAGTGTCTTTCAGAGTCTAAATCCCAGATACAATTCAGGAGAATTCCTTAATGTTTTATTGTTTTTCCAGTATTTGATACTAATTATGAGAGCTGACTAATGAATCAGATTAGGACTATTAAGAAACTAGGCTTTTTAAAAGTTTTTATTTAAATTCCATTTAGTTAATATAGAGTGTAATATTAGTTTCAGGAGTGCAGTTTAGTGATTCAATACTTACATATAACACTTGGTGATCCTCACAACAAGTACACTCCTTAACCCTTATCACCTATTTAACCCATCCCCCCCATCCAACTCCTCTGTGGTAAGCATCAGTTTGTTCTATAGAGTTAAGAATCTGTTTCTTGGTTTGCCTCTCTCTCTCTCCTTTTCCCTATGCTCATTTGTTTTGTTTCTTAATTCCACATATGAGTGAAATAATACGGTATTTGTCCTTTTCTGACTTGTTTCACTTAGCATAATATTCTCTAGCTCCATCCACGTTGCTGCCAATGGCAAGATTTCATTCTTTTTTATGGCTAAATAATATTACATTGTAGATATACACCACATCTTCTCCCATTCATCAGACAATGACCATTTGGGCTCTTGGCGTAAACTGGCTACTGTAGATAATGCTGCTATAAACACTGGGGTTCATGTATCCCTTCAAATTGGTATTTTTGTATTCGTTGGGCAAATATCTAGTAGTTCAATTGCTGCTTCGCAGTGTAGTTCTATTTTTAACTTCTTGAGGAACCTCTACACTGTTTTCCAGAGTGGCATTCCCACCAACAGTGCAAGAGAGCTCCCCTTACTCCACATTTTTGAAGTAAGTTTAGAGGGAACATACCTCAACAAAATAAAGGCCATATAGGAAATAACAAAGCTAGTGTCACCCTCAATCGGGAAAAACTGAGAGCCTTTTCTCTACAGTCAGGAACAAGACAGTGATGTCCACTCTCACCACTGCTACTTAACATAGCTCTGCAAGTCATAGCCACAGCAGTCAAACAACAAAAAGAAATGAAATTCGTCCAAACCAGTAAGGAAGACATCAAACATTCCCTATCTGCAAATGACAGAATACCCCATAGAGAAAACCCAAAAGACTCCACCAAAAAACCACTAGAACTGATACATGAACTCAGTAAAGTTGCAGGATATGAATCAACATATAGAAATTTCTATACATCAATAATGAAGCAGCAGAAAAAGAAATTAAGGAATCAATCCATTTACAATTGTACCAAAAAACACAAGATGGGGGCGCCTGGGTGGCTCAGTGGGTTAAAGCCTCTGCCTTCAGCTCAGGTCATGATCCCAGAGTCCTGGGATGGAGCCCCGCATCGAGCTCTCTGCTCAGCAGGGGGCCTGCT
The DNA here is from genome assembly GCF_020171115.1 of Neogale vison. Taxonomy (NCBI): domain Eukaryota; kingdom Metazoa; phylum Chordata; class Mammalia; order Carnivora; family Mustelidae; genus Neogale; species Neogale vison. The sequence continues at coordinate 168,686,602 of NC_058094.1, forward strand.
TCCTCCTCTCTCTCTCTGCCTCTCTGCCTATTTGTAATCTCTGTCTGTCAAATAAATAAATAAAATCTTTAAAAAACAAAACAAAACAAAACACAAGATGCCTAGGCATTAACCTAACCAAATAGGTGAAAGACCTGTATTCTGAAAAGTGTAAAACATTGGTGAAAGAAATTGAAGATGACACAAAGAAATGAAAAGGCATTCCATACACATGGCTTTGAAGAACAAATATTGTTAAAATGTCTTTACTACCCAAAACAATCTGCATATTTAATATAATCCCTATCAAAATACTGCCAGCATTCTTCACAGAGCTAGAGCAAATAATCCTAAAATTTGTATGGAACCACAAAAGACCCTAAATAGACAAAGCAAAGCAAAGTTGAAAAAGTTTGAAAAAGCAAAGCAAAGTTGGAGGCATCACAATTCCAGACTTCAAGTTATATTCCACAGCTGTAGTGATAAAAAACAACATGGTACAGGCATAAAAACAGACACATAGATCACTGGAACAGAACAGAAAGCTTAGAAATGAACCCACAATTATATGGTCAGTTAATCTTCGACCAAGTAGGGAAGAATATCCAGTGGGGGGCAGGGGAGGGTGGAGAACCAGTCTTTGACAAACAGTGTTGGGAAAACCAGACAAAAGAACGAAACTGTACCATTTTCTTACACCACACACAAAAATAAACTCAAAAAGGATTAAGACCTAAATGTGAGACTTGAAACCATAAAAGTCCTAGAGGAGAACACAGAGAGTAACTTCTTTGACAATGGCTATAGCAACTTATTACTAGAGAGGTCTCCTGAGGCAAAGGAAAGGAAAACAAAGATAAACTATTGGGAGTTCATCAAGATAAAAAGCTTCTGCACAGTGAAGGAAATTATTACCAAAAGTAAAAGGTAACCTACAAAATGGGAGAAGAGTTATGCAAATGACATATCTTATAAAGGGCTAGTATCCAAAATATATAAAGAACTTAAAAAACTCAACACCCCAAAAATGAATAATCCAGTCAAAAAATGGGCCAAAGAAATGAATACAATTTTCTCCAAAGAAGACATCCAGTTGGCCAACAGACACATGAAAAGATGCTCAACATCATTCAGCATCAGGGAAAGGCAAATCAAAACTACAATGAGATATCTCTCACACCTGTCAAAATGGCTAATATCAATGATACATAAAGCTAGGGTTTTATCCTCAAACTAAAAACAACAAAAAATTACAACAGTTATAAATTTGGCACTTAAAATATTTTATTGGACTTTTAACACAGATTTAGGTACTACTGTAAATGGGTATATTTTAACTAATTGATGAAAACTAATATTTTATTACAGAAATCTTAGAAACAAAGTGTCAAACTATTTCAAGTCTGCCTGTTATTGCTGAGTAAGGAAAAGACACATACCAAAACCAACCCCCCACAACTTTGAGGAACTTAATACTACATAACTATTAAGTTTGGAAATTACCCTAGAAAAGAAGTAATAAAGATATTAAGCTCTTATAAACCAAACTTCAGCCCAAACTCCAGGCTTATATCTAAGTTTATTAAAAAATAAAAGTGATGATAGTTACTTGAAAACCCATGGTTTGCCGACACCAAATTAGGGAAAGGTCCCATTTTATACATTCTCAGAATATCCTTTTGTTTCTCACATTCTATTTTTCACAATTTCAACTAACTGATTGAATAACTGTTTGCCTATCATATTAGACTGACTTTCTGGCCCCTGATGTACAGAACTTTGCCTGTCTTCTGCTACCTGTTTGATCCTGCCTTAATTTTCATGGCTGGCTTTTGAATGAATTTCACCAACTATTCTTTTTTTAAAGATTTTACTTATTTATTTGACAGACAGATCACAAGCAGGCAGAGAAGCAGGCAGAGAGAGAGGGGGAAAGCAGGCTCTCTGCCAAGCAGAGAGCCCAAAGCGGGGCTTGATCCCAGGACCCTGAGGTCATGACCTGAGCCGAAAGCCGAGACTTAACCCACTGAGGCACCCAGGCGCCCCTCAGCAACTAGTCTTCTCAGAAAAGAGAAAATTTAATTTGTAGATCTTAATATTCAAAACATTAGATAATTGATATCAATGCCAGTAGAAAAAGAAACTGAGTTCAAGAAAACTCCTATACTATTTCATATGCAATGACAATGAGCATACATTTAGATAACTGGTAAAAACATACATTCTGAGTACAAATACAATTCCATTCCATTCCAAAAATATTATCCTAGATTCCCTATTAACCAAGTATTCATAGATAACACAGTAGTGTTTATTTTATTTCAAGTATATTTACAATGAGAACCAGAAGATAAGACATCCCAAGAAAATACTCCCAGAAGATAAGACTCCCAAGAAAAATACTCACTAGGTAAGGCAAAATAAAATGCATGGAGGCACCAGTGAAAGTAGAGGTGGCAATATAATCACAATTGAACCTAAAAAAACCCTCACTTTGCAGACTTTAACTGCTGTCTTATCTTTTCACTGCACCTTGGGTATTGCATGTGTGTCCAATTAACAGACCTCTTGAAAAAAATAAAGCAGATCTTTACCATTGTACACCTGATGAAGGGCTGTCTACTTCCGTCCTCTGAGCATTCTTAAAATAATCACCCATTGAACACAAAGGGGATACATCTAAAACTGCTCTTGACAGCTAAGAATTGTTAGCCCAATTAGCTACCATGTTTCAAAGAAAACAAATGTTCCAACGTTTAATTCGAAAGCACAATGTGCAAACTGTATCAAGCAAACTATGAAGTCCTCTCCCAAGCACAATATGAGAAGGTGATATTTAACTCTTATGCCTTGGCATGAGTGTTAAATTTTAGCTCCGCATCTCAAATTACTAGGAGTGGGAAGGGGTGGTGTTGGAAAGGTGGTGTGTGTGTGTGTGTGTGTGTGTGTGTGTGTGTAAGGATGTTTGCTTTTTAACAAGAAAAGAATTTCTCTTACTTCGTTTATTGTTTTTGCTCATGATTATATAAAGGGAACTTGGAACATAATTGCACAAAACAAAGGATGGGTAGCTTTCTACTTAAGGTCTTAGATAATATCTCTTTATGAATGGAAATGCATTCCTGCATACAGATTTGTAGGATTTGTGTTCAGTATCATGCAAAACACTGCTAGGATGTAGGTCAATAAATATATGTAGAACACTTAGCTTGAGAGACTTTATGTAAATTGAGAAATACTAGATATCGTATTCCACTAAAAAAAATTAAAGCAACTGTTTGCATGCCCAAAATATTTATGTAATTGATAGACTCACAATATAAATATTTTCATTTGAAACTGATGCAGAATTATGTTCTGTAAAAACAAATTTAAATGAATGCTACTTGGCTTAGTTTTTCATAGGATAGTGCTTTAAATAAAATTGTTAACTAACTTTCCAAAAATGTTGATAAAACAATGAATTTATTTTTATTCCTGCTAAGTAGGTTTTATTTTTAAAGATTTTATTTATTTATGACAGAGAGAGTGAGTGCAAGAGAGAGAGCACAAGCAGGGGGAGCCACAGTCTCACATTCTATTGTGAGCAGGCTCCCCGCTGAGTAGGGAGCACAAGGCATGACTCCATCTTGGAACACCAGGATCATGACTTGATCCAAAGGCAGATGCTTAACCAAATGAGAGTCACCCAGGTGCCCTAGGATTTTATTTTACTTCACATTTTTAAAAACATTCACTTCTCTTAAGGGTGCATGTGTGGTTCACTAGGTTAAGCGTCTATCTTTGGCTCAGATCATGATCCTGGAGTCCCAGGATGGAATCCCACATCAGGCACCCCGCTCAGCGGACAATTTGCTTCTCCCTCAGACCCTTCCCCCTCTTGTGCTCTCTCTTTCTCTCCCACTGTCTGTCAAAAAAACAAAATCTTTTTTAAAAAAGATTTATTTGAGAGACAGAGAGAGAGAAAGAGAGTGTCCTCCACCAGCAGGGGGAGGGGTAGAGGAGAGAAGCAGATTCCTCATTGAGGGTGGAGTGGAAATGGGATTCAACCTCAGGACCATCAGATCATGGCATGAGCCAAAATCAAGAATCTGATGCTTAACCCGCTGAGCCACCCAGGTGTCCCTAAGCAGGATTTTATGACATGTTTATTTTCTTCATGTCATTCAAACCCCTCTATTTTAGTCTGCAAAAAAATGGCCTTTTAAAGTTAAAATCATTGTTTGGCCCACCATATTCAATACTACTTCTAAAACTACTATATATCAAGGGCATGAGAGCAATAAAGGTTGAGTCTATAAAAGGACACATTATTGACAGGTGGCTGAGCAACTGTTCCAAAGAGCCTTATAAAAGATAAACATTATAAAAGGAGCATGAGAAAATTATGCAAACTACTTTCTGCCCTTGTTTGCTATAAAACTCTCAAATGAGGCAGTTTCTTGTTTGACTAAATATGTTTGCATCCTTCAAATGAGATACTGTATTTTCCCTTCCGGATTTGGTGATGGAACAGCATGCCCTAGTTTACCAAGATCAAGAAATGCTTGCCCAGCTTAGTAACATACTGGATTCAAGGTCATGGATGTTCACAATTCACAGAATTTTTTAAAATTCTATTTGTTCTTACTCAAGCAGATCGGTATAGAAAAACTTAGAAATTACTGCTAATAGTAAAGATAATTTCTCATAAATTCCATGAAGTAGAGGTAACTAGTCACGTATTTGCTACTATCTTACTAGGCAATTAAAGATCTATTTAAATAAACTGGGTTCTTGCTATAAGTTATTTTATATTCTGTGCTTATACTTCACTATATGTTATACAAATAATTCCATTTCAATAGATGTGAGGGAGGTCTCATACACACACACACACACACACAGACTGAACCTACTAATTAATCTTGCTTGTTCCTCATATTTACACATTTGCACTACGGTTGCACAGTATGTTTTATCAGTTTACTGTGATTTATCTAACATATTCTATTTGTGGAAATTTAGACCTTTTTTCCCATTGTTTCAAATGCTATAAAGAATGTTATGGTGAACACCTATTGTTGTAATCAGGTACCAGTCGGGCAATTCAGTCAGTTTTGCAAATGTGCAAGTTTCTGATACATCTATTATTGCAGAAGTGCCTACCAAATGTATCCATTTACCTTCTCACCAGCAATTAATGAGTGTTTCTTGTTCCTGATACAGGGAAGTCTACAGTCTACAGTTTTTCCACATTTGGACTTCAACTGGGGGAATCTTACATACTTATTTCCTCAGAGGTTCCATCCTTTGACTCTTTAAACTCTAAAGATAGTGTCCTTTAAATCTAATCGTCCAAGTCCTGTGGTTTCCAGAAAGATCTCACAGCTTTTGGACAATTGATATCCTTCCCCTTTTTCAGCACAGAAACACAATTCTGCTTATTTTGTACTCATTTGGTCATTTCAAAGACTTTTTATTGTGGATAAAAGTAAACACATGGACTTAAGTGTCTTTAAATAGTTTCATATATTGGTAATCCAAATTCCTGGCATACTGTACCATTCAATATCATACTATTTGATTTAATTATAAATATGCATTCTGCCTAGCAGACCCCTTTGTATAGATTATGAACACAGAAACAGTTTAATTTTTTTAAGAATTTGCTGACCTATAAGAGGTGAAAATTTCCTTTTTAAAGGAAAACAAAAAGAGAGCTCATAGCTCCTTTGACTTGAGTTTTAATTTAATTTCATTTAATTTTAATTTAAAATATAACTCTCAAATGACAAATCAGTTTGGTGGATAAGAAGAGATCAGTGTGAAGTCAAGCTGAGCTTTCATCCTCAGTAAGTAATTAAATTTTAAATAAGAAATTATATAAGAATATAAAATTAAATGTACAAAATTAGAACAAGCTCTCTAAATCTGATGAGACAATGAATGAGGAATCAGTGATAGGACAGCTGATTTTACAGTTGCCAAATATAGTAATCTATATTCAGCCCCTACCATGTTTGATCTCTCTCAAGAAAATTACTTGCCTCTTTGGATCCTGGTTTCCTTCATTTGTAAAATACAGTATAAACCACGTCATTAACTTTCATTGTCTTGTAACTCTACGTGAAACACAGAATAAGTTATCAATATTATGATGAATATTCGTGATAAAGTTGTGAAATGCTTTTTCCTCCCACAAAAAGACTCTCATTTTTATGTGACTTAATATTTTTAAGTCTGCATTCATCAGTGATGGTTTCTTTAGGCTAGACTCCATTAAAGTGGATAACTGGGTCAAAGGTACTGAGAATTTTAAGATTTTTAAATACATGTTGCCCAATTGATTTTTCAGAGAAACCTGCAGAAATCTAAATCCCATCACAACACCCTTATCAGCACTGTTACTATTTTTTTTGTACTTTAACAAATACAAATCCGTTGTTGTTTTAATTGAATTCTTATTACATATGACCTTAAGCATAATTTTTTCCTCTTCTGTGACTCATTCAATTAGTTTATTTTGCAGTGGTATCATGGACTTTTCTTTTGATCTTGATACATTTTGTTGATGACATTAACATCTTCTATGCCCTTTAAAAATGTAGTACTGTTCTCTTTCATATTTGTTTATTTACAATGTTTTCTGTATTTTTAGTATGCAAGCTTTTCACTAACACAATCTTATGTTTCTTCCATTGCTTTTAGGCTGGGAAGTATCTTCGGGTGCCTGGGTGGCTCAGTGGGTTAGGCTGAGAAGTATATCTTCAAGTACAAAGATAAAAGCATTATTCATAAAATTTGATAAAAATTTCATTCTCTTTATATATATATAAATATATATAAATATATATAAATATATGTTTATATAAATATATATATACACACACACACAAACCCATTAGGAATTTTTTTTAGTATGTTTAAAGGCAAACTACTGAACATTTTATTTTCTCCACAGTCAGGTAATTTTAGCAAGAATACACAAAACTATTACTTTAAGGTACTCACTACCATTGAAACATGGAAATGAGAACTGCTTCAATATTGCACCCCCAGATTTTAATGCTATATTTCATTTTATTGCTGTACTTTATTTTATTGCTATAGTTTATTTGTACAGTATACAGTGTACTTACACATATATGATCTCTTTTGATTTTCACATTGTATTAGATATGAATAGTTTGTTGTACTATATAGTAGGCTCAATCTCTTAAGACTAGAGAAAAATATAAAGCCCTAAATGTCCCAAATATTTCTACTGTGTCATAGGACAGGTAAACATTCCAAAAAAGAAAAGTTGTATTAGCTAAATGTGAACAATCCAGATAGGGAATTCATGTTGCCATAATGAAAAGTCCCTAATTTTTGAATAATATCAAATTCAAATATTGATATGCCCAAACTAATTTTTTTAGAGAAAAGTATTCTTGAGGATTATAAACTTCAAAGTCAGTATTTCCCTTCCAAGCTTACAAAATTTGTTAGAACTTCCACTGCGACACAACAAGATGTTACACCAACAGCATTACTATATATCAAAATTAAAGGAATTTGCTCTGTTGTACTGCCACTCTACAAAACAATATATTTTTTAAAGATGTTATTTATTTATTTGAGAGACAGAGATCACAAGTAGGCAGAGAGGCAGTCAGAGAGAGAGGGGGAAGCAGGCTCCCCGCTGAGCAGAGAGCCCAATGTGGGGCTTGATCCCAGGACCCTGAAACCATGACCTGAGGCGAAGGCAGAGGCTTTAACCCACTGAGCCACCCAGGTGCCCCTACAAAACAATATTTAACTCCACTCCCCACTTCACCAAGATAACAAAAGCAACCTTGAGATTTGTGTTACATTCTGTTACACATGTAATTGGCAACAAAATATTTACAATATAGAGATAGAAATTGTTAATCACAACAAATATGTAAACTCAACAGCCTTGAAGCTATGCTAAGTCATTAATGTAGTCATTCACACCTTGCTTTAGAGAGAATGGATTGAAGATAGCAACATCAAATTTACTCAGAGTACATGCTCTCATTGTGTTAAATAGGTTTTGCTGCCACCCCCCAAAAAAAAGAAGAAAAAGAAAGAAATGGGCTCTGCCTTATCACTGATATCAAAGCATGGCAATGAGAGCTATAAAATGATAACCTCAAAAATGTGAAATGCACAAAACCTCCTAACATACCGAACTATAGATGTTTGGTTACAATTGTCTGAAAATCAGCTAGCTTTAGACAATGTGTATATTCCACATTGTCCAAGGGAGCTAAGTCAATCAGGCTTTTTGGAGATAAGGGATCCCATCTCTTAAATTTCTTACTTCATCTCAGAGAAGTCTAATATAAATAGTAAACGAAGTCTTCATACAGTCAATCAAATTTAAAAGCCTGCTGTCTTGTCTTAGATTATCCCAAAACTAGAATGTAAAACAAAAGCTTGTATGCAAGTCATTTATTTTAGAAGTGATTCCACAGAGAAGTCCATATAGAAGAGATAGCTGCAAGGGAAGCCTAGGCAACATGTTTATATAATTTACTCAGTCTTCTGGATCCATATGGGCCTGATCCCAAATACTTCATTTCTGTTGTACATGGGATTTCTACTATGCACACCCAACCAGTTTATGTGATGAGTTTCATGACAGCCAGCTCAGGATGGACAACTTCAGTCGGAGTCAACTGGTGTCCAATACACAATGTCTACTAGGACACAACAGCAAGCCAGGATCTGGGTGTGTGTGTTATGTAACTTTTTTTTTTTTTAATCTCCAGAAGGTAGCTCTCTGTAGAAAGCATGGTCTTACTCCCAAACCTTAGGTATCTATGCTGCAATTTTCCAGTTCGGGCTAGCCAGAGATTCCACACTGTCATTCTATCAGAAATTGGACTAATAACATCAGATCTTCTGGGCCATTATGCTAAGCAAAGCTTAGCAGCTTGTACCACAGCCTGGACCTGCTGCACAGAGGTCTCTGCTGTAAGATCCATTCAAAACTGGCCATCCCCAACCATTAAATAGACTGTGGCGGTATTCCCAGTTATGATATATGCTGCTTTCAGAATGCAAAGAGGCTGTAGGAGGCAGCCTCCACAGATAGCCCCAATGATCCCTACTTCTTGGTATTCATGCCTTCTTCTTTTTTTTTTTGATTTTCAAAATTTTTTTTTAAATTTTGGTATTTGTGCCTCTTATCATCCCCTCTAATACTGCATAGGGATGGCTTGTGGAACCACAAACATATTGCAGGAATACTGGTAGATGATGTACAAGTCTAGGTCAGAAAAAGATATTATGGCTTTTGACTTGCCTTCTTTTGATTAATTCTGGGAGAAGGAAGCTATGATAGCAGGAGGACAGCTGAGCAGCATTTTATAAAAGAACTGTGCTGTCCTGCCAACAGTCATGTGAGTTGAAGCCATAAATGCCTTAGAAGCAGATCCATCAGCAGAGGCCAAGCCGTCAGAAAACCGCAGGGCTGGCCAATGTCTTAACGGTAGCCTCACGAAAGACCTAGACTTAGAACTACCCAGCTAAACTGCTTCCAAACTTCTGGCACACGGCAATGGTGAGACAATAAATGTTTATTGGTTATAATCACCATTTTCAGGCAATTTGTTTTGTAGCAACAGTTACCTTACAGACTAGAACCTGGAAGAGGTATATTGCCACAGCAAAAATCTAAAATACGGGAGGGGTATACTGGAGCAGCGCGGGACGAAGCTGGAAGGACTATAAGGGAAATGTTAGTAAAAGCCAAAGGTTCACTGCAAAGACAGTTAAAAGGCAGCTTCGGGTGACTGCCAGGAAGGGCTTAGAAAGAAGTGGGGAGAGAATTATTGGAAAATGAGAGGAGTTCTGGTTACAGCATGGCAGGAAGATCAGCAGAACTGTCACCTAGAGTAATGAGGAAAGTAGAAGATATGTCTAAGGAACTGGATGATCTAAGATTTCTAGTCAGTGTACTGAGGGTGCCACCTGGTCTTTCTCATTACGGAATCTCTAATACTTGCTTCTTTTTGCTCATCCAATCCAACACACGTGTCATGGACGCAGGGCACCAGTGTGAGAGTCTGAGGAATGTTAAGACCATCAAGGTGCCCGCCAACTAAATTTTGACAAAAGGCAGAAGTGTTAATTTGGCTCTGAATGAGGGAGTGAATGCATCTGCTGTGCATTCTCAAGTAAAAAAAAAAAAAAAAAAAACACAAAAAATAAAACAAAACAAACAAACAAAACCCCAGCTTTTAGTTCCTTTCGCTAATGGCATTTGAGGAAAAAAATGCCTTTGCTAGGTCAGTATCTCCATACCAAATGTCAAAAATGGTGTTGATTTGTCCTAGTTTAGATACCACATCTTCCGTAACAGCTGTAGTTGGGTCAAACCCTTGGTTAAGTGTACAGCAGCTTGCTTGCAGTTTCCAAGATTCACCCAGTTTTGTGTTCCTTTTCTTTCAGGGGCCATGTAGGTCAACTGGACAGGAATGTGGAATGAAACCACCTCTCCCACATCTTTTCGAATGTTTGATGTGGCACTCATTTCTGAAATTCCACCAAGGACACTATGCTAGACCCTACCAGAAAATGCTTCACCATCAACAATTCACCTCCATCTACCAAAAAGTCAAGTCTTAGTAACTCTCGATAGTAAACTATGTTATGCCAACCTAGCGATGAGAAAGGCAAAGATTTATTCACTTGCCCCTCTTCCTCACCAATCATAAATCCCCATGATCATTAAGTTCTTCACAATTTTAAGTTGCACATGAACAACTGTGGAGAGGGTTTCTGCGGGCGTCCTGCACTATAACATCAATGCAGCTCTGGGAAAGCAGGCTGCTCAGCCAGGGCCAAGTCTGCACCTGTGTGAAGCTGGCTAGACGTCTGCAAGATGAAGTCACAGGAGAGACCAGACTGTGGAGAGGGTTTCTGCGGGCGTCCTGCACTATAACATCAATGCAGCTCTGGGAAAGCAGGCTGCTCAGCCAGGGCCAAGTCTGCACCTGTGTGAAGCTGGCTAGACGTCTGCAAGATGAAGTCACAGGAGAGACCAGAGTGGGGATGGAGCCAAGAGGATCTGAAATGGCACATGGTAGCATCCCATGCCTAGCAAATCGTAAATGGTCTCGTTCCGTTCTCCTTCTAAAAATGCCAAACCAAAGGCATCTATTTTTCTACAAACAACATACCTTTAGGACTAAATTGCTCAAGGTGGAAAATGGTTTGAATTTTTGTCACGTTCATTTATTCACTCAACAGATAGTTAATATGGGCATACAACGTGCTAAGCGATGTGATAGGCAAGGAAGATAGAAAGTATTCAAATAAGAAAGCACTACAAAAGGTAGAAACAACCCAAATATCTATCAATGTGTAGATGGATAAACAAAATGTGGTATATCCATACTATTACTCAGCCTTAGAAGAAAAGGAAATTCTGATACAGACTATAACATGTAGGAGCCTTGAAAACTAATGCCAGTGGGATGCCTGAGTAGCTCAGTCAGTTAAGTGTCTGCCTTCAGCTCCAGGCATGATCTCAGCAGGGCGCTTGCTTCCCCCTCTTCCCTTTGCCCCTCCCCCTGCTTATGCTTACACACACTCTCTCTCTGACAAATAAGTAAAATCTTTAAAAAAAAAAAAAAAAAGAAGAAGAACTTACACTAAGTAAAATATGCCAGACATAAAAGGACAAATATTGTATGACCCACTTATATGAGCTACCTAGAATGTTTAATAGAAACAAAAGGCAGCATGCTACCCAGGGCTGAGGGGGGCTGCGAAGAGGGGATTACTATTTGATAGGTATTTGATAGGTTCAGTTTAGGATGACAAAAAAGTTCTGGAGATGGATAATGGGACGGTTGCACAATAACGTGACTATACTTAGTGTCACAGAATTGTTCTCTTGAAAGTGGTAAAATGGCCAATTTTATGTGTATGTCATGTGTCACAGGACAACAAATTCTATACAACAATTTTTTATATTCACATCTACAATCCTCTGAAATGTAGAGAAACTTTCTAGATATAACAACATGGTTCTAAGGTTCTATAAAGTTACTGCCAAGTTCAAAGCCTTGGGGGAATTCTTAAATTCCTAAGGCTTAGAAGCAATTTATTTGAGCTCTTCAGGCAAAAACAGAAGGGTCAATTATAGATGTGACAGACTTTTCCTTGTTTTATTAAACAATGAAAAAAGAAGGAGTAGCTCAGAGAGGCCTGTCAACCATCATCTTGGGTCTTATGCTTCAGGTATCCAATAAGTAGTCACTGTTAGAAATAATATATTCCAAGCTTTTTTCTGATGATGTTACATTGTTAACTGCATATAACTGCATACCTCAACAACTGGACCAATAATGTGAGATTGTGGATACGATCCACACAAAACGGAAAAATAAAAATGAAGTGAAAGTAATAAATTTTTGAAGTTTGTACTGTTCTCATTACACATCTAGAAACATTTCATTCTCTGAGTCTTTAAAACATTTTTACCCATACTCTGGTCAACAGATATAGATGTGTTGATTACTTTTTATTTTTATAAAGTTCATTTTCAGGTATTACATTTTCGTATTCTCTTGCATATAATAAACCACTCCTGGTACTGGAGTGACTCAAGTGGCTTCATTACAGGCAATTTTTAAGGACAACAAATTCTTCTTTTTATTCTCATTTTTTTTTTTAACCTTCTTACTTAAAAAGACTGATGTTACAGAGTTAGGAAACTGAGAAGTACAACTTCTTTACAAGAGACTGTAAGCCTTCCTTCATGGTTACCCTAAATCAAGAACCATATGTATGGTTGTATATTTTTATAATCTCCATATCATTTCTAACCCACTAAATGATGTAATTATATAGAGTTAGAAAAGAAGAAATTCAAATACCTCAAACATTAAATTTCCAGCACACTAATTGGTATGCATATGAATGTAAATGTAGATGCAAAGTATATGTAAATATTCTTTTTAAATACAAATGGTTTTTGCTACCAAAATACTTCATCTGAAAATGAATATTTCATCTGAAGCCAAGTTAATCTTTCCAAACTTTGTGAGTCCAAGGATCTTGAGTTTATGGCTAAAGGTAGTTACTAGCAATATTAGTGACTCAGAAATGCATATTAAATCTTAGGCTGTTATTTTCATAATGGGTAAACATCAACTGAGTTTTGTCAAGTAAACATATACTCCAAATTATGAGATGCTAGGAAAAACAACCAGCAGGTAATGAGTTATAGATACGAATGTAGGGGCACCTGGGGGGCTCAGGGTCAGTTGGTTAAGCTGCTGCCTTCAGCTCAGGTCATGATCCCAGGGTCCTGCGATCAAGCCCCGCATAGGGCTCTGAGCTCAGTGGAGAGCCTGATTCTCCCTCTGCCTGCTGCTCTGCCTACTTGGGCTCTCTCTCTCTCTCTCTCTCTCTATGTCAAATAAATAAATAAAATCTTGGAAAAAAAAAATACAGGGGCGCCTGGGTGGTTCAGTGGGTTAAAGCCTCTGTCTTCAGCTCAGGTCATGATCCCAGGGTCCTAGGATCGAGCCCGCACTGGACTCTCTGCTCTGCAGGGAGCCTGCTTTCCTTTCTCTATCTGCCTGCCTCTCTGCCTACTTGTGATCCCTACCTCTCTGTGTCAAATAAATAAATAAAATCTTTAAAAAAAAAGATACAAATGTAAATTGTTTCAATTTCTCCAAAAGTGACAAAGAATATCTTAATTTCTCAGTAGGGTCTGCCCAGTTTTTTTTTTTTTTAATATTTCATTTATTTATTTGTCAGGGAGAGGGAGAAAGAGAGAGAGCGAGCGCGCACACAAGCAGACAGAGAGGCTGGCAGAGGCAGAGAGAGAAGCAGGCTCCCTGTTGAGCAAGGAGCCCATGCGGGATTCGATCCCAGGACTCTGGGATCATGACCCAAGCTGAAGGCAGCGGCTTAACCCGCTGAGCCACCCAGGCGTCCCGGATCTGCCCAGTTTTGATAACAAAACATAACCCACAAACTTCATAACCTTCTTAAGAAACAGATTATTTGGGGCACCTGGGTGGCTCAGTTGTTAAGTGTCTGCCTTTGGCTCAGGTCATGACCCCAGGGTCCTGGGATTGAGCCCCTCATTGAGCCCCACATCAGGCCTCTGTGAAGCCTGCTTCTCTCTCTGTCACTTTCCTTGTTTGTCTTCCCTCTCTGTCTCTCTCTGTCAAATAAATGAAAAAAATCTTTAACAACAACAACAAAAAGAAATAGATTATTTGATCGGCATTTTCATATAGTAATTTACTTTGGGAAATACAGCATATTTAAGAAAGCCCTAAATTAGGTTATAAAATGCAAAGCTGTAACTGGATTTGATCAATGGTGAGCATTTCTAACTCTACTGAAAAGACACGTCCTCTTTTAGGAAAATCAGGCAATCAGTTTTCTCTTTAAAGAAATGTCATCAGTAAAGCAGTGTTGAGGGTACATGCAATTCTGTCAATTATTTTTAAAAAAAATTGTGGAGAGTACATCTTTAATAAAATTGCCTTTTAGTTTGAAACACTAAGGTCTTACTCAAAATTACAGAGTCAGAAATGAACATCAATTTTTGGATTTCTATTTCTATGCACATTTGTTCTGTGTTTGGGTATAAATTTCTCCTTGGATACTAATTTTCCATGGCTGACAAATTTCACAAGTATTAAATAGCCATAACTTAAAAATCATATTATACTAATGGCAGTTTATAAAGCCAATCTCTATTTCAAGACACATCATTAGTCTCTTTGAAGACACGTGTTGATGTAATATTTCTTTTGCTTGATTAAAAATCACAGTAAGGATGCATTTTAAAAACATCTATCAATTGAAATTACCTCAGGGCATCAATGCACATGGTCTCACCAAGTAAATGATTCCAAGAGTATGATAGCAAATCAGCTAAAGCAGATGGTTAGATGAGGAACAGGGAGGCTGATAACGGCACATTCATGGAAATTGTAAAATTTAAAACTGACGGACACCATAGTGATAAACAGTGCAACATTTTATAGCCAATATCTTGAGGCCATTAGACGTTAAATGCAGGTTATACAGTTACTAACAAGCCAGAGGAAGCTGGGTATCCTGACTTCCCAGCTCAGTACTCTCACATTCTACCTTAGGACACTGGTTCAGATGAGTAGCTCACCGTGGAACTGTATTTCTCAAATGCCAGTAAGTTATCAAAGTGATCCTAGGCTTCATAAGTAATTTACTAAATCACAAAGAAAATTTGTCATTGTCTTCACACCTGTGATTTGTAAGGATACACAGAAACCATGTTAATGCAATCTTTCTATCTTTCTTCTCCTTATGCTCTTTCAGCCTCGGATGGAACACTTCTGGTGAAAAGAGGTTACTTTTCATTAAAGTCGCCCTTTCTGGTAAGGGACAGATTTAGCCAACAATTTCCCCCTATATTCCTATAAAACCTTCCTCTTTTAGAATTCTTTTTTTTTTTTTTTAAAGATTTTATTTATTTATTTGACAGAGAGAGATCACAAGTAGCAGAGAGGCAGGCAGAGAGAGAGGAGGAAGCAGGCTCCCTGCTGAGCAGAGAGCCCGATGCGGAACTCGATCCCAGGACCCTGAGATCATGACCTGAGCCGAAGGCAGTGGCTTAACCCACTGAGCCACCCAGGCGCCCCCTCTTTTAGAATTCTAATCTAACTTCTTCCTGATAGCTTTTCAAGTATTTTAAAACTCCTTGCTATTTTTTTTTTTCTTATTCCAAATAATACTTTTGGTCTGATCACTACACGTTGCTTTTTTGTGGCACTGTTAATTATACAGTCATACCACAGAATAATCTTGGAACTAGTAAAGAATATAAAAGAGTAGACAAATAATAAGTGAAATATCCGGCCACATATCGTTTATTCTTATTGAGATAAAATAAAAAGGGCAAATAAACTTTATATCCATTTCAACATGGTTGAATCTCACTCTACAGCTCTTTAAATACTGTTAACTCATCTCACACACATTCTGTCAAGCTTCAGGCTTTTTTTTTTTTTTTTTTAAGGATTTAATTTACTTATTTGAGATGGGGACAGAGAGACAGAGAGTATGTACAGGAGGAGAGGAAAAAGCAGGCTCCCCACTGAGCAGGGAGCCTGACTTGGGGCTCAAACCCAGGGTCCTAGGATCATGACCTGAGCTCAAGGCAGACACTTAACCAACTGAGTCACCCAGGTACCCCAAGGTTCAGGCTTTCTTGATTTATGCTGAGTTGTGTTACTTGCTATGGCTATTCTTTGATAACTGCTTGGCCAACTCAGCCCCATAAGGACAAAGGCACGTACTGAAAATCCTGTGCCCAAGAATACCTAATTCTTCGATAAATCCTATCTAGAGGTGGAGTGGAGGAACTAGATGTATGTGTCTCATCTCTGAGCTCTTTCAGATGCCTTAATCAGCAACCTGCACTGATCCAGGTTTTTGAGATGCCATGCTTTCAGATATCACCCCCAAAATCTTTTATCTCAGAAGGCTGTAATTCCATGGCATGGTCCAGAATTGGTAACTTTTAGGTTACATTTGAAGATAAATGTTCATAATATATATCTGTATTCTTTGACATGATTTGTATACAGTGCTATGAAGGAATAACAGTGAATGCACAGCAAATGCTTTACACATCTATATGCATCAATTTAGTATTCTTCTGGTGGAAAGAAATGAGAATTATTTAAATCAAAATTACGCTTGTAGATTTTGAAGCAATTCCAGTGCTAAAAATGTTCTGAGCATTTTATACTGAATGCTCATTATTTGCTAGAGTACAAAGGTCATAGTGGCTCACAGTTCACAGATGGTCTGTAGGCTAAATAGGACAGACCAGAGGGATAGGGAAAACTTGCATTTTGATTACCTAGCTTGTGTTCCCTACCAGAATTTAATTTTATTTTTAAAAATTGTGTTTTATTGTGGTAAACACCAAATGTGAGATATCTCTCTTAACAAATTTTAAGTGTATAATATGTTACTTTTGACTCTAGGTACAAAGTTGTACAACAGATCTCTAGAACTTACTCATCTTAACAGAAACTTTGTGCCCACTGATTCATAGCACCCTATTTTCCCCTTCCCCAGCCCCTGGCAACCACCATTCAACTCTCTGCTTCTGGGAGTTTGACTATTTTAGATATTTCCATTCTAATAATACATTTTCTTTATCCATTCTTCTGTTGATAGACATTTAGGTTTTTTCAAAATTTTGGCTACTATGAATAGTGCCATCATTCCTCCAAAGAAGACATACAAATGGCCAGCAGGCAAATGAAAAAATGTTCAATGTCACCATCCACCAGGCAAATGCAAATCAAAACCACAATGAGTTATCACTTCATACCTTTCAGGAAGGTTACTGTCAAAAAAAAAAAAAAAAAAAAAAAAAGGACAATACATGTGGTGGGGATGTGGAAAAAATGGAACCAATACACACTGTTAGTGGGAATGCAAAATGGTTAGGTGCAATGGTAAACAGTATAAAGTTTCCTCAAAAAAATTAAAAAAATATTGCCATATGATTCAGCAATCCCAATTCTGGGTATTTATTTTTTAAAAAAGTGAAATAAGTATCTCAAAAGTATATCAGCAGATGTTATTTTTAATGATAATCTTTCTGATGCATTGACTTTGGCTCCGGTGTAGATCATCTATTCTTAAAATAAGTGTGCCAATCTATCTAATTATCTAATACCTATGAC
The DNA here is from genome assembly GCF_020171115.1 of Neogale vison. Classification (NCBI taxonomy): domain Eukaryota; kingdom Metazoa; phylum Chordata; class Mammalia; order Carnivora; family Mustelidae; genus Neogale; species Neogale vison. Next base: position 168,704,301 of record NC_058094.1, read on the forward strand.
CCCATTCTTATCAGTATCTGGTTAATTGAAGAATTCCATTCAATTTAACTTAATAAATATTGTGAGTGCTTATAATTTTAAGCACATAGATGTCTTTGCCCATCCAGGAATCAGTTAAAATTATTTCTCTCCTTATTTACCCATGAACTTCCCAATGTGAAAAATACCTAAAATGAGAAGTAGGTAGAATTTTCTTCCATCTTATTGAAAAGTGATAATTGGAAAATTCAAGTTTTTGATGTAGCATAACAAAGGATGAGCACTGTTATCTTCTTTTTTAAAATGACAGAGAAAAGAATAATTAACTACTGATTATTCACAAGAAGTTGTGAGGTATATTCTGTGTGACCCAATTGTCAAACCTGCTATGTGGTAAATTTTATGAAGTATTGTCTTGGCATTACTTTGAAGAGTGGAAATGAGAAGACTTACAGTTGAGCAATGCAGCCTTAATAATATGCTTTAAATCACAGCTCCTTGCCATGTATCACAAACTGACATCTAATAATTGCAAATAGTAGAGTGAGCTTTGGGATTTCTAGTCAGAGAGGGGGAAATAGGTGCGATGAGAACCTAGAGAAGGAAAACAGTGCATTTTTATTAGGGAACTCAGAGCCTGATGGAAATAATGTAATTTGAGCTGGATGGCTACAAATGGAAATGGAAAGGAACTTACGGTTGGACAGCTAGAAGTGTCGGTATAGAGAATCCCAGGAATAGAGAACGGCATAAACAAAAACAGGAAATGCAGACTGAATGTATTAATAGACACGAGAAGTTTAGATATGAAAAGGAAAAAGTGCTTGGAGACAGGCCAGGGAAGGTCTTGGAAACTGTAGGAGACTCCTCACTTACTATGTTATAATACCTTACTGTAGGCAAATCCTACCTTCCAATAATTGGCTTTAGTTGGACTCGGTCCTTCTCTTTCCATATTATGTAGGTTTAAGATTTCTTGCATCTATCCTACATGTTTTGACATATTGTTAAACTGCATTCTAGGGGCACCTGGGTGGCTCAGTGGGTTAAAGCCTCTGCTTTCGGCTCGGGTCATGATCTCAGAATTCCGGGATCGAGCCCCACATAGGGCTCTCGGCTCAGCAGGGAGCCTGCTTCCCCCTCTCTCTCTGCCTGCTTTTCTGCCTACTTGTGATCTCTGTCAAATAAATAAACAAAATCTTAAAAAAAAAACCTGCATTCTATACTGTTCACCCAGTATTTTGTGTATGCAAACCTATTTCTTGAGTAAGAAAAACCATTCTGGGATAGAAGATTTGTCATATTCCTCCTGTAGTTCCTAATGTGGAAACAGACTGCTAATAAAAGTAATGATGAAAGTCCTTTCTGGAGTACATTTAAGCTATAATTGGTGTTGCTCCTTAATAAATACTTGGTGAGCTACAAGAGATAGCAGAAGATGGCTGTTCCCAAAAACTTTCAAAGGAAAGGTTCTGAATTTAAAATAAAATAGTTTGACATCCTGTATGAATTACCAAGAGACTATCAAGAGACTAGAAAATAGAGTACCTAGCTATGGAGGTCAAGGTTATATTATACTCAAAAAGTGACAGTAATGAAAGTCAAGCACTAGATAGCAATGACCACCGTGTCAGTATCAATAAGGGGCCAGCACTCAGGGAGTACAACATCAAAAAGGCATCAATCGCAGGGCTAATTGGTAAGAAAAATGAACTTACAGCTTAAAGAAATTTGTGCCTAAAAATTAATCCAAGACTCAACCAGCTGCTCAAGGACATTATACAATTAAAATATAAAGTATAGCTCTTTCTTTTTAAGATTGAACTCTTTATAATTGCTAAAGAAAAGATTTAACTCTGCAAACCTTAATATTATTATCCTTCTGGTTTATTTTCTTTTTTCCCTGAGGTTGTCATCAGAAGGATGCATGTTTATGACACGATTTAAATTTAGACCTTTTTTTTTTTTTGGTCACCTGCTAATATGCTTGCCAATATGTTTAAGATGACTGTAAGAAGTGATGGAATTCAAATTATTTTCACCATATAGGCCTTCTTTCACTCTGATGGTGCTAATGGTTGACTCATTATTTCAATGGCATTTTCTTCAATGTCACGATGTCTCTCTGAGGGCATGTTTCATTTTTATAATTGCTATCATCCTGAAGCATCCCAATTTCTCCAGTGACAAGCACTGCCCCTAAGATTTGAGATTCACGGCTCTCACAGGAAATCTGTCTCTCAGAGGGTTTTTTACTCATTTTGCCAAAGGCTGAGTTTTTTATCTATAGATAAGCAGTTTTCAGAATTTCGTACATAAAGAAAATTCCATTCATATGTTCTTTGATAGCTTACAGTTTTCATGACATAGGGAATTATAAAGCAGGGACTACTGGTGGTGGAATTCCTTTATCTCTGACTTTTCTGTAGCTCCTGGTAAACATGGTAATTTTTGCTTCTCTTGAAGAGAAAATAAGCACATATAAGATGTACTACTTTGTATTTCAAGATTCTTAACACAACCCAATAGAATGCTATGTGCCTAAAACAATGAGTGGGTTAAAAAGGAAAATTATCAAGTATGAATATATATATTTCTTAGCACTGAAAGTGTACATTTTGGAGGTATTTCCAAAGGGAAAATATAGGTCATATTTTGGGTTTTTAACTCATTCAAATTAAAAAACAAAACTCATCTTTTATTAATCTACAGCTCTTCTAGTTATGACCCACTTGTCACTGATTTCCTAATTGCATAAATGCTTGATCATGAGTAACAAGGGTCCTGTTTGATTATGGTAGGTATTCATTTTTTTATAGTAGCTTATTAATTTGCTAAAAGGCACTATATTCACACCTAGATCTATATTCACACCTAGAATTCAAAAACTGCAGGCCACTCATCTGTTTTCTGCCTACCTCAAATCTGTTCTCTGCAGTGAGCAGCCAAAGGGACCTCTCCAACACAAAAATATGTTTATGTCACCATTTCGCTGAGATCTATTCACCACCTCCCTGTTACTCTTATGCTAAAGCAAATCTTGTTGGTATGATCTATAAATTCTACAAGGATTTGACCTGCACCTCCCTCTCCAAGATTTTCTTGTATTTTGCTTGCTCTTGATAACCATGCTTTAGCCACGCATGCACCTGTACTCCATTTCCCCCAAAGAGATCCCTATTATAGCACTTAGTATGCTGCAATTACTTGTCTTTCTTTCCTATAGCTTATTCAAGGGTACTGCCTTGTTATTTTCCTACCACCAATGATTAGGATAATGCATATCACATATTAACTGCTACTACAAAATACTTGTTTAATGAATACATTTATATGAATAAAAATTCCAGCTCCCTAATTAGAAAAACTTATCACTGCTAATCCATCAGTGAGGAAAAACACCCAAGAAGAGCACAATACCTTAATTCAGTTAAAACATAAATTTTCATACAAGTCCTATGTAAGAATGTGTATCTTTTATACTCAAAGTTATACAGGAACCAGCACCATTAATGGTGCTTGGCAGCTTATCAGAGATGTAGAATCTCAGGCCCAACCCCAAAACTACTTACATAGAATCTACTTTTTTATTTTTTTTAAATATTTATTTATTTGTCAGAGAGAGAGAGAGAGAGCGCACAAACAGGCAGAGTGGCAGGCAGAGGCAGAGAGAGAAGGAATGCCACCCAGGCATTCCTACATGTTTTTTTTTTTTTTTTAAATAAGACTCCAGGATAATTTGTGTGTGTATTTGTTTCAGAAGTATAGAGCACTGACACTGATTTATTAAAAAGCTTTATATTAGAGTAGCTACAGAGGCATATGCTCCTAATATATTAAGAATTAATAAGGAGAGAGCCAATTTCTCCTAGAATAATTTATAAATTATGTTTTCAACAAACAGATCATGGGTAGCAAATGTCTGCCAAGAACTGTGTGAGGCACTGGACAGACTATGATGCTTCAAAGTAATGTAGTTCCTTCCCTAGTGCAGTGTTTTACCTGTTCATAAGACTAACATTAAAAAAGGAAATAAAAACTATTACACTCATAATTGAAGCAAAGTCTAACAGAAAATTCAAGTTAATATAAGTCAGATCAAAATTTTAATAAGGGGTGCCTGGGTGGTTTAGTCAGTTAAGCATCTGCCTTCGTTTTGAGCCCTGATCCCAGGGTTCTGGGATCGAGCCTTGCATCAGACTCCCTGCTCAGTGGGGAGCCTGCTTCTCCCTCTCCCTGCCACTCTCCTGCTTGTGCTCTCTCTCTCTCTGCCAAATGAATAAGTGAAATTTAAAAAAAAATTCTTTTAATAAAATAATTTTAGAAGAGAAATTATTCCAAATTTCAGCTCATGTTAAAATCAACTATATCTAATACAAACATTATGAATAAAAACAATAATATTGGGACTTGTCCTACTTTTACATTAAGCTATGTTCTAATATCATAAAAAATAGAAATATGATGGCCAAGTAAGAAGAGAAGACTACCTCAGCAGGACCTAATAAAATATTTGAAAACATATATGTAAGTAAAATATGATAAAAGTGGTATTTTACATTAAAAATAAAATGAAGCCAAATACAAAATAAATAATAAATAACACTGAATTATTAATTAACTCTTTAAAAAAAGAAGTTAAATACATACACCTGTTAACATACATCAAAATAAACCGCATTAGGTATAAAAGAGGTAAATATAAAAAATATGTTACCAAAATTAAGAAAAATGTGTGTGAAAGCATTTTTAAAACAAGCGAATAAGTCTTCTGTTTCTGACCTTAACATAATAGCTTGTGTCAGACCAATCCTTTCACGACAACAAGTAGAAAAGGTGGCTAAACTTAAAAAAAAAAATGTTTGGAGACACCAAAGACAAACAGAATGACCTTGAAGAACCAAGTTCTGAGACAAAAATGAAGTGCAGTATAAGTCGTCTGACATTTGTCTTAGTTTGTATCCTTGAGCCATTTTACAATTCTTTAACTATGGCCAAGAGGAGAAGATGAGCAGAACTTTAAGCAGTTTTAGGCATCTGGGAAGAAAATATGATGTCTAGGGTTGACCAGGAAGAAGAATAACAACACATCTGTTAGTTACGATTTTCAAAAGGCTATACCTATAGACATACAAAAAAGGGGAAAAAATACTAATTTTTTTAAGAAAGCTGAAATTCAGCTTCTAATCACCTAAATTCCAGATTAGGTGAAGGTAATCTTTTTGTAGCCTAACGTTTTAAACACAGACACAACACACACAAGTCTCACCTGGAAGAATATATCAATTACATAGAGCACCACTCCCAAACACCCACACATACATTCTTAAAATTGCGATGGCTGGTATTCAACAAAACATTGTTTAGAATACCAAATATAAGAGAACAATATATCAGAATCATTAGAATTACACATTATAGTAGCTGTGATCAATATTTTCTAGAAAACAGAAAACGTGATGGAGAATTTCGACAGAGACCAGAAATCTATTTTTAAATTGTCAAATGCAAAATCTAGAACTGAAAAATACAGCAACTGAATTAAGAGCTTAATAAATAGATTTAGCAGCAAGAGGACTAGTGACTAGAAGATAACTCAGTAATATATAGAATGATGCAAAGATAGAAAAAAAAGAACATAGGGAACATGAAAGAAATCTTTAACATTTCAGTTATTAGGAGAACAGAGAAAAAATGTCCAAAAAAATCAGAAATTAATTAAAACAAAATGAAAATGTAAATCCAAATGAATATTGAATGTATAAAGCAACAGTAAGTGTGAGGCACCAAAAGATTAGCCAAAGAATATATAATTAATGGGGCATTAGGGGAACAAGAGTGATAAAAATAATTACTAAAAGAAAGGAAAGAAAAATATGTAGAAAAAAATGGGACAACAGAAAACAACAAGACTATACAGAATTATATAAGGCAAATTTATTCAAAATGCACACAGTCCCATTAAATTCAAATTAATAAACTATAGAAATGATTTTTGAAAGTATAGTCTTCATCAAATGCAAAGCATCTCAGAAGTGGTCAGATGGGATAAAAACCAAAACTCAACTCTTGCTGCTTATAAGAATAACACCTTAGATAAAAGGAAATTGACTTATAGCCAAAAGATGAACCACAATTATATGGTCAATTAATCTCTGACAATGGAGGCAAGACTATACAATGGGATAAAGTCTCTTCAACAAACAGTGTGGAAATCTGGACAGCTACAAACAATATAACGAACTGGACTACTTTCTTACACCATACACAAAAATAAATTCAAAAGTGATTATGGACCTATATGTGAGACCTGAAACCATAAAAATTCCAGAAGAGAGCATAGGTAGTAATTTCTTTGACACTGACCATAGCAATATTTTCTTAGCTTTGTGTCCTAAGGCAAGGGAAACAAAAACAAAAATAAACTACTGGACTCCATCACAATAAAAACCTTCTGCACAGCAAAGGAAACAACCAACAGAACTAAAGACAATCTACTGAATGGGAGAAGATACTTGCAAATGACATATCCAATAAAGGGTTAGTATCCAAAATATATAAAGATCATATATACAGTTAAACATCAAAACTTCCAAATAATCCAACTGAAAAAATGGGCAAAAGACATGAATAGACATTTCTCCAAAGAAGATATACAAAAGACGAGACCCATGAAAAGATGCTCAACATCAGGGAAATGCAAATCAAACTACAATGAAACGTCACTTAAACCTGTCAGAATGGCTAAAAGCAAAAACACAAACAACAAGTGTTGATAAGGATGTGAAGAAAAAGGAATCCTTGTGCTCCATTAGTGGGAATGCATATTGATTAAGCCACAATGGTAAAGAATACAGAGATTCTTCAAAAAATTAAAAATAGAATTACCATATGATCCTTTAATTCCACTACTGGGTATTTACCCAAAGAATACAAAAGCACAAAAGATAAAGTTACCTCTATGTTTACTACGGTACTACCTACAACAGCCTGATTATGGAAGCAACCCATGTCCACACACAGACACGCACACACACACAGTGGAATATTGTGGGGATTCACAGTGTGTGGACAGATAAAGTCTGGCTTGCATTTGCCTCCCTGGATGAGACTAATTGAAAAGCAAAGGACCAGTGCTCCGAGCACTGGGCCTCCTTTGAAGTTTCTTGGCTGAAAGCAACCAGATTCTTATTCCAGCTCAAGCTTCTCAACTAGGGAGTAAATATTTAAATTTTGAAGAAAAACAGCACCCTTGGTAGTCATACACTTCATGAACTCCTTTCCTTGCACGCATGTCACCAACACTGCTTGCCCCATCACGCAGTTGCCCCACAAATTATTATCCTGATCATTAAAGCTACACATTCTCTGTTTTGTGCTTGTGCTTAGTGTATTGATAAAACAATAAAAGTGGAGACAGAGCTTGGCTTGGGGCCTTTTGCCACTACAGCGCCTGGTCCCCAGACCCTCTTCTTTCTCTTACTAGCCTGTCTGTAGTAATCTTTTCATTTGTTGTCTCAGGGTCTGCTGGCCAAACATCATAGAATATTACTCACCCATTTAAAAAAAAGAATGAAATCTTGCCATTTGCATTCTAGAGGAAATAATGTTAAGTGAAATAAATCAGAGAAAGTCAAATACCATATCATTTCACTCCTATGTGGAATTTAAGAAACAAAATTACAAAGAAAAATCAAGAGACAAAAAAACAGATTCTTAGCTATAGAGAACAAACAAATGATTACCAAAGAGATGAATGGAGGGGGGGATGGGTGAAGTAGTTGAAGGGGATTAAGAGTATACTTACCCTGATGAGCACCAAGTAATGAATAGAATTGTTAAATCTCTACATGGTACAAGTGAAACTAATATAATACTGTACTCTAATTATACTAGAATTAAATTTTTCTTAAAAGATGAAGGAAATTATGGCATGCAAACATTAATCAAAAGAAATCTGGTATAGCTATACTAATAACACACAGTGTATTTTGAGAAAAGAAACATTAAAGGCATTTAATAGCAAAAGTATCAATCTACCAAAATGACAAATTTTAAAATTTGTATGTACCTAATAACAACTGGCCTCCAAATGTATAAAGTGAAAAATGGATGGAATTATAAGAAATACACAAATACAGAATCATAATAAAAGACTTTAAGACACATCTCTTATTAACTGATAGAAGTATTAAAGAAAGTGCCACTAGCTCTTTAAAAGATTTAGACAACACGGTTAACAAAAGCAACATAATTTACATCACATAGTGTTATGTCCAGAGCAGCAAAATAAATACGCTTTCTTTTGAATACACATAAAACACTGACCATAACTGTTTATCTGCTGACTTTAAAGCAAATTTCAATAGATGTCAAAGAACTGAGATCAGAGAGAGTATATTTTCTGACATAATAGAAGTAAGTTTCAAATCAATTTAAAAAAGAAGACAAATAGAAATTCTTGCAATACTTGAAAATTAATGAAACACACTGATGAACATGAGTCAATGAAGGAATCACATGGATATTTAAAAAAAGTAATTTGTGACAAATGAGAATAAAACTGTGACATTAAAACTTTGTGAGATAAAAGTAAAGTAATTCTTAGAGAAACTTATACCTTTAAGTGCTTAAGTTGTAAGTAATTATGGAGAAAAGGTTGAAAAAATGAATAAGTTAGAAAAGAGCAATAAAGTAAACACAAAGACAGGAAAGGAAATAATAAGGGTAAGAGCAGACATTAATGAAATATAAATCAAATGTTCCACAGAGAAAAGTCATTTTTTTAAAAGATTTTATTTATTTATTTGACAGACAGAGATCACAACTAGGCAGAGAGAACGGGCGAAGAAGGCTCCCCTCTGAGCAGAGAGCCCAATGTGGGGCTCCACCCCAGGACCATGGGATCATGACCTGAGCTGAAGGCAGAGGCTTTAACCCACTGAGCTACCCAAGCACCCCAAGAAAAGTCATTTTTCAAAAGACTGATAATACTGATAAATCTCAACCAACACGAATGTATTCAAAGAGAGCATTTGCAAATGACTATTAAAAATAAAAAAGGAGGAGACATCCTTAAAGATTCTGCAGACATTGAAAAGAAATAGAATACTACGAAAATTAACTTCCTAGACCAACAAAAAGCTTATCAAAACTGACATTAGACACAGAATATTTAAATATTGCTCTGTTCAACCCACAGTGAAAAACTGTTCACAAAGAAACTTCAAGGCCCTAATGGCTTCACTGGTGAATGCATCCAAACATCCAAAGAAAAACAAATGAACAAAAAATGTGACAGGGGCACCTGGGTGGCTCAGTTGTTAAGTGTCTGCCTTTGGCTCAGGTCACCATCCCATGGTCCTGGGACTGAGTCCCGCATCAGGCTTCTCCGCCCCCCCTACTTGTGTTCTTTCTCTCGCTGTGTATCCCTCTTTTAATAAATAAATAAAATCTTTAAAAATGCTGTGATAATTTGACCCCTAAAATATTCCAGAATAAAGAGAAAAGGGGAATCATCATCAGCTCATTTTGTAGCATCAGAATAGCCTTGATCCCAACATCTGACAAGGGCATTAGAGGAAAGGAAAATTACAGGCCAGTATCTCTAACAAACATAGATGTTAAAAAAAAAAAAAAAAAAATTTCACAAAGGCAATCCAATAATATATCAAAAGGATAATATATCACAACCAACTGGAGATGTTTCCAAAGACATAGATCTTTTTTAGTGTTTAAAATCAATCAGTGTAGGGGCACCTGGGTGGCTCAGTGAGTTAAAGCCTCTGCCTTTGGCTTGGGTCATGATTCCAGGGTCCTGGGATCAAGCCCTGCATCGGGCTCTCTGCTCAGCAGAGAGCCTGCTTCCTCTTCTCTCTCTGCTGGCCTCTCTGCCTACTTGTGATCTCTGTCTGTCGAATAAATAAATAAAATCTTAAATAAAATAAAATAAAATAAAATGAGATGAGAATTTTTCAATGTATATTAGGTACAGGATGTTAGACTAAACATATAAGGATATCAATTTTGTTGGACAAAAACATAATTGGTGAAATTTTTTTGCCTTCTAAGACAATGGATTTCAATTTTATCTTCCATTTTGATATTTTTCCCTTGATTTTAAACCTGATAAATTTCCTTTAAAAATAAATATAACATATTATGGTAAAAATACAAGTCATCCTACTTTCTGGCCTCTTATTCTAGATGCCATTAGGACTATTAAATGCCTTTTTATCTATGCCTTTTGTTATGTTGGTTCTCTCTGGCTTTGTAGTATAAAATCTTACTATTCATCTTTCATTGCTTTCAGTCTCCAACACCCACGGTCTTTTATGAGAAATTCAATACATTTTTTTAATACAAGGTATCTCAAGAAGGCCAATAAGTTAGATGTCAGAACAATAAAGAGGGGTTTGAAGTACCTCAAAGCATAGGTATTTTGTTCCTACTTACAACAAAACACAATCTATGACAATTCAAATAACAGAGTTCTCAGAGTGATGAATTTGAGTTCTCAGATGAATTTGAGTTTGTGGAGATGCTGGTCTTTAACTTATTATATTTCTCTGGATCATTTAACATTTGTAAACACTTTTACATCTATTTCCTCATTTTTCTATGGAGGATAATAACAGAACACATTTTACAGGAATGCTGCGGATATCAAATAGATATCACATTTAGTAATAAGGTTGTTGAAAGGGAAAAGCCTAGAGATCAGAAATCACATATGCCTAAGGTTCAGAAATATATTTTGAAATTTTAGTTACTCAGTAATAAAGAGCAAACAGGCCCTGAAACTGATACAAGGTAGTATGGGGCTATCAGCTCTAATACTGTAAACTACTTTGCAGGGAGAAACATAGAAGATAAGAGATAGGGGCTTTTTACAAAGCACTTAAATTACTACCAAGGACAGAGTTGCAGGACAGATTTTGAAGTACATGATGGTAACCCGAAAGTGCTTTTTCTAACCTCTGAATGCTGTCCCCCTTAATAGCATTTACTAAGACTTCAGTTTTCCTTGGAAACAATCTTTCTCTTTAGACTCTATCCATGGATCACCTTGAGAGCTTCTTATCTCTGTCACATTTTCATCTTCCTTATCTCCCCTCTCAAGCACTGAATGGAATCAATAAGAGAGTGTCACTTTCAAATAAGGTGGATGCAAATCAAGAAAAAGGGAAAGGGTGACAAGTATTAAACTGACGGGTCTGTTAACTTGTAGCACAATTTCACCATTCAGGAGCCATAGATACCAACTCACAGGGAAAGCAGCATCAAAGGCTTTGTCAGTGATGTCAAGCACAGTTTATGTGGCTGCTTCCTGAAGCATGTTCAGATCCCAAAGAAAGGAAGGGAAAATCCCTACTTCTCTGCATTTATAAGGTCATGAGGCAAAGCTTACTTCTAAGGAGCAAATGTGAATATTGGAAGAGCCAACCCTCTGAACTAGTTATTATGCCATGACGCCAAAGGATTTTCTAATTTCCACTGAAACGGTTTCTGCCCATTAATGTTAATTACCAATAATTTTCAGACCCTGGCAGCCAGAACAGTTTTGCAGGCATATAAATTCAATAAATATGGTATGAGTAGAACTAATAAGTGGTAAGGTGGAAACCTAAAACCCCAGAGAAAAATAAGGCAAATGTGAATCGAGTTTGTATTGTGTCCTTAACTGAACGCTTCTTGATCTGTTGGCCATATAAGCCCACGCTCAAAAGCCATTCTCATCCCTTCTCAAGAAAACTCTCTCTACTGTGACAATAACAAACCGTTCGCAGTATTGCGATATAAGTGGTTTGGAGAACTCATCTTTTGTAAACTCGGGGTGTTTTCACATGTACAAGTCCCTTTACTAGCATGAGAGCTCTCGAAGATTGGGAGGCACAGCAAAAAAAAAGCAGAGTCCTGACAGTTGCAAAGACAGGAGCCACTCAGGTCAGACACTTTGTAGCTGCACGGCCGATTCTGGTTTTGTGGGATTCCAAACCTGTACAACTTGGGGGCCCTCTCTAAGAAAAAAAGAATACAAAGTTACAGACTGAAAGTAAGGTCTGAGAGTGGATTTATAAAGAGAATGAGAAAATGGAATAGTCACAAACTGCAGATTTTTAAAAAAGAACAAATATAAAAGTATATGACCACATGGAAATGTCACCAGAGTCTCTTTCCTCACTTGGGACTTTAAAAGGTATCTGCACAAGTGAGGGGCTTTATTCTCTTCAAGGAAAACTCTCCTCTAATTAGCTGGATAAAGATGACCAGGTTATCTACTTCATTGACTCTCAATTAATTATTTGGACCTCAAAAGTTTGTAAGAAAACATTTTTTAAATAATACATTTAGAAACTGTCCTGGGCGGTTCCTGTAGGTGTTCCATAAATGGCAAGTGAAAATTAATATAAATTACATTCTTTTTTTTTTTTTTTAAAGGCTTCGTTTGAGAGAGGGAGTATGCACACAGATTGTGGGAGGGGCAGAGGGACAAGTAAGACTCCCTGCTGAATGGGGAACCTGATGTGGGGCTTGATCCCAGGACCCTGACAACATAATCTAAGCCAAAGTCAGATGCTTAACTGACTGAGCCACCCAGGCACCCCTATAATTTATATTCTATTACACATTGCCTATTACAATGACTGATATGTATTGGAGACCACCCAACACTTTATAAAATATCCTTTAACAAATTATTATTAAGGGACACATACTACATTTGACTGTCTAGTGGTAATGAAACAGTTTTCTTGTATTCCTTTAAAATATTATGTTATGGTGCAACATGTTATTAGAAAATGTTTTATAAAACATCAAAATTAATTTAAAATATTTATTTTTATAAATATTAAGACTGACATTCCATTTTATAGTAACAATCAGCTAATGATTTAGGAAAAGAAGGAAGTAAAACATCTGAAATTTCATTACTGCTCACTGCATTAATTTTTTTTTCAATTTGATGCAAATATATTAAAACAATTCAGAAAAACTAAAATGTCTACTCACATCCTGTGGAATCCAGATAGTACCATCATGTTTGCTTTTTTTAAACATGTTTTATATATGTGTTAATTCTATGAAGGGTGAGAGGTCTAGTCACTGAATGTTACAGGGAAGCATTCTTAGCTTTGTCATCAATTCTTTTGCAATACTACTTCAACTTACATCACAAGTGTTTGTATTCCTTCTTATGCTCCCTTTCTTCTTAATAGTCATTATCAATCACATACTCTTTTCTATCAAAAACTTAGCCTCCAGGGCACTTGGGTGGCTCAGTTGGTTAAGCGACTGCCTGCAGCTCAGGTCATGATCATGGAGTCCTGCATCAGGCTCCCTGCTCAACAGGGAGTCTGCTTCTCCCTCTGACTCTCTTCCCTCTCATGCTCTTACTCTCTCTCTCTCTCAAGTAAATAAACAAAATCTTAAAAAAAAAAAAAAAAAAGCTTATCCTCCAATCAGCAACAGCTATAATAAATATTAAATTCATATTTAAAAAGTAAGGCAAGGTGCAGAGAAAAGTATTTCTGTTCTGCAGGACAACTGCAGTGGTTGTAGATTATAAATAGCCACATGGCAATAAACATAGTCCTGAAAATGTAGTTGTCCTTTTTGGGCCCGCAGTTTAAATGCCAATAAATTTTAAGGGTTAAACTGGTATTTTGCCATCACCTATATATCTATATAGATATGTTACCATGAAAATATAAATGATTATCAATGTATGAAATTAAAAGTAATCTATGGTCACCATTTTGATAACCCCTGTGACTTTTTAACATCAACAGTAGTAAGGCATCTTCAGACCATGTGCTCTTAATATATGATATGAAGTGCTCTGAACTACACTGCCCTCTGTAGTCTTCCTCTCCAGTAACACATGACCCTAGGCTAATGACAAGAGAAACACTGGGTACAACACAATTGGAGACGATTCTACAAAATTCCTGACAAGTACTCTTGAAAACTTGTCAAGGTCATCCACAAGGAACGTTTCGGAAACTCTAACAACCAAGAGTGTCCTAAGGAGATATGACTGTTAAATGTAATGAGATTTCTGAAAGGGATCTTATAGCAGAGAAGAGAGAAGAAAATGTGAAAAAAGAATGGACTGCAGTTAGTAACAATGGATCATCATTGGATCACTAATTGTAACAATGTAATACAATGACATGAGATCATAATGAGGTAAGAACCTGACCTGGTCTGTTTGTGAAATCCACTATCTTTGTAAATTTTCTATAAATCTGACAGTACTTTTAAATAAAAAAAATGTATTAAACAGCCACAAAAAATTATACAAAGCAACCTTGAAAACAATCTGAAAGGAACTGCTAACTACTTTATTAAAAACACTAGGAAAAAATTCCCAGGCCATACATTAAAAGTATGAGTTAGGAAAAAATAACATGCACAGTTTTAATAACAGTTAAACCAAAGCATACTCTTTTAGAGTTAGAAGAGAATTCAGAGACCACTGAGCTCCAATGCTTCATTGCATGGACACTGAAACCAGAATCCTGAAGTGCTATTTCCAAGGTCAAGTTCGGAGTCATGATAACAAGGGGGGTCAAGAAATAATAGGTCTCTAAAGCTGGTGCAGTGCTCTTACTTTTCTCCTAAGAAACAAAAATATTGTGATTTTCAACCTCACAATGTTATCAGCATAATCAAACAAGAGTAAATGAATCAAACAGAGTGAACACTTGTAAGCCTCAACTAGGGGTTAAAGGTCCTGCCCTTGACAATTTTTGCCCTGAGAATTTTATGGCATCAGTAAAATTAAGTCCTGATGTAGAGAGGTAAGGCTGGAGGAAAGTGGGAATGGAGAGCAGGACACATGTCATCTACCTCCTATCTTGAAAGGTTTGTAATCATTTCTTTAAGTTCACCTGATTTATTTGAAGTCAAATAATGAACCTGGGCATTGCTGATTATTAAATACATAGTGTAAGTGTGTAGATTTCCCCCCAATATATTGAGTTCTCTACCTAATCAAACTCAAGTTTCAAAAAGTTGGTTGGAATAGTATTTTTAGATCAGTGGCTGTGAGCTATGTCTACAGCATAGCTCTCACCAGTTTGCCCAGAGTCAGGGTTTGACATTCTCCCCAGTTCAAGCTATTTGGAATTCAATATTTCTATTTCCCTAACCTACATACCATTATGTATATAAAGAATATCTGCTATAGAAACGTTTCACATGGAATGTGAAAGGGCAGAATAAAATATGAACTCATTCAGTTATAACTTAAATAATTAATTTTGTAGTTAATATGCATAGAAAACATTCTTTACCTGAGAAGAAAAATAAAACCCACCAGTCACTTCCAACAGGAAATATTTCTTGTAATAGAAACATAACACTTAAAAATATGGTTTTCAGGGATGCCTGGATGGCTCAGTTGGTTAAATACCTGTCTTCAGCTCAGGTCATGATCCAAAGGTCCTGGAAATGAGTCCCACATGGGGCTCCCTGCTCAGCCAGAAGCCCGTTTCTTCCTCTGCCTGCCACTCCCCCTGCTTGTGTTCTCTCTCTCTCTCTACCACTCTCTGATAAATAAATAAATTCTTCAAAAAACATATAGAGTTTTCAAAAATCATTATTTTTAAGTCATAAAATTAAGATTTTCTTTCAGTTACTGTATCATGTGCAGAGATACAAAGAATAAGATGCTTTGCCTGCCCTGAGTAACTAAGCTTTTTAAACCTCTCGGCAAGCTGAAGAATGCTGTAACTTAAGAAAGGCACAGAGTGTCCAGTGACCCCAAATAAATAAATGACCAACACAATTCAGGAAATTGGAGAAAAATCAGAAACCAACTGATTTTATGGCTGTAGCTTCCCTAATACTAGATAAACCATTGGTTCTTAAATAAATAAATAAATAAATAAAAATAAAACTTTGGTTTTTAAAAAGTCTTACATCTGGAAATTTTAGGAATATAGATGAATATACATTAATTATTAACAAGTTAGTTAATAATTAATATAAATAAGTGGGTCATAACCAGACTCTAAAGATCTGGCTTCAGAGACACAATACCTTTAAATTTATTTACTATCATTATAGTTCTGCAGAAATTAGGAAAGAGACATTGTCTCATCCCACAAATATCATCTTCCATTTGAGGGTCCACTGCCCCTATAGACCCCTTGGGCTTCTAAACCTCTGTTGCCATACTGGAAATATATGAGCCATTTTCATGCCCAGTGACAACCTTCCCAAACTTTCTGTATCTGAGTACTGTTACATTTGTGTGTGTGTGTGTTACAAATATCAACAACATAAATTGCCATGTGTGATATTCAGCGGATCTGTCAAAAAAATAAACAAGTAAAAAAGAAAAGAAGAAAGCACCCTAAGTAGAGCAAACAACCTAAAAGAGAGACAAACGGCAGAAAATCCTGGGATTCACATGTCACCAAAGAGCCCAGTTTAGCTACAATGCAGGATATAGGAAGTGGGACACGGGCTGGAAAGCTTGTTTTCATCTAGAGAGCTTTGAACGCTGGGGTAAGGAATTTACACTCAAAGCTTCTGGCTTTGCAAAGCAGACAGCAGAGAGCCATTGCCCCACCGAAACCTTCAATGAGCAGACAGTGGCCAAACGCCTAAGGCCCTGTGGCTGGAGAACTGGAAGGAAGACAGATGATCCAAGCATTCAGCAGGGGACAATATGAGTTTGAATTCTTAATTTGCATATATCTAGATGGCAAATATTTGTATTCAAGAGTTTGCCTTAGGGTCCTGCTAGGCAGCTGTAGAAGACACTGATAAATTCAATCCAGGGTTAATGGGTGAAAAGAGGATGATACACTCTGTACTAACATGTAGGTGGCAACAATCGGACCTTTTTTTTTTTTTTTTTTGACAAACTGACTTTTACCAGAGATGATGGCGAAAATGCACATTTGCGGAATGGCTGAGAGTTCAGTAATGTGATCCATTACGATGGAGGGGTCCCATAGCAAATCACTGCAGACAGTATTCACTTATTCAGCAAAAAAAGCATGGGACTTTATATATTTCGAAGTCCTTGGTATAAATCTGTTATTCCCAGAGATGTGGTCCCCTCGTTTGAAGATGCTGTCAGGGTCCAGATCCTAAGAAAACTGGGTCCTGACACTCAAACTATCCCCAAATATCTCTACCTCTTTGGCGCTGCGATGGTTAACAAACACCTCTTGCCAGATGCTCACTTGTTCTTAAGAGAGTGGCAGCCAGCATAGCAACTGGTCTTAGAAGGCGAGTCTCCCTGACTTTATAAAATAATGCTCTTCTCCGTAAGATTTAACAAGTTCATGAATGTTTCAAGTTTGATGGGAAGTTTGCAAGTGTGCAACCCTAGAGATGAAAAACAGAGAGTGAAGTGTCCTCCTGTCATGTCCCCGGAACACCTGAAAGCTACAAAGTAACATTAATAGACCTTCCATGGTAAACAGTGGGAATGGAAAGTAGCAAATGCTTTTAGTTGCTTTTCTGATGCTCCCAGCACTAGAGAAATCAATCTTCAAAATGAGAGGGAAACTTAATGGCCAGCCCCTTTGATAGCCTCTCATTGTGCCCCTGGCTCTGCATGGTTTTATTTGTAAGACATTACAAAAAATCCTAAAATAAAGCAGTTTACTTTTTAGTTCCAAACATGACTCAGAGCTACAAACTGCTTATTAGTAATAATCAAATACCCCATTCTTTAAATTGCAGAAACAACAGTAAAATGATTTTTTAGGCATGGAGTCTATAAGATATTCCTCTTGCTGAGAAACATCCTATAGAGCTGGCCTTGTGTTCATTTATTATTCATCATAATTTATAGCTTGCTGAATTGCTGTGAAGCCAATTTACAGCTTTACACATCCTTTTAAAAGATGGTCACATAAAACCCTTGTTGTTGTTTTTATTTCCTAAATTGCAATGCTTAGCTTTATTTGCAGGTAAATGACTAGAAAGATACAATGCATATAATGTATTACAAAGCAGATTTACAGAAGGTCCAATTAAGAAAGCACTTTGGGATAGAGAACAATCTGAGGGTTGATAGAGGGCAATGGGTGGGGAATGGGCTAAGTGGGTGATGGGTATTAGAAGGACACTTGTTATGATGAGCACTG
This sequence comes from Neogale vison, assembly GCF_020171115.1. Lineage (NCBI taxonomy): Eukaryota > Metazoa > Chordata > Mammalia > Carnivora > Mustelidae > Neogale > Neogale vison. Next base: position 168,722,399 of record NC_058094.1, read on the forward strand.
GGTATTGTATGAAGTGATGAATCACTGAATTTGACTCCTGAAACCCATATTTCATTGTATGTTAACTGGAATTAAAAAAAAAAAAAAGATATATTTTCTTATTTGAGAGAGAGGAGGAGAGAGCATGCATGAGTGCACCCAAGTGAAGGGCGGGGCGGAGGGAGAGGGGGAGAATCTTCAAGCAGACTCCCTGCTGAGCATGAAGCCCCACACCGGGCTTGATCCCAGGGTCCTGAGATCATGACCTGGGCCGAAATCAAGAGTGGGACGCTCAACGACTGAACCACCCAGGTGCCCAGACTAACCAGAATTTAAATTAAAAATTTGAAAAAAAAAAAGTGTGACAATGTGGATGGAACTAGAGAGTATCATGCTTAGCAAAATAAGTCAATCAAAGAAAGACAATTATCATATGATCTCCCTGATATGAGGAAGTTGAGCGTCAATGTGGGGGGTTTGGGGGTAGGAAAAGAATAAATGAAACAAGATGGGATCGGAGGGAGACAAAACATAAGAGACTCTTAATCTCACAAAACAAACTGAAGGTTGCAGTGGGGAGAGGGGTAGGGAGAGGGTGGTGGGGTTATGGACATTGGGGAGGGTATGTGCTATGGTGAGTGCTGTGAAGTGCATAAACCTGGCAATTCACAGACCTGTACCCCTGGGGCTAATAATACATTATATGTTAATTAAAAAAAAAAAAAGAACACACTTTGGGTTATGATGAAATCTTACTAGGACAACGTGACATACCTACTTATTTCATCTGTAATACATGTAATCCAAAGAAGGATGATTGAAACTTTTCACAGTAATTTCAATTTTCTCATTCTGTGGTTGTCTAACAGATTCCTACAGGAGTAGGAGAGTTTATAATCAGTAGTATATAGATGGTCTGATGATTAAGGGATTTTAAGAAAATATTTACTGTTCTTTCTCTTTGTTCTCTTGGCTTCATTTTTTTTTTCTCTCACTTTTAATTTTTCTTAAAGGTTTTTTTTGTGGGTTTTTTTGTTGTTGTTGTTTTGTTTTGTTTTGTTTTTTGTCTGTTTGTTTCGGTTTGGGTTTTTTTTTGAGAGAATGAGAGGAGAGAGAGAGATAGAGCACAAGAGGAGGGAGGGTCAGAGGGAGAAGCAGACTCCCTGCTGATCAGGGAGCCCAAGGCAGGACTTGATCCTGGGACTCCAGGATTATGACCTGAGCTGAAGGTAGGCACTTAACCGACTGAGCCACCCAGGAGCCCTTTTTAAAATAAAATAATGCCAATTATTATGAAGAATGGAATTCAGTAACAATTCAGGACATCTTAATTCCTAACTTTTACAAACTTATTCTTGTTAGCGGTTATAAAATATTACAGAATTTATGGTATACTTGATACAACAACTGTGAAGGTTTGCTTATTTCCTGGCTGTATGTCTAATTACAGAATCATTATGCTTCTTCCTTTTTCCCCCAGAAAGTCCCATGGGGGAACCATTAAAATCCCTAAAAGGATTTTTCTTTTTTTTTTTTTTAAACTCAGAATGTAATTTCTGATTTTTCTTTTTGCTCTTTTTTGTTCTTACTGTTTCTCATCAGAGGATAGCTAGTACAATACTTTTTATTTAAATTTACTGTATTTAAAAATTTGTGGGGGGTGGGATTCCCGGGTGGCTCAGTCAGTTAAGTGTCTGCCTTCTGCTCAGGTCATGATCTCAGGCTTCTGGCTCAGGAGGGTATTTGCTTCTCCCCCTCTCTCTCTGCCTGCCACTCCTCTGCTTGTGGTCTCTCTCTGTCAAATAAATAACATCTTTAAAAAATACATTTTTGGCTAATCTGATATCTAGCCATTAAATATACCTTTCACCCTATTATTAAAATTCTCCCATTGGATTATGTTCTATCTTAGATTAACTTGAGGTTTTAATCATAAAGTTATGGATCATTCTGTTATTCTTCCATCTGAAGACATTTTGCATATTTACATTTATACTATGTGACATGTCCAAGGGCACAAATGTTAAATCTTAATTACCAACATATAATAACCATTTCTGTCTCACTTTTAATTTCTGCCAACAATTTTAATTTAATAGTGCACACATTTACTTCTGGGGAGATGGTTAAATTACTTTATAAATAAAGTCATTATATACATCACAGTGCTGTGTAGAGCCATATTGCAGCCTGAGGCAAAAGAAAATATGCAAACTCTGGTTTTAACGGAAACAAACTCATCAATCTTTTTTTCTTTTCAAAATCTACTTCTTTGCTCATCATATTTTTGAGAAAACTGACATATTTGATGATTTCTCTCAACCAAGACACAATCTAAAATAATCTTAATTAGGTTCATTCAGATTAAAATGATAATAAATTTTGTGCCAATTTTTAACATAAAATATTGCTTGAACATTTGTCAATTATAAGATTGTGAAAAAATTACTAATTAAAAATACATAAAAACATATCTAGTGGTTTACTTTTTTTTTTTTTTGCCTCAGGTTCTTCTATGGTATTCTTTATTTAAAAATTTTGATATTTTGTTCATGGTTAACTTTTTACATTAATTTTTATTTCTAAAAATATTATACTAAAATGTTATTATTTTGATTACTGAGTTTTCTTTTGACCTCCTTGCTTAAATTCTGCACCGAGACAAATGTCTTGCTTGCTTTGACCTAGCTCTAGCCTGATATATAATAAAATCACCAGATGTGAAAAAAAGTGCACTAATATGCAGGTTAATGCTAAAAAAAAATCCATTTTTCTAGGAAGCAGAGAAGAATTTTGTATATTTAATTTCAGTATTATTTTGGTTGCAATAAGCAGAAATGACGGTCCTATGGTGGGAATACTGGTATATGACTTTAGTGATCTATAGATTGATTCTAATGGTTAAGAAATAAGAAATATACTTGCAAACAGCCTATAACCACAAATGGGCAGACTTTTTTTTAAAGATTTATTTAATTTGGGGAAAGAGAGTGAGCATGTGAGTCAGGGGAGAGGCAGAAGGAGAGAGAGAACCTTAAGCAGACTCTCTGGTGTGCACAGAGCCTGATACGGGGCTTGATCCCAGGACCCCAAGATCATGAACTGAGCCAAAATCAAGACTTGGCTGTTCAACCTACTAAGCCATTTATGGCAGATATTCTCAAAACATTGTTGTCGTTTAAATGAAAACAAAAACAACAAAAAAACAAACAAACAAAAAAAAAACTGAAAGAGAGTATCTTCTTTTCATCACTGAAAGGGGAAAACAAGATTAGTTTTTATTCTGAAGCTCAGGAGAGTTCCTTACACTTAACAAGTGTCTTTTTCATTTCAACTTTCAGAGTAACACTGCTTGAGACTGTTTCTCTGATCTCTAGGGAAGATTTTGGCAAACATAGAAAACTAGAATGCCAGTGATAAGCCAGACAGTAATTCAAACATTCATAGCCAGTAGATGGTCAGAATGGGTGTCAGTCCTGCCAAGCCCTGTGCTAGCAGCCAAGGAAGCTGATCAGTGTTCCCGGGGCTCAAGGCAGCCTTCCCACCTCTGCCCGTGAGTTGCAATCATCTGGAAAACTTGTAACAATACTGATTCTTGGGTCTTACACAAAGTCAATTACTACAAACCTCCTGAAGCCCAGCATCAGTACTGTTTAAAAGCTCCGCAGATATTTTAAAGTGCAGCCTGGACTGAAACTCAGTGACTTACAGTCTAATGGAGAGAAAACCTACATCGCATACAATTGTTCACCCTTATCTTCAAAGTGAGATGATGCCATGGCAGAAAAAGGATGCTGTTTTAGAAAGGAAGAGAAAAGGTCTATGCAGGACCTTCCTGAGAGGTATAAATTAAAGAGGAATCGAAAGGATAAGTCACCAGCTACAAAAGGGACAAGAATAAGACATTTCAGGTAGAAAAGAAAAACATGAGCAGTGTTTGAATAGGAAAAGGAAGAGGTGAGTGTGAAAATTGCCGAGCAACATGGGGTGAGTGGAGGAGGGAAGTGATCAGGAAGGAAATAAGCATTTTGGGTACCTGCCCTTCATCAAGCCCACTACTCAGCCCTTGCCTTGCATTAGCCCAGTTCATTCACACTGCAGCCCTTTGAGATTTGTATAAAGGTAAGTGCAATTGTTCAAACTATAATGAAGGTTATAATACAGCCTTCACTGAAATTCATGTAGGTAGAATGTAAATTTTTTTTTTTTTTTAAGTAAGTTCCCTCACCTTTCTCCTCTATTTGTTCTCTCAAGTGGTAGTAAACTTTAGTAGGCTTTCCTACTTTTTAGGGTTAATACGTGGATAAGAATTACTGAATTTTATATAATATAGAGAAAGCATTTTAGATATGACAATGTAAGCTGTGTCTATGATAGGGCTATTCCACAAAAGATAAAGCTATGGAGTCTGAGCTAAAGAATTCTTTATTTGACAAATTATCTGGCCAGCAATTACAACCAAATTGGTTAAAGCTGCTAAAATGATAACTATTATGTCAGGTCAAAACACTTGCTGGTTCAATGACTGCCTTGATATCACAGTGTGCAATAAAATGCTTTTCTCTTAACTGTCATCTTCCCTAATTTGATTGAAATAAAGTAGTACCTTTTACTGGAACTGGGTTCTGATTTTGAAGGGACAGTGCAGAGAGCAGATGTGACTTCTGTGACCTTGGCCTTGTCATATCATATTGAGAAAGGGTTTTGACAAGTTTTTTTGAAAAGAGTCCATAACTCCTTTTTGGTCAACTGAAAATAAAATAATTTTGGGTGGGGTTTTTTTTATTCCCTTTTATCAAACCAAGTAAATGAGGCTATCCTCTTAAAAGCCATAGGTTATATCACAGGCCATTTTTAGTCCTGCTTCTATGGTCACATTACTTTAGAAAATGGAAATGTCATTCCCAGGTGCCATTCTCCTTCAGGCGAAAAGGTTAACCCACAATTTTGAAAGATATAAGAGGTCAAACCTTTAGAAATCAATAGTAAATGAAGTGAAGATGGCTTTTTATGTACGGAATCTACTCCAATTAAGAAAGCTCTCACCCATTTGGAATGAAAGAGAAAAGGTGAGCTCTGGACAAAGACCACTAAGCATTCCTGCCAAGCTGGGCTCCAGAGATTTGTATCTGCCTGCACTACATTCAGAGCTTTGGCCGTGATTAAAATGCTGCCAAACTCCAAATTTCATTTTATTTCAAGGAGAATAATATGAGACTTGCTTAGCTCACATCAAATAAAGAATTCATGTTAAACATCAAATGTGAAGCAAATAGTCACCACTGCTATATATTCTTCCCAGAATGGAGAAAACAGACAGCATTCCACATTCTCCAGAAATTCTTAAAGATCTAAGTGTTTCTTTAGTCATTGTTTCAAAGGATAAATTGTTTTCCTCTTATAACTCTTATAATTTATCTTATATATAATTTCCTCTTATAACTATGTATTTTTCTACCTGACTTTTCAGGGCCCAAAAAGTAACCTAACTTGGTGAAAATACGAGAAGCAGCACATGTATTCACTTTGGTTCAGAATGTGGAAAGTGGCCGTATATTTTGAAAGTGTTTGCTTTTTCTCAAAATAAAACTTACATGACAAATTGATATTATATGGAAAGCAAAAATATACTGTAATGAAAGCAAGAGAAAAGTCCTCAGCATGACAAAGGAAGATCAATCAGTTATCTCTCTTGTTCCCAAACTGTATTTCCTGAAACCTAGGTCTGACTGGTGGCAACAATTTATTCCACTGGTTCTCTGGTATTTTATTTCCTATCATGAAATCTGTGCTAAGCCTGGTGTTTGTGCTTTCTCTTTAGACCTATTATTTAAGCAAGTTACCCAGCATTTCAGAAGATGGAAGTTTTTGAGACAAATTTGTTTCCCTGAGGACTCTTGTAGGTATGCAGACCCATGCTAAGAGTCCTTTCGGAGATTTGTATCCTGAAGGCTAATTTATACCACTCCCAAAATAATTTATGCTTACACAAACTCCTCCTTGGGGAAAACAAGTCAACAGTTTTTCTTTCTTTCTTTCTTTCTTTTTATTTTAAAGTAGGAGTCTTTTTTTTTTAAAATTTTATTTATTTATTTGACAGAGATCACAAGTAGGCAGAGAGGTAGACAGAGAGAGGGCAAAGCAGGCTCCCCGCTGAGCAGAGAGACTGACACGGGCCTCGATCCCAGGACCCTAAGATCATGACCTGAGCTGAAGGCAGAGGCTTAACCCACTGAGCCACCCAGGTGCCCCAAGTCAACAGTTTCTTTACAAGAATCTTTTTTAAAACAAATACCTACAGACTAAAACTATATTCATGTTTGTGCTGATACTTCTAAATCCCCTACTTTGCTGAAATACACCCTTTTAAAATGTTGTTGAAGGGCATATTGGTGGCTCAGTCAGTTAGGTGTCTGACTTTCAACTTCAGCTCAGGTCATAATCTCAGGGTACTGGAATTGAGCCCTGAGTCATAGGGAATCCCTGGTCAGTGAGGGTGTCTGTTTGTCTCCCTCACCCTTTACCCCTACCCTGGCTCACACACACAAACACTCCCTCTAAAACAAAAAGATAAACCTTTAAAAAAAATAAAATGTCAGTTGAGTTGTATATGATTGTGTTCATATAGTGGGATACTTTGATGATGCTTTCTTTATCAATCTTTAGTTTTCTTTGAAATTCTTAGTGGTATTTTCGAAATAACCAAGTGTTACCCTAAAGTAGATATGGATCAGTGATAAATTTAGGTGGAATATTGAAGTCATAAAGTCAGACTTCTAAAGCAACTCTTCACTTAAAAAAAGGTGACAATTCCATCAAATTTTTGGAAGAAATGAAGGAAGGGACATGATTTATATATGAATGAAAACATCTATAATGTGTTAGGTTTTCATATCCTTTAAGGTTTGGGGTGAATGTAATTGCAAACAAAGGAAATAATTTACATGCATGCATTAGTCAAACTTATTCAATACTATTTTTTGAACCTGGTTGGTCCAGCACTAGGGTAGGCACTGAGGATACAAAGAGCAGCAAAAAGAATATTTGTCTTGGCCCTCAAAGAACAAAGAACTCACAAAGAGGAAGGCAGGGAGGTATATGGTACTACAAAAACAGTGCAACAGAGGTATTTCACCTGGTCCAAGGGGTCAGTGGAAGCCTCCTCACAGAATAAGGGAAAAGGCTGAAGAGAAAAGAACCTGGCAAAAAGATGGCTACATTGCCACCAATTACAGTTGACTCTGGAATCCTTCCAAAGTTGATTTTCTACAAGTCCTTTTGCAAGAGTGATTTACAAATGTTATAATTCCATACGTATAACATTACATGAAAACAGTAAAGTTTTCGGGTAAGTAACAGTAAAGTATTTGGGTAAGTAAATAGGTTTAATTTCTCATATTATTGACTTTGAAGGATTTAGATAATTTTGGTGGCTTTGAAATTCTGGATATGAATAAAGGTTTTGGCATAAAAAATGATATCGAGAGAAAAAAACATTCATGTTTCTCCAAAGCTTAGCGGCATACTATAAAATGGGAAATACTGTTCTCGTGAAATGATATTTATCATTCAGACATGAAATAATTAAAAAACAAATAACTGAATATCTGAAAATCACACATGGCTACAGTAATACTCTGCCAATTAGCAGCCAGAAAAACTCAAAAATTTCTATGAACAAAAGCCCAACTACACAAAAGTCTCCTGAATGATTATCTCACATGTGTCAGGTGGAGTAACATGTGAAGTTATGAAAGGCTGGTTGGGGACAGCAAAATAAATCCAAAAGTTCTAGCTCAATAGAACCTGACGTGACCAAGAATGACAACCAAAATCTGTTGGAGTAAGAAGGTAGTAGTAGAGAAGATGGTTACAAAATTTGAAATCTGACAACAATGGAATGCTTGGATTGGGCATAATTATAGACCTAGTGTAATGGCTTCACATATTTTTAACTGAAGCATGTGCTTACAGTGGTTTTGAGAATATCTAAATAAGAGGCTAATAATTTATGTAAATGGAATGGATAAGATGATGAGTCTCCACGGTTAAATGAAGAGTGTATTATTTCAAGAGCAATTCTGTGTTATCCCCTGTGGGAAAATAGGACAGCTTTATTCTAGGCCATTGGTTTTAAAACCGCTGTTTGGTTTTAGTAGCTGAATATTTCTTCTAAAGGCTAAACTATTAGACAGGTGTTCAATGTATGTAACAAACAAAAAACAAAGCTGGACTGGTTTGAAGAAGATAGGACATGGGCATTAGCTAGCTCTACCCACTCATCTCTCCCATTCTGCCTCACATCCAAGGACCTCTGTATTTATTTATTTATTTTTTTTAGTACCTCAGTGTTCTTACAAAAGTAGTTTGAAAATCACTGCTTTCGCTCCATTTAAAGACAATAACTTGGGGCACTTGGGTGGCTCAGTCAGTTAAGTGGCCCAGGCTTGACTTCGGCTCAGTTCATGATCTTGGTCATGGGATCGAGACCTGTGTCGGGTTCTGTGATCATTGGGGGGTCTGTTTGAGATTCTCTCTCTACTTTTGCCTCTGCCCCTTCCCCTACTTGTGTTCTCTAATAATTAAATTAAATTAAATCAAATCTTTAAAAAAGTAATAAAGACAACTTTCCTTAAAATGATCTTGATGTAAACTTTTAAACATATGAAGTATGAACCCTGGAACTAATTTTTCATTATGAATTCCCAGACAAAAATATTGAACTTTGCAAATAAAGGATACTGTGAGGTGTATAGCATCTTACTGAAAATAATTTAAGCCCAACTGTTGAAATTCTTCAGGGGAAAATTCTCTGATCAAACTTGTGTCCCCCACCCACATGCCAATACCCCTCAAGCCTCTATTTGCATCACTTCCTCAGATACTAACTTATACCTTGTAACTGAAGGGAATCTTAAGCTATTATAATTTTTGTAAGAGAATATGCTGTTGAAATATTACATGTACTCATTATAATTCTTGGTCTTTGTGCTTAAGCTTAAACCATAAATTTTCAAGACTCTAAACTGGTCAAAGTTTGTAGGAAACACTGTAAAGAAAATTTAAAAACAGGAAAAATAGAATTGTACTTGATGTAGATACACATTTAAACTTTCCATGTAAGAAACATGTCTTTAAAAAGATATATACAGTTCTGTAAAATGCTATCACCTTGAAGATATATGACTCTTTTAATCTAGTAAATTTATTGATCTGGAGTGCTATCAGAAACAAGTATTCCCTTTGATGGTTCATAGGATACATTTATATACTAACCAGATGGATCATCATAATTTAGTAAAGTTAGTAATAACATACATTCTCCACATACTGTAATTTTAAAATAAACTCAAACTTTGAAGTGACATGCTCAAAGTCAGCTAGAAAATGGTTGAGGTGAGACTAACATTTAGTCACGAGTTCAAAATCAGTGCTGTTGAGTTACCTACTCAAAACACTGAAGTTAAGTTTACCCATAATTAGGCACCACCTTGTTTCCATAATAAAAGAGTAGTAGCTTTGTTTTTGTTTTGTTTTGTTTTTTTTTAAAGAGTAGTAGCTTTGTTATTGACTAACTTTACTCATCTTGGGTTTCTGTTCATCTTAAAGGAAGGACAGAATTACTTAACCGGGTTACAGTTGGAGCAAATTAGAAAATATACATGATAAACAAATATGATTTATATTTTTATTATTACATGTATATTTCTTGAAAAAATTCTGCAATACATGAGACTTGCAACTAATTAAGACCTCTTTATTTTACTTCTCTCAGGAAAGTTTAATGAATATGTTTTTTAATAATTTATTTCATAAAACTCAGGCTAATTCTCTCACTTCTTATTTTTTCCAACATTTAAATAACTCAGGTTTTATGAGTACTCAAAGAAGTTTTCCCTTTGATATTGTAAAATATACAGGCATATAAAATGATAAATGAGTACACCTAGGAAGTTTTGCCACTCTTAACTACCTGCTTCATCATTTACTCTTGCCATGATCTCGTTCTGCGGTACCTCCTGGCTATCTTCCTAAACCTGATTCCGTTGATGAGTGACTTTATTTTGGACTTGTACAGTGTCACTGTTGGTACATCATTTCCAGTAATCCCTGTTTGCCTCCACACATTTCAAGCAAGGGCAAAAAGTAGACTAGCTCTATGCTCCTCCCAGACCATGAGAAACCACAATTAGCTCAATATCCACTGGAAAAGAACAGGATTCAGAAACAGTATCCTAATGTTTATGCCTATTTCCTGTCACCCTCCCTCACCACCGCCAAATTCAAGCTGTATTCCATCTCCATTGTAGTTTTCCAGTTAAACCGAGAGTGCTCAGACACAGGGCAAAATATCAATGAGAGGGCTTAAATGACAGATGTTGCCTTGCAGAGAGGGTAGTGTGATCCCACCAACTGAAAAGGAGCTAGTGAAGCTTTCATAATTTTGAAGGATTGTTCATCACATTGCTCCTGAAGTTTGTTACATAGAGTTCATAGCAATTAAAAAAGAGACAAATGGGTTTCTATTTTAGTAATGTTTCTCTGAACAGCCACAATAGTTGAAATGAAATATATAATATATTTCCCATCCCAATTTTTGGACCTAATGGTATTAACCTCTTAATTGGATTTATATATCTACCCAAAGAGTGGGGATTCAAAATCTAATTCTGCAGGACTATTTCACAAAAATTTTAACATAACAGTTACATATTACAATGATGTGATGAGTTCTGGAATATAAACCTAATGTGAAGAATCAAATATGAACCTGCTACATGCCTTACCTAGACTGTATCTTTTAATTTTAGTAAAAATCCTGTGGCCAGTTTTTATCATTCATATTTTATGGATGAGGAAACTGAGACTCAGTGAGGTCAATAAATTTCCATGATCACATAGGTGGCATCTGGGTGAAATGAGATGTTACACTGGGTTTATCTGATTTTAAAGTTCACATGTCTTTCATCACAGAATTAGGTCTGCCTATTCATCTCTCACTGATTACAAAGTACCTCAGTTAAAGGAAGGTATTGGCAAAACAGAGAATACACCAAAAGTAGTCAGGCAAATGAAGAGTCTGAGTATGAAAACCTGAGGATATTTAACCTATAATTAATAACTGAGTTATTAATTCATTTATTCAATTAACACTTACTGAATACTAAATGTGAACCAGTCTCTGGGCTAGATGCTAAGGATCCAGAAAATTATTAAAATATAATCCATATCCTCAAAAACCTACTTAGTATTAAAGGGAGAGAAAAAAAATAAATGCTGATATCCATGCAGTGCTAGTTATATGCAAAAGGTGCTATAGAAAAACAAAACTGGGACCTAATTCATCTCAAATGGGGTGAAACAGAATGGCTCGACCAAGGACGCATTAACTGAACTCCTATTACAAGACCCCTAGGGTGGATGAGGTGGAAAAGGATGTTGGGAGAGCAGTTAATTGATAGATGATATGGAAAACAATGTACGAGAGAGACTTTGTACGGAGGGACAGAAGGAGAGACTCTCCAGGCAGGTTCCCCCACATGGGCTTGACCACAGGTCCCATGATATCACAACCTGAGCCGAAACCAAGAGTCGGGTGCCTGACTGAGCCACCCGGGAGCCCCTGAATATTTTACGTTAGTTCTTTCAGCATATTTAAAACAAATAGCTATAATATTCAAGAAAATAAATTTTAACTCAGTGTAAGGATGAACTTCAAAAACATGTTCTGAAACAAGAAGAAGCTACCCCAGAAGGGAAACTCTGGGTAGTGCTCAAAGAGAGGGAAGAAAGAACTATCATGAATGTCAAACAGAGAGTTCCAGCATCTTGCAGATCAGGGTTTGCAAACTCATATCCTAGGCAAGTAGCACAAATAACCGAAGCGTGTCCAGGAGTAATATAATATGCGCCGCATGTGTCCTATCTATAATGGAAGGTGAATTCTGTTCTGATTAAAGCCACAAGAGAAAATGCACACCCCTCTGCAGTTTCTGATCAGATATTCAAGAAAACTAGAAATAAGAATTTTGGGGGAGATATCCAGCTTTTAAATACTGGCAGTTTAGTCAGCATTTTGAACGTGGTGAGGCCAAACTGTCCTTTCTGTGGATTTGGCAACGGAGTCTGACAGATCCTGCTATGAGACTTAGGGTTCTTCCAACCTATGATCTCAAAATAAATACTGTACTTCTCGGTGTTTTAATATATTAACAGTTTAATGTTCTCTTATATTTTTATTGGACTGTAGTATTTGCCAGTGACCAACCTACCCATTGAATTGAATCTTCCAAAACCTTACTGCATTACACTCTCTATACTTGGAATAATGTCCCCACTCTGCTCGGACTGCTGAGAGCCCCGTAACTCTTTAAGGCCCAACTCATGCCCCAAAGTTTTCCCAGATAACCTCAGAAAGAACAGAATTTTCATTTTCCTTAAGTCAGCTAACAATTTTTTTCAGGCTTGCTACATGTGGCTATATTTTTGAACTACAAACTCCTTGAGGGTACTGGTGACTTATATGATTTTATATTTTAAGTGGTACCCTGAGTTAAGTTTAACGATTAGTAAATATTTCTTTCATGAACACCAAGGCAAATCTTGAAAGATAACGCAGCAAGCTAAACATTTTATGTCAAGACTCAAGCAAGGGACATGTACAATACCTGTTCTTGAGATGTTTCTTGAACCCTCAATGATAATAATAATCATTGCTATTGATCCTTTATGGTTTATAAATTCCTTTCAAATGTCTTCTCATTAACCTTCACAAGAACTCTTCAAGATGAGAGCGGAAGTTATTGTGACTAACCTTGAACCTAGTTAAAGATATCTGTGTAGAAAACATAGGAACCTATTTGGTAAGATGACTAAATTGAAGGTCACGTCATTTCTAGACTTAGGTGCCTTCCTAGGAACTGAAATAACAGAGTTCCTCTACATAAAACCACACCAATTAAATATATGTAAATAGGCAATGCATACTGGCATCTTTTAGTAAACTACGGAGTCTCTGATATCTGGTGTTGCATCTAGGTATTAGCTGTGCAAATGCCCCCCATTGATCTGGAAGCTGTTAACTGTGTTTACCATATAATCATAACCATTAGCTTTTGATGGACTCTGACACTTAATATTTACGTCCACTGGCATGTCTGATTCCACTTAACATTTTTTTCAAAAATGAAAACTTGTGGAAAATATGTATCTAAATGTGATATAATGATTATCTATCAAATATTTTCATAAAAACTTATAAATCAGAAAAAAACACAACCTGCATAGATAACATTGGTCTGATTTGGGGATCAGAAAATATGATAATGACAGATAGGAGCCTCTGGCTGTAAAGAATTTAAAAGGCAACTCTAAGAAGTGATTTTTTTTTCTCCATTCCCTCAAATTGCACGAGTTGGCAAATCAACAATACTGCATTTCATTTTGGTCTTTACGCAATTTATTCACTGCTGCGAGGAGACAAGACCCTCTAGGGAATGTCCCAAATCTATGTAATGTTACCTCTTACTCCATGTTCCATTTAGCTATCCAGCTGACAGATGTGACAAAATTGCAACTAGCTGGGCATCTCCCTCAACTGGGCCAAGAGAAGCAATTCCCACAGCTGCACACAAGAAAAACTGCAAATGATTCCACACTCAGGTTAAATTATTTCAAGTTAATTTGCACTTGAAGTTCTCTCTCCAAAGACACCTTTATTTCTCAATGCATCACAGAGCTGTTCTGGGCTGATTCTATTTAGGTTCACAACAACACTTCAAATTGGAAATCATCCAACATTGAAAGGAAGTACAAAGATTAAGGAATTTGCTGATTTCGGAAATGGTAATGTGAAAAGAGAGCAATGTTAATTATAGAAACTAACCGTTCTAATCTTTTTAAATAGGTACCTAAAACTGGAGAATACCCCAAGTTTATTTTTTGTTTTATATAAAAACATGGCTTTTCAAAAAGAAGCACATCTGTACGTAGGTCCTTGAAATGCTACTCATCATTTTGTTTTCTGCATTTACAATGCCAGGATACCTTAACATTGCTAAGAGGCAGATAGCTAATTAAGAGCCAGAAAAGTCCAATACAGCAAATTTGCAGCAAGAAAATAAATGAACCTGTGTCATACTAATAAGAGAGCATGACTTCTGCATTTCAGTGAGTTAGATGCTGACCTTGAGGCACGGAATTCCAAGTTCTATCTAAATCTAAGCACCACAGCCTGTCTTTAAAAGGCATTAGATCCCCCCCACCAAATAACTTCCGATGGCCATAAAGAAGAGAAAATGGAGATAAGAATATAGTATAAAGTAAAATTAAACCATATTGTGTTAGTATCGTTGTGCTAAAATAATGCTTTTTATTCTTTCCTGAGAAAAAAACAGGTGAAAATCCACTTTCTAGAAAAAACCTTTCCATAAAAAGTACTCATTTAAGCCTGGTATCTTTCAGAACGTCTAACTTTTAGTACCGATTCTTAATTTTCTATCTGTTTGTTTTAGGTTTTTTTAATTTCATGCCTACAAAGACTTAGTTTGATATACTTAAAGTAAAAGTGAATCTTGCATAATGCAGAAAGAATTCTTTAAAATTGAGCACGAGTTATCCTAAAAGTTAATTACAGTGATAAAAATGTGTCCCAAATAAATAAATGTTGCATGCAGATTTTTTTTTTTAATTCCCCTTCAAACTCACTCTTAATTTTGAAATATACTAGTTTTGCTTTTTGGTGACAGTACTTCTGGGTGAAATCTGCAGCTTTCCACCTATGTTTCTAAAGTGTGACAGTTATCACCTAACTGACTTCTTGGGTCTCATGTAAATAGAATGTTATAAAGTGATTATAGTTGGTACCAAGGAATACATCAGGAAAGGCACTAAAGGTGAACACAGAGATGGTTGTTTTATTCCAAATATGCCTCGTGTTGCCTTAGACAAAAATCTAAAAATCTCACTTAATCAGGAGCAGAATCAGAACATTAGAGAGGAAGAACATTCTTAAAATTATACGGAGACAATATCTATTAATTAAATATTTTATGAACAGTTATATTCATTTAAATTATTTGTAATTATTGGAGATTTACTATTTTAATAAAGTAACTACTTTCTGAAAGCCACAAGGCATACAACATGATAAAAACACGGACTCTGTTTTACAGGAGGTCTTCCGGTTGTAGAACAGGTCAAATAGATACCACTTGTTAGATCAATTGTTGGCAGGCTTCCAACTCATGAGATAACAGATGAGAAATTGATTAAATAATGTACTCTCTTTTTCTACAGTAATAGTGCAGGAACATAGTTAATGGCACTCATTTCACATACAAATGCACCATATGATACTGGAAATGTCATAACTGTTGGAAAGTAGATGAGTTTTGTGTAATTCTGTTTTTCCTCTATTAAAAATCCATGGGGGTGCCTGTGTGGCTCAGTTGGTTGAGTCTCTGCTTTTGGCTCAGGTCATGGTCCTGGGAGTCATGGGATCGAGTCCTGCATTGGGCTCCCTGCCCAACACGGAGTCTTCTTCTCCGACCCTCTTCCCTCTCATGCTCTCTCTCACAGTCTCTCTCTCAAATAAATAAATAAAATCTTTTTTTAGAAATCCACATAAAGATAGTCAAATTTAAGACAAAGATTATTTCAAATTCACAATTTATTCATATATATATATATATATATATTTATATATATATAGGCTTCCATGGAAAAAAAATTAACAGCTCAATTTATAACCCAAACGGCAGGAACTTCACATCCAAAGTCTCTAAAAATTATCTTGTAGCTAAAACTGTAGCTGGAATGTTTTCATGTCCTTCCTGTTTACACAGCCCTTCCTGAAAGCAGATGAAGGACTAAATTGTCTCTCACAACCATTTCTGAAAATTGTAATAATTTATTTTGATCTTAATGGCAATCTCATGTTGAGATTGTTGTGGCCTGGATTTCATGGCTGTTTGCTCTCCCTGCCTTATCTACCTAATAAAATATTCCCGTATTCATGATTGCTTCACAGCCCAGGGAAAAATAACAGACTTCCTCTATAAGTAATTCTAGTTTCTCATTGGAAAAAAAAATGGCAATTTTAAAGAACTGTTTGTATTTAAATGCATATGCATAGGTTGTTGCATTGTTCTCTTTCAAGAAATGGAATCTTTAATTTTATTACTAATGGTATTTTACAAGAACATGAAAAATATCCTCCCTTTTCATATTCCAGTTTGTGAACTGTTTTTGTCATTTTTATTAGTGTTAAAAATGGGTTTCTATAATTTAAAATAGTGATGTCTGTCCTAAAACTTGAAAACATTATAAAATGTTTGCGGATCCCAGCTGCATGTGTCAAGACGGGCACACCACTTGAACTGTTAGAAAACACACACTGTGTTTTTTAAGGTAGGATATTTCAGACCAAGATAAATCAGATCATGCATACAGCATACAGTAAATGTATTCACAGGGCTTTCATATACAATTCATCCAGATTTTCAATATGCAGATATTTCTTTTAAGATGTGTATACATCATCTGAAGATTCATGGACACGGGTTATTTATTTTTCCTTCTGGGCTCTGCAATCCATACGTTTCATTCTCTGAATTTTCCAGTTTTTCTAAGCCATGTACATCATGACAAGTTGCTAGAAGGATATTAAAAATAGGAAATAAGGAAAAATATTTCAAATTTCATAAAGGTCTTTATCTCAGCTATCCTCCACTTGGAAATGGAAGAAACTGTTCTATAGAAACTGTTGGGGTTTTCTAGTGAAGTGTTTTAAGGACTTTACTGTGCAAAGGAAATCATGTGGGATCTGGTCAGAATGCAGACTGACCGACTAGGTCTAGGGCTGGAATGGACATTCAGCATTTTCAACCACATTTTGAGTTTCAAGGCTCTCGGTGACAACGTTTATACTCTTTCGGCCTACTTGCCCAGAAGAGCGGTCTCAGACTTCATTTCTGATAGTTGGCTCACACGATAATAGGTGGGCTGGGGAGGGATCCACTTTCTGAACCAATCCCCCCTTCCCTCTCTCTCTCTCAATCTCTCCCTCTGCCGCTCAGGCCTGAAGCACACCTGAGATCACATTCCTCCCAGGACAGGTCTTCTCATGCCATGCTCTGGGCTATACCCAGTCATCTCCAGGCTTCAACTCTGACTGCAGCACAGACTCACTTTCCAGGTCTGAGGTCTGTTTCATGCTTCTGTGTTCTAGCTCTACAGAGCGTAGCAGTTAAGATCACTACAGTCAGTAAATATATAGGACTGTATTCGTTCTCCACTGCCATAGAGCAAATCACCACAACGACAGCACCGTCAAACAACACCCATCTGTTTGTTCACACTTCCATAAACCGAAGTCAAGCATGGCATGGCTGGGTTCTCTGCTCAGGGTATCAGGAGACTGAAATCAAGGGTCCGGGGAAAATTCACTACTAGGTTCATTCCAGTTATTACAGAATCAAGGTTCCCACTGCTGCCGGTCCTTACTTTCTTGCTGGCTCTGGGTAGGAGATTCCTCTCAGGTCTTTTCCCGTCTTTCTATCTTCAAGGCAGTAATGGCACCTTAAAAGCTTCCTGTGGTTTGAATCTCTGACTTCTGCCACCAGCCTGAGAAAGCCCTCTGCCTTCAAAAGTTCATATGATTTTGTCAGGCAGACCCACCTGGATAAATCTCCATATTTTAAAGTCAGTTGAATTTGAATTTTAATTATATCTGCAAAATCTCTTCACAGCAGTACCTACATTAGGGTTTGATTGAATAACCCATGACTGAGAATCTGGAGGAGCCGTTTTAAAATTCTGCCCGACCAAGTTAAAAAATTCTTTGTGTTTCAGTTCCTTCATCTATAAAGGAGGATAAAATGAGTATCTATCTTACAAAATCTCTGTGACAGTCAAATATTAGATCACTAGCTGTTTCATGCCAGGTATTCAATACCTATTACCTACAATTACTATTATCAATATTATGGTCATTGACATCTCTTGCATCTTTAAACTTATTCCCGTCTCTGGTACTAGATTAGCTCCATGTAATTTTTCTTAGCTTTTTGAGATGGAAACTTGGAACTGTGTCTGCTCTGCTTTCTGGAAACACCAAAGAAGCAGCAGTCTGAATGGCTCAGTTTCCCCCACGTGAGCGAGCGTGTGTTCTGCACACACAAGCATTCACACTTTCAGGCAGTGTTTGAACTCTGGTGCTGAAGAGGCTAGAAACCCCTTTCCAGACGGTCTTAAAATGCCTAATTACAGAGGAGCATATCTGCGAATGATGAGACAAGGCTTCAAATGAACACACACGCACATACACACACCTGTGCTTATCATTATTCCTGCTCTGCAGCTTAGAAACTTTAGGATCCAAGAGATTTATGTCAGAATAAAATTTTATTTTGCTATAGAAAGTTTATTTTACTATACCCAATACATGGCATCCCCAGAAGGAAAACCCGACCAATGGAGATTCAACGACCCTGGCTTTTCCTGTCATGTCACTGCCTCTCTCGTTAATCGCAACAGACCAGTTGCTATTCTTCTGGAATTCATATTTTCCATTATCTGAAGGAATACAGATTTCTTAACACAAGATGTACTACTATGTACTAAGATAGTAGGTGGCTTAATGCCTTATATGCAGTTGGCATTTAATAAATTTTTGTTCAGAAAATATTAAAATTAAATATACATTGTGAAGTCTGACCGTACTTGGACTTTCTCCCTCCCTTTGATTTCACATATACCTATTATGTTTTCCTAATGCTCTGATGAAATAGACTCTGATGGACAATAAGACCTCTGGAAATGCACTAAACCAATTAACATGCTTCATATAGCATATCATTTTTGAGAGAGGAGCAAAGCTGTCAGATCTAAGAAGCTTCAGTTAAAGGCATCCCCCTCTATTTAGTGCAGTGAAGGAAGAAGAATTTCTCACACTGAAACTGGAATTAATTGGAGTATAATTGGCAACAGATACTGACTTGAGCTGAAAACAAAACAGGCTTCAGAATCATTAGATTATCACTTAATTAGTGGTATCTTTGAACTATAAACCAATCTTTACATTAATTCTATACACAGAACAAGTATTTAATTGAGAGGAACAAAGCACTGGAAACCCTCATTAGTGTCCCTAATACAAGTGGGAAAAACATAGTTTCCACCTACACTAAGTTATTTAAACTTTTAATCAACTTTAAAGCCAAACTGCAAGCAATGAATCATGGGTACACCATTACTCCTAATAACACAAGGCTGCTTGAAATCCAAAATCCTCAGCATTTTCAAATTGAACATGGGGATAAAATAAGAAATACAGTACTTTTAAGACATAGAAAGTAACAGTACATAATAGCACACCTTGAGATACCTAAATAGAGCCTACTGTTAATGGAATTCCAATGTTCTCTTCCCAGATCATGCACAAGATATAATTAAAGTGACTTAACCTTGAGGGGAACAGGGATACAGGTGGACTATCTGCACTAGAGCAATGTCTCTTTGCAGAAGGTCTTTGATGGACAAGGCGAAGAGAAGGGGGGATAGGGACCTTTAGGCTTCTCAGTGGTGTCCGGATCCTCAGAAAGATGACTATAAGGCTGGTTCTGCCTCTATCTTTGTACAGTTTCCTCACCCTCCACCTGTTTTTGCCAATTTGCTTGTTTCAGTTGAGCTTTCCTCACTTGCACCTAGAATTCCATCACCTTCATCATCCAGTCACTCCAAAGTCATGCCCTGGAGTTAAACGCCAATTTTCATACAAAATCACCAATTCCAGGGTTATGCTTTCTAAATATGATTTCATTATCTTCCAGCTGGATTGTTCAACCTTCCCCACTACAAAACTACTTTCAACTTTATTAGAATGCTTAGTAGGAATTACTGCTTTGATTTTCTCACATTTTTCCTCAACTTTTTTTAATATAGCACCCTAAGATTTCATTAGTGGCCCTGCCAATACCGTGGTACCTTTTTGTTGTGCATTTTCTCCACACCTACACTGGAGCTTCCCAGAATTGCTGGGAGGAAAAAAAAAAAAAAAAAAAAAAAAACCACTCACCAACCAGATTGCTTTCATTATAAATTCATGATCATTATCTTTGTATCAATTGTGCAAATCATAACGTTTTCTCTAGTCAATCCTGGGACAAATATCCCAAAAGGATGAAAAGCATTTTAAATATTCTCCAAACTCTCATCAAACTTACCCTTTAGTTCCAGGATATCAACTTGTCTCATACTTCACAGCAGAACGGATCACCATGGCACAGATTTCACTTTTCTGCTACCAACCTACCAACCAGTCACTGCTTCAATTTTTGCATAGTGATTAAGAACCTGGGCTTTGAAGATGGTCTCCTCCACTTATTAATGGATGTATTAGGCCTGTTATTTTCTGTAAGACTCAGTTCCTTCATCTACAAAATTGGAATTGAATGGTTTCTATTTTACTGAGATGTTATAATGATTAAATTAATCATGTAAAGTGCTTCATATGGGGAGTGGCACATGACAAGTTTCAACAAATAATTAAATTATTGTTATTATTATTTTGTGAAATGACTCTCATTCCCTTCACTTCTGTTTCTTTCAGTAGACAAAGTTTCTCACCCACCAAAAGGCCAAAGCTTCCACACATATTCTAACTCTATCCACTTGCTTTCACTTTTGTGAACTGTGTTCAGTGTTAAGCAATCATTCATTGTGAAAGGTCTTCATAAAGGTCAGTCTTTACCAACTGTTGGAAACATTTCTACCAATCCTGCCTCCCCAGAGTGGGGATGCTGAGGCTAGCTTGGGTCCATGAATCATAGGTGAACTTTGGATGTGCTGTTTCTCCTTCCACTCTCTTCCTAGGGAAAAGGCTGACCGCTTAGTCTAGTCATGGCTCATGAATGAGAAAAGGTTAAAAAACTATTGTTCCATAGCTTCGAGACCTGTGGAGGCATAATTTGCCAAGATTTGTGGTAGTTTGGGAACTCTATTATATGGCACCATAAAGAAAGTCAAATAATTTAACATGCTTCATTTAAAATAGCTCTCCACAGAAAAAACATACTGTCAGTGGGTACTTTACCTAAGCTAAGTTTAATGGCTGAGCCATATTTTAAATGCTAATCATTAATTGACATTTTAGAATGAAGTGACTTTAAAAAATATACTCAAGTACTATGACTGATTTAAGGAAGTGATTAATTCCCCATGCAGGGAAGGGAAGAATAAAAGCACTGTTGAGTTACTGCACGTAATTTGAAAGTATTTGTCATTGTCACACTGACAGTTTGAGATATCATCAAATATTGGGAAATTAACTGCTTAAACCTATAGATATAGTGCACTAAGTAAAATAGAAAGCCTCGTGATGATTTTATTTGCTTAATAAGAATCACAGATCTAGTTAATGTAAAAGCATGTTTAGGCTGCTGAGGTGAGTAAATAGCATATACAAAGCTCAAAAAGTCACTACTGTAATTTTTTAAAATCTAATATAAAAGTGCTTCCAATTTTAAATCAGCCAGGCCTCAGTACATCTTCCGTCTACTTCTGAAAGACGATACAGTGATAGCCACATTAATTGGGTGTTGTGGTGACCCCAGCAATCCTATTTTCCTTTCAGAGGCACACGGGACTTTGATCTCCTCTTCACTCGCCTTTCAGTCAGCCTGGGCTTACACTGTGCCCCACCCCCTTCCATATATCCCTTCCACATTAAAACAAAAAGTAAAAGGAGATACACTCTCAGGGTGGAACTGAGAGATGCAGGAGGTTTATTACCTTTTACATTCTCATTTATTTTTATAATAAAATGCGTTCTCCATTTGAGGTACATGTCACTGGACTTGGTTTAGTGAGCAAATACTTATTTTCTCCTATGGAAAAATGTTTCTGGAATACAACCACCCATGACAAATTAATACCTTATCTTTCATGGTTCAAAAACCTCATCTGTATTACAAAATTATTATTATTCGGTGTTCCAAACACCTATCACACAGTAAGACTTCAAGCTGGCTCTTAATATAGACTGTGTGAATAAAATGAGCGAGCACACGTTACAACATAAGAATGCACACAATTATCCAATTATCAACAATAGCATTTCTATTATTACGATCTCTATACTCTACAAATGTCCAGGTTATGCGTGTTACTAACAATACTCTGAAGCCACATTGATCTGGTTCTAAAAAAATTTCAGAATTACCGTATTTTACGCTTGACAATCGATCTAAGAAGGTTCTTATGTAGACAGTATCTACACATAGTACCATCAGACACCATATTTACATTAAAATGTGCTAGTAACAAGGCACCACACTGTAATTTATACAGACATCTCTTTTTGTTATAGCTAGAGCCACTGTGTTTCATCCCAGTGTCAACCCAAATGCTACGGTTTTGAACATAAATGCAGACTAAATATTTATAAAACTATATGCTACTTTCAATGGGGGTACAGATGACCATTTAAAAGCAGCAATTGCACAATGAACTTGTGGAAAAGCACACAAAGAGATTTTAGAGGCTGCAATTACTCAGGAATTTAAGAAGTTGCACTAATTTGCAAAAATATCCTTTGTCTTACAGTCACTACACAACCTTCAT